>NC_090265.1:140675143-141305643 GCF_040414725.1 Anabrus simplex
CACGCTGTATATGCAACGGTTTAAGCGCAGGTTATTACACTGCCATCGTGATCTTACACTTAAGCCGTCAGGTAGATTTGATGACGTCACGCATCTAGTCGGGTGAGCGACCGCCTGCTTTCAATCACTTCTGTTTCTTCTTCCTTATCTGTTTACCCTCCAGGGTCGGTTTTTCCCTCGAACTCAGTGAGGGATCCCACCTCTACCGCCAGGCCAGTGTCCTGGAGCTTCAGACTCTGGGTCGGGGATACAACTGGGGAGGATGACCAGTACCTCGCCCAGGCGGCCTCAGCTGCTATGCTGAACAGGGCCCTTGCGGGGGGATGGTAAGACTGGAAGGGATAGCGGCCGTGTCCTTAAGTTAGGTACCATCCCGGCATTTTCCTGGAGGAGAAGTGGGAAACCACGGAAAACCGCTTCCAGGATGGCTGAGGTGGGAATTGAACCCAACTCTACTCAGCTGAACTCCCGAGGCTGAGTGGACCCCGTTCCAGCCCTCGTACCACTTTTCAAATTTCGTTGCAGAGCCGGGAATCGAACCCGGGCCTCCGGGGGTGTCATTTACAGCACAAAATGTTAATAAATCAATAATACCTGAATAAACACAAAATTTAATACTTCAAAGTCATAAAAACCGAGCAGTCTAAACAAGTTTTTAAATAAACAGTCCAGAATTGAACATTAACTAGTACCGATATTCGTACTCAGTAGCCTACCCGTTCGTACTTAGAATTTCCCGTTCGTCGCACCGACACTGGTAGTAAGTCTTATCGAATGGAGAGAGCTAGGATTGGGAAGGAATTGACCGTAGCCGTAATTATGGTTCAGCCTCAGCATTTGCTTGGTGTGAAAATGGGAAACAACGGAAAACCATTTTCAGGGCTTCCGACAATGGGGTTACTTTTACTGCTTATTTTATAACTAACATATCCCGCCTGAAAACAACTACGGTACTTACAATGTACTAGAATCAAACTCTAATTGCATAAAATTAGTCAGTGTCGTATATATCATCAGTTTCTTTAAACGAGCCCAAATCAATATCATGTTCACCGGAAACTGGTGCACTGTTTATGTCATCTATGAAGTATTTTACACTAACAACTAACACACCAGGGGCATAGCCAAGTGGGGGTTACTAGGGGTTAGATCCTCCCCCCCCCCCCCAATGGCATTTTTACAAAAAGAAAATAAATAGAAACTGACAGTGGCAGCTCGTGACCAAATTTTCAGGGGGTGTCAAATATACCAAAGTAGAATGCAGAAAGTACAAGATCACTCACTTAAATCATTTCACTAAAAGTTCCTTGTACGGTTGCTTCTCTACTCATAATATGGTGGAACTCTTATAACCGAGCATGCATCTTCCCGAGCCTGAGTGTACAAGAAAACTAAAATTACGACTGCCGGGCTGAGTCGTTCAGGCTTTGGCTGAGGCTCTGGCTTTCTATCCCGCGATTACAAACACCTGTTCAGAATTAGCTACTAGCACAATCTTCCGGCGATGTAATGCAATAGTAACTTTGGGAGCTGTGGCCGACAGTAACAGGGAATGTGGCGGACCCTTGTGGTCAACTGTAATACTATCTCTGGTTTGAGGGTGATTGTAGACAGAAAGGCACATTCCTTACCGTGCTCCTCGCTTATGGAGATATCTGTGCATAAACCATGACGTCATCTCCATGCGCATGCGTATAGTCTTAAGGCTCGTAGCAAAATCTCCAGTGTGCTCCCTGACATTGTCATTCGAAACGAATAGCTGTCAGTGTACGGAGCTTAAGTCGAGTGCTTTTGATCAAGTGATGAAATCAGGTCGAAAAAAGGAAACAATTTTGAATTAGCGGTATCCATGAATGCATGAATATGCTTAAAGATAGGTGTTCACGTGCTAGTGAGAGCCCACCACTTTTGAAAACTGACAATAAACAATAAGCTAAATGAACATTCAGAGAGATAATGTAGAACCAACAGATCTGTTGAAACTATTTTCTAAGAAGCCTCGAATGTTCAATTTTGTATTGTAAACTGAACACATCAATGACTGTAACACTGTTGACCTTGATTGTATTATTCTTGTTCTGTAATTTAACGTAAAATTTTGCTGTGTGCGATACTGTAATCTGAAAATCAACGTAATTAATTTGTTTCAGTGTCTTGCATTCGCGCACCACACATGCACATGGACCTTCATTGTGTTCTATCATCATTTTGTAACTATAACCTCCCCCATCAGCCTGTCCTGGCTACGCTACTGTAACACACACACATACTACTTCTTGATTGAAGTTTAAGTAAACTGGTCACTTTGATTTTCTTCTCAGATTCAATAATCTGCTACACAGAAACATGATAATTACAGCCACTCAAACTTTCCAAATTTCCTTTCTAAATTATCGGTTGGAAAGCATCCCAGTATTGCATAATGAAAGCCCAAGTTATTTATTTAAAAGGTTTAACTTACAATATCTATCACATAAAAATCTGCGTAAGATGTTACTAAATTTTCTAGCATCAATTTCCACACTTTTGTAGGCCTACAAGATCTTAACAATCAAACTGGGTTGCAAAATAATCACGTGTTTGAAGGTAGGACTGTCGCTGAAATGTGCACCCAATAAGTACACAAAACCATTCACAGCTGTCACCATCCAGTAATCAAGATTTAAACGCTCCACAGATTGTGAGCAAGAGATTCAAAATCCTGTTAATATCGTTGATGAGGTTATTTCTTTCCTTCGGTTCTTAATTGAGTTCAAGGATCAGGCAATAGTGTACAATCTCAGTAACGACCACGTGTTTCAAATCCTACACCCGCATGTGTCTGGAGCTCTTTCTGAGCATATCGTCAGGGCCATTTCCAAAAGATGGACTGTAGGTCAATTTCACACACATGTGTTTGAACTTTTAATTTTCTCTCGTACCTTATCTTCATTAGTGCAGAAGCACTATTTCAGGGTGCAGCATTTCAACAAGTCATTATCTGAATATGTTCAATATATTAAGCTCCAGGCTAGGATTTTCCGGCTCCACTATTCCAAGGCCCAAATGATTGCCAACATTATTGAAGGTCTAGCCCCGAACTATAGATCATATCTGGCTCTTTCACCGCGACCAGTATCGTTCGCTCAGTTGGAAGCTGTCACAGTTTCTGCAGGTGTTCAATATGCCGACCAATTACGCCTTGCATTAGCCCCCCTCCTATGAGCATGCCCTTTCCTCAGGATTCTAAAACTGCCTCTTCACCTGCTTCCAACTCGCGTAACCCTCGTTCGTGTTTCAATTGTGGCTCCTCTGCTCATCTAAAGCGGGACTGTCCTAAGGTTGGAGCCTTAGGAAATGCAAAACTCGCCATGGGTAGAGGCTCTTCCACCAATACTCCTTGCCGGCACAGTTCCTATCCTCGCCGCTACATGGAGATTTCATTAATTCCATTCCTAGATTTACATTTTACATGTGTACTTGTAATTGACTGAGGCTGGGGGGCATTACCACGATGCAGGTCACCAAAATTTAGCGTGATATTTTAATAACCAATGCGACAGAAATTGATTTTAATACTCTGGACCTCCAGGCAATAGTAACTCCAGATGACTAACCGCCAGTTCTGATGGCAAACCCCAAAGCGTGGCCTCTTGTTTTGTCTGTCATAACTGTACTTTGGAGGACGATTTACCTAATTCTGAGGCTAATGATTGGTCCCAGTCTGATTCTAATGTCCATTTTTTGCAATCTTGTGGGATTTCTGCCATACCTTCTTGTAAATTACCGTACTTATGCATAGAGGTAAATAATGAACTTGCCTGTGCGTTACTAAACTCTGGGAGTAGTATCACGTTGATGAGCGAGACCTGGTACGATTCGATGAAAAACATTTTCAAGTTACCTATATTAGAACCCCTGTCCTTAACCTCCCATACTGCTAATTCCAACTCATTGAACATTGTAGGATCCCTAGATGTCAACCTAAGAGTCCGTGATTTCACATGGAAAATGCCAGTACTCGTGGCAAAAGATTTATCCTATCAGTTCATATTGGGCGCCAATTTTATTGCTAAAACTGGCATAATTTTGGACCTGCAGTTCAACAGATTCCATTTTAAATTTTTGGCAAGAACCTTTGAGCTGTGTGATCGCTCCCCTATTCTGTCTTGTCACATTAATGCTGTTCCTGAAGATTCTGGCGAACCCAAAGCTTTTGATTTTAATCATTTACCAGATGAGCAGGCCAATCAACTTAGGAAACTCTGCGCTAAGTGTCCTGATGTCTTTACTGTCAAGTTAGGTGTTACCAATGTCTTAGAGTACAAAATTGAAGACACGGATAACATACCTGTTCACTCTCCTCCGTATCGGCTGTCACTCACTCACTGTTATCTGATTTTCAAGTTCAGGACACAGAGTTACGTGTGAGTTATAGACATAGCCTCCTGTATATTCCCTTGAGCTTCACGGATCTCTTGAAGTTGTGAAATAGACGTACGTCTCCGAATGCACAATCCCTTTCTCCGATAAGAGTTTTGGATCTATCTACGGCTTGCAGTAAAACCCTGTGTTTTGAGATCTCTAGAAACACCATATCCTAACTCACGTTTTTCTATCACAAATGTGTGGAGTCGTTCTTCAATTTCTGGAAACACTGCACTCCGCCCACGGAATGCTCTGCGATCTCCGTTATATTTTAGAAGTTTTTCCTTCTTCCATGGGGGCGAAACGCTGGCAACCAGGAATGAGTTAGCTGGAAAACTTATGTCATATAACGGACCATTTATATGGGTTTTATCAATGTACTCATTTGGGACAAATATTTCAGATCCCCTATGGGAATCAACATCTATATCATCTGATGGCCAAGCAGGCATCAATTTTTGGTAGTGAGACAAAGTCTCTTCCATGATCACTTCGCGTGTTAAGGGAGGGCGTGGACGCTAAGCGTTAGCACCCTTCAGAATATCCCAGGCAATTTCGATACAGTTCATGTGCGGTGACATCGCACGCCATTACATTTTGCAATGGCGGACTCCTGGAGGAAGTTTTGTACCACCTCCGCTCGATGTGGTCTAGCATTGTTGTCCGCAAGAGTAAATTCATCCCCAATTTCTTCACGGAGTGGATACACAAAAGGTCTGGAAGTGGCCGTGGTCATAATCAAGGTACAGGCCCAGCATTTGCCTGGTGTGAAAATGGGAAACCACGGAAACCAGACCGTTTAATGAACTGGCCTGTTCCGTGTGTGGCCCTTGAGGTGTGGGAGCAAGTTGAACTGGCCTCTGCGCAGTTTGGGTATTTCTGATTTCCCCCTATTTCAATTTTCTCAGATGATTTAGAAAGTGCTGTCACCTCCCAAAATGAAAGCCCTTAAGACTATTATTGACTAAATGCTCGCTGACGGAGTGATACGCCCTTCTAAGTCAGGCTATTCTTCTCCCATATTTCTGGTCCCTAAACCGCAGGGTGATTATCGTCCTGTAGTTGACTATCGGATGTTGAACCGTAAAGTGGCCCTCCAATCTGTTTCCCTTCATGATTTGCACTCTTGTTTTTCTTGGTTTGCTAATGCCAAAATGTTTACTACCTTTGATTTAAATCAGGCATATTACAAGATACCTCTGGCCGAGGAATCCAAGCACCACACAGCTTTTGCTACCGATTGGAGGTAGGTGGTTAACTTCTTGGCCTAATAGCAAAGCGCTTGTCAAACAACATCTAATCTCGTATTCGTAAATTGTGTATCTGGATTTTGTGGATAGATGAATATTTTCGGAAGTTACCTTGTAATGTTGATTTCGGAAAATAATATTTTAAAACAAGAGATCACCGTTGATTTTTCTGGAAACCCGCAACCTTCGCATTTCTATGGCCTTTGGTAGATTTCCCAGTCCCCTTTCCACATTCCTTGTTTATAGTCGTCAAGTTGCCCTTTGTGTGTACGCGGCGCAGTTCATCTGTTGTTTATTGCATGTCTAGGGTTTGAAGTACCGTGTAATTTGATTTATTTTCCTCCCTTTTAACTGTGTGTCATGTAACTGCTGAAGACCGGTTACAATTTCCAACACTAGCAAGCTATTAACAAAACATATTATCCTTATGCATCACTTCCTATCCTTTTCATTTGCAACACATCAGTCTACCTGTAATATACATCCACCCTGGCACTACAGCCCTGATAGGCCTTGGCCTACCAAGTAACCACTGTTTAACCTGAAGGCCTGCAGATTATGAGGTGACGAATGGTCAGAACGACGAATCCTCTTGGTCTTTATTCTTAGCTCTTTAGACCAGGGTGGCTATCTCCCCATCAGATGGAATTGAAATTATCCTGTAGGCTGAGTAAACCTCAAATCAACCCTTATATTCAGGAAAAAATCCTTGTCTTGCCTGGGAATCGAACCTGGGGCCTCCAGTTAAGAGGTAGACATGATACGTCTTGACCAGACAACTGATTGTGCTATTTGTCAGTTGTCTCCATCTTTTTTGGTCCTCAGCCAGATGTACTGCGCCAAAGAGGTTCAACACAGTTATATTCTTGATAATGTTTGAGCATCAAGTGGTAAATCACCCGTGAGCTCTCTTACCAGGAATATTTCCAAGAATGATCAGGTTTTTCTTTTTTGTCATTTCCGCATTGCATAGTGTGGCCAAGGAATTGTAAAACTCTTTTTTACATATTGATGATAAATCTGATTCTGGGTTTGAGCTGGTTTATAAAGGAAACATTGGTGCAAAATGCTGTCCTAGGTATGCATACCATACTGTATTTCTTTATATTAGCGACTGATTTAGACATAGCTGCTGTTTTGGAAAAATGGCACTGTGGTCAGCCTAACGATTGTAATAGTTCGGCGTGGTACTGTACATAGCTGCGAAGTCGTCACACCTCACACTGGTCATGTGAATAACACGTGAACTCAGAATGGCAGCCAGTGCCATGCATACGGGCTATTCCATCTCTGAAGTAATGCAGGCAATGGACCTTCCATGGACCACCATGCCCAGAGTGCACCATGAGTACATAGATTTGGTCAAAACCACCATTACCAGGGTCAACTGCTGTGGAGTACAACATATTATTGACAGAGGTCGCCGTCAAATGACTTGGATGGTAATAGCGGATGGACGGGTCACAGTACACCAGTTTATTTAGGAAATCAATACTGGATAACAACAAAGTGCGAGCAGCCATATTGTCAAGGACCACTTCCTCATAATGAGGTGCAGAAGCCACCATCCCACTTTGTTACCACTGCTCACGGCACGTCACAAGATACAAAGAATGACATTGACACAGGAACAGCCCCAATGAAATCTGAAAGTATAGAGAAAATTTGCCTGGATAAATGAATCGTGGTACCAGTTTTTACATTCCGATGGGAGGGTACAAATGGGTCACCAAGCACTCGGGGCAATAGATTGTCTTGTCAGCAGGAAACAGTTCAGGCCGGAGGAGGTTGTATCATCATATGGGGACTGTTTTCATGGGATGAAATGGGATCCCTGGTACATCTCTGACAGCATCCAGTAGTGGCGATTAAGGGAGACGAGGGGGGGCAGTTGCTCCCCTCCACTTTCTGGAGGAAATATAAAATTTTTATAGACATGATACTGTACAGGCTTTTGGGCTTATACCGTGTCAAGAAAATAAGGTAAAATTCTTTACGTTTTGCAGAGAACTGTGCTCTGCGTCCTCAGAAGAAATTTCGACTTCCAAGAGAAAGGGTCTGCGAAATATAAAGAATTTCACCTTATTTTCTTAACACGGCATAAGCCCAAAAGACTATACAGTATCATGTCTATAAATACGTGAAAGCATCAATGGCAAGATTAAATTTATTTTTCATTTTTGTCGGCTAAAATTAGGAATTACTGGAATTATTAAAACCAGCAATTTGCATAAGTCCTGTTGTCTTTTCAGCTAATTCTATCCTTTATTTTCTTCAATTATTAACTCAATTATTAGCGGAAATACGCACAAAATATCATTCGCTGCAGCTAACCAATTTCTATAGGGCCACAGCAAGTATTGGAGACTTTGCATGTGCTGGGAGGAAGGGTAGCAGGGGTATAATTTTTTCACCTAGGTCATGGACACTGATGTATGGTTCACCCGCTTGCTCTGCGTTTTCGTCAGTCTGGCAGTCTCTTTAGTGTCTGTTAGTTTCTGCTGTGTAGTCAAATACTAAATGATTTTAATTGTATAATCACACCATACTTCTTTTTAATCATATAAAATGTGTAATATTGTTCCTTTAATGAAAGTTTTATTGCATAGTGTTGAATCAAAATCTCAAAGAAAGCTAATATTACCACACTTGCATGGGTAAATTATCAACCTTTAACTCTCAGTCAAAATTCGCTCAAAGTGCATAAAAAACCTTACCCTTTTGTAGCTTTCCTTTTTCAGTTTTGATGTATCCCCTCCACCCCCCACCGCACTATATCCCACAAACCAGGGTACTGTTTGTTGTCTACATTTTTTTGCTCCCGCACTTTTAATTCCCAGTCGCCGCTACTGACAGCATCCCTCACTAAAAGAATGTGCTGTCAAATTATGTCCACCTATTTGTTCACCTCCAGCACACTGCAAGAGATCTGTATGTACAGTAAGACAATGCAACGTCCTGTCACTCCTGAATTGTGATTGATTGGTTCAGTGAACACACCATGGACATGAAGATGTTTGCCTGCTCCCTAAGGTCAGCCGATCTAAGTCCCATTGAGCACTTCTAGAATGCATCATCAGGGTGAAAGAAGGTGTTACACGCAACTAGCCAAGTACCTCTAATTACAGTAAATTAATCGTTAGTGTATTTATATTAACTTCATATACTAATAGTTTCTTTATCTATTTTCAATTATTAAAAGTGTACTGACAAGGTTTCTTTAATAGGTTCAGACAAATCAATACAGGATGAAATCAAATACCTATTATGGTTAAGTTTACCAACAAAGTTTCTTTGTCATTCAATCATTCTGAAGCGTGCAGATTTGTAAAAGTTATCTTCGATGCAGAATTCTGCATCATTACTTTCTGTTTCCGTGATGAAAGCTGTCACTGGTCAGCAATTAACGATATGAACTATCGAGGTCATTTCACATACATCCATGTATGAGTTGAAATAAAGAAAAGCAGTACTGCTATCTTTTCTTTTCAAATTTACCGTATCTGCTCCTAAATTGGATGTTTTTGTTACAGTGCTGAGGGATGAGTTTCGCGTTGTGCCAAAGGACACCCATACAGTTGTTGGAGAGACCGCATTACTGGAGTGTGGACCACCGAAGGGAAATCCCGATCCTACCCTGCAGTGGCGCAAGAATGGACAAGTAATCTACACTGATGCTTCAAAGAGGTATTATTCACAAGTTATAATATACATGTCCTCTTAGAATCTTAAGCTCAATTGCAATCAATTAAATAACAAAAATAGCTAGAGGAATTATTTTATGCCTCTCTCTAACTACAGTGTGTGTTTTTTATCTGGTTTTTTACCCTTGAGTAACATTGGAATATTCGTGTTATAAGTTTTCATACAGCATGTGGACATTTCAGTCAGAAAATATTCAATCCCTCTATAACTAATGGAGGGATTTTCTTGAAATTTAACCCACACTTGCATGCAAACCAAACTGGACCATATAGGAATGAGATTTATATTGGTTCTGAATTATCTAAGTTTGCCTGCCCTCTCGAGCATCAACTCCCTTTCCCCTCTTGCATTCTTCCAGCAACATGATTGACAAGTTACTCAACTTCCCTTACAAGGTCTATTCTCTAATCACATTACATTGGGCCAGCACACCTCTCCTTATTTGCTTCAGTCAGAGCAAATTTCTTTAAGGGAGTCTGTTCCATACCCACTCTTCATTTTACATGAAATGTGAACATCATTCTTTGGATCGTATTTGTTTCTCCAGATTTACATAAAGTCTGTCATAAAGAGAAGTAGCAAGGACTGGATGGAGTCAGATGTTAGTATGGTAAATGTAGAAACATTACAGAAAAAAAGACACTATAGCGATCTACAGATAAGGGCCAGATTTTTGCATGCAAACGTACAATATTATTCTGTGTTTCATACAGTTAGAAGATTAAAAAGTTATTAAAGGCTGTTCAAAACTTTATTCCCATATTATTAAAAACACCCTGCCAAGAAAGAGGTTTTTTTTTCACTGTTGAAAGCAGAGATTCCCTTCCACCAGATGAACCACCATAAATTGAACAGGTATATTTATATAAATTTCAGAAAAATGCAAATTTTCAAATTTTGGTGTTTTTCACTTATAACCTATTCAGTTTTTAATTGAATGCACCTATTTTGGTTCATCTTCCAGAATAGCTACATTTAAAGAATTGTGAAAAATTTTAAGTGAATCATCCAGTTGAGTTATGAAACAAAAAGTCAGAATATGTTGATACTTTGTTCATTCCTTATAAATAATGTAACTAAACAACAGATGTCATGCAAGGTACAGAGAAGCGATGTGCTCATATGCCATGCTTTCTATTCAGACTGGAGTACACGATACTACAAAAAATCTCAACAAGCCACAAATGACTGTCACAAGGATGTTCCGACTTGCTCAAACTATATAGTATTGCAACAATACCTGCAAGTGGGTTGTCAAATACCACATTATTCTATGTATCAATTTAAGATAACATTCTTATACTTTATAAGTACATAACAAGTGCACAAGAAGTATTTTATATGACCCTATTTTACCACGAAAAAAGAATTTAAAGAAAATAACAGTGAACTGTGCTATTTTAGAACTTAAAATTATAATTATATATTTAGATGAAGATCGCCTATAAAAAAGCTGAAACTAGAATAATCATCATCATCATCATTTCCCAACTCCAGTTTCCCGGGTGTGGTGTACAAGCGCTAGCCATCTCCTTCTGTCTTCATATATCTTCTGATCCAGTACATCCTCCCATTTGTATCCTCTCCCCTCCACATCTGATCTTACAGTCTCTATCCAACGTTTTCTTGGTCTTCCCTGTGGTCTTCTTCCTACGAGATTAAGGTCGAAATATTTTCTGGCAGGTCTTTCCCTGTTCATTCTCATTATGTGCCCATACCACTGAAGTCTGCGTTTCTTTATGACACTGATAATAGGAACCTCAATACCAGCTACTTTCCTATTCACTTCATTTCTGATCTTGTCCTTTCTGGTTGCTTGGTTCTAATAAATCTCATTTCAGTTGCTTGGATTCTACTGAAGCCTTTGTTTAGTATGGTACATGTCTCTAAACCGTACGTGAGTATTGGTACGAAGTAAGTGTGGTACATGATTGTTTTCACTTTCTGTGGTATTTTGCAGTCCCAGAGGAGATTTCTGACTTGACTGTAGAAGTTCGATGCTTTCTGTGTCCTGCTGAGTATTTCCTGCCTAACAGTGTTGTCTTTCGATATTGTCCTTCTGAGGTACTTGAAGTGGGAGGCTGATTAGATTTTTTTCTCCTTCCAGAAATATATTTGAGCTTGTTCCTTCCCTGTTGATGGTCATTTCCATTGTCTTTGTTTTGCTCATCTTCAGTCCAAAATTTTTGAATGTGTTGTGTGACTTGAAATATAAATGCATTGTATGTATAATGTAGCCTACTGATTAGGTGGCAGCATCCCATACTTGTATCTTGTGAATTGTAAACTCATCAATACAGAGAAATGAAATTAATATCATATTAGAGGACCCATACTGCTCCTCAGCATTTGTTATAAATAGGTCAGATAACTCGTCTAGATATGTCAGTCATATTGTTTTGCCTGCCCTTTTCAATAGTTTTATGAAAATTTAATAAGAAGCGCGTTGTGGTATGTCGCAGTTCATAATCAGAATTTGTCCATTCTGATGTCATCATGTCGTCTATTTGGTAAAAATCTATCCATACATTCGCTTGTTTTACCCTGAAGTTCTTGATGTAAAACTGGGTATTGTGTCGTAGAAGGGGCAATAGTATTCTTAATTGCATTTCTTCTACATAGAACGATTGTCTTATGAGCTAATAGGTTATGTCAAAGGAGCGTTTTTTGCCAGGCAGAGAAATTTCATAAGATACATAGCCTTCACTCTTTTTAATGTAGCTAGGTTATCCTTCAATAGGTGTTCACAGATTATGTCAAAGATTATGTCAGGATGGGGTTTGTTTATATGTAGACTTTTTTCTCTTAGCAGCACTTGTTATTAGGAATGCTCTGCCATCTGTTAAATATATTTGGAAGCTGGGAAAGGTTAGAGAATCAAAGAGTATCTAGCAGAGAATAGTATTCTTCTGTGATCAGAGGCAGTAGCGGCGATTGGGGGGGGGGGGGGGGCAAGGGGGAGCAGTCGCCCTCCCACTTTGTGGAGGAAAAAATATTCCATTTTAACCACTTTAATTTTATTTTTAGTTTCAGCAGACTGAAGAACCTAACAGTTATTTTAAAAAATTGCTTGAAACTACAAATTATTAAAAAAAGGAATTTTATGCAGTCCCTATTATTTTTCATCTAATTTCTTCCTTTAATTTCTATAATTATTAAGAAAAATACTTAGCAGAAATACGCATAAAATGTCGTTTGTTGCTGCAAACCAATTCGTTCAGTGTCACAGCAAGTAGTGGAGACTCACGCAGCAGCGTGTAAAATGTGCTGTGAGGAAGGGTAGCAGGGGTTTTTTCTAGCCAAGGTCATGGACACTGGTGTATGATTCACCCCCTTACTGCACGCATTCGTCAGTCTGGCAGTCTCATTCAGTGCATGTGTCTGTGTAGTTCTATCTAGTGTCTGTTTCTTTGTTAGTGTGTAGTCAAATACTAAATGATATTATAATTGTGTAATCACTCCGAACTTCTATTTAATTGTATTACATGTCTAATTATTGTCCCTTTGGTAAAAGTTTTATTGTATAGCAGCATTATTACCGCACTAAAGTTGGTAGGCTCAACCTTACATCTCTATCAAAATTCAGTCAGAGAGCTTCAAAAACCTCACCATTTTGTAGATATCTTTAAATTTTGATGCCCTTCCCCTACCTCTTTTGTTGTATACACATTTTTTGCCCTCCCACTTCTAACTCCCAATCGCCGCTACTGATCAGAGGACAGATGGTAACCAAACGTGGCTGCATGCAATGACATTACTCAGGATGAAAATCACGTATCTTATAAATAAAGTTGTAGGGAGTCCGCTGTCTGTAATTCTTTTTGTTTTGCCAAATTTCCAAGTATTTATCCGTTTTAGGTCAACTCAAGCCCAAATCGGTGGTTTAATCTTTGAAAAGATAGGGGTTTTATAGGAAAACCACAACGGTTTTCCTCCATTTTCTCTTATACTATTAATTTTCTGTAAACTCTGTGGACTGTATGTGAAAGGTCTCTTCATTATAAACAACTTTCGTTTTGTTCATACTACTCTTCAAATGACAGAAAAATTTACTATTTTCTGCCGGTACCATGCTCTGCATTGAGTGACCAACAACAAATATATGGGTTACCATGGCAACGTCTCTGACTGCTTGCCAGCACGGAAGTAACGTATTGCCATTCTCCTCATCATTCCTTTAAATCCGTGGTTGTTCCTTGGGTAGAAAGCAAGAGAGTCGTCAATCAGCCATTCTGCGGGATATTGGCGGAATATCATTGGAGGTTACAACCGTCCTCGAATAGCTTAAGTAATAACACAAATATTCATCTTCTTATCTGAATACCTAAGAATCCCTGCGCCTAAATTTCTCTCCGATTACCGCTTTCTTATATCCATAACTCACACCAGCATAATTTATTGAGGAGCATTTGATTTTCCAATACATTCACTTGGTATTTACATATTTGTCATCATCCGGATGTCCTCAGTTATAATCCATTTTCTATTAATTTCAAATTACTAAACTGTATTATTTTCTTCCTTAATTACCACATATATATGCGAGTGCTAATCCCGAATGCTGGACACTCTTTTCTTTGAGGAAATATTCTAAGCTATGCAAATGTATAACTTTTGGCCCAGGAAAATTCCGAAATATGGATGCAGTTTTAACGACGGTGAAGACCTTCGTTTCGGGGTGTCATATCACAAGTCAGAAAGCAAATGGCGTTTCATTTTGGAGAGATCTACAACTTTTGTCCTATGACTCTTCGTTGTGTTTCTATCCCTAATACGTTAAATACAGCTGTATTTCTCGATTTCAAGTTGATTTTGTACTTTTACACGTACAGTATATGTTATCATTTGGCACACTTATAGGAAAGGTAGAATCATGACATTCGGCACGCACGTTCACATGAACATTGGCCATGTTATAGCCAAATTTTATTATTCTAGCTGTCACATGAGTATCAAAAATATAACTAGTATGTGAAAACTGTACAAAATTTCACCCCATTCAATGACTCTAACTCAATCTAACCCACAAATATAGGAGATACGAGAAGATGCCATACGACCAACCATGTAGAGCACTGAAAGGAACGTCTGATGGTGATGTCCGTTTGTAGATACGTCGTACAGTTTCAAAGCAGTAACTATCGAAATAAAGGTCTACACTTCTAAAGTGTGTCGGTACATTGACAATTTTGGCGAAATTTCCGTACAGTTATCCGTTTCAGGTGTGATAATGACCATCTGCATCTATTCAGTTTTGGTGTCTGTCTACTTGTCTATAACTTGGAAACTACTGGATATATTTCCACCAAACTTGATATTTAGAATCCACCTGTCCTTTGGTAGGTTTTAGGGCAAATATTGTTTCTAAATCCCTGAACTGACTGGGGGATTATACGAAACCGAAACAGTGATTTTGCATTCCCTCAAAATATACGGTACACAACTAAATTTAATGTAAATTTACCTGCCTTAATGGAAATTAATTTCTAAGCCTTTTTTTCTCATGTGCATCATTTCAATATGAGGATTAATAAGGGAGATATCATTAACGGACCGTTTTCCGGTACAAATCCCACCGGACTTAACTCAAGAGCGTATTTTTACAACTTGAAAACTACTGAAGATATTTGAGTCAAACTTTACATTAACATCCACCTGTCCAACGGTAGGTGTTAATCGTCGATAACATATCATGTTCCCGGAATGGACTGGCGGTTTATAGGGAACCGAAATGGTTACTCTTACACAATATATACAGTACAAGACCAACCTGACTGGAAATCGACCAAACTTGATGGAAATCCATTTCTAAAACTTTTTTTCATGTGCATTTTTTCGACAGGAGGATTAATAAGGGAGATATCATAAACGGTCCGTTTTTCAGGTTAAGTCCAAAGGATATAGCCCAAAAGGTGTTGTACGTGAGGCAGGTTCCTTATCTATCTATGTAAATAAAATCGTAGGTAACGACTGTGTGCCTGTACATTGACTATTTTGGCGAAATTCTCGTACAGCTACACGTTTAAGGGGTAATAATGACCATCTGCATATTTTTTGGTTTAGTTTCTTGAAAGTCCTAATTTTTTCACTCCTCACTGAAAACCCAGATTGCGGCATAATCTGCCAGTCGAAGAAGGATATTGAAATTTGGCAAAATTATACGTTTTAGCCTGTAACGGACGGAAAACTTCCAAGATCTTTAAATTTTTCCCTTTTTATCCCGAAGAATATCGAAATATGGAGGCAATTTTAATGATGGTGCAGACCTTCGGGAAGTATTATCACATAACGGATGGCACAATCCCCGTTCAATTTGGAGTGATCTACAACCTTGGTCTTACGACTTTTTGTCGTATTTCTATCCCTTTTACGTTTGATTTTTCTCTATTTCTCGATGTTAAGTAAATTTGGACTTTTCACATACATAATTCATATCTTCCATCACTTATAGGAAAGATAGAATCATCAAACTCTACACGAAAATTGGTCCACCCAGTAGCCATATGTGAGCCAAATGCTATGTATGTAGCTGTCACTTAATTATCCGAAAAGCAATGCAATGTGAGATAATCTTACACAAATTTTACCCTATTCCACGTTTCTAATTCAATCTGACCCATGAATGGATGAGATATCATAAGACCAGCAATTTACGCTGCTAAATCCGGCGTCTTATGGTACAATCCTTTCTCGATATGATGTACTGTTTAGCAGCAGTTAATCTGTAAATGAAGGTCTGCAATATTGTAAACAAGCACATACTTTCGTATGTCGAACTATATATATTCACTGATGTCGATTTTGTAGCGATCGAGAAAGGGTGTGTCTGCTATTGTAATCAGTACTCCCCACACCGACTTTGACTGGCAGTAGGAATGCGGTCCTTCTCCAATTCCTGTGTAACTGGCATTAATAAGGCAGGCCTACCATTGTAATGAATAATTCACTTCTCGATTTGACTTGCAGAAGGCAAGGTAGCCTGCAGTTTTGTTCAAAACTCCCCTTACCTGATTGTGTTTGGCTGTAGGCAAGCGTTCACGCAGTTATAAACAGATGTACCCATCTAAAATGTGACTGGCATTAGGCATACTGGCCTGCTAGTTTGATGGAAACTCATCAACTTGGTGTGACTGGCAGTAAGCTGGCTGACAGTTGGAAAAGGGGCCTGTCATTATAATGATAACTGCACAACTCAATTTTGACTGGTTGTAGGGAAGTTTCCTGCCATTATAACAAAAACTCCTCAATTCGTAATATGTCTGGAAGTAGAAAAAGGGGGCTGCCATTGTAACGGAAACTCCCCAAATCGATTGTGACCACGCAGTAGGCAATGGGGCCTGCAATTATAATGTAAACTTCCCAACTCGATTATGAATGGTAGTAGGCAAGTGAGCCTGCCGTTATCATCACAAATCCGTAACAAGCACTTTACATTGGAAACGACGTGTTTCTCGGATAACGCTAAGAGACATGCTATTTTAAAACAATCTTATTTACTGCATGTACAGTATTTACTTCAATATTCGTATACAATGCAGAATACCGTAGCGAAGCACGGGTACATTTGCTAGTATCAGAATATTAATGCAAGTGTTAGTCGCTTAGCAAGCTGCTAGGAACAGAATGTATTGCGCGTTAGGGTAAGTCTTCACGTGCAATTATTGGATTGATCATTTAATGATTTGATTTTATGATTACTCAAAGCTGGCTGAACTTAGGGACCTATCGGTGTCTCATGATTCACTGGCAAGTAATTCTGGAGAGAATAAAACAAAAACGAAGCAAATCAGTCCAGTAAAACAGATGGACGGATTTGCCAAAGCTGTTTTTAGTAAACTCTTTTAATATATAGATAAATGGTATGTTCAGAGCTGTTAGTGGAGAGATGACATTAGTAGATGAATAAGTTTGAGTTGTGTTTTCAAAAGTAGGAAAGAGCACAATATGATAAAGTTGGTATTCAAGAGGACAAATTGGGGCAAATATTTGCTTATAGGAAGAGAATAATTTACCAAGGCATATGTAGACAAATTTATAAATTCTTTGAAATGAATAAAAGATTAAGTAAACTACTGATAGGGAATGTGCCTCCTGGGTGACAGCCCTAAATGCAGATCAGTGGTGACTGATGATTGATGAATTGATTATGAAATAGTCCAAAGCTATTCTGCCGTTTGACTCAAGAAACTGTATCCTGTTTGCTGGGCTGAGTGGTTCAAGCGGTTGAGGTGCTGGTCTTCTGACCCCAACTTTGCAGGTTCCATCCTGGCTCAGTCCGGGGGTATCTGAAGGTTCTCAAATACGTCAGCCTCATGTCGGTAGATTTACTGGCACATAAAAGAAATCCTTCAGGACTAAATTCTGCCACCTCGGCATCTCCGTAAACCGCAAAAGTAGTTAGTGAGATGTAAAGCCAACAACATTTTTATGAATCCTGTTCATTGAACCATATACTGTTATTTATTGTTCTTGGATTCACAATTACTGTATTGTATTTCTTTCACAACCATGCAGGATAAAGGTGGTAAATGGTGGAACCCTGAAGATCAATGATGTACAGCAAAGTGATGGCGGAAGATACCAATGTGTTGCACAGAACATGGTGGGCATCAGAGAAAGCAATCCTGTGGCATTAACAGTATATGGTAAGTGATCAGTTTAAATGAAAAATAAGATGATCTGAAGTTATTCTTTTCAGAGTTGCATAGTTGCTTCCAGATTTAGGTAAAATTGACAGACAGTCAATATATTGAATTATTATGAGCAAGTAATATATAAAACATATCTAATTTCAAAATACACCTGTACACACTCATAAAGACATATACAATCACAAATCTATCTTCTATATTGGGTGTATATTTTGAACATATAACACAATATTGTGAGAAAACTGCAGTATTTATTTATTTATTTATTTATTATGGCTTCTTTCATGTGGCAAAGTTACGGCACACGGCCCTCTCTTACACTTAACCACAATACAACAAATAATATTAAGGTAGCCTATTACTAATTATACTAATTACACTACTTATACTATTTCCTAAATTAAGCTTAAGTTACACACCCACACAATATGCAGTTTATTAGCTTATTAGCTCGTTACTTCAGTCCTCTTTTCTATCTCTCATAGACACTTGCATACACACTTACAATGTACACACTTATCAACTACCCTTACGTTTACATTATATAAAACTAACAGAAACAATTTTTAATTCTACAATTACCAATCACACGCACACAATACACACTAATACACACTTCAATCGGTAACTCTCAACAGGAAGTCTCGGCAAGATATTTTAAATTTGAGCAAGGAGTCAATGCCCCTGACACTTACTGGCAGGGAATTCCAAAGCCTGGAACCGGTTACAATGAAAGATTTATTATACAGAGAAGAATGGTGAAGAGGAATAGCTAAAGCGGAGCCCGAGCAAGTGTTACGAAAGGTCTCCATCTCAGGATTGCTAGAAAAAATATTAATTTCATTAAGTCCTTTATTTGCATAAAATAGTAATTTATTCAAATAACATGATGCTTAAGTCATTGCAGTTAACTGTATTAACCAGTATATGGCTCTATGAAAGTTATCTATGCAGATATGTGTTAGTCCAATAGCTCTATGAAATCAAATTAGAACTTTTTTTTAGAATGTCCAGGAGGCTGCAGGAAAACATTTGTTTATTCAAGTTTAAGCAGAGGTGAGATTGCAATTGCTGCTGCATGGACAGGAATTGCAGTTTTGTTATTACCAGATGGTAAGACAATTCACAACACTTTTGGTTTGCCTGTTTCAGTAACAGAAAGTTCAGTTCCTTCTATTAAATGGAACAACTCAGAAGCAGATATTCTGCAAAAATCAGCTGTTATTTTTTTATTATTGATGAAGCTTTGATGATTCCTGCATAAGCAGTAAATTGCATGGTCGCCTACTAAAGGACATTAAGGTGTGGAAAATAAATGGGTGGTAAGAGTATCATATAGCTAGGGCTTATCACTGCCTCATTTTTCCACTCACTGCCTGCCAGGTTGGCGTCCAATATGACCCTTTAGGTCAGTATCGTGTTGTGAAGCCCTTCTTTCTTGCTAGCCTAGCTTACACGTAGGAGCAATCATTTTTCAAATGCACTTCCCTCAAAATCCCCTTCTTGTTTGATTGCTGATTGACAATATCGTAGACACAAATTACTCCATGGAAGGTTTAGACTGTCTTATCCAGATGTCAATGATTTCAAATTTTATGTCAGCACGATAGAAACATATAGCCTACACATATTTGCATTTTTTAAAGGGCAAAGGCTTATGATGTGTGACATTTGATTTGATTCTGTCTGAACAGGCTCTCTTCCTGTTTTGTCTTGCCATATCCTCTTGGTATGACCACTGTACTCAATTATTGACCTTCATCTTGTTCATGACACTACTACAGGCAATAGCACAATCACCAAGATTACCTCAGCTAAGTTTAAGACTTCCTGTGTAATTCTATTGAGCACCTAAGCGAGATGCTGCGTAATATCTCATAAGGGTTATATCTTTCCAATATACAGTATGAAGGGCAAGAGAAAAGAAAGGTAAGTCAACTTGTTTCAGAATTCAGAAAAATGACATTTTAATTTCAAAACATTACTTGATAAACAAGTAAATAATCATATGCTTTGAATAACTGAAATTCGAAATGTAACAAACTGAAGTAAGCTTGGTCTGATGCCCTGTGTATCAGTGCTAACACAATTACGACAAAAAGTTGACTTACCTTTTTTTTTTTTTTTTTCTGACCCTTCACATAACTTTAGATTAAAATTTACTATAATTCATTTCACCTTAATCCATAGCATTTATCTGTCCAGCTGTTGCTGTATTTACCATGTAGTTGGTGCTAATTTTCTATCATTATGTAATGCAAATGCAGATGTTTTTAACTTCTAGTTAAACCTTTCTTCAGAAAGGAGCCAACAGATGTCACCATGCTTGAGGGTCAAACTATCCAGTTTCAATGCAAAGTAGGTGGGGATCCATTACCTAACATCTCGTGGCGCCGAGAAGATGGCAGTATGCCAATGGGACAAGCCCAGGTCTTGGATGACAAATCCCTAAGAATTGAAAACATTACACCAGCTGATGAAGGAATGTACATCTGTGATGCAGAGAATATTGTTGGCAGTATTTCAGCACGAGTATCCCTCACAGTCCATTGTAAGTGCCTGCCAAATCGTAACACTATAGCAATAAAGTAATTGTCTCTATTTTTAATAACAGCCTAAAACTTCAATAAAGGGAAGAATACATCCATATTCTCAGAAAATCTGAGGTTAGTTCAATAAATAAGGTAAGAGGATCTGTATTACATAAATACATGCAACTTCTATACAGGGTTTCTCATATATACCCAGACTGAATGCACGGTCTTTGTACTCTGTGCTACGGCAGCTGCAGTGTGAGAGACATGTGCATAGTTCTTGACCTTGCAAGCAGCCTGCACAAGTTCGACCTGGCAAGCATGAGTTGCCAGTCTGAATCTCAGCTGTTAACATGGTGAGACAGTTATCTTAATGGTCGTGAGAACAGTCATAACTCTTGCTATTGGTGTGCAGAAAATCCTAATGGTGTTTATGAAGTCCCTCATTATGATAGGAAGATTGGTGTTTGGTGTGCTGTTAGTACAAGACGAATAAATTAGGCCAATTTTTTTTTTGAGACAACAGTAAATGCAGAAAGGTATCAAGATGACATTTTGACATCATTCTTTCATCAGTAAACGAAGAAGAAAAACTGTGTGGTTGGTTTCAACAAGATTTAGCCCCTGCTGATACAGCTGAAGATTCCCTTCTTACAATCTCGGAAGTGTTTGCAGACAGAATGATCAGTGCTGGTCTATCTCCCCCTCATTCTTCAGAACTAATCATGTGTAATTTTTTACTTGTGGGGTACACTGAAAGAAAAAGAGTATCAAATAAATCCTCACACATTGGAGGAACTGAAAGAAAACATTACTAATAAAATCAGAAACATTACACTCGCTTCAGTCAGAATGTGGTTACCAGCTACAATGCCTGTATAACCCAGGAAGGATGACACCTCCAGCATCTTTTACAAGGTAAGATTATATACACGCTTAAAACAGGGCGGCTGCGCATGACATAAGTTCGGCGGAGGCAGCTGCCGTAGCGCAGAGTCAGACACCGTGCGTTCGGTCTGAGTTTATATGAGGGACCCTCTACACAGGTATAAAACATAGTATGGAGTTGGAACATATTCTTCTTACACGTGTTCCTCCTACTTGTCTAAAGACTTCATTTAACAGTATAACAAGGTATCTACCTCAGCACAGAAGAAACCAGAGTCAGATATTTGAAGTCAGAATATGACAGCTTGCTAAACATCACTGGCAAACCCTAATCCTCCTCCATGTAGATGCTTTTAAAGTGGTCCAGAAGGATTGATATCAGTCAATACCATGTCTGAACAGGACGGTCCAGTGCCTCATAATAGAACTTACACCCCAAGCATGCAGTTGACTGACAAGGAACATTCGTGAAGTGCCTGGCTGATAATGGTATAAAATCAAACATGATTGTGCCCCCATTATTGCCTAGCTAAGCCCAGCCAGTGAGCGAGATATCCCAAGGTGGACCGTTCGTTCATTGGCTATTGTTTTCTAGAGGCATTTAAGGGAAAAGAAGGGTTGATGACCAAGCAAGGATTAAAAAATTTTAAAACAACACACTGACATTTATTAACACAAGCAGATCACAAATGAAAATGTTCTTGCTGATATTACTTTCTTTTACATTGAACTTTCATAATATCCATTTCTTCCTCAGTCTTTGAGAGACACGTATTTCTTAACCTCCAGCCTTACTGTTCTGTAATGAAAATCAAAGAAAAATTAGGCCTACCGCTTTTTAAAATCAAAATATCCTGCTGAAAGAATTTCAAAAAACTTAACAAAGAGGTTCACAAAATAACTAGATAACTGTCTTGCTAATGTTTTTACAATAAAGTAGTTAAAGGCTTCATGGCTTTAAAGTAGCCTCAACACGTGGTTTAAGCTCAATTCTACTAAGTTTTATCATTTAAAGTATTTAACATGGATCAATTACACCAGTATAAGCTTTAATAGAAAATCGAAATTAATTTCAAAAAAACTTCAAAATTAATTAATTATTATTCTTATTATTATCAATCTCTCTCCTTATTTAATTAACATGTTCTTCACCATCACACGATCGTGTTTCTAATTAATTCCTCACTGCATCATTCACATAGCAATTGTCATTTACATTCCAAAATAATTATTCTCCAATTAATTAATGTGACTCATTATCACCAGAATTCAAAGTAATTATGCAGCTAGTGAACATCTAATTCTGATCTTTGCATGGCATTTACATTCCAAATTAATTTAAAAATATTTCAAAATTCAAATATAAATGTGTTAGAAAAACTTTGTTATCCACGTGTGAACTAGTTAAATAATAATTTACTTTACAAATCGATTGCCTTTGTGAAAATAACGAGATGATCTCTCCCTTTAAATTACGTTCATCAACAAATAAATCCTTTCCTAGTCTACCTCAACTTAAACTTATCAAATTTTCCCTTAAGGGCACGAAAATTACTTCTTAAGGTAGCACACAACGATGAATGTAATCTGCGTCGCCACAAGTACATGACCAGATCAAGTTAAATAGAACAAACATGATACAAGAAAAATACACATATTTACACACACACACACACACTCATTCATACTGGGAAACATGTATTTTATATACATTATTTACATCGAATCCTGTTCCTGCAAGTTTACTCTTGATTTTTAAGAATAGTCAGGTCATATCATATCCAGTAGGAGATAATTTGTGTACAGAAATTATTTTTATCATTAATGGTGATTAGTGATCAAATTTAGGGATATCACTTGGGTAGGAATATGCTTCTCACAATGATGGAAATTCATCTAACTTTTTGAAACTATAATTGAAGATTCCAATAAAATCCATAATCACTACCATCATATGGGTTACAAGTTGAAACTATCGCGTCCGTGAGCCTCAATCGCATTATTATTATTCCCTATCCGTGAAATACACACGCAACACGTGCTCCATCAATTATAATTTATCTTGCGCTCCCAATAACACAAGAACAAGTCAATCATCATGAATAAATCATCCAATCGCTCAATTACATAATAAATATACCGCAGGATTGGTCATATTCCAGACACTTCATGAACAGAGCACATTCAATCTCACATATAAGGAATCTACTGTAAAGTTATGAATCACGAGCGTTTAATTCTCTTTTACCCAATCTTTAGTCATTTTTATTATTACTCAAGTGATTATTACATCTACCAATCCTCGTGAAATATCATAAAATTAGATGACTCGATCCTACGGAATACAAGTGATCTTGAAAAGACACTAGGTTCGACCCTATCTCACAAAATGTACACGTAAATTCAAGTCCGATAAATTTCAACATTACACAAAAAAGTAGATTTATCGCGTGGTCAGTGATTTTTAGATATTTAGCTCATGTCTACTCTAACAGGTTCAAAATTTCATTCACACATGTGACTCGTCTTCCACGACACCTTAAGAAATGGAAAAATGAAATGTTTCTAACTACAACAAAACTAATAGATCTACGATTTAAAGAAAAAAGACCTCTAGTTTTACAAAAGATGAGACAGAAATTAAATTAAATGGTACTCAAGTTTTAGATGAGGTTTGATCCCAGGTAGCAGTCAATCATTCCAGCATTTCCCCGGCCAGTTTCCTTCCAATGACCAGAGACGCCTCACATTTTACAGATCCATGGAGACTTGGTAGTCAAGGTCCCTCGATGAAGTTGAATTGCAGATGATTGCAGAATTATCCATGTTGATGTGCTGCGGCTTTCAAGATGACTTCTGTTGAGTTCCAGGCGTAAGCTGTAACTGAGATGGCAAGAGTAAATATTGGCACAAACACACGCAGAATATTGATTATTCTTCTAGATAGTCACACTTAACTTGGATTTTGAGATGATTTTTACTCCGTAGGAGTTAGCAAATTATTCACTAAATTGTGGCAGAACGGGCGTCTGCTTGCACTGAAATGTTATTTCTCCACGTGGTCGTAGCGTCGCACAGCAGCATAGAACAGCAAGTACAGAGTTCAGAGAATGCAGAGAGTAGAGAGCAATTTACTCGGAACAAGGCTTTTTATATTCTCGGCTTGGGAGGCGTGTACTCCAACGAGAACGATAATTGGTCGTTAGGTCACCTTTAATTGGCTCAGACTATTCTGGAATCAGGCTGTCTGTCGTTTACGCATGGCAGGGTAGTGCATGGACTCGTCACGTGATTTGCCTTGGCCTTGTCAAAGCTCGATCAATACATCGCCCCTCTGAATGATGAAAAAACTGGTTCTGAGCTCGCCAACTACTTCCCAAATGACAAATTACAGCTCCAGGCAGACAATAAAACTTTTAATATCCACTTGTTGGAAATATACTAGATATCGCCAAATTTGACGGGGACAATAGAAAGTTCAGCTGTAATCAATGCTTATTGTACGAATTTTAGCTGCCCAAAGTAGTAATTATACATGTTTATGAACCTAGATATAATTTGGTAGATAAAATGGGTCCACCTATTCAGTACAAGGCTATTCACACATACAACTGTATTTTCTCAATAATTAGTTACATTCAAGTTCTTGAGTCTTTAGGCTGTTTCAATCATGAAATTACCAGCATTTCGCCCCAGTGCAGCAGTGGGCTCATCAGTTGGATTGCTACACCTCTCCAAGACGCTGGCACTAGTACGTCATTGAGACACCACTGCAAGCCTCTTAAGTAGGAGAATGCAGTGACGGTGCACTAGGGGAAAAACGTTTGGTGAACTTCTTCCATTGATGAAAAGAGTATACATCCAAAGATTGAACAAAGAAAGGTACACCAGATGAAATGGTTGTTAAGCTGGCATTACAAACAGATTTTGTTGGAGTGAAAATGAATCTATAACTAGACAATATTTTGTTCCAGCATTTGGAGAGAAGTTGCCTGATTCTGAAGAAGTTGTGTATATATGTTAGGAGGTAGGATCATGTTCTGTTGCACAAGGGGATCAGATGTGTCACTTTGTTCACATAATACAATAACACGTAGAGAGATACAGTGACCTGAATTGTATACAAATGTGATATTCCAGATGCTGATTTCACTTTGACATTCTTGTCTCTTTCATTGATGCTAGAGAGTGTGCAGTCTCTATGAATTTCATAACTAAGTCCAGATTGGTCAGTATTCAGAATTTTAGCTGATGAATAATTAGAAATGATCTTGTCACTAAATTCAGTACCAAATGTATTTGCAGAATTTGCAATCTCTTCTTGCGGTTGAGCGTGTCTGCACCTTTCAAAGTAAATTTGTGAGAAGTCAGTATGGGCAGCTAAAATTTACCTGCTTGGCATTTTACAAATGTTCCTTGTGAGTGTAGCCTAGTGTTGTTGTACACCAACACAAAGTCTGTTCACATCATATTGGGTCATTTTTTGTAAAATTTTGAGGAGCTAATGTGTCTTATGAAATGGTAGAATAGGATCATACTACTTATTTCAACATTTCACCATATTTTGGTCAGCCCTGGGACCTAACAACTGATGTTTGGACAGTATAATTAATACTATGTATACTTATAGCCATGAGGGGGGGCAGTGATATACATGCTCTATTTCTGATGTGAAACTGGAATAAAATAGAAAAAATTCACATCTGAGAGTTCTTATTACCTTATTTATTGAACAACATATGTAAATTGTACAGCTGATATATAATTTAGGATTTATATTTGAATTAGTGAACTATGCTTTTTGGTTGTTTTTTTACAATTTGCTTTACGTTGCACCGACACAGGTAAGTCTTATGGTGATGAAGTGAACTATGTTATTGCTAGAACACATAATGCTTTCGTACATTAGATTCTTATATTATCGAGCCCTTAGTCATGTATAACAAAGTTCTCCATGTATCCCTTCTCTCATTAACTGCAATATTAACAAGACTGTAGAATGAGATAATGGACAGGAACATGATTAAGAACACATAATGGGAAAACACAATGAAGGGTCAGCATTGGAGGAAGAAGTCCAGCCTTTGTTTTCAACACCCTGACAGGACACTCAAGGCCAACACAAAGGCCAACTGAAACAGTTCTTGAGAAGCTACACAACCGCAAACCACTTACAGAGAAACTCCAATTCAGCATATCTGCCCCAAACCAGGACTCTGTTCCACTGGCACATGATGAGATATGAAACATCATATTACACATTAAATACAACAAAGCATCAGGGGAATGCAGCATAATTGCTGAGATGTTCAAGATCAAAGATGAACTCTTGGTTGACTGTCTATAAGCCATCATTGTGAATATATGGGGGAGTGGAATCATACTTGCAGCTTAGAAAACTGCTTGGGTTCACCCACTACAGAGAAAAGACAACAAGGCAGTTCCAAACAATCACCAAGGCATTTTACTCCTACCACATGCCATCTTGTCTGTGAGGTATGCGAGTCCAAGGAGTTCTCCAAGCTGCAAGTATGATTCCGCTTTCCCATATATTCACAATGATGAGGTGATCACTTGAGTCATATGCCTTGTTGAAGTCTATAAAAGTGATCATTTTATGGATTGACTGGCAGTGCTGAGGTTCCAGGTTTTGAGGTTCCAGATCTGTTCTTTTTTTATGTATTATGTGAATACAGTGTAGACAGTAAAACAACTAGGTTAATCCAATAAAATTTGATAGATGCAACATCTAAAGTGAAATTCATGGGTGAAATCTCCAAACCTTTTGAAATTAGAACAGGAGTAAGACAAAGTGATGTGTTGTCCCCACTCCTGTTCAACCTGGTACTAAATAAAATTGTTGAAACATAGGAGAAAGAAATACCAGGAATAAGTATAGGAAGAAAAAGTAAGCGGATCAACCTAAAATGCCTCGCCTTCACTGATGATCTAGCAATAATTATCCAGACTCCTGAGGAAGTCAGATATGCCATCGAGAAGCTTCATGAAATCACCATCAAAATCAACCTCCAAATTTCTTTTGAGAAAACACACATACACTCTCTCTCTCTATCTATCTATCTATCTATCTATATATATACCGGTATATATATATTATATATTGCATGAACAGACTATTTGTGATTGACCAAGAAAATCTACACCAAATGGAACCCAACAAACCAAAGTATGTTGGTTAGTAGACATCCAAAAGTATCTCACAGAAGTCAATATTGACCCACTGGCAACTACACAGGCAACATATAGACAAAAATTCAACTCCCACAAGTTTACACCCAAGGAACTGATGGCAAGAAATTCAAAAAGGTATGGACACAAGAAAGAAGACACTCATAGAGAGTGGATGAGGAGGTTTTGGGAAAGTGATAATATGGAGAAGCCCAATGCTAACTAATGGTTATACGTGCTACTTATGCCAAACACACGAGAAGAAGAAGTAGCGGAAGTATTAGTAGTGATAGTAGTAGTAGTAGTAGTTGTTGTTGTTGTGAGGGCCTTAAAAACCAAAATTACTATTCAGAGAGATTTTACCAACCACTAAATTTACTGGACTACTATTTACAGTTAGTTATTTTACAAGTTCACTCTTATTTAGGTTTTCAATTCAACACAGTATTTACTCACAATCACATGGTCTGGTTGTGATTCGAACTTCTGTTCTCCAACATGGCCTTCACAGCACAGTGTTGTTCCAGAATCCAGAACAGGCTACTTCACAACTAATAAGCCTCGTTGAAATCTGCTCAGAGCTGTTTGATGGACTCGCTTGTCACCAAATGACATCACGGACTCGTGACCATCTCGTAACTGCTTGTGTTCACTTGCCACTGACTCGCTCAAGACTTCGCTGTCATTCATCATACACACTATTTATATAGGCCTGCAATTTTTTTTTTTGTAGTTTCCACTTCCAGATCATCTTGCTGTCTTCTCCATTGTTAATCAGCTCCAAACTTCTTCTAAGGAGCACCCTTATCACTACTCTCAACAATATAATAACAATAACAACAACAACAACAACAACAACAACAACAACAACAACAACAATAATAATAATAATAATAATAATAATAATAATAATATGAAATATAAATTAGGAAAAAGGAAAATACAGATAGACTACCATTGTTTTCAAGTGAATAAATGTCTTCTGGTTGTATAATTTATCCACATTGCCCCCTTTAGCACAATAAAACAAACATTGTTATGCTTCTTGATACCATAGCTATTATAGAATAATTAATATTTGTGTTTCTTTTAAAGCTCCTCCAAAAATAATTCTTCAACCACAAGATCAAAAAGTGGGACTGAATGGAATAGCAAACTTTGAGTGTGCAGCAAAGGGAAATCCTCCACCTTCAGTCTTCTGGACCAAGGAAGGTAGTCAGATACTCATGTTTCCTGGAAATGCATATGGTCATTATCATGTAACACCAGAAGGAACTCTCAAGATCCAAGGAGTCCAGAGAGAGGACAGTAGGTTCCTCATCTGCTCAGCTCTTAACGTCGCAGGTTCTACAACTGTACGGGCATTTCTCCAGGTATGAAAAGTATTTCACTTGTTTCTTATGTTGTGAAAGATGCTGACAATGCTATGTTTCAAATTTCCCTTAACTCCTCTCCGTCTTAAGAGTACCAAGTGTCAATAAAAATAACTTCCACTGTGGATCATCGGTCAAATGTTGGCATCTAAATCCCAAGATCGTGGGTTCAGACTTAGCAGAGTTAGTTGGATTTTTGAAGGGTGGCAAAACTTTCATGTAGCATTCCATATTCTGTGATGCTGGCATCATAAAGACTCAGCCATAAAAACTCAGCTCAACAGATTTCTTGTCTGTCTACCATCTGGTGGAGTAAAACAGAACATTGAAATTGACATGCAAGCAGTGAAGACGGCACCAAATCAAAATGACAGTAATATAATAGCTGAAACTGGTTTTTTTTTTTTTTTTTTTTTTTTTTTTTTTTTTTTTTTTTTTTTTTTTTTTTTTTTTTCCCAGCTATTTGGCTTAATGGTCAGTGCGGTGACCTTTGGCTCGGAAGGCCTTGGATTTGATTTCTGGAGGGACTGGGCATTTTAATCTTGAATGATTACTTCGCTTAGCTCTGGGACTGGTTGTTTGTGCTGTCCCCAACATCCTGAAGTTGAAAGTTCCTTTTCTGTATAAGAACACCCTAACAGACAGAAGGCAATCAATGACCACAGAAAATTTGGAAAACTATTTAGTTATTAATTGTGCCTCCAAATGAAATTTAGAGGTTGAATAACATCTGCACTTTTAACTTTTTTTGGTTTTGTTTGCTTTTCTGTTTACAAGAATGCATCAAATAAGACTTAGATATTATTAACTACATATTTTGTCAATTTTACCTACATATTTATGTATATATTTCTCTTTTTATATTACATATAATCCAGCCTCTAGTCATCATCATCATCATTATTTCATTAATAATCTGTTTCTATGCTTATAGAAGGGTAAAATTTAGAACATAACTGCCTATGTAAAAATGTCATTATTATGTCCAGGTAACCTCGATGAATGATGTACCACCTCCCATCATTCAAATTGGTCCTGCCAATCAAACTTTACCACTGAAGTCGATAGCTACTCTCCCTTGTCAAGCTATTGGTTCACCTCTTCCAAAAATCAAATGGTATAAAAATGGCTCATTACTTACAGATCAAGGATCAAGAATAGTTATCATGGATTCTGGAACCCTTCATATTGATGGTGAGTCGTAGAAAATGACACAATAATTTAACTGTACTTTTCATATTTGTTGATTTTTTTTTAAATTCTAACCTGCGGTCACATGGAAATTTTTTTGTAGATGATAACAATGTCTGTTGATTTTGTTTTTAAATTCTAACCTGTGGTCACATGGAAAAATGTTTGTAGATCTTAACAATATTTTAGTATTTAAGGAAGTTGATGAAGGAAAAATGGCCAACTAGACACCATAGCTCAGTTGGTAAAGCAACCGACGCGAAATCGGGAGGTTGTGGGTTTGGATCTTGATCATTTTTGATCTATACTTAACATCTCTTCAACATATACTAAATGTATGTAACACAACCTAATAGGTTGAAAGTCAATTTTGATTACAATGCGGTCATGAAAATTCAATATTCATTGACTTGGCCCTCAACGGGGACTTGCACGCACTGTACATTGTGATGGCAGTTGTGCCATACATGTAGCTTAGATCCCTTCCAATAGAACAAAGATAACCTAGGCCACCATAGCTCAGTTGGTAGAGCAACCAATGCGAAATTGGGAGGTTGTGGGTTCGGATCCCACTGGTGTCTGATTGGCCATTTTTGTCCTGTACTTAACATCTCTTCAACACGCACTAATTGTATGTAGGTTGAAAGTCGATTATTATTATTATTATTATTATTATTATTATTATTATTATTATTATTATTATTATTATTATTATTATTATTATTATTATTATCATCATCATCTGTTTACCCTCCAGGTTCGGTTTTTCCCTCGGACTTAGCGAGGGATCCCACCTCTACCGCCTCAAGGGCAGTGTCCTGGAGCTTCAGACTCTTGGTTGGGGGATACAACTGGGGAGTATGACCAGTACCTCGCCCAGGCGGCCTCACCTGCTATGCTGAACAGGGGCCTTGTGGAGGGATGGGAAGATTGGAAGGGATAGGCAAGGAAGAGGGAAGGAAGCGGCTGTGGCCGTAAGTTAGGTACCATCCTGGCATTCGCCTGGAGGAGAAGTGGGAAACCACGGAAAACCACTTCCAGGATGGCTGAGGTGGGAATCGAACCCACCTCTACTCAGTTGACCTCCCGAGGTTGAGTGGACCCCGTTCCAGCCCTCGTACCACTTTTCAAATTTCGTGGCAGAGCCGGGAATCGAACCCGGGCCTCCGGGGGTGGCAGCTAATCACGCTAACCACTACACCACAGAGGCGGCTATTATTATTATTATTATTATTATTATTATTATTATTATTATTATTATTATTATTATTATTATTATTATTATTATTTTGTTTGTCCAACCCTTGTCCTGTTTCTCTATGGGGTTGGGTATGAGGTGAGATGAATCTGTCGTGGCAGGGTTTTTTATGACTGGATGCCCTTCCTGGCGTCAACCTCATCAGAGGAGTTAATGAGATGAAATTAATGACGTGATGCATGATAGTAGGAAGGGAGAGGGTGAAAACCAGTGCCGGCACATAGCCTACTCCTGTCGAATAGCACCAAGGGGTCTGATCAAGGCTTAACGTCCCATCTGACGGACGAATCGCCATCAACAGCATGATATGCCCTCACTCCGTATGAGCACTGCGGAGAGGTTTGGAATTTAATCCAGGCTTTTGGCACACAATCTAGTGATTAGAAATTGTATACCACCACCTCCCCTACCCTGCCAGCCAACATCCTGATGGTGAAATTTTTTTTGACCAACGGGACCCGAACCGGCTAACCACGGTGTCAGACCATTTAGTCTTCAATCCCTTAATGATCATGGCCACCATTATTATTATTATTATTATTATTATTATTATTATTATTATTATTATTATTATTATTATTATTATTATTATTATTATTATTATTATTATTATTATTATTATTATTTATGACTGAATGCCCTTCCTGACGTCAACCTCATCAGAGGAGTTATTGAGATGAAATGAATGGCATGATATATGATGTAAGAAAGGGGAGGGTGAATAATAATAATAATAATAATAATAATAATAATAATAATAATAATAATAATAATAAAATCACGGTAATCAGCTATCAGGAAATCACTAGCACTGTTATCACCTTGCACAAAAAGATAATTGAAAGTGGGTTTTTTTAATTTGTCATTATTAGTGGAAGCCATTTCTTTTCAGTTTTGACATTTCTTTATAATTTTGACTTGATTTATTACTGTGAGTTTCTCCAGTCTTTTGAAACTAATTCAGGATAAAATAAATTTAAAATATACCTGAAATGGAAAACATTTAATAACAGATTATAACTTCTTCTTCTTCTTCTTCTTCTTCTTCTTCTTCTTCTTCTTCTTCTTCTTCTTTTTCTTCTTCCTTAATTGATTGGGATTTGGAATTATATGGTTTGTATATTGACTGAAGGTGAGAGACAACACTCATGATTTAATATTTTGCTAACTCCAAAAACAAGGACATTTGCCGAGGTTTCCAAAAATTTGTCCGAACGTTTCTGTTTGCTCGACGAAAGAAAATGTATGATCACCCTGTGTTTTCCTCCATATTATCTGCATTCAATTACCCATATGCTGTTGACTACATGACCAATCCTTACTTAGCATAAAATTGTTGCTTGGAGCCAAGAATAGGTTTAAAACTGGAATTTATTTACTGTAAGGTGACTAACTATCCAGCCACCTGGGTGATAGTCCTAAATGCAGATAATTGATTATTGATTGATATGATTAATCCTATCTGCCTAAAACTTAACATACAAGAGATCTAATGGATATTCCCATAGTAAGCCATTGGCTGCATGCTATTGAAAACAATGAACCATTGTTTGCTGGAAGTTCTGATGTTGAGTCCAAAGCAGTGAATATCTGCAGGATAAAATCGTAGTAACCAATCAAGCAACAGTAACTTCATACATGATTCAGTAGACTTTGCATATGACCTTCTTCTTCTTCTTGGCTTTTTCTTCAATTGATTGGGGTTGGCAATTGTGAATTTGACACAGTTTTATGGCTGGATGCCCTTCATGATTCTAACCCTATGAGGAGGGATGTACTCACTATTACGTGTTCTGTAGTGTTTGGTAGTTTTTATGTGATTATGGAGAAAAATGCATTAAGCACAAATATTTTATCTCCAAGCCAGAGAAATTAACTGTGCTCAGATCATCAGTCGATAGACTGGTTTGAGCAGCTATTAATTCCACTCTATCTTGTGCTAACCTTTTTCATTTCTGTGTAACTACAGTACTACATCATATATCTACTCTAATCTGTTTGTCATATTCATACCTTGGTCTACCCCTACCGTTTTTACTGCCTACACTTCCTTTAAAAACCAACTGAACAAGTCCTGGGTGTCTTAAGGTGTGTCCTATCATTATCTCTCTTCTTCTGGTTAAATTTTACCAAATTGTTTTCATCTCATCAGTTTGATTTAGTACCTCTTCATTCGTAATTCGATCTATCCATCTCACCTTCAGCATTCTTCTGTAACACCACATTTCAAAAGCTTATATTCTCTTTCTTTCTGAGCTAGTTATCATCCATGTTTCACTTCCATACAATGCCATGCTGCAGACAAATGTCTTCAAAAACATTTTTCTCATTCCTATATCAATGTTCGAAGTGAGCAAATTTCTTTTCTTAAGAAAGACCTTCCTTGCTTGTGCTAGTCTGAATTTTATGTCATCCTTACATCTGCCATTGTTATTCTACTACTGTCCACCTCCGTAGTGTAACGGTTAGTGTTATTAGCTGCCATCTCGGGGGCCTTGGTTCGATTCCCGCTACTGTCAGAAATTTAAGAATGGCAGGAGGGCTGGTATGTGGTTGAAATGGTACATGCAGCTCACCTCCAATAGGGGTGTGCCTGAAAAGAGCTGCACCACCTCACGATGAGGACACGAGTTTACTTTACTTTACTTTTATTCTACTACCCAACTAACAATGTTCATCTAGTTCCTTTAAGACTTCATTTCTAATCTAATATTTCCTACATCACCTGACTTCATTCGACTGCACTCCATTACTTTTGTTTTGGATTTGTTTATTTCCATCTTGCACTTCTCCTCCAAGACTGTCCATACCATTCAGCAATTTCTCCAGAACTTCTGCAGACTGAGACAAAATAAAAATATCATCAGCAAATCTCAGAGTTTTGATTTCCTTCTTGGATTGTAATTATTTTCCATATTCCTCTTTGATTTCATTCGCTGCCTGTTTTATATAAACAATGAAAAGCAGTGGGGACAAACAAACACCATCTATATGCAGTTAAAATCTTTGACCCAGTTGGGGAATGGGATCGAACCTCGGGCCCTCTGAACTGAAGACCATTGCACTGGCCATTCAGAAAAGAAGCCAGCCACTATATATAAGACTGTAGACCATCTCAGTGTATGCCAAGCAATGAGTGGAAAATCTATACTATTAATAAAAGTGAGGGTGTGTGTGTGTGTGTGTGTGTGTGGTTTTTTTTTTTTTTTTTTTTTTCAAATAGGCTCAAAAACTACTGGACTGATTGAGCTGAAATTTGGTAAGGTTATAGTTTGAAATCCCGATTCACTCAAGGGATACTTTTTATTTTGATATATTTCACAGTTTTGAACTGGTGGTTTTTTTTACAGGGATATACCCCAAATTTTGACAATTTTTGCCCTACATCCACTAAAATAACAGGTAAGCAAATGGCCCTATCGAAAAATGAAGTGGATCATTTGGCTTTGAAATTAAGTTTTCTGCAAGAAATGTCATATGCATTTTCTTCATAACTCTAACAGTTTTCCCTGTGCTCTTATTAGGAAACTTACCTGAGCATTTATTTATGTTGAAAGTTGTAAGTTATATTAGTCTCCCAAAGTCAATCCTCCTTCCATACAATATGTACTGATTGAAACATTGGTATTATTTTCAATGAATCAAGAAACATACAGTAATGCAGATGTTGAAGTAATACACCACAGACATGCAAAGAATCTTAGTAAAAGCAATTCAATTTCATTTAGATGTTTATAGTTACAGTATGGTTTTTCACTAATATGTGAGTTTGGCTTCATAGCTAGATGGCTAGCATTTGCTCCAAGGGGTCCTTGGTTTGATTCCCAGCATTGGTCAGGGGTTTTAACTTTCATTGGTTCATTCCTATGGCTCAGGGGCTGGGTGTTTGTGCTGTCTTCAGCATTAGAATTCATCTCAGGTAGGACCTCCTCTTCACAAACATGCAGGTCGTCTATACGACATCAACTCAAAAGACCTGCACCAGGCCTCTCCAGAGGCCTCACACCATTATTATTATTACTAGTAAGTGAATAAATAAATTCAATTTTTATTTGAATATACCTCCAAAAATTATTTTTCTATTATAATAATTAATTGTTGTTTAATATATTATAACATAGGTAAAAAGAGACTTGACTAAATCTACAGTATGGTTAATTCCACAGTAACTAAAATATAACTTAACTGCAGCTATACCTCAGCATGAGGAGAAGGTCTGATTGGCTTATTATGTCCCCTAAACATCTTGTTCTCTGATAGTAAAGGTTATAAATTGTGCAATGGATCCTTTTTGTTGGTAGCACCAAGAAACTTCAATACTCCTCCCGTTTACTGTTTGAAAGACAGGCTTCTTTAAAGGCAGTACCTCTACAATTATTTGCAGTGTAATTGGCAATGAATTCACAGATTACTGCAGAATTAGCCATACCAACCTCTAAAGTTTCTTACTGCTGCAGATTTAGCTGAAGTACTGCAATTAAAATTAACTGAATTAATTGAAAAAGAAAATTATAATAAAGTCTTGATGTACTAAATAAAGTGTAAGTAGCAGTTGTTCGATGGTATATATATTATTTTGATAATCATTCTCAAAATGCATCCTATTCCAATTTTTCCTTAATGTTGTTGGTTTAGCAGAGTCTTTGCTGTAATATTTTATTATGGGTCCACAGATTTGCACCTGGCAGATACAGGACTGTACATATGTACAGCATCTTCAGAAAGTGGGGAGACTTCTTGGTCAGCATCGCTCACGGTAGAAAAGAATCCATCACCATCTGGTCCTAATTTGCACCGTACACCTGACCCTTCGCTGTATCCAAGCCCTCCATCAGTTCCGAGAATTCTGAATGTAACAGAGTGCTCTGTGACATTGTCCTGGAATAAGAGTGTTGGAAGTAATGAAGGTTCTGCTTCACCAGCTGGCTACACTGTAGAATATTTCAGTTCTGGTCTCCCGACTGGCTGGGTGGTAGCAGCAAATCGAGTACCAAATGAAACAATTACAGTAAGTTAAATATCAGTCATATTTTTCAACGTAGTTTGACCAACACCACCTAGATATCTAGACAGACTGGTCATCTTCCTGGAAATAAGACGACAAAATATAATGAATTTGTTTGTCTTTTTAATCATGGTGTAATAATTCAGTTCTCCAGTACTGACACATACTAAAATTTTCATTTTATGTGTTCATTACAGATGATCTGCAAAATATCCTACTGCCATTATTACTACCTCTTCATTTAACGAACATCCTTGCACCTTTCATATCTGTTACCATCAGGTCAGAATTTAGTACATTGATGAATCCACACAACTTTTGTTCCTGTAAATCTCTTAACTGAAACCAACATGGAAATTAATCTTACACTGAGCTCGATAGCTGCAGTCGCTTAAGTGCATCTGTTATCCAGTATTCAGGAGATAGTAGGTTCAAACCCCACTGTTGGCAGCCCTGAAGATGGTTTTCCATGGATTCCATTTTTTTTCTACTTGTTTAACGTTGCACTAACACATCAAAGGTTTTCGGCGATGGAAGGGTGGGAAATTGGGAAGGTAGCAGCCGTGGCCTTTCCGTAGCATGGAAAACCATCTTCAGGGCTGCCAACAGTGGGGTTCGAACCCACTATCTCCCAAATGCAAGCTCACAGCTGCGCGACCCTAACCGCACGGCCACTTGCTGTTTCCTATTTTCACACCAGGCAAATGCTGGGGCTGAACCTTAAGGTCACGGCTGCTTCCTTCCCACTCTTACCCCTTTCCTATCCCATGATCGCCATAAGACCTATCTGTGTTGGTGCGACATAAAGCAACTTGCAAACTTGATACGTATTGGTGGTCTGGTTTAACATACATGAATGAGTGTCCATCGCTTGTAAGGTGGTTATATATATATTGTAAATATGTAAATTTGGTTGGAAAGGAGGATTTGCTGAATTTTTCAATTTCCTTTATGTCGCACTGACACAGATATGTCTTATGGCAATGATTGGATAGGAAAGGGCTAGGAGTGGGGAAGGAAGCGGCCATGGTAATTAAGGAACAACCCCAGTATTTGCCTGGTGTGCAGTCCAAATCAAAAAATGAATCCTAACACTTTCTCTCATAATCCTCTTTGATTAATAATAAGTCAAGATTGCTTCTTGAGTTTATATTCCTTATTAATTCAAAACTCCAGGTCCTTGGCTGAATAGCCAGCATTACAGACAGTCATGGGTTCAATTCCCATCTGGATTGAGGATTTTAGCTGCACCTGGCTTATTGTTCTTACTTGAGGACATACACACACTAGTGAATACATCCCTCCACATAGGAGGTGTCAAGAAGGGCATAGGGCCATAAAACTTGGCTAAGTTCACCCAGCATTTGCCTGGGTTGAAAATGGGAAAACCACATAAATCCACTTTCAGGGCTCCTGACAATGGGATTTGAACCCACCATCTTCTGAATGCAAGCTCAGAGTTACATGTAGCCAAGCCATTCACTTGTCCAAACTCTCAGCTCTTCTCTGTTCATGATTATACACTTCACTTCGAGTGCTTGGTTAAGGCGACACTCTGGAGATAAAAAGATATTTTTACTTAATGCATGGATTTTCAAGAAACTTTGTGGGAATGTCACCTACATAAAAGTAGAGATATTATGAAAATTTCCTTCATATCTGATTAATAGATTTTCAATTTTTTTTTCTTTTGAATTTTGTAATTCCATTTTTTTCATGAAATGTAATTAACACGTTAATGTAAATTCATAAAAATTTCATATGCAGGTTTCTTAATATAACTGTGATACATATACCATACAAATTTTGTTACATTTGGCAGAATATTATGGGAGAAAAATGGGATTTAAATGTAAAATTACAATTGGCAAACAAAGTATTATTATAGTGATAAATTGATTGAATTCAGTGGAATAACTTTGTGACAAGAAAAAAAACTCTATCCTTTCAATTTCAGTCATTAAAAAATCTCGCCAAAATGACCAAAATATTGATTTTTATCTCCGGAGTGTCGCCTTAAAGCTATAAAGATTTGTATAAGTTATACAATCAGTATGGGAGACAAGTTGTTAGTTTTCCTTGTTGTTGCAATGTGCATAAAAAGGAATTGCAGGAAAAGACTGAATTGGTTGCTGGAGAGAAGAAAATACTTGCATGTGAACTTAATATGAGCTACAATTTGAACCCATTGATAGGAATAACCATTTAAGAATGGATGAAGAAACATATGCTAACATCAGTTATCACAAAGGAAAAGAGTCGTGAGAGAGTGCTTTCCCTCCTGCTGTTGATTTTACGTCACACTGACTCAAGACAAGCCTTATGGTGATGATGGAATAAGACAGTGCTGGGACTGAGAAGGAAGTGATCATAGCTATAATCAGTGTACAGCCACAGCAGGTGCCTTATATCAAAATGGCAAACCACGGAAAGCTATCTTCAGAGCTGCCAATAGCAGGTTTCAAACTCATCATCTCCTAAATGCAAGCTAACAGCTATATGACCCTAACTGTGCAGCCTACTTACTTGGTGGCAGAGTTGATCCACTCTGTGAATAACTATCAGCTACATTAATACTCTGCTGCTTGTGTGGATGATTATTGTCATTGAGGAGTAAAATTTACTTAGTATTGTTCTCATTATTCTAACACTTTAAATCATCAAATGAGAATATATACGAGGGCGAATCAAAAAGTTCCAAGTTATGGCCATTTATGAAACTACCTACACATAGGCAACACAGCTATAACAACATACAATGTAAGTTCACTTTTTCACATAGTCCTCAAGAGATTGTAAACATTTCTCAGAACAGTCAACCAACTTTTTGATTCTGGATACGTAGAAATCACCTCCAGCGCTATGTAACCCTCTGGAGACAGCTGCTTTCACCTCCTCATCGTTCGGAATCGTCGTCCACCGAGATCCTTTATCAGCTTACCGAACACATGATAATCGCATGGTGCTGAGTCTGGACTGTATTGAGGATGTTGCCATACCTTCCACTTGAATCACTGCACCAGTTCGGACGTTGATTGTTGTGCCTTTCAGCATAAATTCCATGTGCACCATACCCTCCATGTCAGTGAACACTGTCACCATTACCTTTCCTGCTGAAGGTTGAATCTTGGCCTTCTTTCGTGGTGGTGATGTGGTGTGCACCCATTCCATCGATGTTCTCTTTGTTTCGGGGGTTAAGTGGTGGACCCACGCTTCATCCCCTGTGATGATTCACCGCAGAAACTCGTTGCCCTCCACAGAATACCATTGCGAAAATGGCAATAACGATTGGAAACATCCTTTGTGAACATTGGTGAGCAGACGTGGCACACATCTTTGACACAGTTTATGAAATCCAAGGTGCTGGTGAGCAATGGAGAACACACTGCCATACAAAGTGTTTAGCATGCTGGCAATTTCCTGCAGTGTTATGCACCAATTCTCTCTAATGATCCCATCCACACGGTCAACATTTGCAATGGTACTGGATGTTGCGGGCCTGCCTTCGCGATATTCATCCGTGAGATCCATGCACCCAGCGTCAAATTGTTTACACCACTTTACAATACCTGGTCGAGAAATTGCATGCTCACCATATACAGCAGTGATTTTACAATGAATGTCCATGCAATTGAGCCATTTAGCAATAGAAATCTGATTATTGCATGCAGCTCCAATTTGGAGTGCACATCCAGTTGACGCGCCATCAAACCTAGCCCGCTCTGCACACACAGCATGACGAGATACCACACCAACCTTCCTATCAGACGTTTCAGCAGTTACTGTAGCTTGTTCCACATTGGCCATGGTCACGACACACAACGTGCTCTCATGGCGAGCTAGTGTAACTTACTTTCTCATTCACCCTTGTATAATCCCAAAAAGACATTTCTAAATCACAGCCATGAGACCTCCAGTTTTATATGGAATCTGAACCTCAAGGATATCACTTTTCATTTCAAAAGTCGCACATGTTTGGTGCCTGTTGGGCAGTTTGAAATGGTTTTATGATAAAATGCTGAGTACAGTTTTATGGTTTATTGTTTCACTATATTTTACTGTCATTGAAACTAGAGGAACCACTGATAGTATAGAGATAATTTCGAGTATGGTATGTAATATTGTTTAATTGTGTCTAGTCACCTTAAGCCAAACAGAAATTGCATGTAAATTGTCCTTGCCTGATTGTGTTGTGAACAAGAAAGCAGTAAAATGAATAACTAGCCAACATATCTCATATTACACAATAATCCTTACACCTGTAATTGAGTAAAATACTTGAAGAGGAACATTACAAATGTACAGTCAACAGTGGAAAGAATTTTCTTTTTTGTTGAAAGAACATACAGTATCTAAGTATCAGACTCCATAGCTGAGTGGTCCTTGTCTTGGCCTTTGGTCTTCTGGGCCCTGGGTTCAATTCCCAGCCGGGCTGAGGGATTCTTAATCTTAAATGGGTAATTTCACTCTGGGAATAGTGTATTCATGCTGCCTTTAACATTCCTGCAAACTCAAACACCAGACACAACTCTATCCTCCACCACATTAACATGATGCAGTTTCCCAGTACACAGCAATTATTATTATTATTATTATTATTATTATTATTATTATTATTATTATTATTATTATTATTATTATTATTATTATTATTATTATTATTATTATTATTGTTGTTGTTGTTGTTGTTGTTGTTGTTGTTGTTGTTGTTGTTGTTGTTGTTGTTGTTGTTGTTGTTGTTGTTGTTGTTGTTGTTGTTGTTGTTGTTGTTGTTGTTGTTGTTGTTGTTGTTGTTGTTGTTGTTGTTGTTGTTGTTGTTGTTGTTGTTGTTGTTGTTGTTGTTGTTGTTGTTGTTGTTGTTGTTGTTGTTGTTGTTGTTGTTGTTGTTGTTGTTGTTGTTGTATAAAAATTCTGACTATATTAAAGTATCGCTGGCTGGAAATTTTGTACATATGGGCATTTCCAAAAATGTATATGTTCCTGGAAATACTGTATAAAATGTGAAATATGTGGTTTTTCGTAAGTATTAATAAGTTAATTAATAGGTGACTGATCGTCCACATAGTCCCTCTCTAACAGATGAAGCTCAATGGCCCATTCTCATTGTTTTATTTTCAGATTGTTGATCTAAAGCCTGACACATCATACGTCTTCTTAGTTCGTGCAGAAAATGCATATGGTCTATCAATACCCAGTCCAATGTCGGAAATAGTTCACACTTTAGGCGCAGATCAAAGAACTACATCACAGTATGAGCTGGATGAAGCACGAACTCATCTTAACAGGAAGGTAGTGTACCTTCGTGATGTTCAACCCCTCAGCTCTTCTTCCATCAGGCTTATTTGGGATGTAAGTAGGACATGAATAATTTCCTGCACTTACTGAGTAATTGCCATGTTCAAACAGACACTTTTCCATGCTAGTAGGTTGCATTTAGATGTTAACAGTGTGACAATGAAGGCTTGAGGTTGCAGAGGGGCCGGCTAGAGATGACAATTATTACAAGTGATGAAATTCATTTTTCGTCTGTATTGAAAGTGTCATAAAATGTATATAGGAAAATATTTAATATTTATTTCCACCTATTCAATACAATACAAGATGTTGGCATTTAAGTTAAAACATTTTTTTAATGTGAGACATGTTTCGCCTCTTACTGTGAGGCATCTTCAGTCACTATCAAAACCTTATTATTTTTGTCAGGCAACAGGTTGAAATTATCCTAAAATGTGTTTGATAATGATTGTAGGTGAGATAAAAATTTTACAGTTATTGTAAAAATGTTCATGAATAACTAAAAATCTAATATAATGATAAACTCATGTGTAATTCACTTGATGAATAGGACGTCATTTGATGGTACAGTAGCAAGAAGATGGCTTTGAAGCCTTAATCATTACCAAATATCCAACACATAGTGGAAAGCATATGAAAAATTACGGTGAATATTCAATGTTTAATGTTTAAATTAGATAGACTTTTATAATACTAAAATTTTAATAAACAGAGGGTCTACAACTTGCTCTGAAATGATCTATCTATTCATATCTTAGCATGCAATATCACTTAACAACACTTCTGAAACTAATAAATATTATCAGTTGGCTTCTTGTACTATCTGCCAGTCATCACTGCTGGAATTACTGCTATAACACTGCTGTCATCATTGTTATAAGCAGATCATGGCTTATAAGATAATTTCCTTCAACCCAGAAGATGTAGAGTTTTGTTATATTTCCAACATTTTAATAATAATCTTGAAAGTGTATTTCAATAGTTTATGATTGCATACATTATAGAACAACTTCATGTATTTTGTTTCAGATACTAAGTGGAGAAGAGTACATGGAAGGTCTGTATGTTCGTTTCCAAGATCTATCTAGCGGCTCTCAGAAGTTCAACATGGTGACAGTCCTCAACACAGGAACCACCAGTTACATAATAAACCACCTTAGAAAATTCTGCAAGTATGAATTCTTCCTGGTCCCATTCTATAAGACTGTAGATGGTCAACCCTCCAATTCTAAGACAGGTCAAACACTAGAGGATGGTAAGTGAAATATTAGTAACTTTCATGGTTGTTTTTAGCCATATAAAAATCAGACTACCGGGCGAGTTGGCCGTGCGCGTAGAGGCGCGCGGCTGTGAGCTTGCGTCCGGGAGATAGTAGGTTCAAATCCCACTATCGGCAGCCCTGAAAATGGTTTTCCGTGATTTTCCATTTTCACACCAGGCTAATGCTGGGGCTGTATCTTAATCAAGGCCACGGCCGCTTCCTTCAATCTCCTAGGCCTTTCCTATCCCATCATCGCCATAAGACCTATCTGTGTCGGCGCGACATAAAGCCCCTAGCAAAAAAAAAAAAAATCAGACTACTGTTACCATGAGTGCCAGTAGGATTTTACCTGGTGGGGGGGTCACTATAACACTTTTCCAAATAAACTTTCCTGCTATAGAGATGAGATCAATTTCTTCCATTTCATTATCCACTTTTCACTAGATAGTGATGAGACTCTTCTATTTCCCCCATCCAATCTTTCATTTCTTACTTGCTTTGTTAAATGCAGCATTCCACTGATCTGAAACTGTTGGCTACTTTATGACAAAACTGTATGGATATTTTGTCTTTGGTTCAGAATTTTTAACTTACAGAAGCTTGATTTTTCACTTCTGCAGATCTGCTTCCTTTGAAGTGGACTTTCATGTAAAAATGAATTATTTCCCTGATGCTAGCTGTCATGTTATTCACAACTAAAAGTTCATGGAGGTTGTTTAGTACCAAGTTAAGTTTATGAATACTGTATTAGTTGCACAACACCACCTTCTCACCCTGCCATCATAGCTCAACTGTTGTATCCTTGACTACATAGTTTGGTAAAATAAAGAGCAGAGCTTGTTAAAAAATTCATAAATTGTTGTTGCATCTGATGTGGCATTCATTTTTTTCCAAAAGTTAAGGATTCTTCATGTTCTTTCAAATCATAATTGTATATATTCTTTACCAACTGAATTCTGATAGACAGCTGCTTGGTTCCAGATATGTCTGTTTTATTATCAATAACAGAGAAGATATTTGCTTTCATAACCAGTATATCTCATAATTCATGTTCACAAAATGTTATCATTCCATTTTGAATTCAATGAAAGAAGTGTATTTAGAATTTTTGTAGAATTTGAGAGATGTTCTTGAAGCACATCATCTCCTGCTTCCTGGTGGATCACCAGTAAATCATGAAAAACTCTGCAGTCCAACGTATTCCCTCAAAGTTAAATACGATGGTTGGAACTTAAATAGTGGCAACACTGCTGTGGAGACGCTATGCAACAGAATCTAATATTGTCACTGACAGCACACATTGGTTACATACCTACCTTACCTCAGAGCAAATGGACTTGCCCTTCCCACATCACCTGTGTGTGCACAAATGAAAGAAACACAGTCACTTGTGAGCTAGCGGTCTAATGTAACGTTGTCACTATGTTTTCCAAACAGGAACAACGGAGCTGGATCAAGATTGAATGTGCCAGAGGTCGTACAGCACGACAGTGTCATCAAGGACTTCAACAGGCTTGCAGGGAATCTGCATTGCCTTACAGAACAGTGGCACGTTGGGTAAAAGCCTTCAATGATGGTCGGCAAACTGTGGCTGACATTCATCAGGCAGGCCATCCTACGAGCGTCAGTGAAGAATAAGTGCATGCTCTTGCCGCGTTACTGGACAGTGATCGAAACCAGACTTCGATTTGATTCTGAAGATGAAGGAACCACTTCGTGGCATTTGCTTCAGAACTGTTGCAGAGATTCGACAAGCAGTAGACCGCTCCATTCGCACCATCAACAAAACAGGCTCTGCTAAAGATATACTACGACTTCCACATCGCTGGCAATGGGCTATACACAATGCTGGTGACTACATTGAAGGACAGTAAAGGTTGTTAACAATGTAACTCTTTTGTCTCTGTTGTAAATAAATAGTTGCCACTATTTAAGTTCCAACCTTCGTATAAATAGTTTCACAGAAAATAATAGTTTACAAAACTGGTTCCAGCTTCTGTTTTGTTGAATCTGTTGGTGGAGACTGCTATTGATTTGATCAGTCACCATGAGTTGCCTTTTCATAAAAATCCAGAATTTTTTCTGGATTTTCTGATGATTCTCTATGCCAGTTTGCTTTTATATGATTTGGCATTGAAATCCTTGTATTTTGTGAAAGATTTCATATTGAATGACCATTAAAAGACCTTTTTTAATGCTCTGCTTAAACAGAACACATGTTTGACATAAGATTCCTTTCAGTTCACGAGAAAGCAACTGGCCACAATTTGAATATCAACTTTAAAATTGTACCTTAGTTGTAGAGCAATAATTCATACTTAAGAGTATCACATATTTTCCTGCATTATGAACCTACTAGTATCTTTTCTATTACTTTTATCTTTCAAAAACACATTATTAGTAATTATAATAGTTGTTAATTAACTGTCATTAACTTCAGTTTCTGAAATAATCTGGTATGACATGAAACAATCAAATATGAACATTTTTAGCTTTCCAGTGGGTGGAGGGGAGGGCACCCCTCCCCCTTGCAAATGCCCATGACTGCTACTGCTATATGAGGAGTATTAGCAGCCTTTCATGGCTCAAACTCTTTCTCATATGGAGGTCATTTCATAAGTCACAGCAACCATGTTAAATCTTCTGAACTTGTAGGAACATGGAAAGCCCATTGTGTATACATTTGAAAACCTGTGGTACACACTGCTGAATGCCACCAGCATATAGTGTTTGTGTGAACTGGTAGCTAGTTAACAACACACAAAAAATGAGTGTGTTGCTGTCCATGCCAAAGATGGATGTAAGTAAAACTAAACAATGGTCCTACGTGAAAATTGAAGCTCACCATGGCAGAAATTCACATCAGTGTTATGTGGAGCTAAGTGAAGTGTTGAGTGATAGAGTTTTGCCATTGCATGGTGTTGAGACTTGAAAAGTAGACATGTAGCAAATGTTGAACTGTTACAAAGTCGGTGTCCCATGTCCGCTCACACAGAATTGTTGGTGACTGTCAGTGAAAAGTGCTTAACAGGAGACGAGCATTGCACTGGGCAGGGATTATCCACTCGTATACGTATTTCCGTGTTGACACTGTGCCTAATTTTACAACAGACTTGAAGATGCGCAGGATTTGTGTGCTTTTTTGTCCATAATAAACAACAATTTCTATTTACTTGCCTCTTGTCCACTTGGTGGGCATGATTATTAAGGTCTGACATCATGGCTAACTAGTTCGAGTCCTGTGGTTGAAAAAATGTTCACCATCAGAATATTGGCCAGCAGGGTAGGAGAGGTGTTGGATACATTTCCTAATGACTAGAGTGCATGCCAAAAGACTGTGTTCAATTCCAACCTCTCCGCAGTGTTCATATGGAATGAGGGCATATGGCGCTGTTGATGATGATTCATCCATCGAATAGAAACATCAAGCCTTGAGCAGACTCCTTGGTATTATTCGACAGGAGTAGGCTATGTGCACCCCCTGTGGGTGAGAGACACAGACAAAGAATACACCTACGGTATCCCCTGCCTGTCATAAGAGGCTACTAAAAGGGCAACCAAGGGATGATACAATTAGAACCATGAAACTACTTGTGCTTAGTACCACCACGCGGGGAACACCATGGGTCGCTTTTACTTGTGTACAGTACCATTATGTTAGGTACCAAATAGGTTTGTGATTAGTAGCAACAGAGTACGTTGGCGGCTTCTACAGTAGCTGTGATTAGTACCCCTATGTGCGGAACACCATGGGATTAGCGACACCATGGTTCTCCCGTGCCTATACTTAGTACCCACTATGTGATGAACGCCACGGGATAGTGCGGGTCCCTCTGGTTAGTGCACTTGTGTGAGGAAAGCCATAGGTTTGCGTTGCCAGTATAGGTTTGCGTTGCCTGTAAATAGCGCCGCAGTGTGCAAAACACCATAGGTCTGTGTTACATGTGCAAATTTTACTACCTGTGAGTAGTACCATAATGTGAGGAATACCGCGAGTCTATGCTACTTTTGATCAGTACTGCAACATGACAAATAGCATGGTTCTATTTTCCTAGCGATAAGTACCATTTTAAGGGGCCGATGACCTAGATTTTGGACCCGTTTCGACTACAAGCATCATCGATTTAGTATTGTGCTTTAGACACAATCCCTTGGTCAGTAATACTATTAAATTTAACACTAGTTTCTGGGAATGTGAGGCATTGCAAATTGGATCCACTGATTGTTTTAACTTCACATTCATCCATTCATTCTTCACCCTCACGTTTTCGAATCTGGTCATTGGAGGATTCTGGATTTTTAAATTGTCATAACACTTTGTCTCATTTCGTACCATTAGGGGCCGATGACCTAGATGTTAGGCCCCTTTAAACCACAAGCATCATCATCATCATCATCATCATAGGGCACGTGCCAACACCAGGTTTCGTACCTCCTCCTCGTCGTCGTCGTCGTCGTCGTCACACACCCAGGTGCAAAGGTCGCCCATCTGCACTAAGTAGAAAGACCTGTACCAGGCCATTCCAGAGGCCACATGCAATTATTTACTTTGCTTCTTGATTGCCCCTTGCCGTTACCTCCTGTAGCATGGAGAAGCATATTTCAGTGGCCTTCAAATGCATGAAGGGATATAAATTGCTGCTGCTTCATCAGAAGTAACACAGTGGTCATGAGTTACAAAATGACTCTCATATTTATTTTATGTGTGTGTGTGCGTGTGCGTGTGCGCGCGCGCGCGCGCGTGTGTGTATGTGTGTGTGTGTGTGTGTATGTGTGTGTGTGTGTGTGTGTGTGTGTGCGTACTCTTACGTGCCAGCCCCGTGGTAGCTCTTTTCGGTACTTCCAGGAAGGGGCTGGTGACTCAGACAACCTGCTGGAATCTCCCAGCCGGCCTGTGGGGTGGGGCCGGCCTTTCCATGTATTGTTCTCGGCGACTGGCTTACCTTGGAGATTCAATGGGAAAGTTCTGCCTGTAGTGACTGTGAAATTTCTGGATCAAATCATGCGATCTATAGAAAGGGACGCTAGCCACAGACAGTTAGTCAGAGTTGGACTCCGTGGGGGGGAGTCAGGGTGACAATCAGTGAGTTGGGGTTCGGTGGCTGGGCTGAGGGCAACAGAGGTGTTGGCTGTCGCCAGTGTCCCACCGAGGTCTGAACGAGGTGCTGTTGTTGTGGTATCGGAGAGACCAGTTTATTACCTGAGTGTGAGGGCTGGTTTGAGGTCCACTTAGCTTATGTGATTACAATAATTGAGGAGTTATCCAATGGTGGAGATAGTAGCTCCTGTCTAGAAAGCCAAGAGTGATAGCCAAGAAGATTTGTCATGCTGAGCACATGACATCTTGTAATCTACAGGCCTTCAGGCTGTGCAGCAGTCACTTAGTAAGCCAAGGACCTTCGGAGCTGTTGCGCCATAGGGTTTAGTTTTTATACCTAAATTTGGCTAATGTAAGACAGAAAGTTCCTTCATCGTATTTTGGGTCCTGAACCTATTGTTTATTACTTCAGTTCTTTTTTTTATTCTAAAAAGTATATATTACAAAAACATGAAGTTGAGGATGTTTGCTTCAGTATGTAATATGAAATTTGGATACAGTCTATCTTTATTCAACATTATCCACAAAACAAGGTTCTGAACTAAGTGAAGTTTTGATAGTATACTTTTATAGCCTATGCCAGGCAAGAAGATGATAGGAAGAAACTGACTTAACTAGTGTATAATAAGTACCATATCCGTTGTTAATTTTATATTTATGATATGCTTTAAATTGATTCTTTGAAACTGTCTAAGGCAAGGTTATCTCCATACTGGCCATTATTGCTCATTGTTCCTTGAAAAGTGGGAGGTAAAAGTTTCCACTTCACGCCACAAATCTGAGCACTAAGTGGATCAGTCACAAAGAAGAATTCTTGTGAGATGATGCTATAGAATGACAAAACCTCCACACAGAATGAGAAACAGTATTGGACAGAAATGTCGAGAGTGGTACTCTAGAAAGAGCCTGGGTCTAGTATGAGTCTCAGTGTAGATAAAGATGCAGAGCAAGATAATCCACTAACGTACTAGATAAATTACTCTTTCTTGCAATTTTCTTTCACAGCTTGATGTTCAGAATATAAAGATTATTTCTTGTTCTCTTTGTTTCCAGTCCCTTCAGCACCTCCGGATAATGTCCAGGTGGGAATCATAAACACTACAGCAGCATTTGTCCGGTGGTCGCCTCCTCCTCCACAGCATCATAATGGAGTTCTGCTGGGCTACAAGGTATATTAACATGTTCGTTGAGTCATATGCAGAAAGACGGGAACATCGTAAGGAACACATAACACGATTTTTTTTTGCTAGTGGCTGTACGTCACACTGATACAGATAGGTCTTATGGGGACGATGGGATAGGAAAGGGCTAGGAGTTGGAAGGAATCGGCCGTGGCCTTAATTAAGGTACAGCCCCAGCATTTGCCTGGTGTGAAAATGGGAAACCACAGAAAACCATCTTCAAGGCTACCGACAGTGGGATTTGAACCCACTATCTCCCAGATGCAAGCTCACAACTGCGCGCCTCTAACCGCACTACCAACTCGCCCGGTCATAACAGGATAAATACAATGACAATTCACTGTGGGAACAGGGAGATATGGAAAGAAAACACAAAAGGATTAGTAAAATCTCCACATCATCATAACTACCATCTTCAGATAGATCCTTATCAATCCCAAATCTTCTACATCCATTTCTTATCAGCCCCTGATGAGCTAAATGACTAGAAACACAGGACAAACACAAAAGAAGAAAAGGAACCCAATTGGTTAATATAAGCAACAGTTAATTGTTCATAGTATGTGTTCCTTATAATGTCCCTGTCTTTCTTTATTTGACTTGATTTTCACTTGTTTGTTCCTTTCCATTACTTAATATGTTAGTTGAAGTACCATACCTGCACTCTGTTCCCAAGGACTTGCTTTGATGCACTGACTTCATTATACTGATGTTTCCAAGTCATATAAAGATAGGAACATGAAAAGTAACACACAATGTTGCCAAGGATGATTGTATTCATATGTTACAAAGCACTTATACATGCAATTTACTTTTTTTTTTTTTTAATTCGGATAATTTTACTGTTGCTGTGGAGTAGTCATCATTGTTCAAGAGGCTTAAAGTTCCTTATATCTGTCACATCCCCTTTGGTTCAGATTCCACTTAAAACTGGAGTCCCCATGGCTATGATCACAATATCAACAGTGAGATAAAAGTACAATTTGCTGGCTTTCTTATATCTGCTGCTAGAGGTGATATGGGGGGATCAGTTGGAGTTGCAACATTAGAAGAGAAAGGTTTCAGTCTGAATTTAATATGATGTGTTATGAAGTTAAACTTGTCTTTTTTTCATTAAAAAATGAACATGTCTATTTTGAAAGTCCTCTTGTTACACTCTTAATAATGAATAGACATTGTTCAACTGCAGCATACCTAACTATGTTATAAAGTCCTCTGTTTCATTGATACACAATTTAAAAAATAATTTGACAATGTTGTTATAGTGTATTCTAGCTATAAAACTGATCAGATGTTTGTGGAGTTGATTGTGAAAACTATTTTCCTAACAAGAAAAACTTCTCAAAACTGCATAAAATATGGATTAATTGTATGAAAAGAAAACAATTTACTCCAACTAAAAATGCTGTTATTTGTGGTTGGCATTTAAGTGATTTTGACAAATCTGTTATTTTGAAAGCTAGATTACCAGAGGAAAAATTTAGACACCCTAGGCTAAAAGAAAATACCATTCCTTCAGAATATTTAGTATTAGATGAGGAATCCACCCCTAAAAAGGACGGTCTTCATTCCAGAAAAAATTTGGATTCTGATTTATTAAAATGCAGTAGCCCTGAATTGAAGGATGAAAGTACATCTGTCCAGGAGGGCAAAAGCACATCTGTCTGAGAGAGTGTAGAATGTGAATGCATACATTCAGTGAAACTTACAGATGTCAAGTATCTTGTGATGACATGAATGAATGTGACTTACATAGATATGAAATTATCATCCTCAGATATGAGCCCAGAGTATTGTTTTTCAGAAGAAATCAATTAATCAGTCATCAATGATATGCATTTAGGGCTGTTGTCTAGGTGGCAGATTCCCTGTGAATTGTTTCACTAGAAATTGTGATGATGATGATGATAATGATGATGATGATGATGAGATGATGATGATGATGATGATGATGATGACATGGTCGATCACAACACCTGTATTAAAAGGGGGAACATTTTCTGCAGTATTTGTATTATTCTTAGAGCTTTTCTTTTCCTGTTTAAATACCGGTAGTCATTTCTGTGGTGCTTCAGTGTGCAAGACTTTCAAAGGAAACAAACATGCATTGTTGTAAAAACACATTGTTCAATTGGACATGTTTTTACCTGGGCATCTACAGGTAATAAGTCCCGTTTTGAAGGCAATATTTCTATTGCATTGGGTATGTATTTTTGAAGGTTATTCAACTTAATGAAAGGTTTTTCAAGTGTCTTAACCCTAGAACACTAACCCTATTTCACCACACATTATTACTAACCCTTCGTAAATTTGACTACTCCGATTTATAATTGTTATATTTTCTACGTAACAGCATATATTTGGCAAGATTTTGATTATTTAGGGTTCCTATAGTGTCATAAACTTAACATGAATCAAAATATGTAGATATTAAATAATTTTATGTGATTATTTATTAAATGTAGAAAACTTCACAGACAAAAAATATTAAATGAACACATTTTATAAGAAATGAATTTTATAATACAACATATTCAAATAAACCCGTAAAATTATGAATGTGGGTTATTTACATCACAAAGAAACCAAAACTACCAAGAAAATAAGTAAATTAAGTATAAATGTAAAAAAAGGCATGAAGACACATTATACATTTAAGTTTACACTATCACTAATCGTTCGTCAATATGACGACACTCACCCAATTATTACAAGAATGAGCAAAGATATCAACAATCGCACATGCCACAGTCAATAACTGCTCAAAAAAATCAGCTACACAAAATGATGCAGGCACGCATGCGCGGAAGGCAATAAACTATACCATTCTGCTACCTACCGTCGTAAAATTTACGAAGGGTTAGTGTTCTAGGGTTAAAAGTGGTATTTTTTCTGAGTCATACTGGTACTTTTATAAACTTGTGAAACTATTCCCTTACTCTATAGTATACAATTCTTGGCTTAGGTAAGACAATTAAATTATGAGGCTGCTCTGAAAGAAGATAATGTGTGTATATCAGGTGACTGACAGTATGATTCACCAGGTTTCATTGTAAACTGTGTAACTTACTCTATCATGAATATGAAAACAAATAAAATATTAGATTATATTGTTGTGCAAAGGGGAACTGTGGTCAGAGATTTGAAAAGAGTGGCTTATGAAAACCTTTTGCAGTTGCTCACAATTTTGTAACTTATTTATTACTGTGTACAGAAAAACATCATCTGCAAAAAGCCTTATCTCTGATTCCACTTCTTTACACATATCATTGATATATATTAAAAAACAGAAATTAATTAATTAATTAATCAATCAATACTGATCTGTATTTAGGGCAATCGCCCAGGTGGCAGTTTCCTTATCTGTTGTTTTCTTCCTAGCCATTTAATGATTTCAAAAGAAATTAGCAATTTATTCAACATCTCCCTTGGTAAGTTATTCCACTCCCTAACTCCCCTTCCTAAAAATGAATAATTGCCCCAATTTGTCCTCTTGAATTCCAGCTTTATCTTCATATTGTGATCTTTCCTACTATTAAAGACACCACTCAAACTTATTCGTCTACTAATTTCATTCCACATCATCTTTCTGCTGACAGCTCGGAACATACCATTTAGTAGAGCAGCTCGTCTTCTTTCTCCCAAGTCTTACCAGCCCAAAATTTTTGCAACATTTCTGTAATGATACTCTTTTGTCGGAAATCACCCAGAACAAATTGAGCTGCTTTTCTTTGGATTATTTCCAGTTCTTAAAATCAAGTAATCCTGGTAAGGGTCCCATACACTGGAACCATACTCTAGTTGGGGTCTTACCAGAAACTTATATGCCCTCTCCTTTACATCCGTACTACAACCCCTAAACACCCTCATAACCATGTGCAGAGATCTGTACCCTTCATTTACAATTCCATTTATGTGATTACCCCAATGAAGATCTTTCCTTATATTAACACCTAGGTACTTAGAGTGATTCCCATAAGGAACTTTCACTCCATCAATGTAGTAATTAAAACTGAGAGGACTTTTCCTATTTGTGAAACTCACAACCTGACTTTTAACCCTGTTTATCATCATACCATTGCCTACTGTCCATCTCACAACAGTATCAAGGTCATTTTGCAGTTGCTCATATTCTTGTAATTTATTTATTACTGTGTACAGAATAACATCATCTGCAAAAAGCCTCCAATTCCACTTCTTTACACATATCATTGATATATATATTAAAAAAACATAAAGGTCCAATAATACTGCCTTGAGGAATTCCCCTCTGAACTATTACAGGGACAGACAAAGCTTCACCTACTCTAATTCTCTCAGTTCTATTTCCTAGAAATGTAGCCGCCCATTCAGTCACTCTTTTGTCTAGTCCAATTGCACTCATTTTTGCCAGTAGTCTCCCATGATCTACCCTATCAAATGCCTTAGATAGGTTAATCTCGATACAGTCCATTTGACCTCCTGAATCCAGGATATCTGCTATATCCTAATGAAATCCTACAAGTTGAGCTTCAGTGGAATAACCTTTCCTAAATCCAAACTGCCTATTATCAAACCAGTTATTCATTTTGAAAACATGTCTAATATAATCAGAAAGAATGCATTCCCAAAGCTTACATGCAATGCATGTCAAACTGACTGACCTGTAATTTTCAGCTTTATGTCTATCACCCTTTCCTTTATACACAGAAACTACTATAGCAACTCTCCATTCATTTGGTATAGCTCCTTCATGCAAACAATAATCAAATAAGTACTTCAGATATGGTACTATATCCCAACCCATTGTCTTTAGTAGATCCCCAGAAATCTTATCAATTCCAGCTGCTTGTCTAGTTTTCAACTTTTGTATGTTACTGTAAATGTCATTGTTATCATAGGTACATTTGAATACATTTTTAGTATTAGTCTCCTCCATTATCTGGACATTATTCTCGTAACCAACGATCTTTACATACTGCTGACTGAATACTTTTGCCTTCTGAATTTCCTCGCATACACACTCCCCTTGTTCATTAATGATTTGTGGAACGTCCTTCTTGGAACCTGTTTCTGCCTTAAAGTACATCTATACATACTCTTCTATTTTTCATTAAAATTGGTATGACCGCCCATTATGCTTGCCATCATGTTATCCTTAGCTGATTTTTGCTAGATTCAATTTCCTAGTAAGTTCCTTCAATTTCTCCTTACTTCAGCACCCATTTCTTACTCTCTTTCTTTCCATCTGCACCTCCGTCTTAGTCTCTTTATTTCTCTATTATAATAAGGTGAGTCTTTACCATTCCTTACCACTTTTAAAGGTCTAAACCTATTTTCACATTCCTCAGCAATTGCTTTAAACCCATCCCAAAGTCTGTTTACATTTTTATTTACCATTTTCCACCAATCATAGTTAATTTTTAAATCTCCTACATGCCTTCAGCCATATGGTACTGCCTAATAGTCTTACTTTTAAGACCTTCCTTTCTATCACATTTATTTTTAACTACAACAAAGACAGCTTCGTGATCACTAATACCATCTATTACTTCGGTTTCTCTATAGCAGGGGTAGCCACTAACCTTACTTCTGGGAGCCGCAAATTTAAGAGACAAAAAATTGGGAGCATGTTTAGAGAATGATGTATAAAATGAAGAGAAGTTTTTCATTTTATAACAAATGAAGGAACATTTATTTTCTACACTACACAGAACATTATTTTTCAGGTTCACATCAAGGAACGAGATTTTACTTTTGAGAAGTGATTTTTCTGAGTGTTCATTTTTGCTGTTAGTTTTTTTAATCTGGCTGATAATTGGTAAGCGCAGTTCGCACAATTTCACTTAAATGTTCATCAGTTCGTTCAGATCGATATGTAGATTTAATGAATTTAATCGTTGAGTACAGTGATTCACACACATAAATAGTCCCAAAGATTGAGATTAGTCTTTTGGCACACTGTTTTGTTAGTGTGTATTGTTCTTCTGGAACATTCTTCCAAATTTCTATGGTAGAAGTGCCACTTCGTTTGAGTCCTTTTAATCCTTCGTCCTCTTTCAGTTCTTGTAGCTCCAACTCTACAGCTGCTGTATCCTTTGTTATTGGTGATGAAACAGGACAGCCATCACTCACAACATCAACAGAAAAAAGGATTTTCCAGGAATGATCTCAAATCATTAAATCTGCCATTGATTTCTTCAGCAAGGCCAGACATTTTACTCATGTAATCTTCAGTTTTCACCTGAACGTCAGGGAGGCTTTCAGTAATTTTCTTCAAACATTTGAAGTGAGAAAATGTTTTAGTCTGAAGGTTTTTCCCAAAAAGCTTCAACTTGCTATGAAAGCCAAATACAGTCTGGGCCAATTCAGAAATATCTTTACAAGGAAGATATTGCTTTTGAGTGGAAGAGTGTGTCAGTGAGCCAGTGTCGTGAGGTGAAGCCAGTCGCGTTCACCTATAGGCAGTACCGAGTGTCGATACTGTACTGAAACAGCATACAACAGTACACAGAAAAGTATTGACACTCGCTACTGCCTATACGTGAACGCGACTGGCTTCACCTCACAACACTGGCTCACTGACACACTCTCCTGCTCAAAGCACTACCAAATGGAAGGCGCCGGAACTCTCTTCGCCTCCCATGTCTTACCACTGACCTACAGCACTAATAACGTTAAGCCGCACACCACTGCTACTGACTGACGCCAGCCGCGAGATGTTGTTAGATTCCATTAATTATATCATTTAATTTAAATCAAAGGTTGGTTTCAAGAGCCGCACAAGACTGACTCAAGAGCCGCATGCGGCTCGCGAGCCTCGTTGTGGCCAGCCCTGCTCTATAGAGTTCATCCAATTTTACCAACACAACATCCAGGATATTCTTCCCTCTAGTTAGTTCCATCACTTTCTGAATCAGCTGTTCTTCCCATGTTAACTTATTTGCCATTTGTTGGTCAATCTTCCTCTCATTTGCATTAAATTGACATTTGGTAAATTGAGATCTCCTGCTAAAATCACATTCCTTTCCATGTTGTTTCCCACAGAGTTGATTGTCTTATCAAACAATTCTGAATCAGGATCAGCGCTACCCTCTCCCGGTCTGTACACTCCGAAGACATCAACTTGACTTCAATGGCATGTAGCAAAATCTTTCATGAAGAAAACCAATAAGTCTATGGTAAAAACTCCATACTGCTAGAATGGAAACTTTTGTTGTTGTATAATAATTTTTGGTGGTCTTCAGCTACTTGTGAGGGAGATTGTGAACTTCTAAAAGAAAAGTTTATTTCAATTCTTCAACATATGAGCAATGTCCACTCATGGGGAAAAAATTTCATTCTTGTGACCATGATATACCAAGTAGTGAAAAAATTCACAGTTCTATCCTTACAGGCAAGCAACTCAATGTTAAAAAACATCCTAGAGATATGAGCTACAAATTTTAGGCAAATAAAATATGAAAAAGTATGGGAATATATTCTTTATTTATTCCTAAAAATTACAATCCTTCTCTTAATCATCATTATCTGATCGATTAGACTAGTGTTTTGCCTTTGATACCACTACGAGCGCTAATGTGAGTCAATGCAGAGTTTCACTTAAGGCTTTATAACTACATTCGGTGTGGACATTTTTCAAAAATCAAAAAATGCTTGAGGGTATTGAACCAAGGAACACATTACAGAAAGAATTATGTAAATAAGTTAATTTGGCTAGGGTTTGAATCAGAAAGAAACAAGCAATTTTAAGCTGTTTTTCTGGAACCACATTTAGGCCAAAAACTATTTTTTTCTTTTTTAGAGCTATTCAGGACTCACAATTTGAAACCTTTCTGGGCCCTTTAGCACTTACTTTTGGCACAATTGAGGAAATTGCTTAATTTTATGTTTTTCCTAGTATGGAGACCCCTACTTTATCTGCTAAGAAATTTTTTTAAATATTAAAATAAAGTCCACCTCTGTGGTGTAGTGGTTAGCGTGATTAGCTGCCACCCCCGGAGGCCCGGGTTCGATTCCCGGCTCTGCCACGAAATTTGAAAAGTGGTATGAGGGCTGGAACAGGGTCCACTCAGCCTCGGGAGGTCAACTGAGTAGAGGTGGGTTCGATTCCCACCTCAGCCATCCTGGAAGTGGTTTTCCGTGGTTTCCCACTTCTCCTCCAGGCGAATGCCGGGATGGTACCTAACATTAGGCCACGGCCGCTTCCTTCCCTCTTCCTTGCCTATCCCTTCCAATCTTCCCATCCCTCCACAAGGCCCCTGTTCAGCATAGCAGGTGAGGCCGCCTGGGTGAGGTACTGGTCATTCTCCCCAGTTGTATCCCCGACCAAGAGTCTGAAGCTCCGGGACATTGCCCTTGAGGCGGTAGAGGTGGGATCCCTCGCTGTGTCCGAGGGAAAAGCCGACCCTGGAGGGTAAACAGATGATGATGATGATGATGATTAAAATAAAAAGTCTGGCATGGATAAAAAAGAATCCCCAGGAGTATAGTATATCATCTGGTATCATTCAGAAGAAACAATTCTTGAGTGACTTGGAACATGTTAATCATTTTCATCACACTAACAGCCTTGATACCTACTGGCATGAAACATTAAAATATGTTCCCAAATGAATATATTTCTCTTTTCAAGGCCTATCCATTAGGTCAATAATAACTGCACTCAACCACAATGCCCACTGGGACAGCATGGATGGTGAAGGTGGTAGCACAGAATTTTCAAAGCCATCTATGAATGGAGTCATAAGATGAAGTAGACAAGAAAGTCTTATGTTCTGGCGATAAGAATTGCCTCATAAAATTATATTCAACATATCTCAAAATAAATCCACAAAATTTGTGATTCCAGAAATAACAGGCAGAAGTGACTTTCATAGAAACATGGGGTCTCTGAAAAAAACAAAACTGAGTAAAAGGGAAGCTAAAAGAAAACACTTTCTCGATTAGAACTTACGGTGGAGTAACCAGTTGGCAGTTGTTTAGTGAAAGAAAATGTGGATAAAAGTAAAGGATAATGGCTATTTCACTGAGCTCGACAGCTGCAGTCGCTTATCAATCACTACTGATCTGCATTTAGGGCAGTCGCCCAGGTGACTGATTCCCTATCTGTGGTTTTCCTAGCCATTTCTTAAATGTTCGCAAAGAAATTGGAAAATTATTGAACATTTCCCTTGGTAAGTTATTCCAATCCCTAACTCCCCTTCCTATAAATGAATATTTGCCCCAATTTGTCCTCTTGAATTCCAACTTTATCTTCATATTGTGATCTTTCCTACTTTTAAAGACACCACTCAAACTCATTCGTCTACTGATGTCCTCCCATGCCATCTCTCCATTGACAGCTCGGAACATACCATTTAGTAGAGCAGCTCATCTCCTTTCTCCCAAGTCTTCCCAGCCCAAACTTTGCAACATTTTTGTAATGCTACTCTTTTGTCGGAAATCACCCAGAACAAATCGAGCTGCTTTTCTTTGGATTTTTTCCCGTTCTTGAATCGAGTAATCCTGGTGAGGGTCCCATACACTGGAACCATACTATAGTTTGGATCTTACCAGAGACTTATATGCCCTCTCCTTTACATCCCTACTACAACCCCTAAATACCCTCATAACCATGTGCAGAGATCTGTACCCTTTATTAACAATCATATTTATGTGGTTACCCCAATGAAGGTCTTTCCTTATATTAACACCTAGGTACTTACAATGATCCCCAAAAGGAACTTTCACCCCATCAACGCAGTAATTGAAACTGAGAGGACTTTTCCTATTTGTGAAATTCACAACCTAACTTTTAACCCTGTTTATCATCATACCATTGCCCACCGTCCATCTCACAACACCATCGAGGTCACCCTGCAGCTGCTCACAATCTTGAATCTTATTTATTACTCTGTACAGAATAACATCATCTGCAAACAGCCTTATCTCTGATTCCACTTCTTTACACATATCATTGATATATATAAGAAAACATAAAGGTCGAATAATACTGACTTGAGGAATTCCCCTCTTAATTATTACAGGGTCAGATAAAGCTTCGCCTACTCTAATTATCTGAGTTCTATTTTCTAGAAATATAGCCACCCATTCAGTCACTCTTTTTTTCTAGTCCAATAGCACTCATTTTTGCCAGTAGTCTTCCATGACCTACCCTATCAAATGTCTTAGATAGGTCAATCGTAATACAGTCCATTTGGCCTCCTGAATCCAGGATATCTGCTATATCTTGCTGAAATCCTACAAGCTGAGCTTCAGTGGAATAACCTTTCCTAAAACCGAGCTGCCTTCTATCGAACCAGTTATTAATTTCACAAACATGTCTAATATAATCAGAAAGAATGCTTTCCCAAAGCTTACATGCAATGCATGTCAAACTGACTGGTCTGTAATTTTCAGCTTTATGTCTATCACCCTTTCCTTTATACACAGGGGCTACTATAGCAACTCTCCATTCATTTGGTATAGCTCCTTCAACCAATAATCAAATAGATATTTCAGATATGGTACTATATCCCAACCCATTGCCTTTAGTACATCCCCAGAAATCTTATCAATTCCAGCTGCTTTTCTAGTTTTCAACTTTTGTATCTTACTGTAAATGTCATTGTTATCATAGGTAAATTTTAATACTTCTTTACTATTAGTCACCTCCTCTATCTGGACTTTACCCTTGTGCTTAAGTGCGGTCAGTATTCAGTATTCGGGAGATAGTGAGTTCGAACCCCACTGTTGGCATTCCTGAAGATGGTTTTCCATAGTTTCCCATTTTCACACCCGGCAAATGCTGGGTCTGTACGGTACCTTAATTAAGACCATAGCCGCTTTCTTCCCACTCCTAGCCCTTTCCTGTCCCATCATCGCCATAAGACTTATCTGTGTCGATGCGACATAAAGCAACTTGTAAAACAAAAAGTTATTTTAATGAGTGTTTATAATATTAACTATGTTGTTTAATTTTAAGAAATACAAACTAAATGTACTTAAAGCAAGGAGTGATCGGTACCGCTGAGTGCGGTACGTGAATCATAGCCTCGTGTTTGCTTACACAACTGCACTTGTAAGTTCTAGTCCAGGCAATGTGACGTTATGCAGAGTGAGAGACCATATTGCATAAAATAAATTTCATTGCAAAGCCCATATTGTCATTCGTATACGTTTTCAAAAGGTATAGCCAAATGTTCCACCTTTACAATACTAAAAGATTTTTTATTTACTTAACAATTAACTAACATTGGTACATGTTTCATCCATCTTGTGGACATCATCAGCCAAGTAATTGTAAAAATAACTACAATAGATAAGGACAAAAACACATTAAAATGATTTGAATTGCCAGATACGTCAGTTAAAATGCATGTTTAAAAAATTTTTTGTTTGAAGAACGTTCTGGAACAATAATACCTGGTTCTATTAAAATGAAGATAAAGATATTAAACATAAGTAAAACAATAAAACATGTTTAATATTCCCCATACAACGTTTTTTTAACATGCATTTTAACTGACGTATTCAACAATCCAAATCATTTTAATGTGTTTTTGTTCTTGTCTATTTTACTTATTCCAACAAATATTTGGCTGTTGATGCCCACAAGATGAACGAATCATGTACCATTATTTGTTAATTGTTAATTAAATAAAAAATCTTCTAGTTTTGTAAAGGTGGAACCTTTGACTATACCTTTTGAAAAAGAGTGAGAGACCATGCAAAGAAAGGTTTGTTACGCCTGATCTGTCTATCATAAGGAGTTGTGTTTTTGTCCATTCTTCCTCTAATTTTCTTTTCTATTAATTACAATATTTATTAGATATTGCTATATTTTCAGTTCAGTTCTCCTTTAACAAACATATAGTGTATAATACCCTCACTGCTTCATATCATAAATAAGGAACATTAATGACCCTATATTAGTCTTTCAACACAAATAAAGACATGCTTGAATGTACTTCATGCCTACGTCTTGGTGTACTAACTTATTATTGGGAGATGTAAACACATGTTTGGTAATCAACAGTATTACTCGCAGCACTCACTGGTCGCTGACCCACTAACCACCATGGTTAAGGGAGGGAGTGATGACACTGTTTTCTTCTAATCATTATGATTCTGCTGTAATGAGCATGTAATTACATTATGGAGTCTTGGTTGTAGACAGCTCCACATCGTTTATAAATAAACCAGTCCTCATGGATAATAAGATTTATTTACACCACACACAGTTTTAGTACACCTTTGCATGCGAGATAGGTTACACTGATTACACCAACAAGACACAAACAGGCGTGATGCTCATGCTCCTCCACGCAGCCGAATGACGCTAGTTTAGCAAGCTATACCCTGATGCAATGTTGCATCGTGCACAAGGGTGTGTTCTGTATGTGGGGCGAGTTCATTCTTCCTGATGCCGCCACATCACCCCCCCACGGAGAAGGAAAGTTCACAAATCGAATGGACGGGCAAAGCGAACTCTGCGTCCTGATCGTGTTGTGTACTTTCTGGGTGGTGATGACGCATCAGGTAAGTCAGGTGTAAAAGAAGTGCTAGGTTGACTGGATGAAATGGGGGTAGCAGATGTGTCAGGTGTGTTGGTGCGGGTAAACCAGTCCTCATGGATAATAAGATTTATTTACACCACACACAGTTTTAGTACACCTTTGCATGTGAGATAGGTTACACTGATTACACCAACAAGACACAAACAGGCGTGATGCTCATGCTCCTCCACGCAGCCGAATGACGCTAGTTTAGCAAGCTATACCCTGATGCAATGTTGCATCGTGCACAAGGGTGTGTTTTGTATGTGGGGCGAGTTCATTCTTCCTGATGCCGCCACAACATTATACTTACTCTAAACTGAACTCCTGTGATGGTTATAGGCAGGACTTCTTATTCACAATGTATTTGGGTGAATATCAGTAGTACACGAAAGAAACTCCATGAGATAATTTCTTTCTCACCTTCTGATACAATATTGATATTCTTTTAAGTAAAGGAATTCTATACTATCCCTTTACTCCAGAAAATAGCCTTACTTATAGGAAAAAGAAGTAGAGAAAAGTAATATTGTAAGTTTTGAACCGACCTCTCTAAATTCTTCACGCCCCCCACCCCCACCCACCCACCTACCCCCCCCCCTGCTGCCAAAAAAGAATCTTGGGTGCACCTTCTGTTGCTGCCACATTGTTAATGTAAACAATTTGTTATGAATCTCCTCGTTTGATTTATAAAACTTGCTGTCATGCCCTATTTTTTTCCTTGTAGTTTTGTCACTTATAATGAAAATATATTGTACTTGACAGTAATGAATAACTTCTTTCTCACTAGATTCAAGTAAAAGGAAATGGAAGCAGAGTTTTAGCACAGTTGACTCTGAATGCTACAACTACTTCAGTTCTTTTAAACAACCTCACTAATGGCGGTTCATACAGTGTCCGTGTGGTTTCCTTCACTCACAAAGGTTTAGGAGTTTTTTCTACACCTGTACATCTTGTAATGGATCCATCCATACACTATCAGCACTCTCACAGGTAAGAAGTATTCATTCACAGCAGTGGTATTAAGGTTTCTACCTGAATAGTCACTGTCACTTTTTCTGAACAATGAACATGATGATCATTTGTTAGCACAAATCATAGTATAAAACAAAAGCTAAAGGTTTCCACCTATTCAATACTGTTTGTTGTAACCTTAAAAAAGTTAACATATATTTTTTTGAAACTAGTTTTGGTCTTACCAGAGACCATCATCAGTCAAAATTAAAGTTAAGGCAAGACATGAATATAGATAAAATTTATGAAGCAAACATGAAATTCAATGTAAGTAAAGATTTGAAAAAAACTCATCACAAGCACATGTCCTGTGCAAGCTCTCAGCTTTCCTCCAATTTGAAGACTGCACCTCACAGAAGACCAGGTCTGAAGTCATAAAAAGAACCAGACACCCTTACCATGCATCACTTGACTCTCTTACCTTGGCCGTGAAACACGTACGTGAGTGTTCCAGGAACTTTCCTTTGCGAGACTGATTTTCAGTGAACATTTGAGAAATAAACATCATTTGATAACAGACATCATCATCATCATCATCATCATCATCATATATTAAAGGCTAAGCCTTGTTGCTGCAAACATTCTCCTCTCAATTCTGTTGTTCTCTTCACTTCCTTGTGAAACAGTGCCCAGTTAAGAGCTGTGTGTGGGAAATGAATATTTAATAAACTTTTATTATTATTATTATTATTATTATTATTATTATTATTATTATTATTATTATTATTATTATTGTAATTGTGAATGCCCATAGCTTTTAAAAAAAAATATTTAGCTGTTTGTAGTATTAGAATCGTCCTCATAATGTCATTTTGATTTTTTCAAAATCATTTTGTAGGATGCATTTCAGCTTTTCTTGAACATTTGGGAAAGGACCGGCATTCAATGTCTTAACAGTAACATGCATGAAAGTCATTAATAGTAAAATAGTCCTATGTGTAAGCATGACATGAAGAGGAGATGTGACCAAGGTTTGAATGTCACCCATCTAATAGCTAGGTGAGAGATATGAGTTTAGAATCATTCTTAATGAAAGAATTAAAGGCTGTGAATAGATATTGTAACAGCTTCACCCTGATACCTTTGGACAATCATTTTTAATAAGGAATTAAATTGGTATGAGGATAGAGGTATAACTATATGTAGGGATGCTGCAGATTTGGAAACCAGGACTCTGGTGTGGAGAGATTTGATGTACGCCTCAGTGAATCAAGTGAATTTATGGGATGATTTTGAGCATAGGAGTGCTGAAGAATTAAAGTCAAGAAGGCAGGGAAAATAAGGTATTGAGATTGTGAATATAAGCCCATAAAATATGTTGAAAGGATTTGTGTTGGCTGGCTCCTGAGAAAGAGAGAATGCTATGGATTATTGACTTGATTTGAAAGACAATAACAGACCTGGGAGAAGAACAGCACTTGTCACCCATGAGCTTGGATGAATGAACATTGATATTGCTGCCTTAAGTGAAACCAGACTGTCCAGTAAAGGTAAACTTACAAAGTTCAGCTCAGGCTACACAATCTTCTGGAAGGGAAAAGATGAGGGAGAACACCGCATTCATGGTGTGGGATTCGCTGTGAAGACCACATTGGTGAATGATTATCAGCTAACTCCAATCGCAGTCAGTGAAAGAATTATGACTCTCCGAATCCCACTCTCTAGAGCCAAATCTATGACACTCATCTCTGCATATGCTCCCGACCTTGGATGCTGATATAGAAGCTAAAGACCAATTCTACAACCTGCTGAGCACTACCATCACCGAAGTACCACCAAGAGACAAACTCTTACTACTTGGCGATTTCAATGCCAGAGTTGGTAAAGATCACCAATTATGGGGCAATGTGATGGGAAAACATGGACTTGGCAACTGTAATGCCAATGGTTTACTGCTCCTTTGTTTATGTGCTGAACATGAACTCGTCATTAATAATACTCAGTTCCGCCTGCCTAATCGCTACAAGACCACTTGGATGCATCCTCGCTCAAAGCACTGGCACATCCTTGATTATATCATCACCAGAAAATGTGATAAGAAAGATGTCCTTGTTACAAAGACCGCAAGAAACGCAGATGACTGCTGGACAGATCATAAGCTCCTTTTTTTCTGGTTGAGAATCTCAATCTGTCACAAACCAAAAAGATCCATGCACAGCCTGCCCAGAAAGAAATTTGATACTTCTAAACTTCAAATTGAATCCATTGCTACAGATTACAGAAATGCGATCTCAAACAAACTGGCTAGTCATCCAGCCAGCAGTGATAGTACAAATCAGGAATGGGCCACGCTTCAGAAGGTCATCACAGAGTCAGCTGAGGAAACAATTGGTTTTGTGAGGAAAAAAAGATCCGTCTTCCAATGTGAAGAAATCACATTTCTTGGAACTTAAAGGAAAATGTCAGGCACAAATGAGGGAAATTAAGTATAACTGGTTGCAACAAAAAGCTGAAGAACTGCAAAGACTATCTGATGCCTGTGACCTACAAAACTTCTATGCTGGCATGATATATGGTGCAATTCAATCTTCATCAGGGTCATTGAAGACTGCTGACAACTCCATCATTTTAACTGATAATGGATAAATTTTACAGTGTTGGAATGGACATTTCTCTTCACTTCTAAATCATGTCTCCAATGTTGCTGAGGACTTTCTTCGTAATGTCCCTCAGCAGCCCCAACAACCATGGATGGCAGTTCCACCTACGTACAGAGACTTCATCAAAGCACTGAATCAACTAAAACCAAGAAAGGCTCCTGGTCTTGATAACATCCCTCTGGAACTGATACAAAATGGAGGTATACCCTTGAAAACTAGACTTTTCACACTCATCCTCTTGATTTGGGAAACTCGAGAAATACCTGACGACTTAAAGAATGTTACCATCATCACTATCTTCAAGAAAGGTGATCATAGTGTATGTGGGAACTACCGTGGTATATCGCTTTTGTCAATTGCAGGTAAAATTCTCACAATAATTCCGTTATACCGACTCCCAGTTATCTCAGAGAGGATTTTGCCTCAGTCTCAGTGTGGTTTCTGAACCTCCTGAGGCACAACAGATATGATCTTCTGTGCTAGACAACTCCAGGAAAAATGTAGAGAACAACAGCAGCCTCTGAATTTAGTTTTCTATGATCTGGAAAAAGCCTTTGATTCAGTACCAAGATCTGCTATGTGGAAAGTATTGAGACATTTTGGATGTCCTGTACGTTATGTGGAATTGGTTCAAGCTCTTCATGATGGCATGTTTGGACAGGTTCTTCATGGTAACTCAGTATCAGATTCGTTCCCAATCACTCGTGTATTGAAACAAGGCTGCGTGCTTGCTCCTACACTCTTTGCACTGTACATGGCTGCCATGCTGCATGAATCATCTGTAAACAACTTAGGCATGGAGATTAAATTTTGTTTTGATGGAGGCCTTTTCAATCTGGCAAGACTTCGCTCACAAGACGTACTCTGGTTACCCAGGTGACAGAACTGCAGTATGCCGATGACACCGCATCTCCTGCTCTAACACCTGCAGAATTACAACAGTCAGTCAACTGCTTTAAAACTGCATGTGATCACTTTGGTCTTGCCATTAATGCAAAAAAACGAAGGAACTTGCACAACCTGCCCCAGGATTAACACTTCCTGAGTTCAGTATTTCCATCTTAGACACAACACTGGAACAGGTTGATCACTTTTCATATCTTGGAAGCATCTTGTCTAAATGGTGTACCTGTGAACAAGACGTTGAGAAAAGAATTGGGGCTACTCATGCAGTATTCGGACCAAACTCATGGTGTACAAAGTGTTGTCATTTCCATGCTGCTGTATGGCTGTGAAACTTGGACACTCTATCGCCGTGATATCAAAAAACTTGAGCGCTTCCACCAACAGAAAATGAGATTCATCTTGAATATTAAGTGGGAGGACTATGTGACCAACACGGCAGTTCTCGACAAAGCGCAGCTAAATAGCACTGAGGCAACAATCATCACTCATCAACTGAGATGGTTAGGCCATATTCACCACATGGGTGATACCAGGCTTCCCCGCCAAATTCTTTATGGTGAACTTTGCTCCGGCATTAGACCTCATGGAGCCCCTCTTAAGTGTTTTAAGGACCAGCTGAAACACATCATGAAGACAACTGGTATAGATATACAGACATGGGAAGAATGTGCTGTAGACCGCTCACTGTGGTGAAACACTACATCCACCGCTGTGAACTTGTTTGAAAGAGAATGCCGCAGACATCAAGAGGCCAAGCGACAAGCAAGAAAACTCCGTCAGTTACAACCTCGCCCTCCTCCATCCATTCAGTGTGATTTGTGTGGGCGTATGTTTTATGCCAGGATTGGTCTGTTTAGTCATCGTAAACACTTCCATAAACTGCAGCCGAGTTGCAGTTGAGACTGGGTTTCCAAACAAACGACACTTTTGTGTGATTCATGATGGAATGTCATTATTTCCTTATTTTAATACAATCAGAGGTAGTGTTGAAAATATCTTCATTTCTGCTCGCTTACACCGCGTTTAGGACAAAAACTTATACCATTGAAACACCAGCTTCATGACACATCCATTTATTACGAGCTGTTGACTACAACTGACTGACACACACACGCACATAGCAATTCAAAATGTCCAAAGACTATAACAAATGAAGATAAACCACTTGACTAAATTAATATGAATTACCAACACATAACCTCAATGTGTATTCCTAAAATATGTACAAGATATGATACATGACATTTTATTTTTTTATGAGAAAACTTCAACATTCCAACACTCCCCCCTTTTCTCAAAAAAAATAAAAATACAACACCTCAATCAATTGTCCTCTCATCGCAAACCTATAAGCTTATACAAACTCTTAAGCTTGTTGCTTGATAAATTCTTTGTGAGCAAGTCTGCAGCATTTCTCTCTGATGCTACATATACAAACTCAATTAACCCCTTTTCTACCAGTTCTCTACATACATGGTACATGATGTCAATATGTTTTGACCTTTCACTCACAAAATCATTTTTACTCAATTTAATTGCTGCTGCATTGTCAGCAAAAACTTTACAAGGTATATCCATAAAGCTTTCCAGCCCTAGCTCTGATAGCAAATCTTTCATCCAAGTTACTTCTCGAGATACCTCTGCCATTGCCATGTATTCAGCATCCATGGTAGATCTAGCAATACAACTCTGTTTCTTACTATACCATGATACTGCTCCCCCTGCCACAGTGGTTACATAACCACTCACTGATCTTCTAGACTTAGTATCTCCTGCCCAATCTGCATCACAGAACACTTGTACTGACTCCTCACAATTTTTGAAACACAACTTTAAATCTCTAGTATGACATAAATATCTCATGATATGCTTCACTTCTTTCCAATCTTTAATCGTAGGTTTTTGACAATTCTGACTAACTTTACTTACCGCAAATGCAATGTCAGGTCTAGTATTATTTGGCAAATATAGCAAACTTCCTACTGCACTGCGATAAATGGTACAATCAAATTCCTGCTCATCATTTTCAGCTGCTGAATACCCACTTGGTAAAACAGTCTTACTCGGTTTACAGTCCCTCATGGAAAAATCAGCAAGTAATTCGTCAATGTATAAACTTTGACTCAACATAACCCCTTCTTTTGTCTGTTCTATTTTTATTGACAATAAGTTTGTTGCTTTCCCTAGATCTTTAATCTCTAACTCATCTGCCAACCTTATTTTAACCAACTTAACAACCTCTTTGTCACCTATTGCAATGTCATCAACATACAAGCCAATAATACAACACTCCTTTACATACACACATGGTTCTTTGATACATCTCTTAAAATCTAGTCTTCTAATTATAGCATCAACACAAGCATTCCAGTCTTTACTCGAATTAGGTAGTCCATAGATGCTTTTCTTCAATTTACATACATAGTTTTGGACATCCTTTTCTACAAACAATTCTGGTTGCTCCATGTATACAGTACAACTGATTTCACTATTTAAGTAAGCACTAGTTACATCTAGATGTTCTACAGTCCAGCCTCTACGTACTGCAATACCTATTAACAGTCTCATTGTTTTCCTCTTTATAACAGGACTAAATGTTTCATCAAAACTAAGGTTCATCTGTCTCTTAAAACCTTGGGCAACCAACCTGGCTTTATATTTCTGAATGTTACCCTCACTGTCATATTTCAATGAAAACACCCACTTAGAACTAATTATCTTGACATTTTCTGGTCTTTTTACAATTTCCCAAACATCCTTCTTTCTCATCTCATTGATCTCCACTTTCATGGCCTCCATCCAGTTACCAGACTCTTGGCTTGACATAGCCTCCTCAACTGTTCTAGGTTCTACTATATTTGCATGCCTAACTTCCATCACTGCCTTACAATCTGCACAAGTCTTACCTTTCCTCTGTCTTATTGACCTTCTCAGACTATTACCTGGCTCTTGTATTGCTACAGACTCAACCTCTAGTTGTTCCTCTCCGGTCGTTGGCTCAACAGCCAATGTTTCCTCTCCGTCCTCTGTGTCTAACTCAGTCCCTAATTTTATCTCTGGATCTTCAGTGCACAGTATGTCAAAGTATGTTTCACTACCCTCTGCCTTTGGTACATTTATCTTTTCCTTGATATCAATTCCAGGACTTTTCACCTTAAAGGGAAATATCTGCTCCTCAAATACGACACTTCTCCTCACTATTACTCTTTCCCTTTCAAGACTCCATAACCTATATCCATCTTTAGTACCTGCCTCGTACCCTATCATAACGCATGGCTCTGCTCTGGGATCTAACTTCCTGCTGTCTGCCCTCACAGCCCATGCCTGACATCCAAATACTTTCAATCTACCTATTTCTTCCTGATCCAACTTCCTATTGAACCACAGTTCATACGGTATCTGAAAATTTATTGCTGAGGATGGGCACCTATTTCTCAAGTACACTGCTGTCATTACCGCTTCTCCCCAGAATTCCTTTGGTAACCCTGACTGGATCAATAGACATCTAACAGTATCAAACATCGTTCTATTCTGCCTCTCTGCTAATCCATTTTGTTGTGGAGTGTACGGTACTGACCTCCTATGAGTAATACCACATTTTTGCAATTGTGCTTCAAACCTGCTACATGTATACTCTGTACCATTGTCAGATTGCACCACCTTAATTCCTACACCATGTAACTTTTCTGCATTTGCCTGATACCTATTAAACACCTCTAATACTTCATCCTTATTTTTCATACATACAGCCACATTAAATCTGGAGTATTCATCAATCATGGTTACAACATATTGAGCTTTCCCAAGTGATGGTGGACTAATTTTTCCAATTACATCAGTGTGCACAACATCAAGTGGTTTTTCTACCTTACGCTCACAAGACTTAGGTACTCCCTTGTTAGTTAGTTTCCCCTGAATGCATACAGAACAAGTATTAATGTCATTACTCCTTTTCAATTCTAACATAGGCAATTTAAACAAGGCTTCAGAATGTGCATGTCCGTATCTCTCATGCCACAACCTAACCTGCCCAACACTTTTAAATACTACATTGTTATTACATTCTTGATCTATCATTTGATCACAGTCACTCACAGCTACAATATCATTTCTCCCCTCTATTTGTACTACATACACATCATTCCTCCTGTTTGCAACAAACAATGTTTCATCTCCATTCTTATCTACAACCACTGCTTTCTCACCTGCAAATCCTACTTTGAAACCTTTGCTGGTTAACTTACCAACTGATATTAAATTTGCACCTAAGTTTGGTACATACAACACGTCTGTAAATGTAATTGTCCATCCTGTGGACATTTTTACTTTTACCTTACCTATACCTTTAATATCCAGCTTACTGTTATCTCCTATTTCTACATTCCCAGTTACATTTGTTAACATGTCTGTAAACATCTCCTTTGTTGGACACATATGATGGGACGCACCTGAATCGAACAACCAATCTTTAATTTTCTCAGCTCCCACAGAAACGACCATGCTCATCGCCTTATCTACTACATGTATAATTTCCGAGCTTACCAGTTTTCCACTCGCATTCACTGATTTACTCTCCTGCGATGGTTCGTCACTCTTCATTGTTGGACATACTTTTGAATAATGTCCTGACTTACCACAATTGAAGCACTTTTGGGTACTGCGACAATATTTAGATACATGTCCCTGTTTACCGCAATTGTAGCAACTATATTTTCCTCGTCCCACGTCTTCTTTCTTGATATCTCGCTTCTGTTGAACAACCATGGCTTGAGCTTCATCCTCCTCACGTTTTCCAGTGTCATAAGCCTTTCCTCCATTTTGCTGAAGTTTCCTTCTGCTTTCCTCCGTGAGTAATCTCGCCTTCACCTTCGAGATGGTCAGTTTCGCCAAATCAGCTTCCAAGGAAGGTATACAAGCTGCATATTCCTCTGTAAGATTTCCGATGATCATTCCTGCAACTTGTTGATCTGTGAATTCGTATCCAGCTTTACTAGTTCTCCTCCAAAGTTGATTTATTTTTGCGAAGTATTCTTGAACACTCATGTCCTTCGGCTTCACAAAATGAGTTAACTGTTTCAAGGTCATAGCACCATTCACTAGCCCTCCGTCATTGCACAACTCGTCCAGTTTTTCCCATGCCCTTTTCGCTGATTCAATATCTGCAATGTCACTTTCAAAATCTTCTCCGACATATTTGAAAATAACCGCTAACGCGATCACATTGTTTCGCGCTCGTCGTCTCGTTTCCGTCTGAGGCAGTTGACAACCTGGCGTATCCTCGTACCCTATTACTGATTCCCATACATCTTTCAACAACAGCTCTTGTTTCACCTTTAATGCCCACGAAAAATAGTTCTCCACTGTAAGCTTGGCCACATTCCTATTCAGTGTTTCTTCACCGGTCCACGAGGTCGCCATTTTTACCGTCAATAGTGTCACAACTTGCTTCGTCCGACGTTAATTCACGTTGTTCAATTTCCACTTATATTGACCGAAATTTACTGCGGCGTTTTGGCACTCTGGAGCTCTGGGCCCATAACCTGTTGAAAATATCTTCATTTCTGCTCGCTTACACCGCGTTTAGGACAAAAACTTATACCATTGAAACACCAGCTTCATGACACATCCATTTATTACGAGCTGTTGACTACAACTGACTGACACACACACGCACATAGCAATTCAAAATGTCCAAAGACTATAACAAATGAAGATAAACCACTTGACTAAATTAATATGAATTACCAACACATAACCTCAATGTGTATTCCTAAAATATGTACAAGATATGATACATGACATTTTATTTTTTTATGAGAAAACTTCAACATTCCAACAGGTAGGGTCTTAGCTCAAGCATTATACAGCCATTATTTAAATGATGATAGTAAGATTTTCAAAGCCCATCTTCAGAGCAAGGAGACTGCTTATTGCATTTGGCATGGCCACCAACACAGAATGTTGCCGTGTTCGACTGGATTCATCATGTTAATGTTTGAATTGTTGTTTGTTGTATATAACTTGGTGTTTTTATTGATGATGCAAGTTTTGCATTGTGGTCATGTATTTTTTTGTCCTGGATTTGTATCCAAACCAAGGTGTTTTTGAGATGTTTCGTATGTCCAGTTGGTGATAGTTTCAGTTGTTTTTGAGTTGATTAGCTATTTAATATAGGTCCCACTCAGATACACATAATGTTTGTGTAATAAAGCTCCAGTGTATAGGGAACTATTTTAAATAATGTGTATCATGCACACATGGTCATTGCAATAATCTATACCAGAATTTGTACTCAATCTCGCCTTCAAACTAGAATTCACAACCAAATCTAAAAAGAAACTAACTTTGTTACTCAAAAAGTAAATCTTGCAGGATAATGTCCAGGGGATAAGTTAATATTTATGTATTCATTAGAGTTAGTGTTTATTTGTTATTATGCTTCATATTCCATCATCACCAAGAGTCAATAATCCTTTATTTTTAGCCAATATTGATTCTCGTTCATTGTAGTTAAATGCAACCCTTCTCCTGCCCTTGTTCGCCTATAAGTTTTGTAATATCATCCAGCCCATGACCTGATACAGCCCTGAGTAAAATGCCAATGCACTTTGAGGGGCAACTTGATGGATACAATATGACAGAATGTGATGAGCCATCATCATAATTCTACCTTATCCATACGTTGCTGGTTCAGAGCATATACTGTCCTTTTCTGTCTTTATCAGGGGCTTGATGTAGCCTCCTTAAAACAACTATCATCATCATCATCATCATCACCACCACCACCACCACCGCCATCCATTTTAATCTTACACCACACTGTGATGTATTAGAACTTCAGTTCTTTGATTTTCAACTATATCATTTCAATTTGAGAAATTTTGATTCGCCATTTTATAGCAAATAGGTCAAAAATAATGATTTTTTGTGGTACTACATACAACTCAACAATCTGAATCAAATAATGATATTTATTCATGCAATATGGTATGCTTCTTTATCATTATTAAATCAGAAACCTATGAAGAAGATAGACGCTATCAGACACAACAATCAATCAATCAATCAATCAATCAATCAATCAATCAATACTGATCTGTATTTAGGGCAGTCACCCAGGTGGCAGATTCCCTGTCTGTTGCTTTCCTAGCCTTTTCCTAAATGATTTCAAAGAAATTGGAAATTTATTGAACATCTCCCAACCAAAGAAGAATAAAATCATTAGCGTGCATATTTGTGTAGGTATTTGGGACGTGATTTGCTTTGATACAAATCAACAATTTGACCCTGAAAATATCAATCCCAATCCCACATGCAGGGTATTGTTAGCAGGCTATCTCTAAGTCCGACATGATGATACCAGAACGACTGCCCTACAATTTTTAGCAATAAAATTATACAGGATAGAACATGTGATAACTTCTTAATTTGTTTCTTATTGACTTCTGAATGTAAATTCTGGCCTATGATGTGTGTATCATTAAATATATATTCTTTCACCCAACATAACAGTACTATTGTGGCAGATGTAAGACAATTAGGACAAAGTTTACATGGATTAGACTTTTAAAGTACACACGCCAACTGTACAAAATGATATGGAGTGCATGTTCAGGCTATATGTTTAGCCGTCTGTGTCTTTAGGCGACAAGCCAGATAAGTTAGTTCACTATAAATAATGGCTCATCTCATCAGAGCAATTTTGGTGTTATAATTAACAAACGCATGTAGAGACTTCATAACTAATAAACATTTTCTTCGCAAGTTACCCACCCACAAACGTTGTCACACAGAAACACCTACGGCCATGTAGAAGATACTGCCTACCTCATTGGTGTTGGTTTTTATTAATAAGGCTGTGGATTACAAAATGAAATATGATGCCCATTACTTTAGAGCGCATATTAAATACAAAAAGGTAAAGGTTTAAAACAACGAATCCGTCTGAACAAGTCAAGTGACTACTATTGCTGTTACTACTACTACTACTCCTACTACTACAAGTTTTCATTCTGTCCCTGAAGGGAACGGTGGCCCTCCTAGACGGTAATGCTGTCTCTTGGGCCAGGAAGATGTGATATGGTGTAGGAGATGTTCGGAGAAAGTGAGAGGGTTGGCGGCCGTGGCCGGCATTTGCCTTAGCGTAGGAGAATGGAAATTTCACAGAAGACCATTCTCAGGACATCTGACGGTGGGAACCAGTCCTTCTCCATCACCCGAATACAGAGGCGTAGACCCACGGTAGAGCCATGGCCACCCCTCCTCTGCTCTGTTGGTGTGTCAGAGTGCAGAGCTGTTGGGCCACGGATCAACCATGGCCACGCGTGGCCTAAGACCCACTCTGCATCCACTGACTAGTCAAGTGACTGAGCAAAAGATAGCTGCTTATAACCTAAGAGAAAACACCAAAGAATACTAGGTGGCATCACTAGAGGACTGCTCAATTTGAATCATATTTAACAGGTTGCTTTTTTTATTTGCAGTATATATAAGTTGTGTTTGGATGAGTAGAAAATTGTTTCACATTCGCTCTAAGACTGGTTCATTACAATCAAATTATATAAAAGTAACAGTTCTATGGAATTAAATGGTGTTCTAATGTGATGTACATACAGTATATAATGTCTTCTAGGGCACATCCCAGCAAAAGAGATCAGTTCTATGGAATTAAATGGTGTTCTAATGTGATGTACATACAGTATATAATGTCTTCTAGGGCACATCCCAGCAAAAGAGATCATAATGTAGTGCATGAAACCTGGTTCTACATATTGATGACAAGCATCGCATTAGCACTTGTGCTTGGATTTATTGCTACACTTTCTTTACGACGAAAACAAGCTGGTAAAAAAGAACTTCGACATATGAATGGTAAGAGGTTCTGATGCATTAATCATTTATTGTTTCTTTAATATGCATGACACATTCTAGCCATAAATGTTATAAATATTTCCTTGAAATGCATTTAAGATGTATTTTAATTCCCTATATATATGACTTCAATTTGTACACTTTAAACATACAGCATCAAACATTTTTTTAGATACTCCACTTTTGCTTTATTATTTATTCTCTCTCTGGAAATATATATATTTTCTGATTAAAAGTATCTGGACACTCCTTTATATATGTAAACAGGACCCTAGATGTCTATACGACTCCTGCTGCTGCTGCTGCTGCTGTTGCTCCTGCTATAGAAGGCAGCCAAAGGCTCGACATTGTTCAGTGCTAAGAGATACCTGCAGAATGGGTGGAGCAAGGGAACTTATGACTGAACATGGAATTGGGTGACTTGTCACATCAGTAAGCAATCAATCAGGCTCATTTCTGCCCTTCTCAAGTCGCCTAAATTGACTGTCAGGGACATCAGTCTTTTCCTGGCTTTCCCAATTTTATTGGGACTGTTTTATATAAAATAATTAATTAAATAATTAAATGTTGGCCCAGTTTTATAGCTGGATACCCTTCATGACACAGACAAAAACTTTTTTTTTTTTTTTTTTTTTTTGCTACTTGCTTTATGTCACACTGACACAGATAGGTCTTATAGCGACGATGGGGCAGGAAAGGCCTAGGAGTGGGAAGGAAGCGGCCGTGGCCTTAATTAAGGTACAGCCCCAGTGTTTGCCTGGTGTGAAAATGGGAAACCACGGAAAACCATTTTCAGGGCTGCCGACAGTGGGATTCGAACCTACTATCTCCCAAATACTGGATACTGGTCGCACTTAAGCGACTGCAGCTATCGAGCTCGGTCCACAAAAACATTTTGGACCTGTGTTTTTCTCTTTTATGTGTACTCTATCCATGTGATCTTACATGATAAGTCACTGTTCTCCATTTGTTTCCTAGTCATATATATATATATATATTGTTCCTGCTAACTTTCTTACCTGAAGATTTGATGCAATTCAGTTGTGAGAAACCTATACCAAAAGTTAGATGTGCTTACATCTCCTCTATTTAAACCTGATCTGAAATACGTTGTTATGAATACTAGTGGCATATGCTGGGATCAAGACGAGGGCTACCACTAGACTTAGGTTACCCCCTTTTTGATAGCTGGTTTAGTGAACGTCAATCTGTAAGCGTTTTTAGCCACTGGAGTAGCCTGCAACAAGCTGCTGCCCTAGCAACTGCCAATACTCAACACCTGATCAGTGGAAATAGTAGTTTAGGGTTTAGCAAATTAAAGCCCAGCTTCATGGTTAAATGGGTAGAATACTTGCCTTTGGTCTGATGGCCCTGGTTCAATTCTTGGAATCAACCTCCTCATACTCTTAATTCCCCTGGCACCAGGCGAGTTGGCGGCTGTACAGTTAGAGGCGTGCGGCTGTGAGCTTGCATCCAAGAGATAGTGGGTTCGAATCCCACTATCGGTATTATTATTATTATTATTATTATTATTATTATTATTATTATTATCATTATTATTATTATTATTATTATTATTACTAAATTAAAATGTAAAATTTTACAGCATTGCCAGTGGCCATACCCATCATTAACTGGTTTATCACCTTCCTTGGTAGATCGGTGGTGGTGTCCGACCCATGATCATGGGTTTGATTCCAAACAACAAAAGAGAAAATTTAACCTGAAAGATTGCATTTCATTTTAGCAGACCTACCTATAAAAGGAAAATTTATTACTCTTATAACAGCAGCCCTGCAGTGTCAACCTACAAGGATGTAGAAGTAGGCAGGAGTGAAATACCAGCACTCTGTTATCTACATAATTAAGTCAGAAGTTTGAGATCAGGAAGTATATATGATGAGGAACGCAAGCAGAAAGCCGCGCAAGTTGAGTCAAGGGAAGGCGGATACAGGACGTGGGCTGCAATTTCAGTCTACAATGCCTTGCACTCAGAAATATGAGCAACTTTTTTTCTGATTACTTTCAAGTTTTGTAAATCAAATGATGTGCCACATGGTTACATTGTATATATTAAATACATTTCCATCTCAGTTAAATTCTTTGGTTCTGTTAATAATTGTTGCATTGTGGTTTCCATACATACATGACCAGGTTGAGCAAGGTCTCCCTGACAGTTGTGAATTTTGGTTTTCAGTGCTAGCTGCAATAAAAGTCATAGAAGTGATTAGTTCGTTTATAGAGGCTTTCAGATCAAATGCTGAAAGTTAAATTACGGTAGTCGTAAATGAAGATGGATGGATATACAAACTAAACTAAACCAAACCCCATGATGCAACAGCACTGAAGGGCCTTGGCCTACCAAGTGACCACTGCTCAGCCCGAAGGCCTGCAGATTATGAAGTGCTCTGTGGTCAGCACGACGAATCCTCTTGGCCGTTATTCTTGGCTTTGTAGACCAGGGCCACATCTCACCATTGTAATCACGTAGGCTGGGAGGACCTCAAACTGGCCCTCACATCCCTGATCTGGCCGGGAATTATACCCAGAGCCTCCGGCTAAGAAGCAGGCACGCTACCCCTACACCACGGGGCTGACTGGATATACAGACAGATAGAAGTAATTAAACTTTTATTTAAAATATTTGGGGAGCTTTCACTTTGCTGTGAGAAGCACTCTTTATCATTGAAAAATTGTTATATTTTTACATTTTTACTAACTTACATGATTACTGTTCTTATCACCCGAAATATTATGGTGTATGTTATATTTGAAACTATCAGCACTGGTACCCTAAATACTGTATGGTATTTCCTCCACAACTTGTCTTCTATTTACTAAGTTATATGATTTCTTACAACTTTTACTTTTTCCTTTAAATAATACTGTTGTTTTATATTTTCAGCCATTGTGACTTCTGATATTTAAGCCAGATGTCTCTTATAGTATTTTAATTATAATAATCCTTATTTGTTCCATAGAATCAGGATTGAAATTGCTTAGGCTAATTGATAATAAAGAGTTGTAATTATTAGTTCAGGATACCGACTAATTCAGCATAATGAGATATGATATTTCTCTTTTCCCATATTTCCAATGATATAGCTCAGCTTAATTTAATAAATGGCGAAGAAACACTGTGTATTGAGCATGGTTGGCAGCCAATCAACTTTGTTGGTAAGAATTCAAGTTTATTAGGGAAGAAACTGTGCCAAGAACTGAGTTCTAACACTCCAGACTATGCTGAAGTTGATGCTCAAAATCTTACTACCTTCTTCAATTGCCAGAAGGATTCTGAGATGCCTGCACCATATGCCACAACAATGGCCATAACCTCACTTCCTGGAAGAGAAGATATGGTAAGTTTTTGTATCAGCATTACCATTTTAAGTTGTCATCATCATCTTTTCTGCTGTCCTTTCCATTTCTTGGTACTTACGACATCTGGTGACCTCCAATAGACTATATCTTTAATCATGCTTGTGGTAATTCTTTTCCTCTCTTACCGGTACCCTAAAGTTTTCCTGCAACAATTAGCCAAAAAGTTTTCATTTACCATTTTAAATATAGTTCCTACATACCATTAATTATGCAACCTTCACCAACATATATTTTGACAAACAGTTTACCTTCTTTCAGTAGCCTACTGATATCCATCACATAGTGATAACATTTATAATGATTTCACCTATTTTTCTTACGAACTTGAGGATAGTTGTAGATATTTAGGGGTCACATTTGGGAGTGGTAAATTTCACTGGGGAAGTCTTATTGGGGATGTCATGGAAAAAAAGGCAATGGGGATGTTAAAAGGTGCAAGAAGGGGGATAAAAGAGAGGGCATATTTATAAACTCTTAACCTGCTGTTACATGTTAATCTAGCTTTACTCCCACGTACCTTTGGGTTCGCTGAGCCTTGTTAGCGTGCGCTTCCTTTGCTGTCTCCTCTCTAGGAGAGGTCACTGCTCCTCATTGTAGCTGGGATCAATCAATCAATACTGATTTGCATTTAGGGCAGTCACCCAGGTGGCAGATTCCCTATCTGTTGTTTTCCTAGCCTTTTCTTAAATGATTTCAATGAGATTGGAAATTTATTGAACATCTCCCTGGGTAAGTTATTCCAGTCCCTTACTCCCCTTCCTATAAATGAATATTTGCCCCAATTTGTCCTCTTGAATTCCAACTTTACCTTCATATTGTGATCTTTCCTATTTTTAAAGACACCACTCAAAGTTATTCATCTACTAATGTCATTCCATGCCATTTCTCTGCTGACAGCTCGGAACCCTTTCGTCTATAAAGATGTAAATCAGTTATGGAAAGGTTAGTTGAAGAAAACAATGTTATGTGTATGTTCATTTATTTCTTTGACTGTTATGGTGTTAATCAGTTGCTATGGAAGCACAAGTGTCAGTCATTCAACGCTACCTCAGTTCAAATAATTTAGTACAGATGGATATAACTTAACCAATATTCCAGGCATACTTTGCATCCTGTAGGATTAATAAAGAGCTAAAGATAAAAGTAGTGTGAAATGTTTTAAAAAAATTAAATTTGAATCAATTTAGAAGTGCGAAAAGGGGAAAACTCTCAGGGGTGTGTGATCATTGAGATTAATTTGGCTGGTTTTTTTTTTTCAATATAAATTTCTATTGGCTCCTTTATGTTTAGTAATTTGCTTTTATATTCAATGTATTAAATTTTAAGATTGTGTTAATGTCTACTGCATTTTTGTGTTCTTTTTACCTGGTGTGGAAATTGCTTTTTTTTTTTTTTTGGCATTTAAATTCTACAGGCCTATTCCTTATTTTAAGAAATGGTCTTCTTTTGTTTAGGTTGCATTTACAAATGGGCCGATAAACTGAGATGTTAGGCCCCTTTAAACAACAAGCATGCATTTACTAATTTGCCCAATGTCTCACACTCATTCGCAATTGACGCAAGACTGATAGACTTTTCCTAGTTTCAGTCTTTATAGAGGTTAATGGAAGATCCCACATTTACTACTGCCAGGTGATTCTGGGTGCCTTCTCAGTTGTTAGCCAGCTTCTAGTTTCTTCTAAGGAGCTTCCTTATCATGAGTCTCAGCAATTCAATTGGGCTATTGTTTTACTCACTGCTTCTCTGGCATTATAACCCCCTGCCAATACCCCGCACTTGTGGTCTTTATTGTCACAGTTCTCTGCGAACTTATCTCTAAATAAATTTTCAGCCCAATATGATATAAAAACATTCTCTATGAAATCAGTACCAATCAATATATCTAAACATATACAGTTAATAACTATACACTTTAAGGCAAAGAAGTTTTTTTTTTTTGCTAGGGGCTTTACGTCGCACCGACACAGATAGGTCTTATGGCGACGATGGGATAGGAAAGGCCTAGGAGTTGGAAGGAAGCGGCCGTGGCCTTAATTAAGGTACAGCCCCAGCATTTGCCTGGTGTGAAAATGGGAAACCACGGAAAACCATCTTCAGGGCTGCCGATAGTGGGATTCGAACCTACTATCTTCCGGATGCAAGCTCACAGCCGCGCGCCTCTACGCGCACGGCCAACTCGCCCGGTAGACAAAGAAGTTACCATACTGGAGCACTCTGCTGAAAAGATAGTCATCATACCAGGAACTAGGTAATTCACAGGACAAAAAAGAAAGCACTGGAATTTCTGTGTTTATAGATAGATAGATAGATAGATAGATAATGCCTTTATTGGTGGCGAAGTTAGGGCTCAAGGCCCTCTCTTACACTTAACCACTTGATGAGTATACATATACATAACTTATAATTTCGAATACAAATAAAACAAATAATACTAATAGCAGTAATAATAATAATAATAATAATAATAATAATAATAATAATAATAATAATAATAATAATGAAAGAATGCTTATTTTTAAAATACACAAAATAACGTACACTTAAATTATGTAACTGCAGTAATCCATTCATTCATCCCATTCATTCCTTCATTCACTCAACAATTATCCAGCAAGTCAGCGGGATCTACCCAGCAAATGCTCCCGGCAAGCCACTTTAAACTTGCGATGTTTATTTCCAGCATTGCAGTTAAAATGGCATTTTATTTAGAATGGTGTTATATAGTCCATGGCTCTGAACCATGGGCACTTCCAGGTGGGGACACATTAACACTTTACCCGATCAACTCAGCTGCTATAAAGTAGATACATTAGTTTGTTTCATTACCTACCTAGATGATGATACACAACCCCCCCATTTTCATTGCATTTCTTACTTGCTTCGTTAAATGCAGCACATATAGGTGCTTGGAAACCATTAGCTACTTTATGGCCAGAATGGATGGATATTTATCCTTTAGTTCAGAGATTTTGACCACAAAATTTGTTTTTCCCTTCTGTGATTTGTTATTATTATACGGTTCAGTTCTTAAAATAGTTACAAATAATATAATGATCATGTCCTATTTCCAAAAATTAGAAATAAAGCAGTTTGGACAATTTTCTAAACAACTGGAAATATTTTGAGATAACCCCAAGTCACTACGTTAAATTAAACTGTAGAATTAACCCTAAAACTTAACCTGGCTAATTATTCAAATAGCACACACAATAGAATAATTTCAGTTACTTAAAACTAATGTTTCCAAATTCTTTTTTAAATCTAGTTTTGTACTCATCATTACAGTGAATCACCATGTTTTTCTTCTTCTTCACAGCCAATTATGAATATCTTGCAATGCTCTTGTTAGAATAATGAAACACTTGTACGAAGTGACAAACTTTGTAATGTTAATTTTATTTCCTCACACACTTAGTTTCATGGCAGTGGTAAAAAGCAATGGCTAGGCAAATGTTCTGTCTACTTTAAATGAAAAGAGTATGAACAAAAAAATTGTACTGATTTAGCAGCATTACGAATATGAAGGCTTAGTTTTGTAATACAATTTCCAGCACACACATTCATTCAATCAAAACATATCTATCACTTAATAAATATTATCCATTATTTCTATATAAATGGGTGTAAACCATGCCTAAACCTGAAAAAAATTGTTTAAATGGAATTTTTTTACATAATATGTTATTAAACATTAGAATCAGGTAAGACAATTTACACTCTTCTAGGAGCTTCTCTAGAAAATCCTGTGAGAACGTTTTTAATAAACTTCTGTTTGTCCTCTGCCACACTTTCACAGTGCACAGACATCATGCAAAGCCCACTAAGTCGATCGTTTGTCATTGTTGATCTCAGCCAAGATTTCACCCTATGAAGCATGCTGAAATTCCTCTCCACTGTGCACATTGTCACGGGCAGGGAAAAAAATTTCTAAAACAACACCTACACTTGGGTTAAAAATCCTTCCTTTCTTTTAAAAGTTCCAGGAAATTCATATCTGGTTTACAGTCCATGGTTTACAACATGTCACATCACAGTTCTGTGTCCATCATTAACCTGTCTATTTTGTAGATATTAGAAACAACTTTCACGGAATGCAAAAAACTTCCTTTCTTAATGTTTTCATAACACAAGGATGCAGAGAATACGACATCAGTACGGTCTTGTTTCATTCTCCAAAACACAATTCTAGAGACTGTATCAGTGACTCCATGTAGAAATGTAGATTGAAACTCTGCAATAGTCCTCAGCCCTAGTTTCACTGTGGTTCGCCCTGTGATACTGCTTGGCAGCGAGGCAGGGGAGAGTTATTTCAAATCCACTATTAGAAGCTGTGTCCTCAGCATCTACCATATTCTTTGAAAGTGGTTAATTGCATCTGATTGTTGCTTTTTATAAAGGTCCAGAAGCAACAAGATCTCTTATCTTTGAAGAGCTCCAGTCCTTCTGCTTGAAGGGAGTTTTTTACAGGTTCTAAAATGCCACTGTATTTTGCCATTATGTTCATTGCGACAATAAAGGCCAAGTTCGATGCTGGATAGTGAAGGTAATGTGTACGTTGTCGAGTCTTGGAATTGAAACTTTGGCAGTTAGAAATATTTTTGAGAGCCTTCTGAAAAGAACCCAATGCTTTTGTATTTTGAGGACCATCTTGTTTCACAGAAAAGAAGTGAGTTGCTGATCTGCTTTCTTCGAAGTGGACTCCCACAAAAAAAGTGAATTATTTCCTTGATATTCCTGCCTCATTATTCACAGCAGAGAGTTCAATGAGGTCATTTATTAACAGGTTAAGTTTATGACTAGCACAGTGACAGAAAATAGCCTTTTGGTACGTATCTTGTATTAATTTTGCAACTCCACCTTCTCGTCCTGCCATAGTCGCACAACCATCATATCCTTGACCACATAGTTTTGTTAAATCCAGGCCAGAGCTTGTTAAAAAATTCAAAATTGAGTTTGTGATTGACTTGGCATTTATTTCTTCCAAGTTTGAAACCCAAGGGATTCTTCACATACTTTCAAATCATCACTAGATGTATTCTTGACAAACCGAATTCCAATAGATAGCTGCTTGGTTCCAGATATGTCAGCTATCTCATCGGCAATAACAGAGAAAGCATTGTATGAATTTGCTTCCATAAACCAGTATCTCTCATAATTCCTGTTCACAAAATCTTATCATTTCATTTTGAATTTGATGAGAAGTGTACTTGGCATTTTTGTAGAATTTGAGAGGTGTTCTTGTTGTAGAGCATCTCCCACCTCCAGGTGGAATTCCAATAAATCGCAGAAAATTCCGCTGTCTGACATTTTCCCCTCGAAGTGAGATATCATGGGTGCCACAGAAAATGATAGTTGACAAAATTGGTTTCAGCTTCTTTCTATTTTGTTCAGTCTGATGGTGGAGACTACTATTGATGTGATCAGCTACCGTGAGTAGCCTTCCTTCATAGATATCCACTAAGTTTTTCACCTTTTCTGATGATTCTCTATGCCAATTTGATTTTATATGGTCTTTGGCACTGGCGTTGAAGTCCTTACATTCTGTAAAAGGTTTTGTAATGAATCATCCTTGAAGACCTCTTTCAATGCTCGGCTTAAACATAACACACGTTCAGCATAAAGCGCCCTTCAGTTTACGAGAATAACATAGCCATGTAGAATCATCTTTCAACCACTGGTGTCTGAAAGTGCGGCTGGTTCCTACTCGCAAATCGCCTTTAAAATCGTACGTTACTTGTGGAACACATGGTTTTAACAATAATTCATATGTAAGAGTGTCACATATATTTTCCTGCGTTCAGAACATGCCAATGTCTTTTCTGTCACTTTCATCCTTCAGAAACACTTTGTTAACAATCCCTCTTGAAGTTCCGCTTTATCACAGCAAGATTCCAGTTCACGAATACTGCACTCTGTGTTCTGTTCAACACTGTCACTTGACACACTTATTTCCTCAGAACTTCCAGCACCTCACTTAAGTTACTAAGTTTAGCATTTTTGAAAAACCATCTTATATCCATTCCTAATGCATAAAAGTCACTAAATCATTTGATTTTATTGGCAATAATTTATAACTGCTAAATAGATAAAAATTACTAAATCACTTCTCACTATAATAGGTGCTTTGATAACAACACAAACATCACAGAATCAACGAACTATTATACAATGATTCGATTGTAGATGATTTAACACTACAAGCATAGCATATTGAAAGAGGAAGTGAGTGCTCTCTCATAGTTAATAGGTGGTGGCGGCAGACTGCACTAGTGTAGCTATGGGTGAACAGCGCTGCTCGCATTAATACAATAAGCGGGTGCAGCTCTATACAAAACGTACACAAAATAAATTTTCTAAGATTTCCAGTTGCCAGAATGACCTTTTAATTATTCCCTTTCATGTGCCATCTGTGTACAGTCCAGGAATATTTGAATAGAGGAAGCTGGTAAACACACTAATGTAATGGCTAAATGTTATCCTCTGGAAAGATTTGAACATCAGTAATTCTAAAATGACTCACAAAGTATTGAGATATTGTTGAAACTATTATGCATTTCACATTATCTAAGACATATATAAAAAGTTTTAACTCACCCTCGAAAGTGTTAGCTGTCCTAAACCTTGGAGAAAAAAGTTGTAATTCACCTCTTTGCCTTTATCCAGCAAAAGATCGTTATCATGGAAATAATTACATATGCACTTAAAATATGCACGGAATCAGAAAATGCCCACACTCGCCTTTGATAATCTGTGGGGTTTTCAATGGAGATTTTTATTTTATCATTCTTCCCTGAAATTTCCAAATTCGTTCACACCCATTTATTACACTGACTTCCATCACACATAAAACTTGTTCCAACTGAATTATGACCTGAATTATTATTTTTGACAATAGTTCTCCAGGAGTTGAATTTTTGCTAGCATACACTGCTACAGGCTGAATCCAGCTGTACAACAAAGGGACAAACATAAATACAAGCACATGATTGTCAAGGACGTTCTTTTTGTCGTAGGGAGTTTCATCTCCTAAATCAACAAATCCGTCAACTGTCAGTGTAGTTGTATTAAATATAATATCTTCTCTCAATTTCACTTCATCAAAAATCACTATACCTAGTCGCTTGTTTTTCATCTTGCTCGTTTAAATCTTTAATTGCATTCATGGGATTTCCATTAATACCGTAATTACATTAGAACCCTTTGCATAGTCATCTTAAATGAGCTTTCTTAGGGAGAGGAAGTAACTCATGCTTCAAACAATGTCTGTAACCCTTAGGGGATTTGATTTTCAAAAGCAAACTATCTAACACAAATTTATTAGAATAACGCATACCTTTCTAGCTGGTGCTACATCTTTTGAGCATTGTGTCCACAATTATTTTTTTGTTTCTTGCTAAGGAACTTAAGACTGTCTTCAGCTTCACTTGACATATTGACTTTATTTGCAATCTGCTTTAATTTAGCTCTGCATGCAACTAATTTCTTTTTGGTTCCAATTAAATTCCTACCAAGGTTTCTAACTTGTCTCCTCAAATTTACAATAGTTCTAGAAGCATCAACATCACTATTAGCTACTTTACAGGGCAAACTGAGACCAGGTTCTTTTATTTTTACATTATCTTCACTATGAAGCATTTTAGATGTCGAGGGAAAATTTTGTTCATTACATTCTAAGCTACTACTGTTAATATTGTCATTGCCAACATGTTCTTTGAGTAACTCTCGTTTTAATGGGGGTTTTCGAAATTTCAGGGACTTGCTTAAATAGGACGGTAAGTTAGGAAAAATGTAAGGGACAGCTCCTGGCTTTGAGCTCCACCTTATTCTCGGAATTTCAACTTTTTCCCCATTAATAATAAACGAGTCTACCTTTAATACAGGATCTTCCAAAAAATGACACTCGCAAATCCTAGACTTACGCGTAAGCTGCATGTCTTTTCCTGGGATTGCTCTAACCCCCACTGAGAGAAATGCTCCTCATTTTCAGGTGGAGAGAAGAAATGTTTACCTTCACCTGACCTGTAAGTAGATCGACACCCCAGCACAAAGCACAACAGCATTTTCACACTCACTATATTCGAAAATATAGTTATTACACTCAAAAAATCATTCCCGCTACAAGTAAAAACGCGTGCACCCAGTGTAAACAATGCCATCTGTTCACTCAAAGCAATCGTTGCACTGCAGTGGCAAATCTCCACACTGTAGCCACTAGTTTCTCCATTGCTGCAATGGGAAGCGAGTCGAAGTGCTCTCACTTCGTCTTTATATTCGCTATGCTACAAGTTAAGAACCTATTGTACAACAATGGCAGGCTGCCGTTCTATTATAGCAAATCATCACTTTGTTCATAAGAAATTATCCACCATATTATTACATGCCTTAAAAATAACAATATACAGCATTTCGCAGCATGAACAAAGATTGTGGTAAGATGAAACGGCGTAAAATTAGGTGAGAGCACAATAAATAATCCGCTTTGTAAACACGACCGTACGGAACTAATGTCTTAACAGTCAGCAAACATGACCTTGGTTTAGGGGTTGAGCTTCGCTAGAGGTGTGGTAATGTCTAAAAATATCTCCAGAACATGCTTTCCCATATGGTCACTGCCGAGGGCAAATTCCTAAGGTACCGTGCAAGGGGTGGCAAAAGTAGGTAGTCGCCACTCATGATGATGATAATTAGTGTAATGGAAACATACATCAAACTAAGGTAGGTGTAACCATATTGGAAACTGAAGTAATGTTTCTATTAGTAGCCTAATGTATGACATTATTAGAATATTTTTCTTGAATATAAAAACCAATACGTAAGCAACATTAAATTGTTTACAGAAATTTCCAGTTATAACAGGTGTTAGATGACTGTCAGTAACTTCAGTTTATGAAATAATCTGGTATGATATTAAACAATTGAACATCAACCTTTTTAGAATTCTGGGGGGGCTTGTGGGCACCCATGCTTTGAACTGTGTCTATTCATTGAGAATTTTGGTGCTATGACCACCACAGCATAGCATAATGATCCCTGATTAATAATCTTGACCATAATGGCCAGTATTGGATCCGTATTGACTTAATTACAGTTAATAGAGAGATGGATAATCTGCCTAGTCAAAACTATGTATTAAAGATTTATTTACATTTCATACTTTAAAATATAAAGTACATGTTTTGAGAAATATGTTAACTCTCTTTTTCAGCTATATAGGTTAAAATTTATATACTACATTAAGACCTAACAAAACGGTTTTCTTAAGGGGACTTCCTTGTTTCATTAGGTCTTAATGTAATGTAATGTAACATTGCAGCAAAATTGGGATTACAAATTTCATTTGAAAAAAACAGAAATTATGCCAACCTTTGAGGTGGACACCCCTGTCATTCAACTAAATGATAACACACAAATTAAGGTTGTAAAACATTTTAAGTATCTTGGAGAAATTATAACTTGGAACCTAAATGAGAAAGCCTCAATAGAATACAGAACAACAAAACTGAGACAAGCACGAGTCACATGGTCAACATATAAGAAGAAATCTCTCTCGATAAACACCAAATGCAAACATTATGGTTCAGTAGTTAAGCCTGAAGCAACTTATGCAAGTGAAACTCTGTTTAACTTGAATACCAAAGTAATAACGGATAAAATCCGAAAAGTAGACAGAAGGATCATCAGGACAATCATCAATAAAAAAACATCAAGTAAATGGACAATAGACTGCTGCCTAATGAAATAGTTTATTTGGAAAATGAATCAATTGTGGATACAACGCAAAAAAGGAGAATTGCCTTTTTCAGCCACATAGTAAGACTACCAGAGACCAGACTACTGAAACAATTATTCAATTTCTTTTGGAAAAGTAAAACCAAGAACAACTGGTTCGTTGAGGTCCAGAATGATTTAGAAGAGCTGAATATAACAATGAAACAAATTGCAGAGAGAAAATAGAAGAGGATTCTGAGAAGTAGAGATACAAGACTAAAATTAAAAACAGTCAGACGAAAACAGTACACCATTACAGATGAAGAGAGGGTGGCCAGGTCAGAAAACATGAAGTTCTGGGAAGAGAAGAGGAAGTTGAGAAAACATTACAACTAATATTGTGAAGACTGTAGTGTATATGGGCCGGCCCCGTGGTGTAGGGGTAGCGTGCCTGCCTCTCACTCGGAGGCCCCGGGTTCGATTCCCAGCCAGGTCAGGGATTTTTACCCGGACTTGAGGGCTGGTTCGAAGTCCACTCAGCCTACGTGATTAGAATTGAGGAGCTATCTGACGGTGAGATAGCAGCCCCGGTCTCAAAACCAAGAATAACGGCTGAGAGGATTTGTCGTGCTGACCACACGACACCTCGCAATCTGCAGACCTTCGGCCTGAGCAGCGGTCGCTTGGTAGGCCAAGGCCCTTCAAGGGCTGTAGTGCCATGGGGTTTGGTTTGGTTTGGTTTGGTTTGGTTTGGTAGTGTATATGGATTGATTTAAGTGCTCCAATGTGGGCGTAAACTATGTAAATAAATAAATATGAATTTTAACCTATTTAGCTGAAGAAGAGAATTAACATATTTCTCGAAACATGTACTATATATTTTAAAGTGTGAAATGTAAATACATTTTTAATACAGAGTATTGACTAGGCAGATTATCCATCTCTCTATTTACTACGATGCCTGAGTCTAGTCAGTAAGGGGCAAAGAAAAATGTGGTTGTAATTCGCTCAACAGACCTCCACGTTCCTAGAAGCATTTCCATGCTTACGTTCAGAAACAGTCCTTCATATGCTTTGCCCTGATAAAAGTCAATAAAACTTGACTGAAAGACTCATTAATATATTAGTGACTTTAATCCAGAAATATTAATATTTAATAAATTTGTCTTGTTACAAACAACCTGTTTGGATGGCAGTTTCTTCATTGTAATATTCTGTGAAGAGAGTCCACAAAGTCTGTGTAACATGAATAAGAATATAGATAATGGCATATTTTGGTAAAGGCCATGTAGAACTGGGCCAGAGTGACAGATTTTGAGGGGTGGTACAAATTTTTGACGTGCACTTTTATAACATTAAAAAGTATCCTTTATCACGCTCACATTCTCAAGAGAAGTATATTTTTATTTCTTCATTATAAGTTTAAACTGTAAGCATATTGCCATGTGATTAGATTCTTTATAATAAGCACACTGTTATTGTTGTTAGTAATGTGACTCATAGAAGTATGGAAGTCAAAAGTAATGGATACTGTGTTGCTAATATTCTTACTAAGTATCATTTCACAGATAACAATCAAAATGGTTGTATAAGCAATAATATTTTATATATTGTTTAACTAAATCATCCTTTCCTTATTTCACAAATTTAAAACCAGGATTGTAAATTAATGCCCTTCATTCAATATTTTCTAATATTTGAAGTTCAGTTTCTGTATATATTTGTAGCAGTTAAGATGTACAAACAGAATTTTTTTTTTTTAAGTTTACTATGCTCTTATAACTTGTTTTTATATGGATATATTGCCATCATGGTGAAAACATTGTTTTGTTATTTTCCTTATTGTGTAAATCATTATAATGTTATGTTTTAAGTTACTATTTAAATTTTAAAACTCTATAAGTGATAGTAGTAGGCCTAAGTGATTTAATGGCAGTGAAAATTAGAGAGGTGGAAAGCAAAAAAAGCTTAAGTTAATGAAGTAGTGGCATAGAACATGCTGGAGCATTCTGGGTGAGCCATAAACAAATATTACAAATTTATGAGATTTATTGTTTATTCATGCAAATCAGCATGTTCATTGCCTATAAATATGAAGGGCATTATTTACTAAATACAGCACTGAATGTAGAATGTTTATGTTGGTAGATTTAAAGTCATTTTGCTATAAAACACCACAGAATTTGTTCTTGCTGTTGATTTTCTTTTTCTGACTCTGATACAAACAAACTTGCATTCTTCAGGAAAACAATCAGCTATTTGTTCCAGTTACTACAGCAGAAGCTTTAGAAGCCAAGATTTCCAGCTCAAGTGATTCATGCATGAAGTCTGATTTTTCTGATACCAATCCAGATATGGGAAAAGACTCTGATACTCCATGTTCAGAGGGTGGAAACACATTTGGAGGTAATTAAAAATGAGTTGTTTGTTATTAAACAGTGACAATTTGAAGTAAATGAGAACGTCATTATAACAGCATATAATTTTATGTTAGTCCAACATTTACCGGGCGAGTTGGTCATGCTGTTAGGGGCACGCAGCTGTTTCTTGCATCCGGGAGATAGTGGGTTCGAACCCCACTATTGGCAACCCTGAAGATGGATTTCCATGGTTTCCCATTTTCACACTAGGCAAATGCTGGGACTGTACCTTAACTAAGGCCACGGCCACTTCCTTCCCACTCCTAGGCCTTTCCTGTCCCATCGTTGCTATAAGACCTATCTGTGACAAACCATTAATCTCATCATTTATCCAACATATCAAGATGTCTTAATCTATACCGCCCTTAATTCGACTACGTATTTTCATCCTAATTTTAAATATTAGCCTTCAACTTCATTGAATACTGTATCTTTTAACTGTATTATTCTTATCCTGTGAAGCCTTGGTTTTGATAATCTGTTCCCCAGGCGTGATATATATTGTTCAAGCTTTTTATCAAAAAGAACCATCTCGGTGTCAGACGTGGATTATTTTCAAAATACAATGTGACACAATTACTTTTAGATGAATGTTTTAATTTTTCAAAGTGATTTTAGTATATGTATCTACTTTATTCAATATTTTTGTGCTGTAATCATTATGTAACCACAGTATCAACACCTGTAAGTGTTCATCAATATGTTTTTTGTAAAGTGTTAAGATTCCTCAGACCAGTGTGTGTTTTAAGATTGAACGAGGCTGATGATGCCCAATAAATAGTGGACGAAACATGTACCTTTAAAATTCTGGTAATTTCTATGTGTATTTGACCACACAGTAGTGGAATAAATTGTATTGAATAGGTGGTATTAAAATTACCCCTTGTGTAAACTTTGTGAAGACCTATCTGTGTCGGTGCAACATAAAGCAAACTGTAAAAATTCTACATCATTATTTCATATTTAGGGAAAAAAAAGTTCAACATTTAAAATCAATTCCCAAAAGCCTGTTTCTAGTCTCTTTGAGGGACATTAAATTTACATAAAACCACTCTACCTCATATGTCTGTTAAGTCTTCAGCCCAAAGGGTGGTTGGATCCACAAAATAGCACCACCAAAGATTATGCAGTTATACGAAAACTGAAAGAAGGAAAGAAAGAAAGAAAGAAAGAAAGAAAGAAAGAAAGAAAGAAAGATAAAGCAACTGTGGCATACAAAGCATAACATGGAATGAGGTCCTTCACCATTTCCTCACTGAGCCATAAAGTGCTTTTGCAGCATGGCCGGCCCTATGATTAGCACCTTTCATAACATCCAGATGTACTAATTGTACTCTAGATACCATTACTGAGCACTGCCCATACCTCAGAAGCTTCTGTTCTGTAGCAATCATAAATAAGACTGAGACTTTGGTGGAAGATACATTTTGCTCATGCCTGTCCCAAGAAACAAATGAAAAAAGACTGCATCCATCAGAACTACCATTGCTGCTGCTACTGCTACTACTACTACTACTACTACTACTACTACTACTACTACTACTACTACTACTACTACTACTACTACTACTACTACTACTACTACTACCTGCATGTCACTCGACTACTCTTTACCTGCTATTGGTTTCTTTGTAAATACAGATAAGTACATATAAAGACTAATATTTATAATAATGAAGAGTTCAAAACATTATAATATGGTGATTCAACCAGAGATGACATATGGAAGCAAAACTCTTTTTTAAAGTCACTCAGAGAAAGAGAATCGACAAAATCCTAAAAGTAGGGAGAAGAACAGCAAGGGCATGCATAAATAAAAAATATCAAAAAGATGGACCATGGTGGATAATGCTGAACAAAGTGGTGTACAGAGAACTGGAGCCCATCACAGATACTATATGGAAGAAAACAATCTCTTTTCTTTTTTTGGTCACATTATGAGGACACCAGAAACCAAATTACCAACAAACAAGCAAAAAAAATTATAGAGAAACTCTGGAATCTGAGGCAACAAGTAGAATGGATTCAGGAAATTAGGGGGATATCGAAGAACTAGAAATAACTCTGGATGATTTGCAAAACAAAACAGAAAATTTTAAAAAACTGAAAACCTAAAAATAAGATTTAAACCAATAATAGACAAATGACATACAATGGAAAGGGTATTCACAGATGAGGAATGACAGAAAAGATCAGAACTAATAAAAGTTACTGGACAATTCGCAAAGAAAATTACCAGAAAATGATTGACTGAAGTGGTTCAATGAGGCCGTAAAAGAAGAAGAAACCAAAAATAGTACCAAATATGAATTATAATTAAATATTATCTACAATTTTTTAAAGGTTTTTGGGCTCTGCTTATTACTAAATTACTAAATTTCATAGATGTTATTAAAATACATGAAAAATGGTGGATTACAATTCGCTAACAGTGCGAGGGCTATTTCTTAATTACTGCAACAATTAATTACTAATTGACACAAAAGAGATACGTCTATGAAATATCTACAGTCCTTAAGTGTAGTTTCCAAAATTGTGCGTAGAACCCATTGCCAGCAGTATGGAAGCCATAGTATCACTGTAGCAGTGCCTGATATGTGAATGGTGCGAATGGAGCGGTCTATTGCCTGCAGAACTTCAGGAACAGTTCAATAACTGATGCCAAAAAGCGGTTCCTTCTCCTTTGGTTTTAAATCAAAAACACTTAGGCCTAAGTCTGGAGAGTTTGAGGCATGATATAGCACTTCCCAGCCCCAATGTGCATATAAATCACCCACCAGTTGTGCAACATGTGCCAGAGCATTGTCCTGTAAAATGATGAGAGGCATCTGCAGAAAGTGTCACCACTTCTTGCGAACTACTGGTCCCAGATGATGTTTTAAAAAATAAACGGTAATAAAAAGCATTCACGGTCTGTATTTAGGATACAGTATAATTTAAGATAACTCCATCACAACAGTACATCAAAATTGCCATCTCCTTCACATTGCTGAGGTTCTGACATAATTTTGACTTGTGGGGACCCATAAGTATGCCATTTATTTGCTTGGTGGTTCAGTTTGGTTTCATAGAGTCAGGCTCGTATCTCATTCACCATTATGATATTGCGTAGGAAAACATCCCACTCAGGTTTATAGCATTCCAAGTACGTTTGCACACAGTTCCATCAAGTGGTGCAGAACCCATCACAATGCAGTTTTTCTCCTGCCAAGGCAGTCCTTAAGATATGAAACACAGCCTTAGGCACTATGCTATCTCACAGGCTAACTCATTCCTAACTCTTTCCCAGCAATCCATCAACAAGCTGCAAGTCCACATTACTGACACCGGGCAAACCGGTTGAGGCATGTAGGCCATATGTTATGATCCGTCATTGAAGTCTTTGACCCACCATGCCACAGTTCTGCTAGTCAATGCTGAATCTCTCCACACCTTATGAATACCTTCATAACACTGTTGTGCTGTACGGCTGTAGTCACATGCAATTTGAATCCACCTGTGCTGTTCTGGTTTTGAGAACAGTTTGGATACTAACTGTTCAACCAGTCTGTCATCGGTGACTATTCTTCGCAGCACAGCACATCTGCAGATGGACGGATGAGTCCGTCCGTCCGTCCGTCCATCCATCCATCCATCCATCCATCCTGATCTGCATTTAGGGCAGTCGCCCAGGTGGCAGATTCCCTATCTGTAGTCTTTTCTTAAATGATTGTAAAGTAATTGGAAAATTATTAAACATCTCCCTTGGTAAGTTATTCCAATCCCTAACTCCCCTTTCTTTAAACAAATATTAGCTCCAATTTGTCCTCTTGAATTCCAACTTTATCTTCATATTGTGATCTTTCCTACTTTTAAAGACACCACTCAAACTTATTTGTCTACTGATGTCATCCCACGCCATCTCTCCACTGACAGCTCAGAACACCACTTATGATAAAGATGATTCCCATAGGGAACCTGAAATTTTTATTCCGAATGAGTAAATTTATAATACCAATATAGTTGGTCCGTTATTGGACATAGTAAATTTTCCAGCTAACTCATTCCGGGTTGCCAGCGTTTTGCCCCAGTGTGCTAAGTTGGGCTTATCAGTTGGTAAATAGCACACCCACCAAGATGCATGGCTAGTGCATACCGTGGAGGCCACTGCGTAGGCTACTTGGAGCCACTGGCAGTGCCAATGCACTATGAATACCTACACACCACAACATCAAAATATCCAGTAACAACTGTTGTAGGGTAGAATATTAGAACACATACAAAAATAAACAGAAGAATTCGCATCCGGGAGATAGTAGGTTCGAATCCCACTATCGGCAGCCCTGAAGATGGTTTTCCGTGGTTTCCCATTTTCACACCAGGCAAATGCTGGGGCTGTACCTTAATTAAGGCCACGGCCGCTTCCTTCCAACTCCTAGACCTTGCCTATCCCATCGTCGCCATAAGACCTATCTGTGTCGGTGCGACGTTAAGCCCCTAGCAAACAAAAAAGAAGAATTCGCTTCAACAGCGATAAGTTGCCAGCGATTCACAGCATAACGGATTACACGTTACATGTACCAGAGCTAGCAGGAAACCCATGCGGAGTTGACAAAAAACTGTCATCCAGCATTCTGGAACTGCTTGATCGGATGTGAAACACTAACACTTCATGGCTTACTTCAGCGGATGATTGACGTCACTGTCACAAGGGGACAGATCTTAGCTGTGAGGCGGATGATCCACAAGCCCCAGCAAAAACAGTGCCAACTGTCCATTGCTGCATTGACAGTGTGCAGACGTGCGCTACACAGGAGCATACGTTCACTTCGAGCCAGTTTTCCCGGTCAAAGCACAATATGATGCAAGAAATCCTCTCCTTCCTCCTTGTAGCAATGCAGGAGTCTCTGACAAACTTCCTGGCATAAAGTTTCTTATTCCTGGTTGAGGAGACAAGGAACCCACCTGACAGACAATTTTCTGAAATGGAGTTCATCTCAGACGATGGTTTGAACACTTCCATAACTTATTCCTACAGCTAAAACAATTTGCAAAATTTTTAATTGCCGATCTTCACTAATAATGTAATGAATAGCAACAATGTTGTCTGCAGTGATGCTTGTCCATGGTCTCCTTTCATGAGGTTCATTTTCCACAGCTTCTCTTCCTAACACAAATTTTTTAGCCCACTCATACACTTGAGTCTGTGAAAGTGTTTCTTCCCCAAACTGCGCATGGAGCCGTCTCAAAATCTCGGAAGATTTGGTGCCCTCTTTTGCGAAAAATTAGATAATGATGCGTTGCGCCCCAGCAGATGTGTGCACCTCTTGCTCACTCATGGCGTACTGAAGCAGCCCAGCTCTCTACCATCATTCACACGCACAAACCCCTTCTCCAGACACCCCCACCAATATCCTGGCAAAGCCCCGCCTCAGAATTATTACCAACAGCAGCAGTACATTCAAATTCCTGTTTATATTTGATCCGCCTTTGTATATCTACTGGAGTGATTCAAAGACGGAAACACTATCATCACGTTCCCTGAACTCACGTGTATCGTGTCCCAATCTAACCTGTCCAGAAAGATGTGCTAAAAGATGTCCATACAGCAGCTCCTTTTTGGAATCAGGCCTTCTACACCTGCTACCTGTCTGTTCCAGGAAAAGAAAAAAGTATATCTCCTACACTATTTGGAAGTCCTGTGTCCCAAACTTGATGCAGATAACACATACCTTGTTAATAACTCCTCAATTTAAATAAAAATGCTGAAATTGTAACCAATTATGACCTTATATCACTGAAATGAGCAAAATATGACCATAATAAAAATGGCTGATATATGCATTTATATGCAATATCAAATTGCTTTAAATGGGGTCAGGGACCCATCATTTACACTTTACATATTTCAGGCCAATGAGCTCAGTAAAGAAATGTGGCTTTCCCTTAACTTCTGAACCTTAGTTGTCACAAATAAAGTAACAGATCTTGTAATTTTTATAACCTCGAAACATGTCTCACATCCTTAGCTACAGTTCACATTATATTCACACTCTGCCTTACTGTAGGTTTTATATAGTTTCAGGAGGCAACTACAACAATATCCCATTAATTCCACAATTGAGAGGAGACAGTAAAAACTCTTGGATACCAGGTGATTCTCATGGTGGCAGACCATGTAACAAGGGAGGTATAAGATCTACTCTGCTTCCTCCACTAGCCCATCCTTGTCCAGTAAGTTTCAAGAGTTAGCCTTTCATTTAATTCTCTTGACATGGTTAGATGTTCTTTATACAGGATGCACACAATTGATGTAAAGTGAAATCTTTTAAGTGTACCATAAAAGTGGATGATTCTGATAGAGGAGGGCAACTCTGATCATTCATAAGTTTTGTTAAATAATTATTATTAACATCAGGAACATTTATTGTTAACATCTGATTCACATGCTCAGTACTACAATAGCTTTGGACCACAACAGTGAAATACCAGGTGTATGCATAAGTCTTTTCCAGTTTCACTAAGCCAGCGAACAGTGTGCAGCATATGAATTTGACACATACATCAGTTTGTTCGTGTGACATTAACCTACCAGCACACACAAGTTGAGTCCACCAAACACTAGCGTCTGTGTTGTATCGTTCAGTGATCATGTCGACGTTTGTGCCTGAAAAAGAACATTTGTGGCACGCATTGCTTTTCTTATTTAATCAAAAGAAAAAGTCTGTGAAATCATCGTTTTCTGGTAGAAACATATCTTGAACAAGCTCCATCGATTAGAACATGTGAGACATGGTTTTGACAATTTAAACTTGGTGATTTCAGTGTGAAAGGCAGTGCGCTCTGGTAGACCACAAAAGTGCAAAGACGAGCAATTGCAGGCATTACTGGATGATGACACAACTCAAACTCAACGCTATCGCCAACAAATTATTAATTTAATTTAAATCATGCATTGCTCGAAAGACGACCAGAATTGGCCAGAAGACATGGCAAAGTGATTTTGTTACACGACAATGCGCCAACTCGCACAGCAAAACCAGTGAAAGATGCCTTGATATCGCTTGGATGGGACATCCTTCCACACCCGCCGTACTGCCCCGACCTGCGCCATCTGACTATCACCTCTTTGCATCAATGGGGCACGTGCTCATAGAGCAGCACTTCCTCAAAAATAGCTCAATGGATGGTTTGCCGCAAAAGACAAGCAGTTTTTTGGCATAGTATATATAACTTACCTGAAAAATGGGCGAAGGGCGTAGAAGCCGATGGCCAATATTTTGAATAAACAAAAAATTAATTTCCCTTGAAAATTAAGTGTTTTCTTCACCACAAAAACTGGCAAAAACTTATGCATACACCTGGTAACAGTAGGGGCTCTGACTGTAGCTGTTAGAAGTTGAATTTGTCATAGTGTGGGTGGCATAGTTGTGTATGAAAACTTCTGCCATGTGTTTAAATACTTTACAATCTTGAGGTAAGTCTTTGCATATTTTCAGCAATTGTTATTTTTATTCAGCTATTAATACTGCCAATTCCCAAAACATGTTTGGTTTATAGATTGACTAATGCAAAACATGTTGCATTATAGGGCAAATCTGATCAGTATGGGAAAGTACAGAAAGAAACCTGGACCAAAAGGTAGATGCCAGTATAACCCTGTTTATCTAACTAATGCCATAAATGTTATCAAATCAGGGATACTGGATATCTGTAAGGCATCAGAGAAATATGCAGCACCTCATACAACATTGCATGCCAAGCAAAATAAAAAATAAAAATATCAGTTGGAGGACCCAACTGCTTTAAGTAGGGAAGAATTTTTAGTGGAAGAGCTATTGATGTGTTTGAAATGGAATTTATCTTGAGAGATTGGGACATTCAGAATTGTTGTGCTGAGTTATCTAAACAGGATAGAGAGATCAGAAAGACTATTTACTGGCCCGGAAATGACTGGTTACATGTGTTTCTGGGTAGAAACAAGAAGTTTAGTGTTAAGTTGGGTGAAAATGTAAAAAAGGAGTAAGAGCAGTTGTCGCACGTGTTGCTGTGGCCAACTACTTCTCTCATCTGGAGAATCTGGAAGTGGTACTGCCATACAACATCATTAATTATGAGGAGACTAACATCTCTGACGACCCAGGCCAAGTTAGGATCATCGTCAAAAAAGGAGTCAAACAACCAAAAAGGATAATAGATTCCTCAAAGAACAGTGTACATGTAATGGTGACAGCAGTGGATGCCTCCTCCATAAACACCTATTACAGCTAGATTCATCTTACAACAAGGCTGAAGCAATGAACTTTTCTAGACATGGATTTTTATTACAGTTGTTGATAGTATTTTATGTATCACTGTTTTTATACATGTTTGTCACCCTTGTGTTATTTTAAGCTGAAGATGACCCCTAAGCTAGGTCGAAACATGTCCTCCTATGTAGTATTTTAGACAGACCATTTATTAAATGGCATAATATTGTGTTACACATTCAAATATATATCTATCTCTGAAGCCATCTCTTTTCAGTTTTTACTCTGTTAATTTGTAATTGTTAAGTTCTTCAATCTATTGAAGCATGGCCGGCAACATGGTTTTAGGAAAGGTTTCTCCTGCGAGAGCCAGATGTTGTCACTCTTTCAAGATATCAGCGAGTCATTAGACAAGGTGTGCAAGTTGATGCTATAGTAATTTATTTTGCTAAAGCATTTGATATAGTATCACATGACATTCTGATCCAAAAATTGGTGGAAACAAACATTGGTAAAAGGGTGGTTCTGTGGATCTGGGAATGTTTGACAGACCACATGCAGAAGGTAAAGGTAGGAAGTAAATACTCCAACAAAGTTTCTATAACATCGGGAGTAGTAGAGGGTAGTGTTGTAGGGCCACTCCTTTTTACGTCATTTATCAACGATCTACCAAACAAAATTCAAAGTGAATGCAGATTGTTTGTGGACAACTGCATAATATACAGAAAAATACAGAATGCTAATGACCATAGGTTATCACTCATAAAAGCTAATATAAATATACTCCATAAGTCGGCATTCAATAACAAAAAGAAAATAAATTTTCTAATATGTAGTTTCATAAGAATGGGAAGGAAACATAGGCAAGGGGACTTTCAATATTGTCTTGGATTGGACGCTCTGTGGTAGAGAGTGACTCATGAAAGTATCCAGGAATCCATGTAAAGAGAGATCTAAAATGTGACACCCACGTAGGAAATGTACAGTAGAAGTCCGTTATAGCGAGAATTCATAACAGCGAAAGATTTACTCGCTATAACGGATTGTCGTAATATCCGATTTTTGTATAAAAGTCGGAAAACCCTTCATTCACTTTAAAGTCGGTATGAAATGGCAATCAGTTTGTTCAAAACTTGCGTTTTCGCAGATGATATCCACACTACGACTTACTTGTCTGCTATTTTTCGTAATCCGATACTACGTGAAAGTGTATGTTTAATTTCATTCTGAAAAAAATATAGTTCCGTATTCCTCCGAATCCAAGATTAACACCACTTTTTCCTTCAAAAAATTTAAATCAGGCTCAAAAAGAAGTTTGTAAAATCATACAAGCCTACGCATTTTTAGACTATTTTTAGACGCCGAACATTGACTTTCGTCACGCCGTATTTCATTTTCTTGCGGCTGCACAATTATTCTTTATTTCCGCGGGTTTAAGGACCATTAACTTAACATTGGCATCATAATACCGAAGATAACGCGTTGAAAATTTTCCGGCAATACCTATTCCATGCGTCTCTACAATACAACGAACCATCAGGAAATTATTCTTGCTGTCTATAAAACTGTTACTTTTATGCAGCGTCAGATATAACCGGCTACCGCTACACGCACGTCTCGCTTGTCGGGTGCGGCCAAATTCAACGGCTAGCGATGTATACTGTAGGCCTAATCGCGAACGTTGAAAGTCAACGAACGAGTTTATTGCGCCACGGTATGGCCAACCGCCCTTGCGTTTTTCGTGCACATACCTCACAAATTCATCATCGACTTCTTTAAAGCGTCCTTGTTGCGGACCACTGAACACATATTTTTCTTCTTCTTCTTTTTTTTCACGCTAACGCCGAAAATTAGCTTTAGTTAGGTCTATGCCGTATTTTCTTGCGGCTGCACAATTATTCTACATTTTCGAGTGTTTAATAAACATTAACTTAAACTTGGCATAATATAGACTAGAACCTGTTGAAAATTTGCCGGCAATACCTTTTCCACGTATCTTTACAATACCACTATCCATCACGAAAATATTCCTGCTGTCTATAAACCTTAATTTTACTAAGCGTCAAGTGCAATACACGCGTTATGACTCTGCCATGGCTTTTCTAAGAATTCGAAGGGTCGCATGTTTTGATGCCATTCTGCAGATTTGAGAAACACACAGGCACTGTACACTGCACAACCGGTAGCGATATGTAGTCAAGAGGCGGTCGTTTATTGTCAATGAGTTCTGTGCGCGTGTGAAAAGCAGCAGCGTGGTTACCGCGGTAGTTGCCAGTGGAATCCATTAACTTACTGTTAGGCCGCGAATGCAACAACCCTTGAGTTTTCGCATGAGATTCTGAGAAAAAAGTCTTGGAGTCGGAGAAATACGGTATCACTCCAGAGATTTCTGTGGCAAACACCTGAGCTTTCTTCTTCAAACAGCGTCACCTAACCTAACCGTATATATGTAGCCTATCATGAAAACATATTTGAAACGCATGTAGAGAAATAAACTCCTCGCGAACAATTTACAGGTAAATAGCCGTAACTAGACGCGAGAAGATATGAAATATCCTCTGAAATCAGTGATGTACTCTGCCTTATCTTGAGGTGCATGGCATTCTTACGTAATTTCCGTATATAACATTAAAATTAAGATACCGTTTATTCAGTCTTTAATTTTACGAGTTAACAACTGCTATCGGCCACGTCATTTGCGCATTTATTACGAAAACGTGTTAGCCACTTTTTCATTTCGAATTTTCTTTAAAGAACAGCAGTCGATGAGTATTACTAATCAACTCCAACATCGCCTATGAATGTCAACGAGAGAGCTCGCAAATGCACAAAGAGAGAAAAACCGTACCGAAGATGATCGATCGCATTTTGTTGCAAACGTTTCAGTTTTCTTATTCAAACAGCGTTACGTATCCTAACTTAACCGTACTAAACGTATGATGAAAACACACTTCAAGCGCCGGTAGAGAAATTATACCTTTCTCGCTATAAATTTTCATAATAGCCTTTCCGTAATTTAACCAGACGCGACAAAATACAAACTAACGTATGAAATCAATAAAGCACTCTGCCATATCTCGAGGTGTATCCTATTCTTACTTAATTGCAGTATTTAGCCTAAAAATTAAGCGGTCGTTTAGTCAGCCTTAATTTTTAACGAGTTAACAACCGTTATCGGACACGTTATTTATGCATTTATTACGAAAATACGTTCTCTTTCATTTCGAATTTTCTTTACGGAACAGCTGTCGACGGATATTACTAATCGACTCCGACATCGCCCTCGAATGTCGACGAGAAAAATCGCTAGTGTACTTAGCGAGGAAACGATGCCGAAGGTAATCGATCGCATGCAATATCATCGCTGGGGTGCATAAATATCGGTAACGAAAAAAATCGGGCGCGCTTAATCGCTCATAATAACGGATGCGCCAGTGATAGGGTTCCCGCTGTAACCGAAGGACGATACACAGTTTAATATAGGAATTTTGAAGGGATATAAAAAAGTCGTCGCCATAACGGAGTTCTCGTTATATGCCGAACTCGCTATAGCGAACTTCTACTGTAATTACTAAAGCGTACAAGTCCTTACACTTCGTGACGAGGGTGCTAAAGGACAGCAGTTTCCAGGTGAATGCGCAGGACTATTTTTGTGTTTTCTAAAAAGTCCAAATATATTTTTGCTAGAATACCGGAAGTTGGTGAGCCATCTTGTTGAAATTATTGATTTTATGTCTATCTTGAAACTCTTAATCAATAATAACTTCTTTACATTTGGCAAGATAGTATACAAACAAGATGAACTAGCTATGGGCTCACCAGCTTCTGGTATTCTAGCAGAAATATATTTGGACTTTTTAGAAAACACAAAAATAGACAAAGACCCAACATTCAATAACATACACCTGTGGTCCAGATATGTGTATGATGCATTTATTATTCTGGATCAAAGCACCACAGATGCAGCTACCACCTTAATACACCTGAATAACATCAACACAGATATTAAATTTACACTTGAATCTGAAATCAACAATTGAAATCAACAATTCTATCAATTTTTTGGACCTTACTATCACTAGACTCCCTTCTTCATTCAAATATAACGTTTACGGAAAACCTACGCACACGGCAACAACAATCAAACACGACTCTGTACATCCTCACAACCACAAATGTGCCACTTACAATAGCCTAATACACTGAGCATTTAATATTCCCATGTTGAAATCTAACCTTAATAAAGAACTAAACACTATATATAACATCGCATTCCACAATGGTTACAATAAGAATTTTATAGAACACATTATAAACAAGCACAGAATCCGCCCAAAATCTAATCTTCTTAAAGAAACAACTAAACCAAAAAGTTTGCAACTTTTACCTACAACCACAATATTTATCAAGTTACAAACATACTTAAGAAGCAGAATATTAATATTTCTTTTAGAACTGATAACAGAAACTTAGACATTTTGCATAACTCTAAATCGATTACCTCTTCTAACCCTTTTGAAAAATCAGGTGTCTATAGATTCCATTGTAATGATTGTGACAGCACATATCTCGGACAGACCAGTAGATAATTTAAAATTAGATATATGGAACACATAAATGCAATCAAATACAGAAAATTCTCCGCGGTAGGTCAACATGTGAACGATTATAATCACATATTTCATGGTATAGAGCATGAATTATTATTATTATTATTATTGAAATAATTAATAAAGGCCCCCTACTCGACATAACTGAACAATGTTACATTTCACTTGACCAATACTACAACCCAAATCTCAATCTGAATGACTTATCCGAAAGACCTACAATTTTCTTCGGCACACTCATTACAATATTAAATCATCTTAAATTACCCAAAAATCAATCAATATTTCAAATAATACATAATACGCTCATATATTACCCCTACCACTGTCCAAGCCCGCCCGAATATAGCCCCGCCTCTACCACACCTTCCCCTCCTCCCACTTAGCTACCCCGCCCCCCTCCGCTCTCTCTCACGATGTACTGCCAGTCAGTTTAGTCTGTCAGTTCCTCTGTACCTTAACTTCTATCAGCTTGGCACCTGACGTGAGTCTCATGTTTCATTAATATATCTTTTTCCGCCTCCTTTTCGTAATGCTAATCGCGTCTTATTCTTCATGTAGGTTCCGTCTTGGTTCGAGACCGTTCTAGACCCACCTATGTAACCACAGATTTTTCATAAAAGGTCGTTTTTTGACACACTGTTTTAACAAGAGCCTTGATCATTTTATATTAATCAACCTCATATCATAATTTATCATGACAATCATGGACATAAAAGTGAAGCAACCTGATATAAAAACTCTTTTTTAGTACTTTGCTTTTAATGTCAAGACACCAGCGATCTATAAACTCAACCTGCCTACTTTGTTTAAATTGGCAATTACTATATTATCATTATTTCTGTTAAGTACAAAGCTGTATTCCAGTTAGAATGTTCTAACACCATCATTGTATATACTTCTGTGGAACACCGAGCTCGATAGCTGCAGTTGCTTAAGTGCGGCCAGTATCCAGTATTCGGGAGATAGTAGGTTCGAACCCCACTGTCGGCAGCCCTGAAAATGGTTTTCCGTGGTTTCCCATTTTCACACCAGGCAAATGCTGGGGCTGTACCTTAATTAAGGCCACGGCCGCTTCCTTCCCACTCCTAGCCCTCTCTTGTCCCATCGTCGCCATAAGACCTATCTATGTCGGTGCTACGTAAAGCAACTAGCAAAAAAAAAACTTCTGTGGAACAACTTATAATTGAGTACCTGTTTTTTTCTGGCCTCATGAAAGTTGATTATAATACCCATCTATTTTTAATAATGTATTAAATTGTGTGTAAACAAAAATATTACACTTATTTAGTACTGAAAAATTGACAATTGTATACATTTTACTACAAAGCATATTGTACAAAGATTTTTAGCATATCTCTCAATTATAATTATTATGGTGTACACCTCATCATATAAAACATACATCGATGTAATACAATTACCAGTTCACATTTGTATAAACATTTTAGCCCGATTATGAATAATTTTGTAAATTATTGGTATGATTTTACTAGAGATGTAAATTTTAATGTATTTCTAATGTCTTTGTTTTCTTTTCTTGGCTGATGATGACATACAATTTTTGTCGAAACCGGTCCCATATGACTAAATAAATGAAATGTGAAGATTTAACAGACTTGTAGAATCTATCACATAATTTTCTTCAGTATTGAATAGGTGGACCTTATAATTCCCTTGCGTATTTGTGAACCAGGATATTTCCCAATTGCAATGTATTTGTTAATAATAATTTTGAATAAAAAAAATTTATTAACTACCTTAAAAAGAAAAAATGCTGTAACAGAATTAGACCTATTAAGTGGTTTCTTTTTCAGGTATAATTCTGTTTCCATATGTTTTCTTTTTCTGGTAGTATATAAATTTATTTATTCAAAATGAGTTTTGGCAGACCAAAAGTATAATAATTTTACCTCCCAACATGACGAATGGAAGCAACACAACAGAGGTGTAGTTCCTAGGTCAAAAATTCCTCATCTCCTCAAGCAAGCATTTGACTTTGTTAATGATTATCAAACACAGAATGTAATATCTTGCTTTAAAAATCAGGTAATTTCACTTCTTGCTGAGAAAACATTTTCTGCCAGATTGCAGCCGATTCTTCTCATGGATCTTATGACTTGCAGGAAACGTCATGGATAGAAGCTTTAGTAGATCACCTGAAAAAGGCTCAAATAGGAAAATCGAGTGTAAAAAATACCAAGAGCAACTGGCAAGAATCATTTAGATTTGGTGCCAGGTAAGGGAGTTGTTGTGGGAGATCTCAAAATGCCAAATTATTCACCACAGTAGGTGAAGGACAGCAAAGAAGACGGATGTTTCTGACCATGCTATTGAAAAGAAAGGGAGGGAAGTAAAGAAGAAAGGGATGAAAGTTCAGAACTGTCAGTAGGAGAATTTGTTTTAGTTAAGTTTCCAATAAATAGAAACTGATATTTCATTGGTAGAATAGCGGAACAAGTTGCTAAGGATATCTGCAGAATTAATTTTCTAAGAAAAGAGAATGATGGTATGAATGCACACTTCACCTTTCCCAGAGGTGGAAGATGTTGCAGAGGTGGAGAAAAGTGAAATAGTTCGCGTGGTGCATTATGAAACTGCAAGGAGAGGGTAATATATATTTAAAAACACAGACTATTTTGTGAATGAGATTCAAGATTACAGACAGCATAATTTGTTAGATGAAAGAGAGCTTTTTGCAATCTAATTTGACAGTGCTGAAGTTTTTCATTTTTATGTTAAATTCAAACATTCATTATTAGAGAAGTCTTGCTCTTGAACAGAAGAGATTTTCTTCTGAAGACGCAGAGCAAAGTTCTCTGAAATGTAAAGAATTTCACCTTGTTTTCTGACATGGCAAAAGCTCAAAAGCTTATTATCCTGTCAGCAATATATAATGATAATTGTCACCCACATTTCCAATCACACATTCATTGTTTGCAAGAACTCATCTACCGGGCAAGTTGGCCGTGCAGTAGGGGCATGCAGCTATGAGCTTGCATCTGGGAGATAGTGGATTCGAACCCCACTGTTGGCAGCCCTGAAGATGATTTTCCATGGTTTCCCATTTTCACACCAGGCAAATGCTGGGGCTGTACCTCAGTTAAGGCCATGGCAATTTCCTTCCCAGTCCTAGCCCTTTCCTATCCCATCATCGCCATAAGACCTATCTGTGTTGGTGTGACGTAAAGAAAGAAAAGGACTCTTCTTTATAGGGAAAGATGATGATGATGACGATGATTGTTGTTTAAAGGGGCCTAATGTCTAGGTCAGTGGCCTGGCAAACCTAATGACTAGGGTTCGGAAGTTGAGGAAAAATCCTTTTTTCTCGAGTGTCCAAAGACGAGACCCAACATAATATATGTTCATTCTGGGCCATTGTAGGTCAGAAAATGGTGGGTTTTATTTGTCCCATTTTGCCTTTTCCGTTTTTTTTCTTATTGGTCTTTTCTAGCCTTTTTTAAGTCATAATGGCTTTTTTTTTCCAACTTCACATTCTCAATTCGAATCATCATTTGTTCATTCATCACCTTTTAAACATCTTTCCTCTAGTGAATCCATATATTTGAACCGTGTCTGAAAAAGAGAGAAAATGAAATGGAATGGAATGAAAAAATGAAACTAGTACTTGCAGTAAGGTATACATCAGCCAAACATGCCAGTCCATTGGTACCCGTATCAAGGAACATGAACGTAATATTTGTCTCAACCAGCCAGACAAATCGGCAATAACGGAGCACACTCTATCGTCGGGTCATGATGTCATGTTCCAAGATGCTCGAGCTCTTACCCACACTAGACACTACAGGTCCAGGATTATACGGGAAGCTGTGGAAATACGTAGAAATCCTAACAATTTCAACAGGGACACCGGCTATCAATTAAATAATACCTGCTTGCCAGCCATTAAGAATTTACGTAGGTAGTTCCCTTCCCTGTCCCTTCACTATTGTTATTTTGCCTCAGTGTTTTACAAATTCGTACATTCCTCATCGCCAGATGTTTCATTACAGGCTTGTGTCAATGCCATACAACTGTCAATGTCATATGTTATGTACACATGTTATGTGACCCTCTTAGACTGATTCTGATGGTTCGGTCAGCTTCCGCTTCAAACACTAGCGCTGTGCCGCATCCGGGAGCCATCTGCTGACGAATGAACGTACCATTTCTACCTCTATTATAATGTCTAAATTTCAAAGTGTCATTGTTTAAGAAGCCTTTCTCGTGGGCAGTCGAGATTTTCTTCTGATGACGCAGAGCACAGTTCTCTGCGAAACGTAAAGAATTTCACCTTATTTTCTTGACACGGAATAAGCCCAAAAGCCTATACAGTATCAATACTTTTCTCTGTTTCCCTTTATCTCTTCCTTTTATATTATGTTTATTGAGATTTTGAAAGAAATGTTTTAATGAGAGAGGCAATCCACAAAGACAGCAGGTGTTGAGTTTGTCTTTGTGTCTCTTTTCTTCTGCTTCCTCTGTCTACACCAGGGATGACCAAGTTGGATTCATAACCTTGAAACTATGATGTGAAGCAACCGGCATGCATCTGTATTTCGTTGTGTGTTTTAATGTCAACAACACACTCAGCCTCAGCTTTGGAAAGTACTAGTCAACGTGCATCATTGTACAGTCAAGCTCTGGCAGTATTGTTTTGTAACAAAGAAAAGGATCTGGGTGATATTTAATTGTCTGTGCTGTTGATATTAGAACATAAATCGAAATATGTACATGTACTCCACGTGCTACATACCAACATACCAGTCTCTTTGCATCATAGTTTCAAGGTTGTTAATCACACCTGGTCATCCCTGGTCTACACTGACCTGTCATGAGGTCCATCATTGTATTTTCCTATCCTCCCACCTTTCTTCTTGTCATTTATGTAAGGTTCCATACATACACTGAGTAGTTTAAGAAACAAACACATTCTTTGAACAGTGTTAATAGGTAAATCTTTACAGCATCAGTATCTGAGGAAGGAAAATGGTTTTGTTGTTCATTTAATTACCTTTATGAATGAGTTTTCATATATGCTCTTTAATCTGATGATAGGTTCCTAATTTCCCTCTGAGATTCACTAATGATTCATCGAGAGACAACAATTCCCACAGGAATCAACCAAATCCATGCTACACTGGACATCATATTCATTACCAACATAAAGATAACAGGAGTTCTCTACAAAACCACTTATTAAATGATAAGACCAAGCACAAGAAAGACTGTTTGATACATGCAGAAAGGGATAAATCAGTTGGAAATTCCTTGCATCATCACACTGCAGGTATGTAAATCTTTCATTTAATATAATAAACCCAGTATTAGGTTGGGCCAGTATACTATACCTGCATAAATGAAAACTTGCAGTTAGCATACCAGCAAGAAAAATTATAGAATAGAAAATACTCCCTAACAAAAATGAAGTTACAATATTTGTTAGCTGTTTGAAACCTTTATAACAATTTTGATATTACAATTTATTGCCTTTATTGAAACACTTGTCCTTTGTTTAATTTTCTTGAAAACTATGGTCAGTCATCTCGAGAGTTACTGTAATGTGATCAGTTAATTTCAAAATTTTGTGGCTTGCCTTCAAATTGGCCAGTGCATACTAAATTTATGATGTGGGACCATACGAATTATACAGCAGTGATTCGCTTATTTAAAAAATTGCTAAAACGCCTATCTGTCAGGTTGCTAGAGGAGGAATTAATTTTCCACTTGTGTCAATACAACAACTTATGGCTTCTAAGGAATTACTTAGCCCCAGAATTTCTTTAACTTTCAATTAAAACTGTATTGCTCAGCCATATTCAAAGATAAGAGATTTTCATTATTAATAAAAGAGTTTAACTATTTTAAATTTCAGGCTGGCATTCTTTAGTCTGAAAATACTGGCTAGTTGATATCAGTATAGTAAGTGTAATAAAAGTGCCACAAAAGAAGGGCAGTACAAGCCCATCTGGAGCCTTCTTTGATATAATGGTAAGTAATTATAACCATAACTCCCTGTGCAGATCAGTGATAGTGTCCAGATCCCAAGATCATGGATTCAAACCTGGTGGAGGTGGTCTGATTTTTGAAGGATGGAGAAAAAAACGAACCATTCAACACTCCATGTCATATGATGTCAGCATGTAAAAGATTTTTTTTTTTACACATTCGGTGTTTACCCAATAAATTTATTTATTTTATCATTTAGACTTTCACGGCCCATGTAACTATTCATGATCTAAAATTTTGGGGATCATGCCGCGTAATACGAGGTGTGTTCAAAAAAAGACCGAACTGTGGCTAGAAAAACTTTATTATGTAGCTTACATCATTTCACAGACTGTCCCCTTCAAAATAGTCCCCTGCACTATAAACAGCGTGTTGCCAACGTTTCTTCCACTTTTGGAATGCTTCCTGGAATGCACTTTCTTTGATGGCGCGAAGTTGCCTCGTCGCATTCTCCTTGATCTCTTCAATGTCTTGGAAACGATGTCCTTTCAAGGTGGTTTTCAATTTGGGGAATAAGAAAAAGTCTGCTGGAGCCAAGTCGGGAGAATAGGGCGGATGGGGCACAACAGGAATTTGGTGTTTTGCCAGATAACTGCGGACCGAGAGAGAGGCATGTGCTGGCGCATTGTCATGGTGCAACATCCAGGATTTGTTTTCCCACAGTTCAGGCCTCTTCCTGCGCACAGCATCTCTCAAATGCGTTAAAACATTCTGGTACAGTTCTTTGTTCACTGTCTGGCCTCAGGGTACAAACTCGTGATGGACAATGCCTTTCCAATCAAAAAACACAATCAGCATCACCTTGATGTTTGAACGACTCATTCGTGCTTTTTTCGGTCGAGGAGAACCTTTCCCCACCCACTGTGATGATTGCCTTTTGGTTTCGACATCGTAACCCGTATGCTAGCTTCAACATTTCAAATGTTTCCACAAACGTTTTCCCAACTTTGAAGCAGAACTTCACGCACACGCGTTGTTCCTCAAGCTGTTTCATTATAGAATTCGACGAACATGTGACACACGCAATCACTTCAGAGGCTCTAACTCAACTGATAATGCAGGCAATGGAATGCGGAAAGCAGCGGTTTGTTGTCAGAAGTTGCCGCTAGCCGCCACCACAGTCACAACTCGCTCAATGTTGCGGTTTGCGCGCAATTTACAAAGTTCGGTCTTTTTTTTGAACACACTTCGTAAACTATAAAACACACTCAAATCTGGCTAGGAGGATTTGTGAAGTGTCTGCTCTACAAGAGGAAATTAACACCTTGAGAAAATTAGCAGACTAATGGTGTGGCCATGGGAAGTCCTCTCTCTCCTGTTATGGCTAATTTCCTAATGGAGAACTTTGAAGAGAAAGCTCTGTTGTCAGCACGTTGCAAACCAAAGATCTGGTGGCGATAGGCAGATGATACATTCATTGTTTGGACAGAAGGTGAGGACAATCTTGGTCATTTCCTGGATCACCTTAATTGCCAGCCCCTTTCCATTTGTTTCACCATTGAAATGGAATCTGATGACAAAATTCCATTTTTAGATGTTCTTGTCACCAAGAAAGAGGATGGATCTTTAGGACATAGCGTTTACCGTAAGCCAACACATATCAATATACATCTTCACGCAGGTTCTCACCATCACCCTGCCCAGTAATATGATATCCTTACAACTCTAACTACCAGTACTAGGAGGATTTGTGAAGTGTCTGCTCTACAAGAGGAAATTAACACCCTGAGAACCACCTTTGAGAGTAATGGTTATAGCAAAGCTTTGATCTCTACAGTTCTGAAACCAGTGCAGAATCGGACATCTGCTGAGAAAAAAGATGTAAGAGGAAATGCTTACCTACCTTACATACGTAACACAACGGATCGCATTGTTAAGATCTTACATAGGTACAATATACGAACTGTATTTGGAACTTCAATTAAGATTACGCAACTCCTGTGACCAGCTAAGGACAGTTTGCCTAAATTGCAACTATCAAGTACCTACACAGTTCCCTGTATTTGTGGCAAGGTTTATATTGGGCGGCCTTCGAGAACAATATGTACTCACATTAAAGAACATAATAGGTGTATCAGACTCAACCAACCTGATAAATCAGCTGTTGTTGATCATGCCTTAACACCTGGTCATGATGTCATATTCCAAGGAGTGAATGTTCTTGCCCATATATAACAATATCACCCCAGAATCATCAGGGAGGCGGTTGAAATACATAACCACCCGGATAATTTCAACAGCGATACAAGCTACAACCTTAGTGGATCATGGCTACCTATTATCAGAACCATCAGAAAGTGATGCTTTACTGCTGCCATTCATTGTCCCTAGCTAAAATGGTGTCTTATTACATCTTAGGGCACCATTTTAAGTTCTTTGTTGCTTTCTCTTAGCAACCATTGATGCATCGTATTTCCGTTTTGTTTTCTCCTGATGAAGAAAGACAAGGTATCTTTTGAAGCGCACACTGAGTGTGTTTTATAGTTTATTACATGATATAATCCCAAAAATGTTATATCATTATTTATTTTTTTTTTTTTATTTTTTTTTCTTGTGGTACAGTGATCTTGCTTGTTGTCTAAAGGGGCCTAACATCTAGATCATCGGCCCCTGCTAGTGGTTCAATGTTGCACTAATACATTGAAGGTTTTTGGCAACCCAATAAAATTAATTCAAACACTCAGCCATAGACTGCCCACGATAGATCTGGTTTGCTCTGCCATCTGTTAGAGTAAAATGGAATGTTGAAATTGACACACAGAAATCCTAGATGGTATTAAATCAAAATGTCTGTGCAAAATAGCAGAGGCCATATTTATTATTATTATTATTATTATTATTATTATTATTATTATTATTATTATTATTATTATTATTATTATTATTATTATTATTATTATTATTATTATTATTATTATTTCCGGCTCCATGGCTAAATGGTTAGTATGCAGGCTTTTGCTTACAGGGGTCCTGGGTTCAATTCCCCACAGGGTCAGGAATTTTAACCATCATTGGTTAATTTCCCTGGCACGGGGGCTGGGTGCATGTGTTGTCTTCATCATCATTTCATCCACATCACGACGTGCAGGTCGCCTACGGGAGTCAAATCAAAAGACCTGCACCTGGCAAGCCGAACCCGTCCTGGGATCTCCTGGCACTAAAAGCCATACACCATTTCATTTCACTTTTCATTATTATTATTATTATTATTATTATTATTATTATTATTATTATTATTATTATTATTATTATTATTATTATTATAACAGTACCCCTTAAGAAATTCCAATTACAGTACTGAAACTAATTGGACCGGGTGAGTTGGCCGTGCGGTCAGGAGCACGCGGCTGTGAGCTTGCATCCGGGAGATAGTGGGTTCGAATCCCACTGTCGGCAGCCCTAAAGATGGTTTTCCATGGTTTCCCATTTTCACACCAGGCAAATGCTGGGGCTATACCTTAATTAAGGCCACAGCCACTTCCTTCCAACTACTAGGCCTTTTCTATCCCATCGTCGCCATAAGACCTATCTGTGTCGGTGCGATGGAAAGCAGCTAGCAAAAAAAAAAAGAAACTAATTGGACTAATAAACCAGTTTTAATTTTATTGATATGGTGATGCAATAGGCAAAGGTGGAGATAGGGGAGTAGTGATGGTGGTGATCATTGTTTTAAGAGGAAGTACAACAGGAAAACCATCCAGGACATGGAAAATTAAAGAGGTCTGTCATTTTGAAGAATGAAGCTATCAGGAAAAGGAACAGAAGGGCCAAGAAGGGCATGAAAATGAGACTCCTTATGCCTCACAAACCTAATACCATCAGGGTCAGAAGAGAACAAGCGTTGACCATGGAATATTGGAGAGGAAAGTAAGGAGACTACCACAAGAAAGTGAAGGAAACACCAAACCCAGCTAGAACTCAATAGATGCTAATTCACACTCCTAAGATGAGAACCCCTGGAGTCCCATTTTAGTCAACTCTTATGACAGGTAGGGGATATTGTGGATGTATTCTACTGCCCCCACCTGTAGGAAGTAGAGATAGATGAGTGGAGTGGACATGAGAAGCCACTGTCTCAATGAACATCTTTCTTAAAGAGAAGAGTTCAGGAGACAAGTTGCTGATGAATGAAAATCTGAAGGAGTTTGGAATGGTAATTAGTAAAAAGAAAACTGTAGCCATCCGCTGTGGAAAAGAGAAGCCAAGTGAACGAAGATGGAGAACGGTTTACATATCTGGGTAGTATTATTGATGGAAGTAATGAAATCAAGCCTGAAATTAATAACAGACTAAGTAAAGGTACACTATTTTATCATCAAGTCAGAGAGCTTTTATGGGATGACAAAGTACCCAAGAGAATAAAATTAACATTATATAAATAGTATTTCATACCAATTGTTACATACAGACTAAAACCGCTGGTAACTAATAAGAGAAAAGATAGTAAGATCCAAGCAGTAGAAATGAAATTTTTAAGAACATTGGTTAAAAAGACAAGAAGAGATAGAATCCAAAATATTAAAATCAGAGAAGAGCTAAATATAGAACTGTTAGTACAGAAGATACAGAAAGCAAGAATGAGATGGTTCGGACATGTAAAAAGAATGGGAAAGGAACGGGTAGCAAGAAGGGAATTAGAAAGAGAAGTTAAGGGAAAGAAACCAGTTGGAAGACCGAGAAGAAGGTGGATGGATCAGATTTGGAAGGACATTAGAGAAGCTGGATTGGATGTGGCTGAAGTAATGGAGCAGGAAAAGTGGAAGGACAGAAAGGAGTGGAGGAGGCTTGTTAACCACACCGAAGTGACTGGAGTGGGACATTGATGATGATGATGATGATGATGATGAATCTCCGAAGTTCAAAAAAGGTTGTACAGTAAATCAATAGACTAAAAGAAATGAATAGCCATAGTAGGTATGTAAGGTGTGTGAATATTTATAGGAAATGTATCTGTAGTAATATAATGACAGCGCCAGAATTTATCTATAGAGAATCTGTAGCTCGAGTTGTATTTATTTTGATTATTTAGCAAATAACTACAAAATCAAATAAGTAATGATGATAAAAGCTCATAAATGTGGAACTAATAAAATACATAGGTATTCGTAACCTATACAAGGAACAAAACTTTCAGCACAGAAATATGTTGTTTAATTTTTCCTTTTAATTTCTTTGGGGTGCAGTCTCAGAATAACACACTTATGTCCTGTTGATTTTTCTGTCTATGGTCAAAGATATTATTCAAGATGTTTCAGTGTGCTATTCTGATGAATTCACATAAAAACAAGTGCACGAAGGGGTAAAAAATGTAAAAAGATAACATGAAAATAATTGTAGTGATAGAAGTTACTGATATTCCTTTACCAGATTGGACATTGGAACAATGAGCAAAATAGCTGAAATTATTGTACTCAAGAATATAAGACAGGATCAGATATTTATGAACCCTTTGGTTAATAACATTCTTAATCATTTCATATTTCCAATACATGTACCAAAGATTATGTCAAAACTAGTTAGTCTTGCTATATGCCTGTCAAAGATGATCTACCTGTTGTGTGTTTAAGACTGATGAGTCTTGTAGAATGGGAGCTCCTTTTACCCTGTTAACTGTAAAGTTCTGAAGCTTTACCTATTGTAATACCTTATTCATTGTACATTTTGTTGCTGTTGCTTTGAAAATGAAAGATGATTTTAGAAAATACATTCTAAAATTTGTCTAGATGACTCGGCCCTACTCCTTATTCCCTCTACTTCCATTAAACTCTGTAGTAACAATAATAATCACGTTCTTCATATTTGCGCAACATATCATCACATTACCAAACACCATAGAAAACATGCAATAGTGAATGCATCCACATAGGGTTGGCATCAAAAAGGACATACGGCTGTAAAACTGGGCCAGATCCACATGTGCGACATAGTTAGCACACGCATTTGACACAAGGCTGACTTTCTCTCCCAGCTTTGCTCTTCATACAGGTCCACAGAATATTCTTGTGAAAGTATCTCACAGTTTCTATTTCCAGATAATTTTGGGCACCTTTCCATAAAAAGCGAGTTTCCAGCACCATCTTAGGAGCCTGACCTACTGTTTTGCTCACTGCTGACCCATCCGCATTGTCACCACTCCTACAACACCCTGAACTATGTCTTCATTGTCTTGATATGTTTCATGTATGTATTAAAAGCAGTATCGCAAGAAAGAAAATATATATTACAATTGCAAATTAATCTTGGTAATACAATGTTTCGGACATAGGGCTCAATTAATTGCAATTCTATTGTAAATGGTCAGGAAACATTTGTTTCCTGATGAGTATTTGTACATGTTGATTTACTATTCATTCTGACATTTGTTATTTCTCACTGTATAGGTAACGTTTTCTGTGATGCAGATCTCAAAAGTTCAGAAGATTACAATGCCTGTGATCAGTGGCAAAGTACAAAGAATAACAACTTGAAAACAGGCAAGTCTTACAGTGAAGAGCAACGTCGTCGCCATAGTGACACCTGTTATCCATGCAGTGAGTCAAGCAGCCTTTATGCAGAACCTGTTGATATGACAAATGGTGAAAATATACCCTCTAAGGTACAGAGATTTTGTTTAAATGTCTAAATCTGATATTTTCCTTTGCATTGAATCACCTCATGCTAAACGGGCCTTAATTAATCACACCTAGTATCAAGAAAACTAAATAAAATGGTAATCATCATGAACAAGCTCCAGGTGTGGTGAATGAGCGCTCTCCAATTATTTCTGTGTCTTCTTCCATAACCTGCTGCAAATCCAGACCTCTCCCATCTAGGTCATTTTTAATTTGATCAATCCATCTTTTCCTTGGCCAACAACTTGATATTTTGCCTTCGAGTTCCTTCTCAAACCAAACTTTAGCTGTTCTTTGTAGGTCCATTCTTTAAAAATGACCAAACCATTTCAGCTTGACTTCGACACAGATTTCACTAAAGGGTTTTTTCACTTGGACAAGATGGCGTATCTTGTTGTTTCTTATTTTGTCCCCTCTTATTTTCTGAATCAGTTCTTAAGAACTTCATTTCCATTTCTTATATTTTTCTGATATTTCTGTTGGTTTTGATGCAGTTTTTAGACTGTGTGTGATAAATGGTACAAAGAAGCTTCTGTAGAGTATTAATTTTGATCTTAATGGAACTTACTTATCCCAAAGAAGTTTTCTCACAAGATGATAAAACTGTGCTGTATTCTGTACTATAATAGTAATTTCTGAAGCTGTGCAGCTATCTGTTGTTACTACACTGCCAATACAGTGGAACTGATTTACTTGTTTCAACTTCGATCCATCTAGAGTGATGGTAGTACCTACAGATGTTTTGTCAACTAACAGGCAACAAGACCATTTTGGATTTGCTTATCTTGTACCAAATTTCTTGAATGTAGCATTCCAGTCATTCAGCTTCTGTTCTAATTCAGCCTCATTATCACCCTAAATGCCATCATCATCTGCAAAGGCAAGAGCTTCAAACTGAGAGTTGTTGAGTCTCTTAACTCCTTTCGTTATTTCAGCCATTCATTCATGAATCACAGTGGTGATAGTGCACTGCCTTTTTGTACACCCAACCTAGTCTCAAACCATTCCGAATATCCATTGCCTATTTGGACAGAACTCTGGCAATGTTCATACAGCATTTTGACTTTCTTAATTAAAGCACATTGTATAGATCTATTCTCAAGCACACCCAGATTTTTTGTGTCTGTACACTGTTATAAGCCTTCTCAATATCTAGGAATATAAAGATGACACCTTTTCCTCTTTCCCAGTACTACTCTATGATCATCCTTACAGAAAATTAGGTCTGTTATTGCCCTGTTCCTTCTATAACCATACTGCTCCTCTTCAAGCTGTGGTTCAATGATGGTTCTTAATCTCTGTTCTATGATTTGTTCCATTATTTTGAGTCCATGATATACCCCTGTAGTTTCTGAGTTTTCATCTGTTTCTTTTCCTAAATTGAGGGATGGTGATGCCTTTAGTCCAGTCTTCGGGTAGTTTTCTTCTTTCCAAATGTTGTTTAGGACCCTAAACAGCTATTACAGTCCTTGCACTCCAGCAGCCTTGATCATGTCAACACATTCCTCACCTATACCTGTTGCCTCAGCTTTACTTATATTTTTGGGGCATTTTCCACTTTCATCCATGTTATAAGGGGTTCCAAATATTGAATATTTTATTTTTCCATGGTCTCCTGCTGTTTGATATTTAAACATTTTCACCATTAATTTTTTTTTTAAATACTGTCCCATTTCATATCTCACCTCTTATCTCTTTGTCATCCATGTGATGTTTCCATCTTCTTTCTCCAGGACCTTCATTCCTTCCTATCTGAATTTATTTTTACTTCTCACTAATTGATATACCTAACAGTTTCTTGTTGGTTTGTGCTGTCCTCTTCTAGTTTCTGTGCAAATTCATTACAGGTTTTCTCTTTCTCATTAGAAATTATTCTTTTCACTTTAAACTTCAGGTCTCTGTTGAGCTAACTTCTCTTTATTCCTTGCCACACCTTTCTGAAATTCTCCATCACTTAGTTTCCTCATTTTATTTCTCTCCTTTATTGCTGTTTGGACAGTTTCATTCCACCATGGGGTTTCTTCCTCTCTTACTCTGCTGTTAGTTTTGCCAACAATATTGATCACAGTGTCCCCTGGGGTTTTCTTAAATCTAAGCCATTTTTCTTCACTTGTTCATGGTTCACATTTGGGCAGTTGGTCTCTAATTTTCATCTGGTATTCAAACCTCTTTTCTGGTTTTTCACATTCCCAAACTTTTATCTTGGGTTGATGAATCTTTTTTACCATGATGTTTCCTAAGGTGGCTACTAGTAACCAGTGGTCACTACCTGAACTTCCTCCTGCCAGTACTTTCATATCTCTAATAAATGTTCCAGCCTCTTTGTCTGCAGTAACATAGTCAATAAGAGATTTCTGATCTCCAATCCAGCTGTACTTTGTGATCTTATGGCTCAGCTACTTTTTGAACTATGTGTTCTTGATTACAAGGTTGTTTTGTATGCAGAAGTCAGGGAGACATTCACCCTCAGGGTTTATATTTCCATATCTATGAGGACCAATCACTGCCTCACACTCTGTCCTTATAGTCATAGGCAAAAATGAAATGTCCAACAGAAAGGAAAGAAAGTGATATCAATGAATGGTAAAAAATTCATGCACGTAAGTAGTATTATTTTTTCTTTCTGTTCTTCTACCAAAACCATTTTAAATTACTTGACAGAGACCCTTTCAGCTTATACGAAGGTTGGAACTTTAATAGTGGTGACACTGCTGTAAGGACGCCATGCAACGGGATCTAATAATGTTGCTGATAGCACATGTTAGTTACATACCTACCTTACTTCAGAGTACATGGACTCTCCCTTCCCACATTGCGCGCATGCTAACTGGCAAGAGGAGTAGAACCTCGTGTTAGTTGGTGGTCTAAGGTAGTGTTGTCATGATGTTTTCGAAACAGGAACAGCGGAGTTGGATGAAGATTGAATGTGCTGGAGGTCGTACAGCATGACAGTGACATCAAGGTCTTCAAGAGGTTCAAGAGGCTTGCGGGGAATCTGCACTGCCATACAGAACAGTGGCACGATGGGTAAAAGCCTTTAACGAGTGACACCAAAATGTGGCAGACATGTGTTGGCCAGATCGTCCTAGTATCAGTGAAGAAGAAGTGCATGCTCTTGCCGCGTTACTGGACACTGATCGAAGCCATACAATTTGTGAGCTGGTCTGAGATGCCGGATTAGCACAAATGACTGTGCTTTACATTCTGAAGGAACGTCTAGGCATGAGAAAACTGCATCACAATGGATTTCGTATGATTTGATGGAAATGCAGAAATGGTTATGATATGGCGCTGCTCGTAACCACTTGGAGCATTATGGGCATGAAGGAAAGGATTTCTTACACCACATCATTACGTTGGGTGAGACGTGGGTAAAATCGTATGAGGCACAACTGAAACACCAATCAAATGAATGGTATCATTACGGGTCACCACGAAAATCAAAAGTTCGTCAGAACCCCAGCAGTATGAAAGTTATGGTTGTTCTCATGTACGACTGTGACAGTGTTATCCTAATACGACTGTCAATGTGCAGTATTACTGTTCATTTTTGGAACACAAGCTAAAACCAGCTTTGATAAAGGACAAGCGACACTTTCTGCAGAACCTACCCATGACTTTGCTTGACAACACTCGGCTGCATACTGCGCAGGCTGTGGATGATTTGTTCATTTGATGGGGCTGGGAATTGCTGTACCATCCACTATACCTCCCAGACTTAAGCCCTTGTGACTTTGACTTGATTCCTAAGATTAAGGAACCACTTTGTGGCATTTGCTGTCATGCTGACTTCAGTCAGGTGAGGGTGAAACCTGACTCTCTCTCAGCCAGCCAGTGTCAACATGATTCTCCGTCTCTCACTTTTATTCCTTTCACTCTAACTACTCACTGGACAAGTCTGCTATGGACCTGGCTGCACAGAAGGCTTTTTTCTCACTGCAACTGCACAGATTTTATGAATGTAGCTTAACCATTATTGACCCTGTTTAGTTCTTATGTGATCCTTCTTAGCTTACATCAGTAGACCAGTTCATTACTTCATCATTGAAGTGTTGTGATGTGATGTAGTGATGGGATATTTGATTGACTTTAATGAAGATTAATTTCATTCTGTTCATGTTACTGAATTGATACTGTGATCCGATTCACAGCACATTAGAGTCAAACATTTATTTATCTAGACTTTTCTTAAATGATTTTAAAAAACTTGGAATTGTACTGTATTCATGGTTTTCTCATTCAATGTCTTCTTAGTTAAGTTACTGCATCAGTTGGCTCACTTACTCACTGTCTACGTACACTGATGATTTAGTGATTCGATGATTGAAGTCTTCTGCAATGATGCGACATACAAACTGAGAGAATACTGAGTGGTTATTCCCAATATAAAACAGATAATTTTGACTAGTCACAAGCATGACTCATAGTCATAGTTTAGGCTGGAGAGCTGCACTGAATTAATTGTTGAATGTCAACCAAGTTATAATCCTAAGATTTATTAAACTAATAAATAGGATAACCTACCTACTTTGGAATTGTTTTGGCTACCTTTTTACACTGCAAATAGATAACTGTTACTTTAAACCTCCCTGTAAGAAGAGGACAGTGAATGCAAGTGGGTATTATTTTCAAATGAGCTGAGAGCAAGAATTTGTTACAGCGTAAGATTCTTTCAGCAAGCCTGTATGTCTCGTCTTCAGCGGAAGTTCAGCTCCCCGTGAATGTCCATTGTTCCAATAATTAACCGTGTGTGTTGCACCACTCAGCCGAATCGTGTGCCGTGAGCTAGCCGTCACTGTGGTTCGAGTCACTCAGACGGTTGAGTGAATTGATACACTGCTTCGAATCATACACTCAGTAGCCAACACTAATGTGATGTGAGGTCATGTGGCCTCTGGAGCAACCTGGTGCAGATCTTTCTAGTTGACACTCATGGGTGACCTGCACATCTGGGTGTGGTGGTGGTGTTAGTAATGAGGTAGGGAGAGGGTGAAACTTGGTATCAGCACATAGCCTACTCCATCATCATCATCATCATCATTTTCATTTCCCCTTGTCCAGCTCCTGCCAGTTCAGGGTGTTGATGGTACTTCTCCACCATTGCCTCTCCTTCCTCCACTCCTCTTCAGTAATTGTATTCCAGTCCAGTCTTCTTTTTTCTTATAAGTTACTGTTCTTGGCAGAGTCCATCCATCTTGCTCTAGGCCTCCCTCTTGCCCTCTTTCCTTCTATCTTAGCCTCTAACACTTGTTTTGTTACCCTTCCTTCCGCCATCCTCATAACATGTCCAAACTAACTCAATTTATTCTTCTCCATCATATCACTCAGTTTTTCTACACATATTTCTTTTCTGACCTCAATATTTCTTACTCCATCTCTCCTTGTCTTTCCTACCATACTCTTCAGCAACTTCATCTCACTGGTCTGAATTTTACTCTCATTTCTTGCTGTCAAAGTCCAAGTCTGTAATGCATATGTTAATACAGTATAAGGTTGTCGTACATCTTGTAAATTATCTCTTTACATTTCATAGGAACTTCTCTGTTCCACTCCAGGTGCCTTACATTTTGGTAGAACGTATTCCCTGCTTGTACCCTTCTCCTGATCTCCTTATCCAACCTTGTATCTTACATTATTTCACTTCCCAAATATGTGAAGTATTCAACAACCTCAAGACTTTGTCCCATGATACTAACGATCCTTTTTCTTTCTCTTTCTCCTCTTGTCATCACCACTATTTTGCTCTTTTCTACAGTGATTTCTATACCATATTTCTCAATATTGTCATGGAATGGATGGCTGAGATAACTAAGAACACTGGAAACGATATTGCTGAAGGAAAAACTGACAGAGCTCTTTGACACATCAGAGCCTTAAACCAGAAACCGAAAGTGAAAAGTTCTATAATAAAGGATAAAAATGGGAAAATCTTAATAGATGCGGATGAAGTCAGCCTGCAGTGGAAACAATACCTTGAAGAACTGTATGATGGGAATGTATCTAATAAAACATGGTATATTGAACTGGAAAATGATATAAAAGAAGATGAAAAGGGACCTGTTATCACAAGAAGAGAATTTAAATCAGTGCTTGAGGGAATAAGTGACAATAAAGCTTGCGGTCCAGATAACATAGCTGGAGAACTACTAAAGAATATGGGTGAGAAAATGAAAGACCTACTTTATGATGTAATCTGCAGATGCTACGATAGTAGCAAAATTCCTGAAGACTTCACCAAAAGCAGAACAGTTATGATACCAAAGAAAGGAAGTAGTTTAGAATGCTCTGAACACAGAACCATAACACTGCTCTCATCCAAAATATTACTGTCAATAATAAAAGCCAGGATAAATAAAAAAACTTGATTTCCAAATTGATCCAGACCAGTTTGGTTTCAGGAAAGGGATGGGAACAAGAGAAGCAATTTTGGCTCTTAGAACAATATTAGAAAGAAGATTGGAGATGAATAGAAACACATACAGTATATAGCATTTGTAGATAATGAAAAGGCTTTTGATAATATAAACTGGGACCAACTCTTCAAATTATTAATCTTCAGGATTAGACTGGAAAGATAGGAGGGTGATACTACGACTTTATGAAGATTATACCACAATAGTAGACATTAAATGAAGCAGCCAGGAAGTAAGACAGGGTTGCCCACTATCACCGTACCTCTTTAATGTATTCATCGAAAAAGCTATACAAAAGTTCAAGACCAACACAAAAGGAATTAAAATAAATGGACAACAAATTCATTGTATTCGATTTTCATATGATATAGCAGTGGTTGCAGACTCAGAAAAGGAATTATCCAAGATACTGAATATACTGTCATCAAATTTAGTCAATTTATACTTAAACATTAACGTGAAGAAAACAAAAATATTAGTTGTAACTAAACATCCTGAGCAAAATCACACCAACATCATGCTTGCTAACAAAGTAGTGGAACAAGTCACCAGTTTCCCTTACTTTGGAAGTCTAATCACAAATGACACTTGTTGCAGCAAAGAGATAAGAAGAAGAATAGCGCTTGCCAAACAAGCATTAAGCAACAAAAGAAATCTTCTGATCAATATACATCTAGATATTGAGATTAGGAAAAGTTTTGTGATATCATTTGTGTGGAGCATATTCTTATATGGATGTGAATCTTGGACAATCCAGGAACAGGATAGGAAACGGCTTGAAGCATTTGAAATGTGGGTCTGGTGGTGAATGCTAAAAGTCAGTTGGACTGAAAAAAAGAACCAACGAAAGTATCCTGTGAGAAATACAGGAGAAGAAACAGCTGATGATAATAATACATAGAAGAGCAGCTAAATTCATTGGACACGGTGCATCATAATACCTTTCTGACCAATCTACTAGAAGGAAAGATCTTAGGAAAGAAGGGAAGAGGTCGACCTAGGAAGCAATTCCTTCAAGTATTGATGCAAAACGTTGGATGTAGTTCCTACTGTAAGATGAAACGAGAAGCTGAAGACAGAAGACAATAGTTGAATCAACAAGGCATTGCCTTTAGACATTCATTGGATATTACGTCGCACCGACACAGATAGATCTTATGGCGATGATGGGATAGGAGAGGCCTAGGAGTGGGAAGGAAGCAGCTGTGGCCTTAATTGCTGGTGTGAAAATGGGAAACCATGGAAAACCATCTTCAGGGCTGCTGACAGTGGGGTTCGAACCCACTATCTCCCGGATTCAAGCTCACAGCTGCGTGACCCTAACCGCACGGCTAACTCACCCGGTCAATATTGTCATTGAAAGCCTCTAGTTGGATTTGCACTTCTGTATTATTGACTGTACTGACTACTCCTACAATTAGAATGAAAATGAAAAATTGTTTCATAATTAATTCTAATTGTAATTGTTTACCAATACAGATGATATGAGATAGCCTAGTCCTGTCGAATAACACCAAGAGGTCTGTTCAAGTCTTAACGAAATCACCTTCAATAGTCTCATGCCCTCATTCCATATGAACACTGTGGGGAGGTTTGGAACTGAACCCTGGCTTTAGGCACACAAATTTAGTCATTAGAAATTGTGATGGTGAAATTCAGATGGTGATTTTTTTAAAGCAAATTATCACAAAATAATTTTTTTAAATCTATGTGATTCGAACCAGCTAACCGTCAGACCGTAAAGACTTAACACCTTAATGGTCATGGCCGCCAGGCCAGCTATTAGAAGTGTTGATGCTTCTGTGGAATGTAGGCCAGAAGTTTACTGATGTCTTGTATTTCAGCATGCATTAAAAGCACTTTGCCTAGTAGATAAGCTGCTAGAATAGCCTTGGTCAGTGACTGAAGACCGCATAGCATTACACACTGTTTTTCCATGTTGGTTTCTATGACAGACACATATCAGACAAGTTATTATTTTACAGTAGTAGAAAATGCTGAATCTACATCTGCAGGACATGTTTTTGGGCTTGACTCATTTTGGCTAATTTTATAACCGAGGCCCTTTTAGCATGACTTGATTCAATTGATATACTTTCCCCATCAGTATCAAACTACAGCGTGAACCGAAATTTGTGCACTCGGGCGTTGCAGCGCGATTCCTCACATGCCAGCAATAAAAAACTGTCTCTCACAAAAGTTCGTCCTGCGAGTATATCTGGCAGAAAAAGGACGTTGAAGAGTGGCAATCTGGCAACACTGTAACCACATGTAGGGTAACTACCTCTGTCAGCACATATTAGTCATGCTGTACAGTTGGTGCAGTGGATAGAGTTTTGGGTTGGCATGCAGGAGGACGAGGAGTCGATCCTGGGTTGAGGCATATGTTTTTTATTTTGTAAATGTAGTCCAGATGGTATTGTATCTGGCATCTTAATCGTCAAGTGATTGCAGCGGGTCTTCTAGAATCCATTTGCACTTGCATACTACGATCCTAGAAATGGACGAACAATCATTTTCATTGGTCAGCTTTGAAAGACGCCCTTTCCACGTTGTGGGCAAGAATTTATTCGCTACTTTGTCTGCTAAGAAATGTTTACAACATTAAAAAATTAGGTTTGTTGCCAGTCAGTACATCCCTGACTTCTTCTTCTTCTTCTTCTTCTTCTTCTTCTTCTTCTTCTTATTATTATTATTATTATTATTATTATTATTATTATTATTATTATTATTATTATTATTATTATTATTGGCGTATTTCCCAATTGCCTGAGGTCGGCACTTTGTATGAATTTAGCCCTGTTTTACCCTATTTGAAGGTGTGTAGTCAGTATTCCACTACTGCATGTTTCTCTGGTGGTTGGTAGTGCTGTGCAGTGTGTATTTGAAGAGGTGTATACTGAGACAAACACTGTGCCACGTGCAAAATAATTAGCACTAAAAAAGAACACACATGGCAGAGATCCATGGGTCAAATCCCAGCACTAACACCAACTATACTCACCTTTTGTAATGGAAAGGAACAAACACGTGAGAAATCAAGTAACAGATAGAACAATAAGAACATGAAAAGCAGGACACATTAGCCTTTCAAGCATTCATTTTCATTGTCGTACCTTTCTAAAACTTGTTTTCTCCACAGATTTTAAGACTTTTCTAAAAACAAAAAAATGTACTTTATTGGAAATTTTTTTTTGTAATTGATAATGTGTATCCTGGTTACCTCAAAGTTATTCTGATTTTTTTTTTTTTTTCTTTCTGACAGATGATATTGCAGCCTACCTGAAGCCAACCTATCGTACTTCACAGTCCCGTCAGAAGAACATACTGAGTGCACCCAAGCTCTGAAAAGTATTTTCTAATGGACCAAATTCAGCATCAAGTTGCACCTTGGAAGGATTTGCATACACACGTGTAACTGAGCCAGTGCAATGAACTACTTTTATAGAAATAATGAAATTTTGATGTTGAATTATATTTAACAACAATGTGTAGTGATTATTGTAAACTACTAAATAAAAGCATTAATTCCAAAATAATGGTGTCTTCATTGATATGAATAACTATATAAAAGTGTCATTTATTTTTGCATGATTTATCAAAATGTAAGACCTTCATCTATCAGCTCTATAAATGTTGTTCAAGACTTGAGATATAAAGCACACAGGGCAAAAAATGATAATCAAAGCTAGAAAGGAGGATAGCAATATTCTCTAAGAATTAATGTAGCGATCAATTGATGAGGGTGAAGAGAGCAAGAGAAAAGAGATGCCATGTTCATATGTGAGCTCTCTAACCATCAATTCTAGTTCTTCTCAGCTCCTGATAGGCTCATTTCTGTTTGTTTTTGTTTTTTTAATCAAGTTGCTTTAAGTCGCACGGACACAGATAGGTCTTATGGCGACGATGGGATAGGGAAGGGTTAGGAGTGGGAAGGAAGTGGTTGTGGCCATAATTAAGGTACAGCCCCAGCATTTGTCTGGTGTGAAAATGGGGAAACCACAGAAAACCATCTTCAGAGCTGCTGACGGTGGGGTTCGAATCCACTTTTTCCTGAATGCAAGCTCGCAAATGAGCACCCCTAAACACATGACGAACTCGTTTGGTTTTCTGTTTCCTAACTTAATCATTAGCTTCATCATTAAGTAAGCCTTTGTTTGAGAGAGTTTCTGTTCTGATGGGAGAAGTATAGGTAAGTTGGATAATCATCGGAAAAGAGAAAAACTTATGTAGGTGATAAGAGGTAATGAAGAAACAAATACAGAAGGAAATGAGAAGGAATTGCATGGGTATAATATACAGTCTACAAGTAAAAATAAAAACTAGGTATATGAATATTTAACAAAGACAAAAAGTCAGGTAGGGGATGAGAACATGCACTAAAGATAAACACAATATTATATGAAATTTTGGTGAGCATCTCTAATTTCAAGTAAATTATTTAAAAAAAAATATTATTTCCTCTATGCCAGTGGTTAACATTGCACTAATTTGTAAAGTTTTTGGTGACACAAAAATGCAAACAGACCAGGATAAGGAAGGTAGCAGCTGTAGCCTTAATTAAGCTACAGCCTCTGAATCGCCCGATGTGAAAATGGAAGACCATCTTCAGGGCTACCGATGGTGGGATTTGAATCCACCTTTTTCCGAATGCAAGCTAACAGCTGCTGTCACCCAAACTGCATACTTAACTTGTTCGGTCCATCTAAAACTTAAGGTCCCATAGCTATGATCATAATATGAACAGTCAAGTAGAACTACAAGATTGCCTTTTAAACACTGATAGGTCAGAGTAGAGGGAGCAATAGAACTGCCCTTGTCTGTCAGGGTATTTACAAAACTCAATCTCAACTACCTACATCAGTGAAGATGAGTGGAAATACAACAGATTGGGAAAGAGGGTCTTAGCAAGGTGTGTCACAAACATTCTACTTCAGACAAGTCAACTGCCATGCATGTATTAGTGGAGAGGACCAAATTTACAAAGCTTTACACACTCAACTTTTGATTATCAGTGGTAATGGATGGCAGCCACTTCGCAGATAACCAAAAACACAGTTAAGTATTTAAAAGGAACAATCAAGTGTGTGTGTGTGTGTGTGTGTGTGTGTGTGTGTGTGTGTGTGTGTGTGTGTGTGTGTGTGTGTGTGTGTGTGTGTGTGTGTGTGTGTGTGTGTGTGTGTGTGTGTGTGTGTGTGTGTGTGTGTGTGTGTGTGTGTGTGTGTGTGTGTGTGTGTGTGTGTGTGTGTGTGTGTGTGTGTGTGTGTGTGTGTGTGTGTGTGTGTGTGTGTGTGTGTGTGTGTGTGTGTGTGTGTGTGTGTTTTTTTTTACACACACCGAAGAAAAGAAACACATAATAAGACAAACACATGGACAGATCATGTAGGAAGAGAGAGCAACAGAAAGAGGAGACAAAGACAAATATGAAAGCACAGGAGGAGAAGGGCAATCTCCACATATTCAAATAGATTGACTCTCTCCTCATCATTCCCATTACTTCTCAGCTCCCAACGAGCTCATTTCTGCTTCCTAGCTTTATCAGGAGGGTGGGCTTCAACACTCATCGTAGGGCTATCTTGAAAGACATTTGAACTTGGTGTGGGAAGTGAAGGATAAGAAGAAAGTCAGATAGTAGAACTCAGAGAATTGGAATAGGTGAAACATTATCTGATCCTGTAATCATTAAAAGGGGAATTCCTCAAGGCAGTATTATTGGACCATTACGTTTTCTTATATATATAAATGATATGAGTAAAGCACTGGAATTAAAGATAAGGCTTTCTGTAGATGATGTTATACTGTATAGAGTAATAAATAATTTACAAGTTTGTGAGCAACTGAACAAAGATATCAACAATGTTTTGAGATGTACAGCAGGCAATGGTATGATGATAAACGAGGTTAAAAGTTAGGTTGTAAGTTTCACTAACAGGAAAAGTCCTCTCAGTTTAAATTACTGCATTAATGGGGTGAAAGTACCTTATGGGGATGAGTGTAAGTACCAATATCTAGGTGTTAACATAAGGAAAGGTCTTCATTGGGGTAATCACATAAACAGGATTGTAAAGAAAGGGTACAGATTTCTACACATGGTTTTGAGGGTATTTAGTAAGGATGTGAAGGAGAGGACATCTGGTAAGATGCCAACTAGAGTATGGCTCCAGTGTATGGAACCCTCAGCAGGATTACTTGATTCAGGAACTGCAAAAAACCCAAAGAATAGCAGCTTGATTTGTTCTGGATGATTTCCGAAAAAAAAAGTAGTGTTATGAAAATATTTCAAACTTTGGATTGGGAAGACTTGTCATTAAGGAGACAAGGTGCTAGACTCAGCGGTTCTGAGGTGTTAGTGAAGAGATGGCATGAAATAACATTAGTAGTCGAATAAGCTTGGATTGAGCTTTTAAAGGTAGGAAAGATGAAGATAAAATTGGAATTCAAAAGCACAAATTGGTGCAAATATTCATTTATAGGAAGAGGAATTAGGGATTGGAATAATTTATCATAGAAAATGTTTGATTAATTTCCAAGTTCTGTGCAATCATTTAAGAAAAGTCTAAGTAAACAATCAATAGGAAATCTGCTCCCTGGGTGACAGTCAAAACTGCAGATGAATGATGATTTGATGATGCTGGCCTTCAGTCCAAGGGATCCTGCTTTCAATTCCTGGCCAGATCAGGGATTTTAACTTTCATTGATTATTTCCTTTGACTCAGGGACTGGATGTTTGTGTCATCGTTACCATTAGATTTTTTCCTAGGTAGGGTGCCATCCTCACAGATGCGCAGGTGCACATGGACACTAACTCAAATGACCTACAGCAGACCTCTCTAGAGTCCATACACCACCACCACCACCACCACCACCATCATCATCCATTCATGTATTAGACCTAGTGGTCTGTTAATTATCCTATAATGAATCTCTTGCAGTCTCTGGAAAATCTTCCTGTAACCAAATACAGTAGAGACAATATGCAACACTTATGGATTTAGCCTTGTTAAAACGGGAGACAATTCGACGGTGGCACTCCTAGTGACTTGACCTGAAAAGTCGCGCCAAATTTAAATATCAATGGAAATGCATATACGAAAAGGGATAAATAAATTACGTCTAGAAAGAAAGTATTATTGAGATATTAACTTCAAAGTTGCTAAAGCAATTCTGGATAGATGAATGAAGAATTATTTAAAAGGTTATTATTTAAAGACTGAAATTAGACATATAAACAAGATGTGAAATGGACTGCTGTGAAATGGCTTGATCTTTCATTTATGCATTACTTTTTTGCTTTAGCATTCCTGCCTGAACTTTTACGGTTAGATTTGTCTTTTTTCTCATTTAAAAACATTGTATCATCACATTAAGACACTTGTCAATAAAAATATCAGAACATTCCTTACACACATGATGCAATGAATTAACATTTAATAGCTGGACAATTTTCATCTTAACATGAAGCCTACTAACAGAAAGAAAATCTATAAAATCCCGGCTTTAATCTGAGAAAAGGGATAAAAGAAAGAAAAGTATGAAAATGTTGTCGATAGTGATGCTTTGAGGAATATTTACGTACAATTAGAGTAAAAATGTATAGTCGAGGATTTTTAAAGTCGCTGGCCTGGAAATGATCTGAACAGATCTTATAATTCTTATATAAGCGTAACGTCCCTTCTTTCTTGTACACCTTATCCAAATCACTTCTGTGACATTTCAAAACCCACAGATCACATCTACAACAACACATCGGTATTGAAGGTTAACTGCTGCACTATACAATAAAATATGCGTATTATATTTTAAGCTAATTAAAATATGGGTCGAGCAGGTCAGAAGATTAGGAAGTACTATAAAAATCTTTGTCACTGGAAGAATATATATGCAAACACAATATTACTTACATTTTCTTGTCCCGGGAGAAGCGAAAGAAAGACCGCGCATTCTTCTCTACTTCATAGTTACTGCAGCCAAACGCAGCACATACCTTTCCCCTCATGTTGAGAGGAGATATCAAGGAATGACACACGCTACTATTTAATTATGTCAACTCACCGAAAACGCATAAATAACACCAGAAACTTCACACACAAATACACGTGCTCTTATGACAGAATCAGTAGTTCTCAGGTCTACCCGCCAGAGAGAGCTCTAATAGCTGACCCTTGATATCTCGCTGAGTGTTGCATATTGTCTCTACTGTATTTGCTGTAACTATTCTTTGTTCATCATTTTTCCATCTTTCTTGGTAACCATGTATATATTGTACTGCTAATCCAGAGTTCCTTCAATACCATTTCATTCCTTTTATGATTCCATTCCTGCTGTTCTTCTCATGTACTTCATCTCATTCGTAATGATTATATTAACAGCAGTCTTCCTTATTGTCCATTCTCCACTTCCATAGCATAAGACTGGTCTTGCTAAGGTTTCATATACATGAATGAGGATATGCCTTTGAACTAAGGATAGCTCATAACCTGACTTATAACTCCCAAAGTTTTTGTACATTTTGTGATTTTATGTTGTAGGTCAGCTTCCTTTCTATAAGATAATTTATAGTCCAGATAAGTAAATTTATTTTACTCTTTCCTGTAATTCATTCTTTAAACAAATTTTACTTGGAATGGGTTATTTTCCTTTAAAAGACATACAATTTATTTTTCTGTTTTCATATGCTCATATTATACTTGGATTGCAGTTTTATGGAAATTGTGGACCAATCATTGCAGGGTCATCTTGAGTAGGGGCAATTAGAGCAACGTCATCTGCAAACAAGATAGCGTTTAACTTCAGGCTTTTGTGATTATGTTTATAGTCAAGTTTCTCTTGCCTCCACTCTTTCATAACAGTCTTCATGTAAATTGTAAACAGCACAAGGGAAAGTCCATATTCTTGTCTGACACCTCGATTGATTTCCATTCTGTCTGCCCCCAATTCTAATGGATTTCAAATTGTTCTGATATATTGTAGATAAATAAAACATGTGGACTGACACTGTCTTTAAATGAAATTTCCCTTAATTTAGATCTGTTTATTTTGTCAAATGCCTTTTTGAAATTAATGTATGAATGAAATATGTGTTTCTAGATTAAACTTCCTATGTTTTTCTATAAGGATTTTCATTGTAAAATAGTCATTAGCACAGGACTGACCTTTACAAAACCCATTTTGTTCATTTCCAATTTTATCATCGTAGTATCCAAGCTTACTTTTTATCATATTGGTATAAATCTTGTAGGCCAAGTTCAACTGACTAATACCTCTAAAAGTTCCTAAATCATTGTTTTCCCTTTCTTATGTATCAGAATATCTATGGACTTTTGGCAGATTTTGGGTAAATCTTGATTCCAAACCATATTTAGAAGTATTAGTAACCTGTAAGTATATTCTTCACTTGAGTAGTTAAAGAGTTCCGAGTTTTGTCAGGAACTTTATTGTACTTTTAGTTCTCTAAAACCATTTTAAGTTCTGGTAATGTAATTCCTTCAGTATCAGTATTTGCTGTCTTTGGCTGTTCTAAAATACAGTAAAACATGTCTTCAGTGGAAACCCAAGGAAACGGCTGGATTCCAGGTTAAAAATAGAATAAAGATCATAAGTACATACCTCTGTTAGATATTCTGGCAGTACTGTAGATTTATCTGATTTTGTGCAGTAGTAGGACACAATAATGATACTAATCACACACTTATATATACACTAGTTCATCAGCACTAACACAAATTTGTTCTTGCTTAGAACTTCCTCGCAGCACACAGTAGTACTGTACATAAACTTATTTAATACACATTACATGTTTTATAGAAATAACACCAATAGTAATACTGTTCCATACTGTCATTCACTTCTTCCAGTAAACCAGAAATGTACACCAGACGCAACTATCCCTGGTAGCATGGTTTTCAATTAAAATGTGGGCACGGCAAATAATATTGAACAATTGCGCGTTATTTTTCGCTAGCGCAAAAGACTGAATGTCCTTTATGGCTGATAGGGCATGTCGGTAGTACTTCACTTTAGAGAAACCATTTTCTTCATCATCTTCGTTCTCATCATCATCACCATTTCTGTTTTCTTTTCTTAGAAGTAATGGGTGACAAACTCTTTGATGTTTTCTAACACTCCCTCTGTCTCTACTTCTAGATCAATGGCTAAGTAATATTCTGCCCTGAAATTACCATAATCACATTGTTCAAAAGTTTGTTGTACCACATCACTATTTTCTTTTATTATTGATTCAGGAACTGGGAAAAATCCAAAGAAAAGCAGGTCAATTTTTTCTGGGTGATTTCCGACAAAAGAGTAGCATTATGAAAATGTTTCAAACTTTGGATTGGGAAGACTTGTCAGTAAGGAGACAATGTACTAGACTCAGCGGTATGTTCCAAGCTGTTTGTGAAAAGATAGTGTGAAATGACATTAGCAGATGAATACTTTGGATTGGGAAGACTTATACAATATTAAATAGAAGGAAGGATCCACCTTTCAACACTCCATTGTTAAGTTGAACCAAATAGAAGTACAACCTGTTCATTTGGGACCGGTTTCAACACATTTGAAGTGTCATCATCAGCCAATGAGCAAAGCAGTGCAAAAATTAAGTCATAAAGGTCTAAAATCAACTAACACAATGATCAGAGGCAAAAATTTAACACTATTTTGTGCTGAAGCAATTCTAGTAGATGTTCATAACACAATGATCACAGTCAAAAGATAAAAAGGACATCACTATTTAGTGCCCCCCTGACATTACCATAATCACACTGTTCAAAAGTTTGTTGTACCACATCACTATTTTCTTTTATTATTGATTCAGGAACTGGGAAAAATCCAAAGAAAAGCCCCACTAAATAGTGGTGTCCTTTTTATCTTTTGACTGTGATCATTGTGTTATGAACATCTACTGGAATTGCTTCGGCACAAAATAGTGTTACATTTTTGCCTGGGATCATTGTGTTAGTTGTTTTTAGACCTTTATGACTTAATTTTTGCACTGCTTTGCTCATTGGCTGATGACGACACTTCAAATGTGTTGAAACCAGTCCCAAATGAACAGGTTGTAACTTCTATTTGGTTCAATTTAATAACGGAATATTGAAAGGTGGATCCTTCCTTCTATATATCTCTATTCAATATGGAACAATCATGAAATTTTTAACTTTAAATTGAGAAGACTTGTCAGTAAGGAAACAAGGTGCTAGACTCAGCGGTGTGTCCCAAGCTGTTGGTGAAGAGATAGTGTGAAATGACATTAGTAGACGAATAAGCTTGAGTTGAGCTTTTAAAAGTAGGAAAGATGAAGATAAAGTTGGCGAGACAAACTTGGCTTTGCGAAAGCACCTAATATACCCTATTGGGCAACACCCCTTTCACTGTTTCTGCAATCAAAATTACACTGTCAAGCACAGAGACAGACTTAGTTTGGTGCCAGAGCCCACCGATTGCATGTTTGCAAGCAATGATGCCATTAATCTCAAAATAACTAATAATGCCCTGGTCAACTGGCTGAGTTACAATAGAAGTATTCGGAGGGAATCATGCATGATATTGAAGCATTGTCCATGATATGGACAAATTTACTTCTTTTGCACTAACAAACCATTCCCAAACAATTTTGTTTATTTCTTCATTCCCAGTTATTCTGAACTTTCATTTCACTGCCCCATTTCCCCGTAACCACTCTTCATTTAAAACAAAGCTGTATCGCTGGACAGCATGTAGCAATGTCGTGAAAGAGAATAACATTCCTGTTTTGTTGTTTCATTCTCGAATTGAATGACACAACCATTCATTCATTAAGTGTGACATCATCCGTGTCCTCTTATTGGGTTTCCAATTGACTGCTAGACTCTATATCAATGTTTTAGAAGCATCTGGGTTTTTCTGCTTTTCCTATAACTAATGGCTTTTCAAGTTTTGCAGAAAGAAAACCACATAAGAAAACTGTCAATCTCTTTTCAGAAATTTTCCCTCCTATACATCTTTCCCCTTTCAGAGAATAATGTTTTACTAGGTAGTGCTAGGAAAAATAGTCCGGTTTCATCACCATTAGCTATGTTCTGGGGTTCATAGCCTTTGATGTAGATGTTGATTCCCATAGGGAACCTTTAATTAGAGAGCCAATTTTTGAAGTCCAATCAGCAAATGTTTCCTCAGCGACATCTCCAGCCTCTCCGTAGACCTCTTTCAACACTATCAATCTGATGCCATCTTTTAAAACTTTCCAACAACCCATTGGAAGCGGTATAATCTTCCTTTCCAAGCTTTTCTGCAAGTTCTCTTGCATGATATTGAAGCATTGTCCATGATATGGACAAATTTATTTCTTTTGCATTAACAAACCATTCTCAAACAATTTTGTTTATCTCTTCATTTTCAGTTACTCTGAACTTTCATTCCACTGCCCCATTTCCCCGTAACCACTCTTCATTTAATTTCACCTTTTTCTCTTAAGAATGTCATAGACTTGCATTATTCCAACCTTAAACTTTGCTACGATCTGCTTAACAGAGAATTTATCTTTCTCACTAGCTTCTAAAACCTTAATATTTAAAATTACTTTTAAATTTACACTGTAACTATAGCACAAGTTCCACGATTGCTAACTGTAAGCACACTAAATCTGTGACCTATAGGAAGACTGCACTGCATTGTTAAGCAGGTAGAGTCCCCACCCTCCCAAATTCCTGCTTTCTGTTTGACCAAATCTCATTAAGGTTACACTCTTATGGCAACGAAATTAGATAAGAGATGATAGAGGCCCCTAAGTTTCCTGCCTCAACTTTTGGTCTTCCCGCATTCCTACATTAAAGGATGCCCAAACCACATAGAATATCCCTGTCATGGTCTACAGATAAAGTTGTTACAGTCATAGAGTCCATTTCCTGGCTGAATGCTATCTTGACCATTCTGAATATACCTATACTGGAAAGGGTTAGGAAGGAAATCTACATTCTTTCCATTATAGTCACAAAATTTCCTTCTGTTTCTACATCAGACAGGTTCTGCTGAAAATAGGTAAACTTATATGAATATTAAACCATAATTCATGATATGGACAGTTTTCTGATTCATAAAGATTCTGCTAAAGGCAGGTTTTACTGTATAATGATCTCAACTGTCTTCTGGACTTACTTGACTTCCCTGGACTTCTTCCTGGCATTGTTCTGACCACACATGTTAAAAAGAGTTAATCCATATTTCAAGGGGTGTATTATTTATTTTTAGGTTGTCTTTTATTTTTCCCCTTGGTTCAAGTGCTTTCAACTTTTGTATGTTATGGTCTGAGATCTTGTTATGTCTGTTTTGAGATAGAAGATAAAGTTTTCCCAGCTTTCTCTATGACTTTTCTGAACTTCTCTTTCGATGGTAGTTTAACTTACCTTCTAACTTCTGGCTGATAAATATTTCTTGTCTGTAATTTAATTACCTATAATAATTATGTTATTGGCTTTGCGTCCCACTAATTACTTTTACGGGTTTTGGAGATGTTGAGGTGCCAGAATTTAGTCCTGCAGGAGTTCTTTTAAGTGCCAGTAAATCTACCGACATGAGGCTGACATATTTGAGCACCTTCAAATATAAAGGGGTACCCGAAAAAAATGGCATTTCTACTGCTAGGCGTGAATAGCACAACTCATTGCCAGTTCAGTACCCCCTGTGTTATAAAAATGCTGCTGAAACTGTTTTAATGTTGCAAACAGCTTACAAAGATGACACTATGGGAAAAACTCAAGTGTACGAGTGGTTTGCTCGGTTTAAAAATGGCGACGTGTCGATTGATGACAACCTCTTTCTGGACGTCCATCAACTGCCCGAATTGACAAAAATATTGAAAAAATTTGAGAGCTTGTGCTTGAAGACAATTGATCAATTGTCAGAGATTAGTGGGTTATCTTGGAGCTCGATTCAGTGAATTTTAACAGAAGATTTGGGAATGAAAAGGGTTGCTGCCAAGTTTGTTCCTTGGGTTCTGACTGACAATCAAAACGAACGTCAAGTTGAAACATGTCGTGTTGTTTTGAAACAACAGCTTGAAACTGATCCAGATTTTCTGTCAAAGGTCATTACTGGTAATGAGTCATGGTGCTATGGTTCTGACCCAGAAACAAAGCAACGGTCAAGCCAATGGAGGACATCATTGTCACCCCATCCAAGAAAATGTCATCAAGTCAAATCAAACATCAAAACAATGCTGATATGCTCTTTTTTATGCCAAGGGCATAGTTCATTCAGAGTTCGTTCCCCCAGGTCAGGCCATCAATCAAACCTTTTATTTGGAAGTTTCAAGAAGATTGCGCGACAGTGTTCATAAAAAAAGACCAAATTTGTGGCAGACAGGAGACTGGTTCTTCCACGAGACAACACACCAGCACGCACATATCTATTAGACAGATCTGGTGGACAGATTTTGGCTAAAAATGGGATGGTTCTGCTGCCCCATGCACCTTACTTGCCTGACCTGGCTCTGTGCGACTTTTTCTTATTTCCACGCATGAAAAGCCATTTCTAAAGATGACTACAAAAAATGTTTTGAACAGTGGAAGCACCAGTGGGACAAATGTATTAGTTGTAATGCAGAGTATTTTGAAGGGGATAAGGTTGTTTTATAAAAAAAATTGAAAATATATAGCTTTAAAAAATAATTACGTTTGTTTTGGGTACCCCCCCTTGTACCACTGGACTGGGCCAGGGTCAAACCTGTTAAGAAGCCCAGCGTCTGTAATTACTTTTTCAATATGTTCATCCCAATGTCCTCAATCTTTCTTTCCTTGCTATCATTTTTTCTTACCAAGACTCTTGAAAGCAGGTTGTTTTAACATGGTTTTAATATTATCCCTATCTTCTTCAACATCAGTAATCAGTGTTGATTCAACTGAGGCTCTCTCCTCTGAGATAACCATATTATACTTGGATCATTCATAAGGCTTACACTAAAAGATGTATTTGTTGCATTTTATTCTTGTACCATTTATTCTTCATATGAATATGGCATATAAGTAAATAATGATCAGATTCAATTTCCATTAGTTGTAATGGAGAGTATTTTGAAGGGGATAAGGTTGTTTTATAAATAATTACACTGGTATAGAACCATTTCAGAGTCTTCTATTGAAAATTATATAGTCAATTATGGATCTATGACCACATGCTTCCCACGTAATCTTTCGGCTATCCTTGCATTGAAATATGGTATTCATCATTTTGTACTGATTACAGAGGACAAACTTTATTAATCTAGTGCCATTTCTACTATGTATTCCAGTACTTTGGTCTATTTTCAAATTACCAGCTCTAGTATTCAAATCTTTATATCAGACTATACATTGAAGTTTGTGGTAAAATATATCATTTTCTTCCACATGTCACTTCAATGGTGCATACTCTCTTGATAATTGTACAATAATTGTGAGAAAGTTTATATCATGACTGTATAATTTTTTCATTCCAGAAAATATAACTATGTACTGAAGATCTTACATATTTTAGAACCAAGAACATAATTCCTGCTTTTGCTCATGTGTTTGATTTAACTCTACTGTAAAACTGTTGGTAAGTTACAGTTTTCTTTGATCCTTGGAGTTTCCATTTTGTTTCTGAAATGGCTGCAATTAATATACTTTTCTTTGCCAGAATATCATCTAATTGGTCATTTTTATAGGCAATGCCTTGAATATTCCATGTCAAGAATTAAGTGTATTTCTCTTCTTTTTTAAATTCATAATACTTTTTCATGCATGTGTCATCATATTTATGATCAGTCCCTTATGATTATTATTACTCTACTTTCTCATGATTCTTGTCACCTCTTTACTCCACGACTTTCACCAGATCTCAGAAACCATAAGGAATAAATTTCCACAAGCTAACCCCAAGGCGCTTGCATACACGGCATTTAGACCGCACATTTTAAGTTTTGATACAGCTGCTTCATCATGGTGGGAGGGACACCACTGCTAAGACTCGACTACGATGTGGTCGACAAATCACATAATTGGTGCAACTCTGTATTACAGCGTTTAGTATGAAAGTTAGTAACCTTGTGAGTGGACATTAAGTGCAGTTCAGAACCCTCTGCATGAGCACAATTGTTCTGCAAACCCCAGTGCGAGCAACAATCTAAGTATGTGTATCTTTTACTTACTAATTCCTTTTTCTTCAGTATTTTTGTTTTTATCAATTCACTGCTTGGATGAAAAATACATTGGTGGTGGGGCATGGAGGGTGAGACGGATAAGGATAGGAGAATTTCAGCTAACCAAAATACTTTTTAATAAATTTCAGTTTCAAATAAATAGCACTGCTCCATCTTTACAGAGATCAATTATCAGATCCTGATCAAATTTTGCAGAGTCTTCAATGGTTCATAATAAACAAAGAAAATAATAAGATTCACCTTTTCAATACTATTATATTACGTGAAAATTTCTAGATTTCTGTTAAATCATCACATTTATGAACTTTTGATACCGGTTTCAACAAAACTATATGTCATCATCAGCATAGGACAAATTATACAAAGACAATAAAATACATTGATCGTGACTCTTATAGTAATATAATAGTAATTTAAAAAATATACATGTTAAAACTAATATTTACATATATAAGCTGATAGTCATTAATGCAATAGTGGTTGTTTTTTATAAGGTGTACACCTTAGTAATTATAATTAAAAAGAATGGCATGTTAAAAGAAAATTTGGTTTTTGTACTATATATTTGTAGTAAAATATAATCATCAGCTTTTGATCTGTTGTATTTTTATCTGTTGAACAGTCTGGTTCATTTTTAAATTACTATTATGATAGTACTATAAGAGTCACAATCAATGTATTTTATTGTCTATGTATAATTTGTCCTAGACTGATGATGACATATAGTTTTGTCGAAACTGGTACCAAAAGTTCATAAATGTGATGATTTAACAGAAATGTAGAAATTTTCATATAATATGAAAATGAAAATGAAAACCTACAACCTGTTTTCCACTCTTTGACCAGGTCAGGGATGTAATGAATGAACCATATATAGGTTGTTATTACGATGGGGTCGCCACTCCCAAAGTGATTTATATTAATGAGTGATAGATGCTATGAAATGAGAATGGAGAGTGTTGCTGGAATGAAAGATGACAGGGAAAACCGGAGTACCCAGAGAAAAACCTGTCCCACCTCTGCTTTGTCCAGCACAAATTTCACATGGAGTGACCGGGATTTGAACCACGTTATCCAGCGGTGAGAGGCCGACGCGCTGCTGTCTGAGCCACGGAGGCTCTTTCACATAATATATAGTATTGAAAAGGTGGATCTTATTATTTTCTTTGTTTATTGTGAATCTTGATTCAATACGGAACCCGAAGAATGAAATTCTTAACGTTAAATCTTCAGTGGTTGTCAGATGAGGAGAGGGAAGAGAAAATATTGGACCATCCTCATGACAATGATTGTGAACCTGAAGTAGTCAAAGAAGACCAATCTTTCTGTAGAAAGCAATGGAGAGGCAAGTGAAGAAACAGATAATAGTAATATGATGTTATAAATATATAGGCAAGGATAATACCCTGCCAGACACTCAGAAGGATTCTTACAAAGTACTTGGACGATATTAACAATTCCACAGCACCATAGTAATATGGTAATAAAGGCTAAGTTAGCAATGGACTTAATGGAAGAAGCTGTAAGTATGAACTGGCTATAATAGTGGAGTCAAATGAGGTGTGTGGGGGAAGATAACTTACTGAGGAGAATAACAGTCTCAGCCATGAAGAGCAAGAGAAGTACAGGAGACTATGAGATCTGGTTAAACTCAAATTTTGAATGATTTCAAGGTAAGAGACTGAACAGGGAGGGGTCACAGGATTAGCTGCATATAGAGCGGTGTGAAACTGCTTAGTTTATTCACAAAGGTTAATGACTAAATGCAGGAATGGATACGATACAGACATGTTAATTAAATAGCAAAGTTGGTAAATTCGTACTAACAAAAATTTTATCGCTTGTAATTTACATACAGTTCTGTAGTATTATACAGATGTTCAATCACAACAAAAGGAATTTTTAAGCAGATTTCAATATAATGAAGAAAACACAGTTGTTGTTGTTGTTGTTGTTATTAATTTATTTACTGCCTTGCTACTGCTTATTTTTTTTAATTGTGAATATTCAGGCATTGTCTATTTTAGCAACACACACCTCTGTGTCCATTTGTTCACATTTTTCTGTTATTAATTTGGCACACTTGAATTAAGAATGTCCCTCTTCTAATAACCGAGCATCTCAGGCAACAGCTTGTCTAGTTTGCTGGCCGCTAGTCAAGTTTCCCTTTTTAATATTGCCTTCGGTTTGCCGCATAATACAAGCTTTCTGTCATACAGCTCAGGTTTGACGTTTTCTTAGGCAAGGCCGGATTTAACTGTTGAAACTGGCTAGACACTGATCTTCGCAGTGCTATGCCCCAACAACAGCATACATTCCTTTTTCCAGTTGCAAATAAAAAGCGAGAACTCCGTTGAAAATGTTGCTTACTCAAACCACGCCCACTATTTTAACCCTAACAACGTTTACTTATTGCTTGAAAAAAGAAATGAAAATACTGATGGAAGTCTAGTCAAATTAAATTTACTTTTTCTCTCCCCCACTTAATAAATACTGTGAAAATACATTGGTAAAATCCACCTTTCAATATGCAATATCAAGTATTCTTATTAAGGACATGTTTTATTATATTTTAATTGTAAACCAATATAGAACACAATTTGAAATATATTATGTGTAATAATAACTACTGCTCCAGTACTCCTTATAAAAGAACACAATGATATAACAAGTAAGTATATGCAAAGAAATTAATTTACTTAAAAATACCTACCTTATATTATTTATGTGTGTATATACACTTATCAGAATATGAGACAAAAAAGTACAGAGAATGGAAAATGGAACTTTGTAAACATCTTGGACAAATACAAAACACTCTCAAATGTGTCAAAGTACATTACAAATACAATCACTCACTTGAGTTGAGAGAAAAATAAAAGCACAGTTTGGCTTTTGAATGTATACAATACTTTATTCTGTACTTTTTTCTGTAACTAAATCATCAATAACATTTTCAAAATCAACCTTCATGATTTCTGCTTCTGTGGTAAGTAGTGCTGTGGATGACACTCTGTCTGCTCCTATGGTTCATCTTGAAAGAAATACTAAGACTAGTTTTTTTAAATGGAACTACAGTACAGAGAAGAAAGTCATAAGAAAGTTCATCATTATCATCATCCTCCTTGCCCCCATAGCCTAATGGTTATTGTTATTAGCTGCTGTTTTTGGAGGCCCGGGTTCGATTCCTGGTACTGCCAGAAATTTAAGAATGGCAGTAGGGTTGGTATGTGGTTGAAATGGTACATGCAGCTCACCTCCATTGGGGGCGCCCAGAATGATTGGGAAGTCGAAACTTCAAGGATCTCCCGTTGGCCTATAGAAGGCGCCCAGGATGATTTGGAAGTAGAAAATTTGAGGCTGTCCCACTGGCCTATATAAAGAGTGGAGTTGGCGAATGCTGGTCAGTCTTGAGTCAATCGTGAATGAACGTGAGTGAGGAACGAGACAGTTGTGAAGTATAGTGCATCTGCGAGGAGTAAGATGGCCTTGATTTCGCAAAGTGCGGCAAGTTGGGAAGTGAACGACTCTGGCCTGTGAGAGGCCTTGTCGGAGAGTAAGAGATCGGCGCGCCAGAGATCAGTGTGTTCTACCATACTTGTGAGTGCAAACTGTGTGAAGTGAAAAATTTGAACGTGTAAATGACAGTAAATGGTATTCTAATAAGTTTAGTCTATAGTAAAAATATGCTACCACTCTGAATAATGATTTTACTTTTAAATACCCTCAAAACCCAACTCATTCTTCTTTTTATTATTATTATTATTATTATTATTTTCATTTAACTCATTATAGAAAATATGGATTATACAATCAAATATCTCATAGATAAAAGCAATCTGACACATTTCCACCTTCCTCTCTCCTTCCACCATTCTTCTTCTAATCGTTTTGTCCCAGTCCAGGTTTCTTCTTTTTGCAATCCTTTTTATAGAATCGATCCACCAGGTCTCCCTCTCGCTCTCCCTCCAACTTCTTCTCCAAATCTGTTTTGGTATTCTTTTCTCCTCCATCTTCTTTTCATGTTCAGACCATCTTAGTTTATTCCTATCAATTCTCTCATTTAGGTTTTCCATTTGAAGCTCTTTTCTCACATCTTAGTTTCTCAATCTGTCTTTCCTATCATACTTCTTAGACATCTCATTTTTCTGGCTTGAATTTTACTCTCCTCCCCATCTGTTATTCTCCAGGCTTCAGCCACACAAGTAAATGTGGGTGCATGAAACATTTTATACACTATCTCTTTACACTTCCTTATTCCAGACAAGGTTTCTTTCTGGTAGAATGCATTGCTCTGTTGCACCTTCTTGCTAATCTCCATGTCCAGCCTTGTATTCTGCATTAATTCACTCCCTAGATATTTGAAACTATCAGCAATTTCAAGGCTTTGACCAATTTTTACAATGCCTTTCCCTTGTCTTTCTCATCTTGCACTGTGGTCTGGCTTTTGTCTGTGCTGATTTTCATACCATACTTTACAATTTTCTCATTCAGTGTATCAAGTTGTTTTTGTACTTCTTTGCTGTTCGTTCGCCAGACCATAATATAGTCTGCAAATAGTAATAACTTCATCTCCCTATTCCTATGCTTCCTTTGTTTTCTTTAAAATTTGGTCCATAACCATTAGAAAAAAATAGGTAACAGCACACTCCCGTCTTAGTCCAGTTTCATTTCTAAACCATTCTGTCTTTCTAACTGGAGTCTGTACAAGAAAGTTAATGAAAGATACCAGTATTTAATAACAAGCTGACATTTTTAGTTTATTATTTTTGTATTGTTTGAGATATTTAGAAAGAATTTTCTAATAAAGATTAGTCTTTTAAAATTTAATATATCAATTTATTACTAACCATAAACAGATTTATTCAGCTGAGTGTAGAGGATTAATGTTACCTCCGTGCAGTTTGTAGCCGGTGTACATAGAGCCATTCTCAGGGTGATTTCAATGTTTGGGTACACATCTATATGTCTTCTTATCTCATAAACTTACTTAATTCAATTAGGCTACTAGCAGTCTTTTCTTTTTCACTAGAAGTTTTCTGTTCCAGAAATGCTTTAAGGTGCAAGCATGCATCAGTCATTGATTGTTCGAGATCATTGAGATAGGCTCTCCACAATTCTGTAGTTTTCTCAGAAACCTTCAAAGATGACAATTGCTTCATCTCTTCCAAGAATCTGAAGATGCTCTGTAGACTGTTGTACTTTTCTGTAAGCCTCTTAAGCTTAGTGCTGAGTGTGTCTGTAAAGACATACAAGTTGTTAATCCTGAATTTGTCAGATCCTGAGAAGAGACCATCATTGTTTTTGCATTCACCTCTTTTTCTCTGAATCTCATATGTATACTAGTTTAGACCTGACTTCTTTTCTGCTAAAGTTTCAACATGATAAAAATTATTTCTAATCTCTGTAATGAATTCAGCCAAAGAACGGAAATACTACCTCACTTTAGTACTGAATTTTGGCACTAATTTTCTTTAATTTTTACAAAACACTACTCAAAAATATGAACAAAAATGTAATTTCAAAAGTGTCAGAATTTTACTTCAGAGCAGATGCTTCACTCTGACAATAAGGCTTTTTGTGACTATCTCTCTCAATCAGTTTCAAAGTTTCCAGAATGGCTTGCCAGTTTTCTTTAAGAGCATAACACACATAATTTCTTGCTGACCATCATGTTTTAGACAAACAGGTTAAACTTATGGTTTAAAAGGAGCTGCCATCTATGCATTGAACAAGTAAAGAAATTGTACAATTCTTGAAGTAGCAAGAAAGAAGGAAACAGTGGAAATGCATGAACCTGCAGCCCATGATCCAACCAGATTAATGGAATGAGCAGCACATGGGATGTATTTATCCTGAGAACATAACACCTTGTTTCGAACTTGTAGACACCTAACATACAGCTGGTGTTGTCATGTGACTAACTGTGGTATTTAGTCACATCCAAAGCAAATTCTTCAAGATCATCTACAATATCATTCACTATCTTTTCAATTTTGTGTCTAACATTAGGCAAAAGGTACAAAAATCATTCTACAGGCACACCATCACTGGTTACATACCTTAATACAAATTTTAGTAGGTCAATATGTGACAAATCAGGAGTAGAGTCAACCACAATATCAAAATGCTTTGCTATGTTAACTTCTTCTATTATTTTGTCACTAACATTTTGTCCGCCTCTGTAGCATAACAGTTAGTGTTTTTAGCTACTGTCATCGGGGGTACTGCCAGAAATTTAAGAATGGCAGGAGGGCTGGTATGTTGTTAAATTGGTACATGGAGCTCACCTCCATTGGGGGTGTACTTGAGAAGAGCTGCACCACCTCGGGATTAGGACAAGAGTTTCTTGTCCACCTTCATGGTTAAATGGTTAGCGTGCTGGCCTTTGGTCCAAAGGGTCCTGGGTTCGATTCCCGGCCGGTTTCAGGATTTAAACCTTAATTGGTTAATTCCAATGGCTCGGGGGCTGGGTGTGTGTGCCGTCTTCAGCATTAGAATTCATCATAGGTAGGGCTCCATCATCACAGACGCACAGGTCGCCTATGCAGCGTCAAATTAAAAGACCTGCACCAGGCCTCTACGGAGGCCATACGCCATTCAAATTAAAAGACCTGCACCAGGCCTCTACGGAGGCCATACGCCATTATTATTACTACCATTTTGCAACAGTTGACTTGGAAATTGTGATCTATCTGTGAGAGCATTGGATGTAAGATAACAAGTTTCTACTACTGCTGGTAACTGGATGGCAAATGGTTAACTATCGCTGGTTACTGGACAGAAAATGGTTAACTATCGCTCGTTACTGGGCGGAAAATGGCGGACTGTAAAACCTTAATTTAGACTGAAGCGCATATGAATGAAGCAAAATATGCACGGAAAAATCACATTGAGTCACTGCTGATGTGTTATGATATTGTAATGTGTTGGTGGGGTAAATAAGTAAATAAATGAGTACAGAACATGGTAGCGTCCTATTTCTACAATTTATTAACTAAGCACTACAATTACAGATTTACACACACACAGACGATAGCCAAGCCACAACTTACACACGTTCATGGTTGCACACTTACACTGTTCGTGCTCTCTCTCTTAGTTTCTCCTGTTCCATCTACAATGACACACACACACACACACAGAGTCATTGATTATTTACACTACACTCACTCAGCCACTCAGTCACACTTGTTAGCGCTGTCACGGTCCACAGCCTACACGCCAGTCTCGCAGGTCGGGATAGCATCCGCTGTTCACTCAACCTGTCGAATCCCGTTCGCAGTCTGCACACGTCGGCACTCAATGTTCCCTTCGTGCTGCTCCAGAACACCCAAGGTTCTTCTCCAGCAGCCGGCCTCAAGGGACTCACACACATGACGTCAGGGAAACAGGAACGAGTCCTCGGCTCCAACAGGCAGATACTCCGTCAGGCTGACATCTCAGCCCAGGCTATCACTGACTGTGTTCTTCGCTAACTCACACCAGCGAACTCAATCTCGCTCTCACTCACTCCGTCTAACTAACTCCAAGTTACTCCTCTCCTTATATACCTGCTCTGGGCCTTCCAGAACAGTCTGGATGCTAGACGTATCCATGAACCTCGCAAGATAGAAGACTCCAGATTAACAGTCGAGTAATTTCCGTCGTCCCATGCGGCGCGACCATGGATAGAAGAGAGAAGGGCCGGCCCAGCACTTAAATGTTGCTCGCGATTGGCGCGGTCGAGCGTAAGGGGGGTGGGGCAATGGGTGACGAGCTTGGCCCATAGCAAGTTGGCATGGCAGACGCTATTACCATTACAATATGATGTATTAAATTGATACAGATGTTGATTCCCATAGGGAACTTAAAATATTTGTCCTGAATGAGTAAATTTATAATACCAATATAATGGTCCGTTATTGGACATTATAAATTTTCCGGCTAACTCATTCATTGGTTGCCTGCGTTTCGCCCTCGTGTGCTAAGTTAGGCTCGTCAGTTGGGACTTAGCACACCACCCAAGACGCAAGGCTAGTGCATACCGAGGAGGCCACTGCATAGGCTACTTGAAGCCACCAGCAGTGCCAATGCACTATGAGAGCTATGTCTCATTTCTAAAAATTGATGCCTGCCTGGCCATCAGATCCCAACTGACGAGCCTAACTTAGCACACAAGGGTGAAACGCAGGCAACCAATGAATGAGTTAGCCGGAAAATTTATAATGTCCAATAACGGACCATTATATTGGTATTATGTATTAAATTAACAGTCTTATTTTTTTGGCAATTCTAAGAGTGTATTTTTGGTGTATGGATGGATAAAGTAACAATGTAAGGTATATTTTAAAAACAGTATATTCAAGACAATAAGCTCGTCCTGATTATTCAAACAGAAGAAATTTGTATAATGGACCAGTAATTGAATCCAGCAGTTCCGACTTCCATGACGCACACTTTGAATAACACACCAGAGAAGTCTAAATTAATTTTGTAATCAATGCTATTAATGACATTTTAAAGCAATCTTTTGATAGGAATGAATAAAGAAAAATTATTATACCATGCCATGATTATTGGTGTGACACTACAATGGATGAAAGAAGCCGAGCGTCGCGTCTACCTATACTCTTATCTGCAGCTTGGTTCTGTAAACTTTGTGGGAGCATCCTAACAATGGACCACCATCGAGAAGATACGGCTGCGAGTGAAATTCGTATCTTGTAATATCGTGAAGTTTTGAAGGTATCCAGTGACTGCTAATAATACAAAGTGTGAGATAACACGAGGAGAAATTTGAAGTGAATTATTTCAAAGGAATATGGAACTGCGATAGTATTATCAGGACAAGTGTTCTGCAATCCACAATTTTATTTATTTAGGTGTATGCACACAAGCCATTGATAAAGTGTTATAATTGAATTTTATGTGATACAGGGCTAACTCCATCTCTTTAAGTTATAGGTAACTACTTTTACAAGATCTGAAACAGTTGTAACAGACCTAGTGAAAAACAGGCTTCAAGCAGAACGGTAAAGGATGAATGAAGTCGAAAGAATGTGTTCTCTAATTATTTATGAAAAAGCAAAGCAAAGTCACCTCCGTACAGGCCATGAAGGCCCTTGGAGGAGTGGAAGGTAAAGGCTTCCACCATTGTTAACCTCGGCACGTGATGGGGTAGAGTGGTTAGTTCTATGCCCAGCTGCCTTAGCCCCCAAGAATTAACCTGGTACTCATTTTTGGTGTAGGCTGAGTGAACCTCAGGGCCATATGCACCTCAGGAAGTGGAAATCTCATTTCTTAAATTTTATGACTTCCTGACTGGGATTCAAACCCACATCCCTCCGGGTGAACCGAGCATGCATTTACCGCCTCGGCCAGGCAGCCCCTAATTAATTATGAGGTGTCTATCAAACAGCAGTTACAGTACGATACGAAACTAGATACATTTTGTGGATGTAAAGACGCTTCAGCACTTACAAGAGCTCTTAGATGTGAAAATAGATCCAATGATGTACCTATTCTTCAAGGTGGGAGAGAAAATAGGACAGTACTTGAGAACCATTTATTGCGCTTCCTGATAAATGGCTTATCAACCAACTACCAAATTCCTGTGGCATATTTTTCTCAAAGAAATTTTCTGGCCTCTAAATTCACACTCTAACATTGTCGGTAATTAAACAGTGGAGGCTTCTAGTATTATAATATTAATATTCTGAATCACAAAATTAATGCAAATATGATGAGATGATTGTCTGAAGGAAAACCAATAAAGCCACAAATATGAAATCCGGAAGAATAAAGCAGATCTTTAGTTCTAACTTTCGATGAGTGCCACATACTGAAGAATGTTAGAAACTTTCTTCTAGAAAAGACAATGACAGGTGGACATAAAAAATAACACGAAAGGGATCTAGAAAACTTGTATGAACTGCAGTCAAAGGAAATAATGAAGCCGGTTCCTTTCCTTTCCCATGTGAATGCATAAGCTTTCAAGAATTGAGGTCTAACTATTACTTTTTTGAAATTTATAAAGAAATGGTTTTATATTCATGATATAAATAGCATTAATGCATTTTTTTGAGATACATGATGAAAGACTACCTTGGTTTTATTTATTTATTTAGTTATTTATTTATTAGCACCTTGTTTTCTATTTCAAGGTCCACTCAGCCTATGCGATTAGAATCGAGGAGCTATCTGTCGATGAGATAGCGGCCCCGGTCTAGACAGCCAAGAATAACGGCCGAGTGGATTCATCGTGTTGACCATACATCACCTCGTAATCTGCAGGCCTTGGGCTGAGCAGCGGTCGCTTGGTAGGCCAAGGGCCTTTAAGGGCTGTAGTGCCATGGGGTTTGGTTTTCTATGGCATGGCTCAGGCTATGGAGCCTGCTATTATGCCCAACCATAATACATTGCTTAATTTATGTTCAATTCTGCTACATGCTAGTGTAACTTATAGACCAAGTGGAAAAGTTTATCTAGTTCCTACGGTTAATATTTACATGAAGAAAGTAAATTATACGAGGATATGTGTTATAGATTATGTTCTTATATGTAGGTAATGTTTGCAACACTTTATTTTGAACAATTGAGTACTAGGAAATTAAGAAATCCAGTAAAGAAAAAGCTAGTGTGGGTTTCTGAGTAAAGAAACATATGAAGCTCTTCTATTGACTATTTTCTGTCCTCTGGATTTAATTTTGTACTAACGAGAACATTTAATGGCAATTCAACAGAGAATTTTTTCAGTAAATTAAGATATATTTCAGGAAATAATGATACGCTGGATTTTAGGGCAGCAATATTCAGCATGAACAGGATACTGAAAAAAAGCTTATTTGCTTTATCATCCCACACACAAAGACTTAAAGGAACAATGGAAATGAAGAACACATCAGGTATGAATGTGCAGAGGAAAGAAGTTTTACGGAGTACTATTCCAAGCTCAGTGATGAATATCTTAAACAACCTTAATGAACCTCCACATAAGTTCAATTATCCACAATATTTTCTTGTATGTTCTATTATGTTTACTGTAATTTGCAGGCACTCACTATTTATCTGAATTTCAGGTCTTGGATTCGTTACTATGGAACAAGCATTGATGACGTACATTGGAGATTTTATAGTACACCAAGTGCAGAAGGAAACTCAATGTAAACTGTGCTATTGGTAGTGATAGGCAGTCTGAGACGGGGTCTCGAGATTTTTCGAGCCTAGCGCAGGCATTGTTTCTTGCAAGAAATTTCTAGAGATCTCAAGAGCCTTGACCCCACAGATGTGGTGAGCAGCATGTCGTAGGCCTACAGGTACTTACAAAATTGTACAAAACTATTTTAATCCTCGTAGTCAATACTATATATTTTTACGTTCAATTAAGATGGAAGTTCACACACAAATAGACATGTTTTGACCCGGCATTGGGACATCCTCAGTAAAACATGTATAATGCATTAAAAACATAGGAAACACACAAAATGAAATGTTAGTTAAAAAGTTTTAAAAAAAAGCATGATTAAAGTTAAAAGATACTGTGAAATGTTGATCATTAAAACAGTCTTGAGCTGGAAGTCTTTCTGTTTCAATGCTTTTTGTTGTCCTTTGGTGTGGTTCGACTAGTATTTGTATACTGTTGGCTTAGTTTTTGTGTTCCGACCTGGACTGATATTTAAAGTTAAGTTCCTCATCGGCTTCATTCTCGACAACACAGTGCTTAGGGTCCTTCTTGGATCGAGATATTTCTAGAACCTCAAAGACCTTGAATGTTATGGTCCAAGAAAATTTGGTTCACCAGTCCACTTCGACCAAGTCGATCTACATTTTATGAACATTAGCATAAATGACGGAATATTACATTACGATCATTGCTCAACGACATTACATTACGAAATAAGAAATTTATTCAATCCAAAATCCACCTAAAATAGAGTGAACCTGCAATCGATTCTAAGAGGAACTGCTTTGCTCACTATATATCTTCACTGAAAAAGGGACCTCTATAATGGACAATTAATATTTTAAAGTTTAAAATATCAGCCGAATTTATCATTTTATTCGACTTGTTATTAAATAACCAAACTATATTAACGCAAGTTATAGAATTACTACAGACTTATAATGTAACTTATCTCCATACCTAGTACAAATAGGTCACTGTTTCCCATCTGACAGTAGGCGATTTCATTTTAATGCATGTCAATTTAGTACTATCGACCAAACAAATGTACTATTATCTTTAACGCCTAGGAGTTATAAAAGTTTTTAAAGATTGAAAATTGTTATCTGGATGCTCTTTTAACATTTTGTAATATTTAGAAAACTGACAATAAGCTTTAACTTTAGTCAAATAATTGTATAAAGTCATAATATATCGCATAAAATATGCTACCAATTTTAATACAAGGTTTTATGGTGTACACCAAAAATTTTTTAATAGTCATTGTAAGAATATGTTCATTTTTATATATACATATATGTATGTTGTAAGTTATGTTAATATTGTACTTAGGCCTTGTCACTAAGTTTCCTATGGCTGATGATGGCATACAAATAATGCCGAAACCGGTCCCAATGTTTGAAAGGTAATAAATATGTGATGTGTTAATGACCTCACATTGTTTTTGTATTGAAAAGGTGGACATAACTATCCTCAATTTATAGTGGACTGATATACATAAGCATTATTGTAGTTGAACCGTCTGATTTTAGTCTGTAAAATGGATAATACAAATCAAATTAAGGTTGAAAAGTGGTGACGAACAGTACAACATTTAGATTAAGTTATGAAGAACGAAAATTAATTTACATTACGTGGCCCGCTTGTATCACCCGTGTTCTCTGATTATGGAGTCCACCTCTCTACTGACTTGCTCCCGCAGTCGAGACACAAGACGTGTTGCTGCAAGGAAGTGGAGTGGGGAAATGAAGCACGGCTTGTAGGAGAATGGGAGTTTGCAGAATAATGGGGGCGGTGACTGAAATCAAATGTAATAATTGTGAGTTCTTATGTTCCTGTTTTTCTACTACAAGTGATTGGAATAAAAGTTTCCCATGTTATGTTCTTTTTTGTCTCATTTCAGTTGAGGGCTGGGTTCTTATATTAATCCATAGTAATGTAAAAATTCTCTAAAATGTTGAGTAGTGGACCTTTTTGTTCACGTTGTAGAATTTTTAGATCTAGATCTATTGTAGTATAATTGTGATCATAGTTTTTGTGATGGTTACTCATAGCAGAGAAACGATTGTTGTGATGTTCTGTATATCTTATAAGGAAGTTCCTACCAGTTTCTCAGATGTAACTTGACGTGTATCCCTGACATTCTAGTTTATATATCCTAGAATTTGTGTATTTATTGCTAGTATTTAGTGTGTGAGAGTTAAATAATATTCTTTCACTTGTGTTGCTAGTTTTGAAAGCAATTTTTAGGTTCTGTTTTTTGTACGTTCATGATTCTGTGTATATTATTATTGCTAAATGTGAATGTGGCATTTTTTTCTTTAGTTTTTGAATCTTTCCTTAGAGTAGTTGTGGGCTTGTTAGTATGTTTATTGATTAGCTTATTTATAAATTTTGTGCTGAATCCGTTGTTCAAAGCTATTTCGCGGATGGTCTCAATTTCTTTTTTCAAATTTTTCTTTAAGAGCAGGATTTTGAAAGCTCTTTCTAACATGCTATTGTAGGCAGCTTTGTATTGAATTTTGTTTAATGGTGTTAGCATTGTAAGTTGGTTTCCGGTAAATGTTAAATGCCAGATGATTGTTTTTACGATGTAATAGTGTTATGTCTAACACTGCTATCTATGATGGCTAGCACATCGTCGACGTAACGTGTCCAGTATTTTATAGCTTTGATCTTATCTATGATGTTTGTGTGTTCTAAGTGGTCCATATATGTGTTAGCCAAAATACTTGAGGACGGTGGTCCCATAGGTAAACCTGTCTGCTGGTAGATTTTATTGTCAAAAATGAAATAATTATTACAAAGAGAAATTTAATAGGCCTATGAACTCGTCTATTTCACCAATGCTTAATTTGCTGAATTTGGTTAAATTATTCCATATCAACTTTATAGTGGTTTTAATGGGGATATTGGCATACACATTGATGTCAAATGAAAGGATCTTGTGGTGTTCTGGTATCTTTATGTGTTTTATTCTTTTGCAAAGTTCTATGGAGTTCTTTATCATTGTTTTCACTTGGTAGTGATAATGTGTACTAAGGAAGTCTTGAATAAATTGAGATGAAATGAAATGTCATATGGCTTTTAGTGCCGGGATATCCCATGACGGGTTCGGCTTGCCAGATGCAGGTCTTTCTATTTGACTCCCGTAGGCGACCTGCGCGTCATGATGAGGATGAAATGATGATTAAGACAACACAATACACCCAGCCCCCGTGCCATTGGAATTAACCAATTAAGGTTAAAATCCCCGACCCGGCCGGGAATCAAACCCGGGACCATCTGAACCGAAGGCCAGTATGCTGACCGTTCAGCCAACGAGTCGGACAATAAATTGAGATAATTTGTTCGTTGGGCTACCCCTAAAATTGATAATAGGTCGTATAGGGATGATAGCCTTATGAATTTTTGGTAACGATTTCAGTACAGGTAACTTAGGGTTCATGGCAATGAGTTTTTTCTTTTCAAATTCATTGAAAAGGAAAGTACTATTATTTACTTTTTTTTTTTTTTTTTTTGCAAGTTGCTTTACATCGCACCGACACAGATAGGTCTTACGGCGACGATGGACAGGAAAGGGCTAGGAGTTGGAAGGAAGCGGCCGTGACTTTAATTAAGGTACAGCCCCAGCATTTGCCTGGTGTGAAAATGGGAAACCACGGAAAACCATCTTCAGGGCTGCCGACAGTGGGATTCGAACCTACTATCTCCCGAATACTGGATACTGGCCGCAATTAAGCGACTGCAGCTATCGAGCTCGGTCTATTATTTATTTACTATTGTTTACTATTGATTTTAATTTTTTTTCAGGTTATTTAAGGGATTCTTCTTGATTACGTCAAATTTGTTTTCCGTGAAAAACGAATGCATTTTATTAATATAACCTTGCCTCTTCATTATTACTATTGCATTCCCTTTATCAGATTTAGTTGCTATTAGGTTATTAACCTTTAATTTTTCTTTGAGGTTGTTAACTTTCTTATTAATGGATCAGTCTGTGTTATTAAATACTTGTTTATGATAAGATAAAAGTTTGTTTTTCATAACGTATTTTATCTCTTCCTGTTTACCTAACATTTTATTTTGTGTTTCCTATGTTTTTAATGCATCATACATGTCTTACTGAGGATGACCCAATGCCGGGTTGAAACATGTCTATTTATGTGTGAAGTTTCATCTGAATTGGACGTAAAAATATATAGTATTGACTAGGAGGATTAAAACAGTTCTGTACAATTTTGCAAGTTCAACCGTTAATACGGATTCAACAATGAGATTCATAGTCTGTAATGGCCTATAGGTAGACTAAGCTGAATGTTGTTTGTGCGGAGTATGCAAGTAGCCAACCACGAACTTTCTCCATTCTCTAAATATGTCAACAAGCGATGAGGGCGTTAATTTCTTTTTTATTTCTACTAAGGTCTATTTTGATACAATATAACGTAATTATAAAGGATACACATTCTGGTAATGTATACAGCAGTAAGTGCACAAATTAGTAGGCTAGGTACAGAAACTGACGGCTACTGTTTGTACACCTACCTGGATACTAGAGGCATGCATTATTCAAACTCGAGATGGGGCAAAGTGCCCCTTGCTGCATATGCAACCACAATTACACATAAGTGGAACATGTAATCTAAAATGCCTCAGTTTGTTCCAATTCTTTCGACAGGTAGGTGTACATCATTTTCAGACCCCACATTTAATATCATATGACCATTGCCTGTGTTTACCGATATTTTGGTGATGAAGGAAATAATTCCTTAGAGTATTCGCATCATAATTAGGTACTTCGGTATGACGGTGCAATGTTTAATTGTGTCTAATTGTACGCGACAACTTTAAGACGATGTCTGAAACGCAACGTAGGTCCTGGATGTACATTATTTTGAAGAGATGCCACATAGCACAGCCTGCTGTGTTGTTCAATCAAAAGAGGTCAAATATGTCAGTAGAAATACTTCGGGGATCATCCGGCACTTAGAAACACACAATATCACTCAAGGTAGTGATGTGCAGTCTGAGACAGGGTCTCGTGATATCTCGAGAATAGCGCAGGCACTATTTCTCGCAAGAAGTGCTGAGAGATCTCGAGACCATTGCCCCTGCATTGTACAGTGAGCAGCATGTCGTAGACTCACAGGTAGGTGGAGCTGAAAGTTATTTGTGCAAAGTATGCGAGTAGCCAACCACGAGCGCTCTCCATTCCATAAATGGTTGTCAGCAAGCGACTAGAGCGTTCATTTGTACTGAGGATGCATATACTGAGATTGTATGCAGCGGTAAGTACACAAATGAGTAGGCTATGTACAGAAACTGGCAGCTACTGTACGTCCTTCATCATCATCACTAATTGATCAGACCCCACATGCTTGTATTTACCAACATAAAGGTGACGAAGGAAAGAAGCCCTTACAATATTATAGAGTACTTGCATCATAATCAGGTACTTCGGCATACGACTGAACAATGTGTAATTGGTCTAACTGTACGCGATACCTTTCAGACGATGTTCGAAATGCAACGTAAGTTGTGGATTTGGGATTGTTCTGAAAAGATACCACATAGCACAGTTGTGTTGTTTGTTCCAAAGAACTAAAATACGTCAGCAGAAACACCGTATTTACTCGCGTATTGGACCTCTGTTTTTTTTTTTTTTGCTAGCTGCTTTACGTCGCACCGACACAGATAGGTCTTATGGCGACGATGGGACAGGGAAGGGCTAGGAGTGGGAAGGAAGCGGCCGTGGCCTTAATTAAGGTACAGCCCCAGCATTTGCCTGGTGTGAAAATGGGAAACCACGGAAAACCATCTTCAGGGCTGCCGATAGTGGGATTCGAACCTACTATCTCCCGGATGCAAGCTCACAGCCGCGCGCCTCTACGCGCACGGCCAACTCGCCCCGTGGACCTCTGTTTTTCCCACTTTAACAGCCCAAGAAAGTGTGGGGGGGGGGGGTCAATATGCGATAACCTCAAATTTTGTGCAGTGAATACATGGCTTCTAGGCTATAAATTATACATGTAAGCATTCTACACTATTCTTTAACAAACTTATGAATGTATTTGAGTTATACTGGCAATTTTCATTGGAAGGCAGTATTTCTAACTGAAAAAAGACATTAGTTGGTGAACATGACTTTTAGGCCTACATATAAAGTAAATATAGTCAGTTTTAGTTAATCATATCACGTCATTCGTTTCATCTCAATAATTCCTTTCATTAGGTTAACGTCAGGAATGGCATACGGTTGTAAAAACTCGCTACAAAGATTCATCTCACTTTGTACTCGACCCTGCAGAGAAAAGGGAAAAGGGTATCATATTATCATATTATGCAATATTGATACAAACAAACTTAATGGCCAGTCATTCGTTTCTGTCAGTTGAGCAGTTGGCCTACCACACAGTAAACTTGTGTAAACCTGCTTTCATTTGAATTATCGTCTTGTGCCACCAACTTCCCTGCTACCGGCATGTCGTCATTCCACATGACGTTATCTTCACTGCCATCTCATCAGTCACCCAGCCATGCATCGAGAGCATTCGAGGTCTAGTCTTTTTTGAAACTTTTAAAAATAGTTTTGTTCCAAATTATAGAGTCCAAACAGTGAAAATCTTATTCCGAAACAGTTTCTGGAGTTGGTCTCTGGTATTCCCAGTTGGTGTATGTGTAGCAGAAGCTACTCCTTCCAAATAAAGCCATGCTTCGATATAAAGTGTGCCAAACAACCAACTGATAACTAGCGTATGTTACGAGTTGTTCTTCCGAATGTAATACATAGTGACTGGAAGCGTTCTTTGGGTAACTGCTGCTGTTGAAAGCCAAACCTTATCTTTAAGTATGTTTTATGCTTGTTCTCCACATTTATCACATCAGGATTTACCTAAACAGCTGTAAATGAGATAAGACAGACCGCACTCTTTAGGTTAGGTATGCTATCCAGTGCCAGAAGTTCCACGACGGGAAGATTAAAAATAAATAACAGGATAGTTTGGAGAGTTTGTCGCATTTATGGATATCTACAGGCATGGCGGTAATGCGTTTTATTATCATAATGTTTAATTTCATACGATCGTTGTCTCCATTTTTTTATTAACGCATACTGTAGTATGTTTTGTTTGGCGTCTCCGAAAATCATTAAGTGGGGACATAAAATTATTAATATTCGTGAGGTACGTTGGCGAGTAAAACAATCGTTGGATTGTTTTCATCATGTTTTAAACCTACTTCACTAAAAAAAAGAAAAAAAAAAAAAACCCAACCTATATTGGCCTGAGTTACGAGATATTCAACGACCACTCTGTTAATGATCTCGCCTGCTATATTAATAAGCAACAACCGTGAATATTTCTTAACTAAAGTAAACTCATTTCCTTATCCCGAGTGGTGCAGCTCTTTTTAGACAGGCTCCCAGTGGAAGGGAGTTGCACGTACGATTTTTACCACATATCAACCTTCCCGCCATTCATAAATCTCTGCAATACGGTACCGGGAATCGAACTCAGGTTCCCGAGAACGGCTGCTAATTGTGCTAACCCTTACACTAGCGGACATTCTTAACTCAGAAAACAGACATATATACAGTACATGACTGATGCATGCTTGCAATGTGCGGGTCGGACACGAAACTATTCGCCTATATGTGCGACGTCATCAGAGCTGCAGTAGACCTATGTTACAGAGGCGGACATTACCTAACTACGAAACACAGATGTACAGCATGACTTAGACGCATTTCATCGTGTGGGTTGTACGGATGAAACTATTCACAAATTTGTGTGATGTCATCAGAGCTGCATAAGGCTTGTACCCGCTTCGAAGCGGAATCGTTGTTCTTCTCTGACGAATTACGTTAGGGGGTCTTGTATGCAAGATTTATTTTTTAACTTTTTTCATTTCAAAAATCCAAGGGGGGTGTCTAATACATGAGTAATTACGGTCTGGCATGATCCAGCACTTAAAAACACGTTACATCTCAGAAGGGGAATCATCACAGAGAACACCTCTGGCCCAGCCTGCATCACAAGACACTACCCTGTTGACAACTGCAAAGTATCTAAGTACGTGCACATCCTATCTACAATTACTAACAAATTATGTTATTCAGCTAAGAAGTTCACCTCAAATAACTCTTGAACCGTTTAAGATACTGACTTTCTGTTTCTACTTTCATTAATGGTAATAAGGGGTTCATAGTTGAACATGCAGGACTTTACCAGGCTATTGACAAAATTTATCGGCACACACGTTTCCATATGAGAACACTATTTCACAGCACAGGAGAAATGGTCTCGAGAGCATTGCCCATCACTAGCTATTGGCTGATCAGCAAGAGTAAAATTAGTTCCCTGCTGACAGATTTAATTTACATCAGAGATGCTTCAGATAAGCTGTATTGGTGTGGATAATGACAATAATTTTCAAATTTGTGTGCAAAGTTGCTAAGTTTGTGTCTACCAGAATATGTGAAACGTTGATGGACATTGTTCTGCCTGTACTGACAAAATCCTGTTTATAATGTGCACCTCATCTTCTGACAGCAGTCATGACGAGTAGTTAAGCAAGCTGATTTGTAAAATAGCAACTCCTATCTTTCTTGAAAAAGTGCTTGCAAAACAACAGAATGACTTGAACATGTTAAGTATCTAAATGGAAAACTTTTAAGTTGGAACATATTAAAAGTTTAAGCTGCCTTCAGCAGATGCGAAGACAGCGAGGGACATCCTTGCAGTGCTCTAGTTGAGTAGCAGAGGATTGTAACCATACTAAATGTACAGGGTTCCAGCTGGAGTGACGAGGCGTTATAAGCGTAACAGACGGCAATGCACCGACACAGATAGGTCTTATGGGGATGATGGGATAGGAAAAGGGCTAGGAGTGGGAAGGAAGTGACCATGGCCTTAATTATGGCGCTTTAAAATCAACCTCAGAAGAGGCTAGGATGTTCCGTAGAAGCAATGTGCAGTTCTTATGCTGGAGGAACTGGGTGACCACCAGAGAACATTATGAAGGTGGCAATAATCAACTTCATGTCACTGACTGGAAAAGTCAGAAGAGGTGACTGATTTAACGGAGGAGAATGTTACTATGATGGGATTGAGTGAGGTTATGTGGAGAGGAAAAGGAAGGAAGTAGTAGAGGAAGAGATTCACTCTCTACTGGAGTAGAGGACATAAGACAAAGAACTGAGTGGGGATAATGACCAATAAGATCTTCAGTGAGTATGTAGATAAAGTGGATTACATATGATAGTAAAGATACAGTTAAGGGCAGAGAATGGAGCAAAGGATTTCATCCAAGTGTACCGCAGACTGGATGAAAAGAAGATATGGACAAATACCTGGAAATATTGGAGAGAGAAATAAAGGATGTGGCAGTGACTGTCCTGGGAGACTGGAATGCGACAGAAAAGGACTGGACGTAGCCGAATATTTTGTATATGATGTCCAGATACATGAGGGGAGGACAGAGTGGTTTTGGAATGAAACTGGACTATAACACGAAAGTGTGCTGTCATCACTGATATTCATATTGATTATGGATGGAATTGGTCAGGGAACTGAATGTAATACTGTTTGCAGATGATACTGTGGTGTGGGGAGTAAACAGGGAGGAAGTACTAGAGAAAATTGGCATGTTGAACGAGATTACTGGAATGAAAATCAACATGGAAGAGAGTAAGGTAAGACAATGGTGTTGAGTAGAGGAGGAAGGGAAAGGAGATGGTTTTTTTTTTTTTGCTTTACGTTGCACCGACACAGAAGGGTCTTATGGCGACGATGGGACAGGAAAAGCCTAGGAATGGGAAGGAAGCGGCCGTGGCATTAATTGAGGTACAGCCCCAGCATTTGCCTGGCGTGAAAATGGGAAACCACGGAAAACCATCTTCAGAGCTGCCGACAGTTGGATTCGAACCCACTATCTCCCGGATGCGAGCTCACAGCTGCGCGCCCATAACCGCACGGCCAACTCACCTGTGAGATGTTATTTGTAACAATCTAATGTTAATAAAGATAAAGGTTTAGTTAGTATGACTGACACATGGTATGTTAATAGGATACTAGAAGCAGACCACACCCACACCTAGATACAAAATTAATATTGATTACATTAGGATTTTTAAAATTATAATGATAATTTATTTTTAAAATAAATTAATGTTATTTTAATCTAAGAAAAATTGTAAGATTTTAAAGTGGTGGAAAGATGGAACTTCTCAAACTTACAATTTAGAATTTGTTACATATAATAATTCCTCCACGGACCAAGATGAAATTTATTATATTGTAACTTGCATAACAATGTACATTCACACTTTCTTCTCTAAATGTCAATAATGATTTGCTCCATAAAACTCTTTACTCACCTCCATGTCAGAAGACTGGTAGTAACCAAAATTTTCAAGGGCTCATTCATTTTTCTGTAGTCTGTCATCAATATTATTGGGTGGGAGAACAGGTTCATTCCATGCAACCATGAATGGTGCCTGATGAAGCTGCAATAGCTAAAGCAGATAAAGTGCCAAGATCACCACAACCAAGTGCAGAACAACATAGTCAGCTGTTCATTCAGTGGTATAGCAAATGAGCTCACCAGGTGAATATTCATGATTGCATAGAATTAACTTATTTCTCAAGCCAATAATTTTGTATTGATATCATAAGCCTTCAATTAAACACAGGCCAATCCAGACTCAAACCAGCGGGCACAGAAGAAAATATATTTTGTTCAGCACTTCATTAACATGATAACTAATAAGGGACAGAAAATCCTGTCATCTTGTCCCCCTAAATAATAATCACCACCACATCACCACAACAAGGCTGGCAACACATGTTCTACTTTGCTACCACACACAGTGGTTGTGGGGTGGTTCAGCCAGTCACTACAATCAACCATTCTCAACCACAATGTACGTATTTGTTAGAAGTTTGTATCAACCACATTTCAACCATACTGCAAGCATAATACTGAAATGGATTTTGATGATTGTAGTTATTATTACATCGATGAATATGGTGTCATTGAAATAGAGGTTATTGTGTTCAACCTATTACAGAAAATAGGAGCGAAAGTCAGTTTCACTTACTGTATCAGTCTTTCAGAATCTACGATGACAAGTTTTAAAATTATTTTAGGACAAGCCAAGATATATCTGATTATTTGTTATTACAATTAAAAGATGGTTTGTAATAGAACAACACCCCTATGAGAAAATATATATCATTTGAAAAACAGAATTAATGAAATAAAAGGGTGTGCACAAGATGTGGGATGGGTGTTTGTGCTTGCTACATTGCATGTTGTTTGTCAGTGACCAGCATATCAGCGATGTGTGTTTATTTCAACCACCACCAACCACATTTTAATGGGTGATATCGCTCACATATCATATAAATTTGAAACCACCCACAGCCAACCACCATTCAGTGGTTGTGGTGTTGTTGCAACATGGTACATGTGTTCCCAGCCTAACATAATCAGGAATAAGAGTCCGGGAAGATAATCTGACTCATGAAGGTTTTATTATTAATTCTGGCAATGAATTCAATATATTATTAGCCTGTAAAAATAGTTTCCAACTTATATCTGTGGAGATCATAACAAAGTCTTACCACTTATGCATGATGAATCACAATAACTCGAAAATGGGAAGTAATAAACGTCTATAAAGTACTGATAATATGAAAAACAATTTTAAGATAATTCACCATATTAATAAATAATAATCTATAAAATTAAAATAAAAGGATGAAACACTATCTTTACATACCTTTGGTTTCTCAAGTTACAAAGTTTCAACATAAATGCATAAACAGTAAGTAAATAATATAATCTGGAGATGGTGAAATCGTCTTTCAATTCAATTTTATTTCCAAGAAACCCCTCAGAAGATTAAGCATCCACTAGAGGGAAGTTAGTTTTAACATTTACACGAGATATGTTGTTGGTTTTTTTTAATTTCTCTTGTTCTGTATGTGTGGATTTCTAGAAGAGGAGGAAGTTCCTTCTTCTGCCCTCATCAAAGCCACAGTGTTTTAAAAAATAATAGACACTTGATTTATTAGGAGACAGATTAAGTGCATTTCAGCTAGTTACTTTGTTCCTGGGATGGAGTACAACATCTCCAAAAAGTCAAAAATAGTCAAATCAGCACACACTCACACGAGACTTGGTCCATTTCTCTTGCAGACTTCACTCACAATCACAATACTCAACAACAGAAGTGAGATGCAATGAACAGAAATGATACAAATACCATAGGGAGCAGTCCCACACAATGTCAAATGACATGGCTTCTCCTAACAGAATTTTGTGTGGCCTATCACATACTTTTTATAAAGAACCAGCCGCAATAATACTGCAAAGTGAAAATATGCATAACTATACCTTGCAGTAAATGAATGCACATAGCAATAATGTCTATAAAAACAGTTTTATTAAAAATGCTGACCAACAGGTTCTAATATTTGCACGAATCTTAAAAGTCATCAGTACATGAATTGTTGGATAAATTTGGTATATCAAACATTTTCTTAGCCACATGGAAATAAATAATTTGTATTAAATACTGTAAATATAAAGGACACATAAGAGGAAATTTAATCACCTCGAGTTCATTCATTAACCAATCAATAATTTAATTTAATAAACCTGATATCTATATATACTTACAGGAAGGCACTATACTATAAGAATACTAACTTACTTTCAGGGAAAGGCAAGTTAGTATTCAAGCAGATGTACAATGGATGTCATCTCCAGCAAAGCATGCAACAAGATTCAAGATTAGGGAGTAAATATTATGTAGAAACACACACTGCACAGCACCTAGATTTTTCAGCATATTCTAAATACTGCAGGGCTGATAATTACATTGTTTTGCCTCTTAACCCTCACCCCTCGTCTGTCGGGTGAGGCCCGACATATGATATTTCCATTCCGGTCGCATGTTGGGCGAGACCCGACATGATATTGTATCGCCCACCGCTCGCCTGCCATCTCTTAGCCAACAAAATACACAATGCTATACTGTACTGCCATCTTTTAGTTCAGCGTGGAACTTTGTAGAATCCAGATACTATTTGACAGTCAGTCAAAAATCTGTTATCTAGATGGCAGGATAGCTGTCAGATGTCCACTCACATACACGAAAGCTCGAGAGATAGTTGAACCTTACTAAAACTTATCTCTGTGATCTCACTTCAATACGGAAACAAAATGAAGTTTATATCTTTGAGTAAACAAACATGGTCACCATATGCTCTTCTAGTCATATATAACTTACTGTTCAATGTTGTATATGTCAGGTAAGACACAGAACCACAGTATATTCGTACCTCTACTCCTTCCTTGTACCCTAATGAATATATCTAATAGCATTTGACGATGCCTAAAAGTGAACTGGCAATGGTCGGCTTGTATACCATAACCCAACATGTGCCTGATGGTGACGTCTGGCACAATTATAAATCAACAGATCCCGATTTCAAGAAATTGCTGTTTGCAGAGGTTTCAGCCTACAAACTACCGTGAGGTATGAAACCAGAGACTGAATAGAGTTTTTCAATTGCTTTTTACCGATAATTTGTTCAGTGAAATTATTAACGAAACCAATCGGTATGCGATAACGATAGTAATAATAATAATAATAATAATAATAATAATAATAATAATAATAATAATGCAAAATAATTTCTCTTAAATTGCACATATTTAAAAGCAAGTGCTATCTCCAAAATCGTGAAAGATGAATACAGGTCATATAAGACAAAAATTCACATTTAATATACGAGAAGTAGAGACAACACAGAGAACTTTAATTCGAGGGGTAAGTGTTAAAATGACAATCACAGTACTCAGCAAGAATAAAAGAAAAAATGTACACTTGAACAACAAACCAGACATTCCTTACAGTATTTAGTTAGAGGCTGCATAAAATGATCATAAAAATTAGCAGATAAAGATGGATGCTATGGATCTCTGATCACATTGAAAGGCTTTGCCATACCATGGTCACTAAGCTTGGAGTTTTCAGAAGGCAGGATGGCCAGCATTTTTCCTTTCCTCTCGTTTGTCTGAATTGAAAAACTACCTTCCTTAAACCTCTGAATCAAACTCCATGAGACCTAGAACAGGAAATAAGGACATTGCTCAACTGCTATGCTAGAAAAATGAAGTCAGAAAGAGGTGATTATGTAATGAATCTGTCGCTTATTTATTTATTTTTTTTTCAGTGACTTTAAGAAGACTGTTTCTTTCAAATTTTTCTGATTGCTGGTGATGGTGTAAAAAAGAAGACCAACCGAGACTCTCTCTAGTTCAAAGCTCTAGTAACTACTCAAGGAAACTTGTATATATAATGATAAACTAATTTATTCTCACGAGCCCCAACGATTTTCATTAATGGAGTTCAGTAGGAAAATGATGCACTGAATTAGAAAGCTATAATATGAAAAACTTTATTTCAGTTTATATACCAAGTAAATGCTGGGAGGGTACTTGTACAAAGTTCCAAGGAAAATTCTATTAACCCATGATTCACAAATGAACGTCTGTAAACAAGATCTTACACTACCCAGGGAAAACGAACAAAACATTCAGCAATAAAATCTATTATAGCATTTTTTCCACACAGAGGCTAAACAATGAACCTTTTGGCGTGGACCGTCGACCAGCGCTCATCATGCTGTGGAGTGATGAGGTATGCGACCTCAACTGTTTGAGCTTTAACTTATTTCTCCTTGTAGTGGAAGGATTGGGCTTTCGAATGATTTACCATGATCCCTATTTTGATCATATTTTGTTTGCTGACATTCAAGTGATATTCCAGGGAATAATTATCCTCACCACCTGATGAAACTGCTGCATTTGTCTGCTATCTAGTGACCACTATGCATACCTCTTGCATTATACCTGTTTTTCCTCTCAAGGAAGAACCAGACTGTAAACTTAAACATAAATTCTGTTTAATAAGGGCTCTCTTGAGATGGTTTTTCCCAATCTATTTCCTTGTCACCATCTGTCTTGGATTTGTTCAGTTGTGGGTGGAGATAGCTTCTACAAGTAACTGTGGGTTACCGAGTGGGGAAATAGAGGATTTATTAGTGGAGTGATTCTAAACTCAACAATTATGGTAAGACTGCATCATATTTTCTGGAAGAATGGAGTTTGTATAACATATATCTGAGAGTATTATTCAAATCCATAAAATAGTACTGAAGCTATGCTGCTTGACACAAAGTCCTGTAGGATTCTGAGAGTTCCCTGCCTAGAACTCCTCCCACAGCACAGAGATGAGTGGGCATTTAAAACCACCATGCTGAGGGTTTCAAGATCTTTATTCTCCTCAAACAATCAGTGACCAAGTGATTAAAAAAGAAAGCTTTCATGGTATAATCTTTATGCGTGTTTCTATATACTATAGTTAACTAGTAAACGATCATCCAAACTAGAAAATAAAACTAGAAAGAATGAAAAACTTATCTATCCAAGGATGTGATTGAAACACGTACTGTTCAGTTGGATCTTTTGATATTCAACTTAGCATCTGTGTAAGATGAAGAACAATCCAACGTTAAACAGCAGAGGGGAATATGAACTGAACAATACACATAGGAGCAGACAGAAGAAGAGGGAAGGAATGGAGATGGACAAGAAGTTAGAATGGGACAGCCAATGTAGAACAACATGCTGATCAAGCACGCTCTGCACTAGAAATAAGAATGTACTCATAAGCAATTGTGGAGTTCCTAACTGCAGGTAAAAATTTTGCACATATTTCAAATAACAAAATCACCTAACTGCCTTTACACTTCTATTTCTATGCTGTGCTGTGTGTGTTTACTGCATTAGTCTCATAAGTATTTCTTCTTTTATATAGTATCTGTCAAAACAAACAATACTGAAATTACAAACATGTTCTGAACAGCAAAATGCATCATTATAACACGGAAGGTGATGACGGCAATACATATCTAACTGCGTCAGTACACCATTTATTCTAAATGTGCACTCCCACATTTCATGCACCGTTCATAATGGTCCTGTAGATTGTCGAACATGTTGATGAACACAGGTTGCCACAACGATACAAAAATTATTCTTCTCTCATAATTCGACCGGTCAGATGACCACCCTAGGAATGTTCCCGAATCATGAGAGAAGATACAGTCATTTCTCATGAGGGCAGATGACCTTCGATGTTAGGCCCCTTAAAACAACAAGCATCATCATCATCAGCATTTCTCATGAGTATGTTTGTAATTTCAGTACTGTTTGTTTTGCCACACACTGTATGAGTAAATGCACGATGAGACAGGAATTTCAGCTGCTTCTTTTCAAACTACGAATTCCACAGAATATCTTGTTGCATGCCACTCTGCTTATAATTTTCTTATATCATTCCTCAGTACAAGCAACAATAAAAATATCACACAATATTTACAACTTAACTGAAATCTAAGCCTGACAGCACAATTAGGTCAAGAGATCAACAACTTTGAAGGGTACTCTCTAGGAACCTCATGGTGTGGTTTTATAATGTGAATAATAAGCTACAAATGTACAATATTACAGTTACATTACATTCCATTACAAGAAGTTATTGTATTAAATGCTTCATTAAAGGTCTAATTACAATAAAGTCTTTTTTTACATGATACTGTATATAATTTTCTTCTTGATAACTATATTATGCAAGAAGCATACAGTATTTTGCTATGCAAGTTGACTGGAGTTATGAATCAAGGAATATCTTAGAAATATGTAGGCAAACAAAATATTTTTCAAAGGGTCATATGATTTTATAAGTATTCTTTGCACTGGACTTCCATTCCATACTCATTAACATAAGAGAAATGTTCATGGTACGGTTCTTTTCTATAATAAATTAACTAATACTGAATAATTATAGAGATGAAATATAAAAGAAACAATGTCTTTGTAAAGCAAACAGTTGTAAAACATACATATGAGAAGTTTCCAATATGATACTGGTTGCAATAATTACAACAATATTACTGAGGTGCATTAGGCAAATTCTTAGATCAATAAAAATGTCTGCTCCGAAAACCATAAAAGTACGGTAGTTAATGGGACATAAAGCCAATAACATTATTATTAAAAATGTCTGCGTGTCATGAATGTTAACTGGGTGTTTCTTTTATATTTTCTCAACTTTTACAATCAACAATACTATACTACGTTTATACTGCCTCAGATTAAGTAATGAAATTGTTATCAACTTCATGAAATAGGGTAAAATTTTTACAGTTCTAAATATATATCTGCTTTAATATGATGACTTCCAATGTACCGCTGCTAATATAGTTAGTAATTATTCCACAATATCTTTAACTTTTCTTCACTTCAATTCCAAATGTTTTTGCAATATTTTTAGGCAAATCCTAAATGATGTGGTAATTTTAATATATAGTATTAATATAACAAGAAATTTTTCTCTAATGATTGAACTTTATTTTATTTGAAATTAAAACAATGTGTATGTATATATGGCAAGTTACCTTTCAAAAGTAGTATTAAACTTACAAGTGAAGACTAAAGTCATTTTGACATTTGTGAACAAATGAATAATAAGTGCATTATAAGAGTCTTCATGGTTTGTGTTCCACATAGTTTAATTATTTAATCTCTCACACATTTCCCTAATCCCTATGGCACTCATCATCCCTATATTGCAACTCTATTTTGCACTTCATACTGGTCTATGTCACTCACACATACGAACAGCACAAAGGCATTTTTCTCACAATGAAATGTGTTTCAAGATCCCAAGCAAATTAAGAGAATGGTTTATACACAAACTCTATTACTTAAATTTTAATTTTAAAAAATGATCCTTTATGTCATTGCTTACTTATTTTATGCTACTGTAATTTATAGTAAGGTGACCTTTCCATCTAGAATCCAATTCTCAAAACATGATACTAAAAATTTAAAATCAAATGGTGTCACCACTGAAAGTCACAGCCTACTTCAAGCTAAGTCCAACACTGCTTCCATTTCCTACAAAGAGATTGCTGGTATATTAAAAATGTAATAGCACACTTTCTACAAAATATGTATAGAGTATTATTACTTCAACCAAGGGGTTGCCTGGCCGAGGCGGTGAAGACATGCTCGGTTCACCTGGCAGAACGTGGGTTTGATTCCCGATCAGGAAGTCGAAAAATGTAAGAAACAAGATCTCCGCTTTCGAAGGAGCACATGGTCCTGAGGTTCACTCAGCCTACATAAAAAATGAGTACCAAGTTAATTCCTGGCGGCAAAGGCGGCTGGGCATAGAGCTGACCATTCGAGTACCAAGTTAATTCCTGGCGGCAAAGGCGGCTGGGCATAGAGCTGACCACTCTTCCCTATCAAGTGCCGAGGTTACGGATAGTAGAAGCTTTTACCTTCCATCTATCCAAGGGCCTTCATGGCCTGTACGGAGATAACTTTGCTTTGCTATCACTACAACCAATTTAAAAAAATTCCTTCTCCATGAACTGGCTCTTCCCTTACCTAGAGCAACACATGGGTCATACATTATCTTACCGATAGCACTTATACTGTTGTGAGCATGAAGTGCCAGCATTTAAAGTAGAGTAATTTGAAGAATAAACTCTACCATTTGGATATATCCTCTTCTGGTGATGAAGTACAACCCCCAAAAATATTTTGAGATAATAATTTATTTACTAGGTCCAAAAGATGGATCTCTTGCATAATATAGTGCAATCAAGTATTGATGATGATGCTTGTTGTTTAAAGGGGCCAAACATCTAAGGTCATGGACCCCAATCAAGTATTATATGACACTTTTATACAGAAGACTAACCTTGCAGTGTAGGGGTAGAATACCTGCCTCTTACCTGGAGGCTCCGGGTTGATTCCCAGGTAGGCCAAGGATTTTTACCTGGATCTGAGGGCTGGGTCGAGGTCCACTCAGCCAACGTGATTACAATTGAGGAGTTATCTGATGGTGAGATAGTAGCCCTGTCTAAAAAGCCAAGAATAACAGCCGAGAGGATTGGTCATGCCGGCCACATAACACCTTGTAATCTGCAGGCCTTCGGGCTAAGCAGTGGCTGCTTGGTAGGCCATGGCCATTCGGGACAGTGGCACCATGGGGTTTAGTGGGCTTACACAGAAGAATTGTCATGTGTTATGTGCAAGGTAAGGCATCTTCAACAGAAAAGTTTCAATCATCTTTAAAACAGTTCTGGGGCCGATGACCTTCAATGTCAGGCCCCTTAAAACAACAAGCATCATCAAAACTGTTCTGGTATTCCATTGTCTGGAATATTAAAATGAGAGAAAATCTGTCAGATTTTTTGTACATGGAGGCTAATCTCGAGAAACACTCAACTAATTTCAGTAATTCTTTCACCGTTAGAGAGCTAATTTCTTCAAGGTCATCAGAGACTATGTATCATTATGCTAGCTTCTCAGATGAGTAGGTAGCTTTTAAGAAAAGTACAGCTAGTTGGAAAAATTGTATGTCTGGAACCCTTAAAAGTGAATATGTGCCCTGCCTGAACACGGAACCCATCCCGAACGTACCGCTATTTTTCACTATAGAGAGCATAAACTCAATAGGGAAAGCCTGCCCAAAATTGCAGTAGCTAGGCACGCATGGAGAAGATATTAGTGCATGTATCAATGAGCGTACCAGGTGACTAGGGAAGGATGAACTCGCTCGGCTTACTCCGGTGCTTTGGTAAACTCAAAACAGAGTTTGCTTGCTAAGTTAGCACAGATTTGTTACCTCTTTCTGTAGTATATTAATTTAAAATATTTTATTCATGGAAGCATTTTTGGAAAAGAACTCAGCTTATCCTGTCTAATCTCAGGCTTTGTTACTGGTTTTCCCCCTTAATGTAAGATTACAATCATTATCATTTTCCAGCAGTATTCTAGATAACTGATGTAACTTAATTAGTTTTATGTAATACTTCTGCCTAGCATATGCTTTTACATCTCTTAAAATTTTAATTGACCTCTCATCCAATTTTATTGAAAATTTATAACATGTTGAACAACTAAAATTCCCTATTTAAAATATTAATGATAACTAGAAACAGTGAAATTGATGGCTTCTACAACAAATCACAGCTGATGATAACCCCCAGGGAGAACATCATTTCAGCTCAAGTTCTATGTAAAATCAAACAGTACAGTTTTGGCTATTTTTCTCTGTATAGCATATTAAAGATGAACATGAAATTCACATCAATTTCAAGGTGTGCAAGTCAATCTTGGTTCCATATAAAAACAATACAAAAATAGTAACTATTCTTCCAGAGTGACTGTAATTTGGTTACTGTGAGTTCATTTTGAAAAGTGAGTGTGACCCAACCTAATACTTGTACTTAAGACAACATCTACATGCCCAAATTCAAAGTCTCCCACTATTCTGAAAAACCTAGCATGCATTCATATTCAACTTCTAGAAATTGAATTTAAACTTGGACATCAGATGCCAGATGAGTTGGAAAGCAAATCAAATCAAAAGTATCAATTTACTATTTTATGTAAACAATTGCATCAACCCCTCATATACCAGTACTCCAAGTAGGCTGTAATTTCAAATTACACATTCACCATAAATCCACTCGGAGAATGTCTTCTAAACATTCATGGTTCTAGGGGTTCACTTTATCATACAAATAACAACAGTATACTTGCATTTAAAAATTAAAATGAAATTTTTTAATGAAAATGGACATGGAAGATTAATTTTACTTCACTTTTCACTTTACTTTTGAGATCTTGAAACACACTTGGTAAAAGTAGCGCTCACTGCACTCTCACTCAAAGCTTGCGTTGAACATGTTGAGGTCTTCAAAAGATGTGCCTCCTCCTTGGTCCAGCATTTGGAGCATATCTGACAGCTCTTGTTGCTGAGGGGGTCCACCAGTGCCTGGCTGACTGGAGTTAGCTGCACCTGCTGCTACTGGTCCACCTGAACCACCAGGATGTCCACCAGATCCACTGGAGCCAGGGCCAGAGTCTGAAGCTTGACTGGAGCCCTGCCAGGCCCACATGCCTATCACAGGAATACAAGAAAACATTTAAGTTAAAAGTTACTGTTGATATTTACTATGCTCAAAACCTATATGGAATGAAATGGCACTCTGAGGGCAGTATCTGCTAAACACTGGTTCTAAAAGGCACGCACCTGGTGAACAATGGATAACTATAATTTTTATACGCATTGTCAAAGACTTTCTCATGCCCTAGAATAAATTTTCTGCCTCCAATATGGAAAAAATAAAAATTACAAAACAATTGCATTCTTCAGTCATTTGTAAATACAGTAGTTCTTTGTAAAACAAAATTATGCAAATAATTTACACAGCTGGATTTTTACCCATATTTTAAGTCAAAACAGTGCATAAAGTAAATATAGTACAGGTAATTGATCTTACTTTCTCAATACCCTGCACTTCATACAAATAGTAACCTACTGATCTAAGATTTTTTTGAAATGTAATTAGTAGAGACGGGAATTATAGGCACGAATAGGTTAGAATGCAAACGTATTTAACCAAGGCGCAAGTGCATGTTACCCGCATGCCGGTTCTGCGGTGAGATTTGCATATATATTATCGATCTGGACAAACAGATCCCCTAACATTTATGCAACTCCCCGACATAACTGTAGAGCGGCTAGATTACACTTGCGCCTTCTTCAAATACGTTTGCATTCTAACCTATTCGTGCCTATAATTCCCGTCTCTAGTAATTAGATATGACTGAAGCTACAGGGATAAGTGCAAGACATTCATAACAAGCAACAGAAAAGGTTATGAACTACATGTTGTTGGTCCATATTGAACTGAGATAACATATAAATTATAAACCGGAGAGATTTCCACCTATTCAATACATAGTTGTGTTTCTTTCTCCTGTTTATAATTTATATGTTATGCAACTGAAAGCCTATCATATGGACGATAGCCCAAACTCCATATTAGCATCATATATTATTAAAAAATAAAGTATAGGTTACTTATGTTTACAGTAATTTGTTCCCTAACTCCAGGGGTGTATTGAGATACTGACCTGCATTGCCTGGTGCTGACGTGGGTGTGTGGTACGTTGCTGCACGAGCTCCCCCACTGAGCTGGGTATATGTTGGCCCACTGGGTGAACGGGAGGGACTCAATTGGCTATACTGATAGCCCTCAGTTACTGGCTGCTAAAAAAAGAAATAAAAAGAAACTAGAAAACTTATATGTATAAACAATTTACCCATTACAGTGTCTTTCATAAAAGAGAACCATAATAAGCTTTTCAAGTCCTATTATAAACGCCAATTACAGACAAAGAGATTACTTTTATCATCTGGGAATTATACAGTTAATAAAAACAGATCGAAATATGAAAAACAGCAAAATTTTGCAACAAAGAACGATCCTGGACACAAATAGGAACACATTACAGGATGCAGGTCAGTGTGGGAAGTAAGAGAAGTAGAAAGAAAGGACAAGGACAATTTCCACATCTTCATACATTGCTGTCTTCAAACAGACTGGCTCCCTCCTAATCAATCCATCTCTTCTCAGCTCCCAAATAACTCATTTCTGCTCCTCAGCTTCATCAGGAGGGTGGGCTTCAACATTCACTGAAGGGCACGTTTAACAGATCTTGTCTTGATGTGAGAAGTACAGGATAATAAGAAAGCTGGATAAACACAGGTAAAGGGGAGAGACAAAAAGGTAAAGATGAATACAGGTGATAAAGGACTAGAAACATCACAGGTAAAACAGAAAATGAGACAAATATATATATAGGAGAAAAGGAACCCAACTTGTCAATATAAGTACTGGAAAGGAATAAACACGTGCACATCTTCATACTATTTCTACAATACTTTCTATTTCTCCCTTTGCACCTTAACCTATCAAGTTTACCTATCATGTGTTTCTTTCAAACTTTTTATGTAGGACTCCATAACTATCTTAAACGCTAATATAAGTTTCCCCTCCAGTGCAATCCTAGCTAACTTCAAGAGAATAATATTGTTGTTTTAATGTCCCACTAACTACTTTCTTGAAGGTTTTCGGAGGAGCTAAGGTGCCAGAACTGTATCCCGCAAGAGTTCCTTAACATGCCAGTAAATTTACCAACACAATGCTGACATATTTGAGCACCTTCAAATACCACCAGTGTGAGCCAGGATTGAACCTGAACTTTAAAGAGAGCTAAAAGATCTGCACCATCACAGTACACAAATAAAAACTCTCAACAAACAGAGGTAAAATAAAATAATATAGAAACAAACTACACTGGCTGTAAAAAAAAAGTGGAACACTTTGTAAAAAAATTGAATTGGAAACAAATAAACACCGACATAATATTAAGATGGTTTCCTTTTAGGGAGATGTTATGAGCTAAGAAACAAGTATTCACCTACGGGCAATAAAACCTTTTTAGTTAAAAGCTTCTGCAATTCCATAGTGGAAGCTATTGATGGATTATCATCATAAGGCAAAAAATGTTTCACAAGTAAAAAATTTATGGATGACAGGTTCCTGGTCCTTCATGTCTTGTGAGGTCATCACATTGCAACAGTCCAGGTGAGAAATCATCTCAAGGCAGTAAGAAACGTCACTGTAAGATGATGAATTCTGGAGACCAACTGGAAGTCTAAAAGACCCACCACTAGTGTGCATCTTATTCCCCAGCACCGAGCAGAGTGATTAGAATTTGCACATCAATACTGGAACTGGACTGTGGAATACTGGTCAATGAAGCTTTTCACAAATGAGTCACACCTCAACATACAGCAAAGTGCATCACTGATTTCAGAGGCTAGTTTATAATTTCTCACATCTGGTTAAATTTTGGAAAAGCTATTCCCAGGTAAATTTATAGTGAAAAGGTTATTACTCTACTATAACAGAAAAGTTTTTAAGTTACATTTAAATGAGTCGACACTGGGAAGTATGGCCTCCTTCATAACACATTACTCTACTGGTGCCGGAAATGTTTCATGATACATATACGGTTAAGCTGGGTTAGGTGGCTCTGTCTGAATAGAAAACTGAAACATTTGCCACAGAAGCCTCTAGAGTGATACTAGTACAATTTTTAATAATAAAATTGAACATACGTGTTCACATAGTATTAGAATTATAAAAATACTAACAAGTAAGCTGTAGTATGGAAATCATCCATGAAAATGCAAGTTTTGAAGAAACCAATTGTTGTTTCATACCAATTTTAATGTGTGTGTGCCCCCCCGGCCGACTTTTACAAAAAATGTGATATAACGACAATCCGCTATAGCGAGTAAATTTTTCATCATTATGAATTCTCACTATAACAGATTTCTACTGTATAAATAATATAAGTAAAGAACTGGAATCAGAGATAAGGCTTTTTGAGATGATGTTAAACTGTATAGAGTAATAAATAAGTTACAAGATTGTGAGCAACTGCAAAAAGACCTTGACGATGTTGTGAGATGGACAGCAGATGGTAAACGAGATGAAAAGTCATGTCGTGAGTTTCACCACGAGGAAGAATCTTCTCAGTTTTAATTACTGTGTTGATGGGGTCAAAGTATGTCATATGGATCACTGAGTACCTACAGTAAGGATAGATCTTACCTGAGTTAATCATATAAACAGGATTGTAAATAAAGATTACAGATATCTTCACATGGTTATGATGGTATTTAGGGGTTGTAGAACAGATGTAAAGAAGAGAGCATATAAGTCACTGGCAAGACCCTAATTAGAGTATGGCTCCAGGGTATGGGACCCTCACCAGAATTACTTGGGTCAAAGAGTGGAAACAATCAAAAGAAAAGCAGCACAATCTGTTCTGGGTAATTTCCGACAAAAGAGTAGTGTGTTGTTTTTCTTAAATATATGATGCCATCTCTTTCCAGTTTCAACTCAGTTAAAAATTAAAAGAGTAGTGTTACGAACATATAATAAACTTTGGTCTGGGTGGGGGTAAAGAGATAAGCTGCTTGACTGAGCGGTATGTTGCAGGTTATGAACTTCATGTTTATGGTCCGTATTGATTGTTATCTGACTTCAGTGGGGAGAAATTAATTTTTCTTTTTTAAATAGGTCCACCTTATCAATACAATGTATATTTACATATAATAAAATTAATAAAGCAGGACATGTTTCACTCCTATTTCAGGCATCTTCAGCTGCTAAGAAAAGATTAATATCACTAAAATGCACTACTTAGGTCACGTTCTTAAAAATTCTTCAAAACAGTATTATCTTGAAAATGTCTATAAAACACCATAAAAAGGAGGTGTGAACATAACATCACCTGAAAGGTTCGTAACAAGTACGACAATGTGAACAAGTGTGAATAATAAAAATTGTAGCACACAACTTTTAATGTCTCTTAAAGACTTGTTGAGAGACATGTAATTCGAACCTTACATAAACCTATGAGAACTTGTCTTGTAGTATACATAGTTATATGGGGCTACACTTGTGAGCAAGTTATGTTGCTGCTTGTTCTTAAAAGCTTATAAAAAAAATTATGATTAAAACTGTTATGAAGTGTTAAAATATATAGTTGTATGGAGAAGGAGACTCCTCAAAATTCGATTAAGATGATATGGTCTTGATTATAGAGAACGAAATTGAAGAGTATAATATTGTACAAGATCCCCTATGTTAAGTTGCTCTGCAGCCAGCTCACTTGGACGGTGTGCCCTCCATTACTGGCGGCTGTAGCTTGACGCGCATTGTATGCATATTTTATCGCACAGATACAATTGCAATGTTCTGCATTCTTCATCAGTTCACAAACAAAAGAACTTGCTCCACAGCACTGTCACTCATAGACTGAACTGTCTTGATCGCCGGCAGAACTGGACTCAAACTGAACAGTGTCATGCGCGTTCGGCATGTCTTAAATAGGCAGGCCGACCCTTTCAGATACTTCGTGAAAATAGAAGCCTCATGGAAATCTCTGGAAGTGGAATGCTCTGGGTTTCTTTTGCACTGTTGGAGAGGCCTGCAACTGGTGACAACAGTAGGGGTGGTACCAGGGGCCGGCTTTGTGCATATAGCTTGTCTCTGACTAAGTCACTAGTAGGGCCCACTTGGTGATGTCACTCACTAGACTAGGCTAACGTGCTCCTTCCAAAGTCTCACATTAAAATGGCAGACAATGTAACAATATATGTAGATGGAAGAAATTCTATCCTACATGTATTTCTCTAGTAAAAAACCTCAACTTTTATTTCTATGTATGTATAATTTCTAATGGTGTACTTACAAGTGAAAATCAAAAACATCCTCCTCCATACACAGACGTTTGTATACCCTGCAAATGCTATTCCCAAATACGTAGGTGGATCAAAAGGTTAGTTGCACTAACGCGACGCAGCAGCGCGCTGTGTGTCGCAAACGTGGGCAGAGCGCAGAAAGGGACAGACACTGGCCACATGTCTGTTAGGCAGGTCGCTGTGGTGTCTCATCTAGTATTGTGTGAATAGTGGCCAAATGCAATGGTGCGTCAACTGGACGTTCACTCCAAATATGAGGTGCGTGTGACAATCCGATTTCTATGGGCCAAAAGAAAGAATTGCATGGACATTCATCGTGAAATTAGTGCTGTGTATGGAGAGCGGGCCATTTCCCGGCAAGGTATTGTAAAGTGGTGTCAGCAATTTGAAGCCGGACGCACGGATAACCTTCACAAAGGCAGGCCCGCAACATCCAGGACCCGTGCAAAGGTCAACAGTGTGAATGCGATCATTAGACAGAACCGGCGCATTAAACTGAGAGAAATCGTGACGCAGCTGAACATGTCGTATGGCAGTGTGTTCGCCATTGTTCACGAGGACCTTGGATATCGTAAGGTGTGTCAAAGATGGGTCCCACGTCTTCTCACCGATGAACACAAGGGACGTTTCCAATTTTCCCTGGCATTTTTGCAACACTATGCCGCAGGCGGCAACAGGTTTGTGCGGCGAATCGTCACAGGCGACGAAATGTGGGTCCACCACTTCACCCCCGAAACAAAACAAACATCAATGGAATGGGTGCACCCCTCATCACCACAACGAAAGAAGGCCAAGGTTCAACCTTCAGCCGGTAAGGTTATGGCGACAGTGTTCTTTGACATGGAGGGTTTGCTGCACATGGAATTCATGCTAAAAGAAACGACGATCAACGCGGCGCCATATTGTCAAACGTTGCACCGGTTGCATAAAGCGATTAAAGAGAAGCGCCGGGGGAAATTGAGCGCCAGTGTGATTTTGTTGAACGATAACGCAACACCTCACAAGGCCCACCAAACGAGAGAACTGCTGCAGCGTTTCAAGTGGGAGGTCTGGCAACATCCACCCTACAGTCCCGACCTAGCGCCATGTGACTTTCATCTGTTCGGTAAGCTCAAAACAGAGCTCGGTGGTCGACGTTTCCAGACCGATGAGGAGGTGAAGGCCGCTATCTCCGAGTGGTTGCAGAACGTTGGAGGATATTTCTATGCATCCGGCATCGACAAGTTGGTTGTGCATTCGCAGAAATGTTTGGAGTCTCTTGGAAACTATGTGGAAAAGTGACGTTACAGTGTATGTCGTTAAAGTCGTGTTGCTGTTGTATAGGTGGTGCAATAAATGGCTATAACTGGTAAGTGCGACTTATTTTCTGATCTGCCCTCGTACTTCAAGAATACAAGACGATCAGGATCACTGTATAGCACTAAGCAATTCAACCCACATAAGAAAGAAATATATATCCCATACTCTCAGAAACAATGCTATTAGGCACTGGTGGCCTTTTAAAACTCTGTTATCTCTACCTTGGAGAAAATAAATTTCGTTTTCACGACTCTTCACTAGTGTAAAAAAGTATGGTTCATGTTGATCTTCAATCATTACTTCCAATGTTGGAGCTATCACTGATCACAGAAGAACTAATACTACACTTACCTGTCTAAGGCTCCACGCCGTTTGTGCAGGTGTGGGACTGGTTGTAGCCGTCTTGCTGATACGACTAAGAACAGAGCCGGAACTGGTTTGTGCATTGGGTGATCCATACCCAATAGGAGAATGAGTAGGGTCATAACTACTGTATACATTCTGCGCACTATTTGGACGAGCCTGAGGTTGCGTACCTAGAAAGTAACAGAAACTCAATTATATTGTAAACATATGACTCACCACTTCATAAATTTAATAAATCTTTTGAAAGTTCTAGACTCCCAAATTTCTCAAGAAATGAACTAAATAATAGAGAAATGTACCATCACCGCTTTTGTTGCAATTTTCTTTCTTTCCCCCCCCCCTTTTAAACCTGGCAGTTTTCATGGTTCGTTTACCTATACAGTTCTTATACAATGATGCAGCTTTTTGTTTCTTTTTTAATATCTGAAGCCATCTCTTTTCAGTTTAGACTCAGTTAATTTATAACTGTTCTGTTCTTCAGTCTGCCGAAACTAATTTTGAATAAATAAATTTATAAACTACCTGAAAATGAAAACATATGGTAACATATGCTAACAGAAAAAACTTAACTAAAATAGAATTTTCTTTTTCAGGAAGTTTATAAATTTTATATTCAAAATTAGTTTTGGCAGACTGAATAACCTAACAGTTGTAAGTTCACTGATACAGCAATATTTCGAGTTCTGGTTTGTCGGCATGATGGAGCAGGGAGTGAGGAGGAAGGAGGGGGTATTAAGTCTCTCTGATGTTCCAGGTGAAGCTGCACCCAATCGGTTCTGTATATCCGGGAACTTAAAAGTGCCTTGGCATTGCGAGACAGCAAATCAGTTTTAATGTTGCTTCAGGCACGCTAAAGTAAAGTGCTCTCAAACTAAAGTCAAGTGAAATATTATTACAGGAGATATAGTGAAAACACTGAGCAATCAATTATAACACACTGTGTTAGTGTTATATTGATACTTTATTTTTTTTAAATTTTAGCCAAGGGTGTCCGGAAAAAAACATCTTATCATAAGTTATGAATTTCATTATGATCCGTATTGACAATTGATAGTAAAAACATCTTAGTCGAGCGAAATATAGAGAATTAGCAAAGGAAAAAATGAAAAACAAACTGAAATTTTGGCTAAAACCAGAAAACATATTTCCAGAAATCTTTGGAAGGCTCTGGTCTTTGCAGATCCAAACCTCATGAGGTCATAAAAATACAAGATGATGTAGTCGTAGGTTTGGATGAGGTTTTGCTGTTGTAAGGGAAGAAAAAACTCAGTCTATTTCAATTTTGTACATTCACCTGATGTCAACAGTGCTCCTAATACTCCTAATCACTATTGTTGATGATTACTCAGAAATTTGACAATACTCAGCACGAGAACACAACACTCTTGCTGTCTATCAAAATCTACATTTATAAGTGATCTGCTAAATGGTTATATAATACCGTATTTACGCGAATAATACCCGCACATTTAAAAAAAATTTGGGGCACAAAATTGAGGTGCGGGTTTTATTTGCGTCAATGTTGGCATTTTTTTTCAAAATCAGCCTTCCTAAATTTAGGGTGCAGGATTATTTGGTGGCGGGTTTTATTCGTGTAAATACCTGTATACCTGTATTTACGCGCATAATACCCGCACATTTTTTAAAAAAATTTGAGGCATGAAATTGGGATGCGGTTTTTTGCAGAAAAGTTGGCATTTCTTTTTTTTTTTTTTCAAAATAAGCTTGCCTAAAGTTAGAGTGCGGGGAATATTCGCGTAAATACGGTACTTTACAAGGGCAACAGATACACGAGTGCCTTTGGACGGAGAAATGCTAAAAGCGGCTCTCAAAATAAGAATGCAATATTTTTTCCAGATCATACTTGCTTTGAGAAAATATAAGAAAGACATCTACAGAAGCACAATACACTGTACAATGAATGAGCATCACAGTGGAGAAAAGCAAAGTGGAGATGACAAGAGAGAATAAAAATCAAAGACAGAGATATTAAGTTGCAGGGAACCTGAAGTTCTTAGTAGAACTCAGCATGAGGATACAGCTTGAGAGTATTTTCTACCCGAAGTAATACAATTTACTATAGAACAAACGTGTACCAATGAAAGCTAATGAAATAATGTACAAACCTAACAAAACAAATGTTAATGGGACCTGGCCAATGACAAAAACAGATGGAAGTCAAATACAGGCAACAGAAATAACATTTCTTAGAAATGTGGAAGACAAGGAGAGAGTGAGAAATGAAGACATATGGAGAACAACTATGGTAGAAAAGTAGAGAGAGAAAATGGAGAAAAAATAGACCAAGATGATTCAGACAAATGAAATTAATGAATAAAGAAACTAAAATAAACTAAGAAAGCAAAGGCTGCAGGCCAACATACAGGAAGCTCCATCGTTTCCTGCAAAGGTTCTTTCATGGAACCCATTGCAGTACTGGTTGACAAACATCTTCAGCCCTTTGTATGTTCACTTAGTTCTCACAATCATGACACCGGTCATTTTCTACAACGTTCTGCCACCTTTTCTAAACCCCTTCCCTCAGACTGCCTTCTAGTTTCTAATGACATCACGTTGCTATACACCCACATCCCTCACACGGACAGACCTACGGCCATCAAGTCCTTCTTGAACATACGACAACCCAATGCCCTGCCCTATACTACCTTCCTCATTGTTCCACCAGATTCATGGCACTGCTATGGGCACCCCTCAAGGCAGCAAGACTGCCTCTTCTTACCCAAAGGCTCAGAGTTCAATTCCTGGACAGTACAGTAATTTTTATCTGGATCTGAGGGTAGGCTCACAGTCCCCTCAGCCTATGTAGAAACAACTGAGGAGTTATCTGATAATGAGATAACAGCCCTGGTCTAGAAGCCAAGAATAATGGCCAAAAGGATTTGTCGCACTGGCCACAAGTCACCTCGTAATCTGCAAGCCTTTAGGCTGAGTAGTGGTGAGTTGGTAAGTTGGTAAGTTAAAACCCATCAGGACTGTAGCATCATGGGGTTTTGCTTTGGTTTTTCATAAATGATAACCTTTATCTTTAAAATACATTATGGTAGAACTTGAATATGCACCGTGGAAGTTTTATAACAAAATAAGAAAGTAGGGAGATAGTGGGTTAAAATCCCACTGTCGGCAGCCCTGAAGATGGTTTTCCGTGGTTTCCCATTTTCACACCAGGCAAATGCTGGAACTGTACCTTAATTAAGGCCACAGCCGCTTCCTTCCAACTCATAGGTATTTCCTATCCCATCGTCACCATAAGACCTATCTGTGTCGGTGCGACGTAAAGCCACTAGAAAAAAATTAAAATCTTATGTGGTATTCCTTTTAGAGGAAAGATGTGTTCGTCACTATGTCCAGGAACCCACCAGCCCATCCCCAGGAGAACATTTACTTTTATAACCTAACTAGCAAATGTACCCATGCTTTGCTACGGTATTCTACATTGTATACAGATTTTTCTGTAAATTACTGTAAAGGCTTGCAGCGAGTACAATTATATAAAATTGCATGTCTCTTAGCGCTATCCTAGAAACAAAACAGGGAGGACGGAATACGTTCTTTCCGAAGTAAGGTAGGCATTGGAGAAGTTTTGAGGGTAATGGCAGGCCAAATTTCCTACTGCCAATCACAATTGAATTTGGGAGTTTCCACTATAATGGCGGGCTCGCTTGGCAACTGCCATTCACAACAGAGATGGAGAGTTTTCGTTATAAAGACAGGCCCTTTTCCGTAATGCAAGTCACAGCCGAGTTCAAAAGATTTGACTATAAGCGAGAAGTGCAGCACTATCTAACGTATCAACAATTGAGACACAACAATAAATCATAGGACCAATGTTCTTGATCTCTTCTAATAGAACGGCGATTATGCTATCTGTTTTGCAATACAACTTACTGTTTAGCCACCAATTATCCCGAAACGAAGATCTGCACCGTCATTAAAATGCATCCATATTTCGATATTTTCCGGGGCCAAAAGATGTATATTTTAACAGCTTGGAATATTTCCTCAAAGAAAAGAGTGTCCAGGTATCGAGATTAGCACTCGCATACATGCAGAGAAATTAAGGAAGGAAGTGATACAGTTAAGAAAGTTGAAATTAACAGAAAATAGGATTATACCTGAGGAAAGCCGGATAAGACAAATACGTAAATACCACGTGGATGTATTGGAAAATCAAATGTCCCTCAATAAATTATAACTGAGCACAGCGGGATGAGTACAAATATGTAAATTCTAAGTGAATGTATTGGAAAATCAAATACCCCTCAATAAATTATGCTGGTATGAGTTACGGATATAAGAAAGCAGTACCAGAGGAGAGATTCAGGCGCAGGGATTCTTAGGTAAACAGATACAAAGATGACCTAAGGTGTTATTACTTAAGCTATTCAAAGAAGGTTATAACCTCCAATGATATTCCACCAATATCCCGCAGAATGGCCGACTGACGTTTCTCTTGCTTTCTACCCAAGGAACAACCACAAGTTTATAGGAATGATGACAAAAATGGCAATACGTTACTTCCCTGCTGGCAAGCAGTCAGAGACGTTGCCATGGTAACCTGTAGGTTGGTTGTCGGCCTGGTCGGTCACTCAATGCAGAGCATGATACCCACAGAAAATAGTAATTTTCTCAGTCATTTGAAGAGTAAGCTAAATTATGAACATAACAAAAGTTGTTTATAATGAAGAGACGTTTCATATACAGTTCATGGATTTTACAGAAAATCAATAGTATAAGAGAAAATGGTGGAAAACTATCCTGGTTATTCTATAAACTCCCCATCTATTCAAAGATTTTCATATCATATGCATATCAAAGCCTTCCCCACGATGAGTATACTCCAAATATAATGTTTGGTCAAGATCTATCCAGCTGTTTCACCGTGATGGTGGAACATACAGACAAACAGACACTAAAAATAAAAACCACCGATTCGGTCTTGAGTTGACCTAAAACGGATAAATATCTGAAAAATTGGCAACACAAACTAAATTACAGACAGCGGACCCCTACAACTTTATTTATATAGATAAAGAGTAGTACATGCCATTCTCTACTGTTCGAGTAGCTACTAGCACTGCTATTGGCTGACATATAATCAGATATGATGTCATTCCCAGCATTGATGAGAAATATATTCAGCTACCAACCCGTGCAGAATAAAAGCACAAGTAAATAGAACCTATCTTTGCTCATCCAGGCCAATTTCTGCCATGAGAACAGTGAAAGGGGCCACACTCCCTTCGAGAGGCTTATTCTATAGCTGTGGCGCACACTGTCTGCACGGCAAGAAAAAAGTCATTTAGTAGCTATAACCTATCTTTTCACGTTCAGGCTAACCTCTGTCATGAAGACAGTGGACCCTTTGGGGGCTTTTTTTTTTTCTATGGCCATGGTGCATACTGTTCGCATGGCAAGTAAAAAAGTCATTTAGCCTTTTTGCCGCACCTAACAATGTACACCAATTGTCTTCTTCCTCGTTTCTAAGTAGACAGTTTGGCAGTCTTGTGCACCACATGATCACATCATCCATGAGAGAGAAACAAATTATAGCCATACCATGTCTAGATATTTGCGATGCAAATGGTGACCCAAAGTACCAATGTTGCATGACACAAGGTAAAATTTTGCCTAAATGATATGGAGAAAAGTATTCATATTTTGATTATGTCAGACATATAATAGTATCTGCCAACATTTTTAAAAATTTTAACTGAATTTTTCTTATAATAGAAGCTGAAGTTTCAAGGCATAAAAATACATCATTACCAGAAAATAATCTGTTCCCCCTGGTCTTGAGACAAATAAGCAGATATGAACATTTATATCAAGCAATGCCATATACCAAAACAGCAAAGAAAAATGTAAGATATCATACTCTGGATATGCGTAGACGATATCATGTGAGGATAAACAGGTTCTCGTCTTTGAAGACTGTAATCTAAACCAGGCTGCTGGTACGCAACCTGATCACTCGCCTCAGTAGCTCCACTGTCCTGCTGCGTATGGAGAGATCTGTAAACAAGAAAACACCAAGTTTAAAAAATACGTAGGCTATATTCTATTAGAAAGAAATGTTGATTCAAAAGTGAGATATTAACATTTGAGAAAATCAATAATATGAGTATTAAGATCTTGTTCATTGCAAGTTATGGAGATTGCGACAGCAGTAGTGCAAGCAAACATCAACACTTGCTTCACTTATTTAGGGAGTACAATCGCTCACAACAGTGATACTGAGGCAGAAGTTCATGTTCATAACGCAAAGGCCACAGTTATGTTTTAACAACTCCAGGCCATGCTGCAACCATACTCTACCATAGTCCTCTTCATCACAATATACGTGAGCGAAACATCAAAGATGTCAGCCAGTATCATTAGGAAGAAGAGTGTTGGCCATCACAGTTGAGAACATTGTACATTGACCAAATTACAAAATGAGGTAGTACTGCAGTCAATGTCATCGTTGCCCAATGCCAACTCTAATTAGCTGATAAGCTCTGATATGGTGTACCCTGAGTATCGATGCACTGGGTCCCATCAGGAATCAAACAAGAGATAGTCCCTAGAACATATGGCAGTGAACATTTATCAATGATTTCAAGCCCACTGGTATAACATGGGATGAAGCAGAATTGCTCGCTGGAGACCTACAGCAGTGGAGAGACCACATAACTCAATGTGCTAAACAGCATGGGAGGATATAGCAGTTGAGGCTTTCACAGCCGGCATTACAAATCATATCTGTATTTTCCGGGCGTGTATGCCGTGCAAGCTACAGGCCATGGCATACAGTACAGCAAAACCAAAGTACTGTCAACTATAGTTCCGTTTTTATGAGTTTCGACTTGACAGTTAGCCGGAAGTCAGCCGGTGGTGCCAAATTGCCACAAATACAAACAGCTGATTTACGATACACAACACGAACAGAAATGTAAATACTGGAATATAAGTCCATAATCGGTTATTCTTTGTAGCAACATACATGATTCACGTAAGATCAATAATGCACAACACATTTAGGATAAGGCTACAAGATAAAAATATGTCAATGCTCGAACAGATAAACCGTGAGAAAATTAAATTAAATTTCTACTCACCATGTAGACGATCTCGCGTTGCTGTTAAATTCAGTTTCCCGTAACGAAGGAAATAATCCTACAAAGCGAATATACCACTCATTTCTCAGTCACTATCGGCATTGTCATCGTCTGTTGAGGTTTCACTCTTGCTTGGCCCTAAAGAGATAATAAAGTCTTCAACATAATCGTCTGAACTACTTTATGCCCATTTCTTCTGGCTATCCACCACATAAACTGGGTACTGGGGCTTGTTTTGTTTCAAGATGCATAAGATCCCCTTTCCCCATGTCATCGCGAACCGAAATATTGTGCTCCTTCAACCACTTAATCAACTCATATTTTCTAGCCAACATTGTTAGTGCTTTGTCAAGAATGACTCTCTAACATTACAAACAATTTCCCGGGCCCGGCTCCTTAGTGGAGTACCTCGTCCGAAGGGCTTTCTTCTCTTGGGAGCTTCATCCTTAGACGTAGGCGTCGACATGACAGAACATCAAATTCACACACGGGCCTAAAATTAACCTACTATATAACTACCGAACGAAATGTTAAACTAAGCTACTATATAAAATAGATCACCTGTTACAGATCTGTTCAAATTATTAGACTCAACAGACAAATTCATGCTATTTTGAAATATATTTAAGATACCTCTTCATAAAAGGGCCTTTTCTTGTCAGATTATTGGTGAACATGTGCAACATCAGTTCCCACACAGTTTATGAACGCATCAAGCTGTTGGCAACTCTGTTTTGACCTTTAGCTGTTTTGTTTTGGAGGGAGGGTCATTGCCTGTTCTGTGACTGCAAGTAGCAATTGGATTCTTGCTTCAGACAAGAGTGAAAATGTGTAGTTATGGCCACTGTTGGTGGATTGTACTGTTGCTAGGGAAGTGTAGCTATCTCTAACCATTAATTTTGAGGTGAGTCCATACAGTTTTATTCAATCAGTTGTTTCTTTCCAACTTCTAGTGCTGTGTACCATATAATCGGAATGTTTTTTGATAATGGGGAAAGGCAAAGACATTTCCCCACGTAAAGTTGCAGTTGTCAATACTCTGCTGAGTGAAGGAAGGTATTCACATAGGCAAATTGCACGTAAAGTGTCTTTAAGTCAAAAATCAGTGGGTAGAATTAGTGTAGAATTGAGGAAGAATACAACTTATCACCATAATAGAGTGGGAAAGTGTGGGCGAAAATCTCATCTTTTTAGACGAGGCTCTTCTCAATAGAAAATGCACTTTTAAGGACTTGAGCATTAAAATAGCAGGTCATGGATCAGCTGTTCCTCCTGGAAGTGTCCGGAGATCTTGTGTAGTGAGGGCATCAAATGGCGCAGATCAAGGAAGAAAGCAAAGATCACCCCATCAATGGCACATTCATGTCTGGAATGGGCAAAAGAACTTCAGCACTGGTCCGATGAATGGGAGAAAGTGTGTTTATGCGATGAGTCGTATTTCAGCATTACTGAAGAATGTTAAAGATATGTACGTCGTCGACGTGGAGAGGAATACAAGTTGGAGTGCATACAACAGGCTGAAACACCCAACTGCAGTGATTGTGCGGGGTGTGATGTTCATCTATGGGCCTGAACGAATTCAAATTGTAGAGGGAACAATGAAACAGGACAATTACAAACGGGTTCTTGAAGAACAACTCCTTCCTCAGGCCAAAGAATGGTTTGACGGTGGCTCTTTCATATTCATGTATGATATGCACCTTGTCATAAGGCCAAAAAAGTGTCCAAAAGAGTCATAAAATTTTTAAAGGACAAGGATATCAGTGTTCTTCATTGGCTGGACAACAGCCCTGACGTGAATCCAATAGAAAATGTATGGAGCTTCATGAAACACAAGATGATGAAAAAGAACATAACCAACAAACATCAGCTAATTGCAGAAATAAACAATCTGTAGTACACGGATGTGGAACTGAAGGACATGTACGTAAATCTTGTGAAAAGCATGCCAAAACGGCTAAAGAGTGTCATTCAATGCAAAGGGTACCACACAAAGTACTAAAATGCTCAGTTGTAATCAGGGATTTAATTGTATGTAGGTTGATTAAGTTTTACGTATGAAGTTAAAAAGTTGGTGTGATGAATGACAAAAGTGGGCTAGATTAACTGGAGATACCTGCAAACAGCAAACCAATTATGCAAGGGACTGATGTTTTGCTAAAATACTAGTTTTGTTAATATAAATATGTTTTTCAACATGATTTTGGGAAGAGAAGTAAAAAAGTGCTTGATCTGCCTGTTGAGTCTAATAATTTGAACAGATCTGTACATACTATTTACTACAATATAACGCGCTATACTATTAAAAATACTAAACAATACATTTATAAACTCTACACTGCGAAATATAAACGAACAACAACCTAGCACAAAGACACACAAAGACCGCAAAAAGAACTGAGCACAATACAACACACAGCTGATAGCACGTGGTTACAGTAAACAACAAATCGACAACACCGCTAACCGCAACTGGAGTCTAACGCGCTCTATCGGAGCGATCGGCTGTCTGTGATTGGCTGTTGATTAATTCACTTGCCCTCCGCCAAAAGGCAGCGCTCAAACGTCAAGTCGAAACTCATAATAACTGAACTATACTGTACCTTATCATGTCCGGATACAAAGGGAAGCCAATGAAATCCTTGAAGCACACCAACAGCTTCAACCATAAAGAGGAATCTGAATGGGTCAACAAAACCTGGTTTCCAGTCTGAAAGCTTTAAACCTGAAAGACACGATGGCTGCGGCAGATCAGAAAAAGCAAAGAGTGATCAGTTACCTGTCTCCACCAAGGCAGGTCAACCATCATCAGGCTCCTTAATGCTTCAATTATTGGCCGAAGGACAGCCAATCAGCAACTGCCCCTCCAGCAGGGTAGACCTATGGGCGAGCAGTGTACCGTAGCCTATATACCACCGTTACTCGCGTATTAGACCCCTTTTCTTCCTCACTTTTACAGCCAAAAAAAGTAAAGGGGGGTAGAATATGCAATAACCTCAAATTTTGTGCAGTGAACACATGACTTCTAGGCTATAAAGAGCTATAAATTGTACACGTAAACATTCTACACTGTTCTTTAACAAACCTATGAATGTATTTGAGTTATACTGGCTATTTCCATTGGAAGGCAGTATTTCTAAATGTAAAAAGTTGACAAAAGGTGAACACGACTTTTAGGCCTACATATAAAGTAAATATAATCCGTTTTAGTTACTCATATCATGTCATTCGTTTCATCTCATTAATTCCTCTTAAGAAGTCAACGTCAGGAAGGGCATACAGTCGTAAAAACTCGCTACGAAGATTTGTCTCACTTCATACTCGACCCCGTAGAGAAAAGGGATAAGGTTATCATATTATCGTATTATGCAATATTGATACAAAATAACTCAATGGCCAGTCATTTGTCTCTGTCAGTTGAGCAGTACACCTACCACACAGTAAACCTGATCACGGCTTTCACTTTAATTGCCTTGCGTCGCTAACTTCCCTGCTACCAGCGTGTCGTCATTCCACGTGATGTCATCTTCACTGCCATCTCATCAGTCATCCACTACAATCGAGACCGAGAGCATTCGAGGTCCCGTCTTTTTGAACCATTCTCTCATTCTCCTTGTTTTGAACCTTTTAAAAATAGTTTTGTTTTCGACTATACAATCCAAACAGTTTGAAGCTATTCCCAAATGGTATCTGGAGATGGTCTCTGATATTCCCAGCTGGTGTATGTGGAGCAGAAACCACTCCTTCTGAATGAAGCCGTGTTGTTGAAAGCGTGTCAAACCACCAGCTGATAACCAGCATATGTTACGAGTTGTATTTTTTAATGTACTACATAGTGACTGGAAGCATTCTTCTGATAACTGCGGCTATTGGAAGCCAGACCCTTATTTTTAAGTAAATTTCATGCTTGTTCTCTACATTTATCACATCAGGATTTACCTAAACAGCTGTGAATGAGATAAGAAAGATGGCTTTGTTTAGGTTAGATATGGTAGCGCCCGGATAGTGCCAAAAGTTCCACGACAGAAAGAATAAAAATAAATAACAGGAAATTTTGCCGCATTTATGGATATATATATTTTGCTAGTTGCTTTACGTTGCACCAACACAGATAGGTCTTATGGCGACGATGGGACAGGGAAGGCCTAGAAGTGGGAAGGAAGCAGCTGTGGCCTTAATTAAAAGTACAGCCCCAGCATTTGCCTGGTGTGAAAATGGGAAATACAGAAAACCATCTTCAGGACTGCCAACAGTGGGGTTCCGACCCACTATCACCCGGATGCGAGCTCACAGCTGCGCGCTCCTAACCGCATGGCCAACTCGCCTGGTTTTATGGATATCTACAGGTGTGGCAGTAATGCGTTTTATTATCATAATGTTTAATTTCGTATGTTCGTTGTCTCCCATTTTTTATTAATGCATACCCTAGTATGTTTTGTTTGGCATCTCCAAAAATTGTTGAAAGTAAGTGAGGACATAAAAAAATCAATATTATTATTATTTGTTAGGAATGTTGGCGAGTAAAACAATTGTGATTGGATTGTTTTTATCACTTTTAAATCTACTTCTCTCCCCAAAAAAAGCTATATTGACCCGAGTTACAAGATATTAAACGATCACTTCGTGCCTATATTTTAGGCCTAGCAACAACCGTGAATATTTCTTAACTGAAGTAAACTCGTTTCCTCATTCCGAGGTGGTGCAGCTCTGTTTTAGACAGGCCCTCAGTGGAAGGGAGTTGCATGTACCATTTTTACTGCAAATCAATCTTCCTGCCATTTGTAAATCTCTGGCAATACGGTACCGGGAATCGAACCCAGGCTCCCGAGAACGGTCACTAATTGTGCTAACTATTACGCTGGCGGACATTCTTTACTACAAAACACAGACATATATACACGACTGATGTGGGCTTGCAATGCGCGGCTTGGGCACGAAACTATTCACCTATTTGTGCGACGTCATCACAGCTGCAGTAGGCCTACGCTATGAAGACGGACTTTCTCAACTACGAAACACAGATGTACCACATGCCTTCGACGCGTGTTTTCATTGCGTGGGTCGTACGGACAAAACTATTCGCAAATTTGTGTGATGTCATCAGAGCTGCATAAGCTTGTAGCCGCTTCAAAGTGGAATCGTCGTTCTTCTCGGACAAATTACGTTGGGGGTTTTGCAAGCGAGATTTATTTTTTTCATTTTTTTGTCTCGGAAAGCCAAGAGGGTCTGATACGCGAGGGAGTCTAATACAAGAGTAAATGCGGTAATGAGGTGGAATTGCTACACCACTCCAATCCGCTGTAAGCTTCACAGCTATCAAAGTTGGTCGGAACTCTTGATAATGCCAAATGCAGTCTTCACTGAAACATCGGGACCATCACATGCTCCTGAAACACGGCCTACGATCCCCGAAAATACAGATACGATTAGCAGGGGGGAGGGGGAGAAACTGAGATCAAGAGACTCCTGTTCAGTTAAAGGAAATTATTCAAGCAAGTTTAATTTCAATTTTAATACTATATTACCTAACCTTTGAATTTTTATAATGATTGCACTGTATATTATATTTCTGTGTCCAGATCAAACATAATTATCCCAGAACTCAGCAGCAAGGACACCTCTGGTATTGGTAACTCGCATATCAACTTGGGAGCACAACTAATTCATGTTTGGGGAGATTAGCAGATGTTCCTGATTCTGAGTGTTCATTAAGTTATTCTTACATCTGGATACACCAACACATAAATGGTTGAGAGACCTCCAAGTGGTATATAAAAATCATATCGTTATATCGTTGTAGCAGTGCTTCCTTTACATCAATTAGTGGCAGATGTAGTTCCTCCTTCCTACTTGTAAGTCATGGTATAGTGCCATTATGTAGTATCCCCAATACAGTTTAATATGCTTCAGTCTCATTCCAGCTACATGTTTGCAAATGCCACACAGACAACTTCTCAATTGGCTTAGTCATCATACTGAACTTGGATCACAACACACAGAGCTACAGCAACACTTGAAAGTCATTACCAGAGATCGGAAACAACTCGTACATTAGCATATCAATGATTGTTTTTAACACGGCACGACAAGAATAAAAATATCAATCTGACCTGTAAAATAACAACTGTTTAAGCCAGTTAGAGCTACCCACATTAACTCCTCATCATCATTATCACCATAGATTTTCCGCTCCAGCAAGCCAGGTGCGGGTGTTTACGAGCCTCTTCCAGTTCTTCCTGTCCATCCACAGCTGATGCTCTACCTTTTGCTGCCAATTTATATCACGTTTGGCAAGGTCTTTGAAAATTTGCTTTTACCAAATATCACGAGGCCTCCCTCTGGGTCTCTTACCAACACCATTCCTTTCATAGCATGCTCTTGGGGTCCTAATTGGATCTATCCTTCTCATATGTCCATACCATCGTAATCTCCTTAATTCTAAGGTTTCCAACAGGCTCCTATCCAATCCAAGCTGTTGCCGAATACTTTCATTCCTTATTTTGTCTCTCCTTGTCTTTTGGAGACATGACTGAAGGAACTTCATTTCAGTGGCCTGTAAACGACTTTGTGCAGATCTAGTCAACGTTGCTGCTGCTTCCAGTCCGTATGTTAGAATTGGTACAAGATATGTTTTGTACAGCGTGAGCTTGCAAGCTTGGGGAAAGTAGTCATCCCAACGTAACTGACGAACGGAGTGGTAGAATGTTGATGCAGCTTGTATTCTATTGCCTAATTCTTGGTTTATGGTATTGTCAGAAGAAACAAAGCTCCCCAAATATTTGAAGTTATTGATAATGTCTACTTCTTCATTTTGCACTTGCAGGTGGACTGCTTCAGGATTTCAACTCATCACCAAACTGATGGTTTAGTTTGACTGATGATCATTCCCATTATTTCAAATTCTTCTTGCCAAAGATCTAGTTTAGCTTGAACTTCTGTTTTTGTCTCACCCCATAGCATAACATCATCAGCAAATACACATGCATTTCTTGTCTGATCCTTCATTTTCACTGCTTTTATAACCTCATCCATTATAGAAATGAAGAGAAGTGGTGATAGACAACTTCCTTGTTGGACTTCGCTCTTGGTTTCAAAACAGTTTGACCTGACTCCTTGAATTCACACACAGCTCTTAGTCTCTCGATATAGTTGTTTTACTCGAGCTATAATCTCATCTGGTACTTCTTTACGTCTCAGACATTCCCATATGTGCTTACGTGCTACATTATCATATGCCTTCTCAATATCCAAGAATTCAACTATGTATGTATGTTGTATGTTGGGTATTCAGCCCGAAGGCTGGTTTGATTCTCTGCAGCTCCGCCAACAGCTGTCATAAATAGCCTAGGCGTCACTGAAGAGGTGTACTTTTTTTTTTGCTAGGGGCTTTACGTCGCACCGACACAGATAGGTCTTATGGCGACGATGGGATAGGAAAGGCCCAGGAGTTGGAAGGAAGCGGCCGTGGCCTTAATTAAGGTACAGCCCCAGCATTTGCCTGGTGTGAAAATGGGAAACCACGGAAAACCATTTTCAGGGCTGCCGATAGTGGGATTCGAACCTACTATCTCCCGGATGCAAGCTCACAAGAGGTGTACTAGGGAAATGAGGAGTGAGATAGTTTCCCGTTGCTTTCCTCACCGAGCCAGCTGTTACTATTACGTATCAGTCTGCCAACCCCACTGAAATGCATGCACCAACCGACCCTATGAGCGATATTTTCACACCATTCATAACAGGGACTGGCTGCATAAGAAATGGTATTACTAGCATCAACCATACCTCAGTCACTTTCATATTTTCAAAGTCAAGGATGAGACTGAGACAGGTCAATGAAAGTAACAAATTTGATATAGCCCATACCAGAAGACATAGTGCACTGTAAACACTACATCTCGCCAGCAAAGGCATGAATCAACTATAACCGTTCTATTCTTATCCCAGTATTTATCAAAGAGCTTTCTTGTCGAAAAAATGAGGTCTAGCGTTGATCTGTTCGCTCCAAATCCATATTATCCATGTTGTTCTTCTTCAAGTTTAGGTTCAATAAATTTTCTGATTTTTCTCTCCAGAATGGTCTCATATATTTTTAACCCATGAGATAGAAGGGTTATGCCTCTATAGTTGTTACACTTCTTTTGGTCACCTTTCTTAAGTATTGGAATAATCACTCCTTGCCTCCAGTCACTGGGGGATTTCATTTTCTTCCCAAATTTTATTTAGTATTCTGTACAACCATTGTATTCCAGGTTCTCCAAGTGCTCTGATCAACTCCACACTGAACTCATCCAATCCTGCAGACTTGTTGTTTTTAATTTTACATATTGGTGTTTCCACTTCCAGCCAGGTCAAACTTTCTACATTATAATTGATAGGGTTTAGAGGGTCATCTTGTATGTCGTCCGTTGTATTACAGTTCAGTAATATCTACTGAACTCCTGTAATATTTCATTTTCATTTCTAGTTACCTCTCTGTTTGGAAGCTCTACTGTGTTGATAGTACTACCATTTCTTTTGTTTTTAACAATGCTATACGGGAGTTTCTTGTATTTATCTTGCCCTATTCTATTGGCATGATTTTCTTTGCATTTCCATTTCTCAATGTCAACTATTCTTTTGTCCTGTAATCTCTTTTCTCTGTGAAATGATAGTTTATCCTGGATTTCACTTGGATTTCCTCGCACTCTGGCATGGTACAAAACTTTTCTTGAGCCATTTCTAGCTTTGTCAGCAGCTTTTACATCCTCATTCCACCTTGCTGTTTCTTTGAATTTGTTAACTAAATTCTTTATTGTTGTTTTCATACCAATTTTCTGAATATACATGCTTAAATAGTTATATACAGTCCTTGATTCATTTATCAAACATAATATTAACTGAGGATCTGTACCTACAAAGTAAGTTCGTAAAGATTATCAGATCACATAACATTCTTTTGTCTTTCAATGCATGTACCTTTTTCCTTCCCCTCTGTGGTTGGAATTAAAGTGTATGACGAGTTTCTTCTTCAAAGTATCAGGTGCAAAAGACTTCCAATTATCACTTAATACATTCTTGTAAGTAGAGAAGCTTATTATTACACTGCAAGATGTTACTGGTGCATATTTAAATGATGTTAAATCACTGCTGTTGAGCATGAACTCATTTTCAAGTGTACTCATACCTTCTCCTCTAAGAACATCATTTATCTCATGCACAAGGCGATAACCGCCATTTTGCCACAGCACATTTTGAAGTTTGCATTTGATGCTGTCACCAGCTATTTCATGTGACTGCTGTACTGCAAGTTCAACACTTCTCATAATTTCAATACTTTCATGAATTTCTAAACTAGCAGCTTCTGAACGAGTAATCGCACTCGATATACCTGTATTTCCAAAGTTCGACTTAATCTTGATAAAAGAGGCATCATCTTTGTTGAAGCTATTAACAGTAGTAGTTTTTGTAATAATACATGGCGGCACTGAGCCGCTTCCCCTAGGAACTGGTTGTGGAGTGAGTTGTGTCAAAGGAGCTAGCTCCTTGAAGGTCACAACCCACAGTGGAAGTTTTACAATAAAATTTGACATTCAATATTAATTTATCAACTTCTGTATAGAGCATGTGCAAGGAAATTGAGGTGAATAATTCTTAGTTAAAACATTTCAAGGCTTTGAGCAGCTTTTACCACATACGGGGCTGCACCAGTAACAAAGAGAAAAATGCTTTCCTGCTTAATTTCATCCTCCCACAAAATTCTCATTGCATTAAAAAGAACAAAAAAGAGAATTGCAATCACTGAATGATTTGCTATCTCTACAAATTCCGAAGTTAGAACAAAATTGTTCCCTGGAGCGATCAGCATGACATGTTCCAATAATTATATTTCCTATCTACTGTGTCTGCCTGCAGTGTCCGTTGTCTCATCAACTAACGCCCAAATCTTGTTGTCTGCTACATTGTGCCATATTGGATATAATCTATGCAGTAATGTGGTAAATAGCTTTTGCACATTGTTGATTCTACAAGAACAGGTTTGTTGATTCTACAAGAACAGGTTTCTTTGCGTATTTCTCCACGAAATTCTTGAAATGGGGAGTGTTCACTTTGTTCAGAGGAATGTTTGCAGACACCATCATCTCACAAAGTTCCTTCGAAAAATCTGAGGGTGTTACAGCATTTCCGAATAGCAACTGCTGTCTCTTCTTATTGCCGCGTTGTCGACTGACATAGCTGATATGCTTTACTGTGTTACAACGCTGAAACACATTAAAACGTTTTTCAGCCATCACTTTCACTTCACCCAACTTGCAAATTAGAACTAAACCATTCATACAGAAATCTTCTCCATATCCCTTAACAAAGCCTCGTAACTTAACACTAGTAAAAGTCCTTTCCTCAGGCATAATAGAATGTGTACTTGGGTGCGATTCACCATACACTGCCAACTGATATGTAAGTGAAAGGAGGTGAAGATTCTAATACGTCAACAAGGAGAAGCGAGCAATTGTCGGAAGTAATTAGCCCACTGCTGGGATCAGTTTTTCAGCATCATTTCTGTCTGTACCCAGGCAATCGGCTTGCTGAGTACAGCAGTTAGGGTGAGAGATGCAGTAAGGGCTATGAATGACCTTCACCCCATACCCCTTTCTATTCCATCCACTTGCATTAATTGCACATATGATTTCGAGGTGCATTTTCTGTGAACATTTCTTCACGTCTGGCAAGTTGAAGATGATTGTACAACTACAACTGTTGCCAAACTGCCAAAATATGACCAAAATATGACATTTTTACCACCAAAAATACTCAAAATAGGACCTAATAGTAAAAGAATCTAAATATGCAATTATATGACATATAAAAACAAAATTGTGATATTAATCACCAAATTTGCATTAAAACCCAATAAGCATAAAAACAGAGAAGAACAAAATATGACTTTCATAACATCTAAGGCCTATTAATGATACAACTCTAGATTGTATGCTTAATAAGAATTGGGCTGTTTTAACACATACTTACTTGGCACTTGTATTGGTGCAAACAATATACTCCACATCGTCTGTATACGGGTTGAGGAACGCAAATGCTGAAGTTCTTAACCATACCCAGTCACGACTTTTGGCACGAAACCGGTACATTACAGACATCACTTGTCCTTTCAGCTTCAGCACTATATAACAAATAAAATAGCCTTAAATTTCAGATGTATATTTTGAGGATAACCAATACATAAAGTACAAACTACATACATTTGAGCATCAGCAAGAAAATAACCTCTAGAAATATATACAGCACAATTCTACAAATAAATCTAATAAGGAATATAATATTTGATTTTTATTATCTTTTACAACTGGTTTTATGCTGTACCGACACAGATAGGTCTTATGGTGATGATGGTATAGGAAATGGCTAGGCTGTAATTAAGGTACAGCCGCAGCATTTGCCTGGTGTGAAAATGGGAAGAGAAAAGGAACAAACTATTCAATATAAAACAATGCTGTAATATTTAAATTACAACATTTTAATTAATAAATGGAACTAGTTTCAAGGCTTTTTCTGCATCATCTTCAGCCAAAAACTGAGAAAAACAGACATTGACATATATAAAATAAATACAAAGCAATGCACATTATAAATGAAAATATGGCTAAAATTGTGAATGAATTAACATGAGGGAAAAAATCACTTCTTACAACACTAAGTTACAGATTAAATAAAAGTGTAACACCCTTTCTTAAATCACAACATAACGGTTACTGGTATTCAGATAACTAATAGGAACTTGAAGTTCTGGGTTCAACTTAGTGTTGCCAAAATTCAACATATGAAGAGAATTTGCATCACTGTTCACAGATCAAGTACACATCTTCTCTAGATGAGATATATGAATAAAGCACGGGACCAATATGGCCGTATTAAGTGGTTAAATGGACTGAAAATTAAAATGAGTATCACATTATAATACAATAAGTTTAAAAAAATTCAAAAACTTAACACCAAGTCTTAAGTCACCAAGTAGTATTATAAAAGTTTTCTTTGAAATCGTAAGGAACTAGAGTACAAGTTCGAATTTCAGTCTCAAATTATTTATTATATACTTGGAGTGTCTGTGAGAGTGAGCTGGAACAGTACCAGATTAAAATGTAACATTCCTTCTTAAAACACAACGTAGCACTTTAGGGTATGTTTATCTATAACCCTGAAAGGAAATTTGAGGGTTCCAAGTTTGAAAAGACTTGTGTCACTATTCAGAGGTAAAATACATGTCTTCTCTATAAAAGCTCATGTTGACGTCTTTTGGCTGCAGTTGGCCTGGACAGAATATTCTTCTGCGAGTTTAACTATTACTGTCATTTATAGAATTAATGTTAGGTAAAGAGGGTACCATTTTTATGCAACAGTCCTAGAGGTGTTCTTAGTTCAATACGGGACCTGAAGCAAAGAAGAAAAGGGGGAAGTTACAAAAGTGGAAAGAAGGAAGCCTACCTTAAAAAGTTTCAAGTGAATGTATGAAACCCACCTCTGGCGCCGTGTGTTGTGGTGCATGTTAGAGAAGACACTGAGTGTAATAAGAAAATCAGACACACACGTGCTGTGTATTGTGGTAGCAGGGGAAGGGGAGAAGGAGAACCAGGAGAGGTGGTAAGAAGGAGTGGAAGTAGGGGCAGGCGTGGAGGGGAAAGGGAGAGGAGAGGAATTTATGTAGGGTGGTGCGCGAACGTACATGGCGTGAAAACATATTGTGTATATTTTGAAAAACTAATTTACTATTGGAAATTTTTCTAATCCAAAAAAATGCAATCAGAAAATCAAATAATTCTTGTCTAGGTGAATATAACAATGCTCAGTGATGTCTAGCAAAGGACCTTTGTTGAGAACTTGCAGCACTGCAAGATCTTGTTCAATTTTAGTGAAATTATGTTCAAAGTCACCGGCCTATTGCTGAGAAATTATTATATCTGATGGCATTGACATGTTCTGCATATCTGATTTTAAAATTTTGTCCTATTTGTCCCAGGTATGAACTATTGCAGTCTTGGCAGCAAAATCTGTATACTCCGGATTTGTGAAAAACATTACTTTTGTCTATTGAGGTAGAGTTATGAAGGATGTCAATACTTCTATTACTAGTTCTGAAGGATACTTTCACGTTACGTTTTTTAAAAACGTTAGTGATATTGTAAATTTTGTTGTTAAAAGTGAATGTTGAAAAAAGGTGAGCTTTGGACTTATTTGTTAATAGGGTAGTGTTAGGACGATCCCTAAACTTATTAATTACTCTCAATGAAGGCTTCTAGAGATCACATATATTCACCTAGACCAATATTTCAATTCAGGCTTAAACCTCAATGACATATCTGAAAAACTAAAAATATTATTTCATTTTCTGATTGCATTGTTTAGGATTAGAAAAATTTCCAATAATAAATTAGTTTTTCCAAAATATACACAATACGTTTTCACGGCATGCATATTTGCCACACCACCCTACCTAAATTCCTCTCCTCTCCCTTTCCCCTCCTCCCCTGCCCCTACTTTCACTCCCTCTTACCACCTCCCCTGGTTCTCCTTCTCCCCTTCCCCTCCTACCACAATACACAGCACGTGTGTGTCTGATTTTCTTATTACACTCAGTGTCTTCTCTAACGTGCACCACAACACACGGCGCCAGAGGTGGGTTTCATACTTTCACTTAAAATTTTTTAAGGTAGGCTTCCTTCTTTCCACTTTTCTAACTTCCCCTTTTTCTTCTTTGCTTCTGGTCCCGTATTGAACTAAGAACACCTCTAGGACTCTGGCACAAAAATGGTGCCCTCTTTACTTAACATTAATTCTACAAATGACAGTAATAATTAAACTCACAGAAGAATATTCTATCCAGGCCAACTTCAGCCAAAAGACGTCAACATGAGCTTTTATTTAGAGAAGACATGTATTTTACCTCTGAATAGTGACACAAGTCTTTTCACACTTTGAAAATTGGTAACGCAAGTCAAACTTGAAACTCTCAAATTTCCTCTCAGGCTTATAGATAAACATACCCTAAAGTGCTACGTTGTGTTTTAAGAAGGAATATTACATTTTAATCTGGTACTGTTCCAGCTCACTCTCACATAAACTACAAGTATATAATAAATAATTTGAGTTTGAAATTCAAACTTGTACTCAAGTTCCTCATGATTTCAAAGAAAACTTTTATAATACTTGGCGACTTAAGACTTGGTGTTAAGTTTTTGAAAACAAATTAACTTATTGTATTATAATGTGATACTCATTTTAACTTTCAGTGCATTTAACCACTTAATATGGCCATATTGGTCCCGTGCATTTTTTTGTATGTCTCGTCTAGAGAAGACATGTACTTGATCTGTGAACAGTGATGCACATTCTCTTCGTATACTGAATTTTGGCAACACTAAGTTGAACCCAGAACTTCAAGTTCCTATCAGTTATCTAAATACCGGTAACCATTATGCAGTGATTCAAGAAAGGGTGTTACACTTTTATTTAATCTGTAACTTAGTGTTGTAAGAAATGATTTTTCCTCATGTTAATTCATTCACAATTTTAGCCATATTTTCATTTATAATGTGCATTGCTTTGTATTTATTTTATATATGTCAATGTCTGTTTTTCTCAGTTTTTTGGCTGAAGATGATGCAGCAGAAAAAGCCTTGAAACTAGATCCATTTATTAATTAAAATGTTGTAATTTAAATATTATAGTATTGTTTTGTATTGAATAGGTGGACCCATTAGCTTGTTCCTTTTCTATTCTCAGTTCTATATGGATACACAATGTTCTGTACCGATTACGACCTGTACATGAGTATTTTTTGAGTATAAATGACTTAATTATCACGCGTAATGTTCTGAGCACGCCTGGTTTGTTTACCGTCAGCGGGGCAAGCAAGCGAGTGAAGGACAGCTGTGAGCTGTGACGTAGTCACAGGGGCTAGCTAGACCGCCCGCCCGTCACACCACGTGTTCCCAGCCTGGACTCGTATATTCTAGATTCCACGTCACATCTTCCCGAATGTTCGACGGGGAAAATTTTGTAACTCCCGTAATAATTATGCTAGCGGCTTGAGCGATATGTCATCTTGTTTGGGATCACCTGAACGTCGCAATGCTCAAGTTTCAAGTAAATCCATCGAGAGATTAGGGAGATATTCAGTCAAGCCGTATTGTGACGTAGACATCCCGGATCGAATAAAAGGAGGGCCCACTGTAGCCTGTTCACTCAGTTACAGCTGAGTAGTCAACGTGGACACTCTCGCTGCTACTATCACCGTGTAGTGACAGCCCCGACGAGGAACTCTGTAATTTTCTAAGTATTCATGAAGTAAACTTGTAGTTTCTTCGAGTGTGGGAGAACGAATTCTTCCAAGTATTCTCAAGTGGACTTGCAATATTTCGAGTGTTAAAGAACATTTTCTAAGTCTTCATAATTGAACTTACAATATTTACGGGTGTTCGAGACTGGAATTTTTCCAATTATTCATGAAATGGACTTGTATTATTTACGTGTGTTAAATTCATAATTGGACTTGTATTATTTACGTGTGTTAAAGAACGAATTCTTCATAAATTGAACCTGCAATATTTGCGAGTGTTAAGAGACTCATTCCTCTAATAATCAGTGATTTATAAACTTTGCTAGTGATGATCTCTGAATGTGCTTTAAGTTCCCGTAAGCATAAAATTGTGATTTTGCCGGTACTGGTTCAAAGACTTATAAACTTTGCCGGTGATGAACTCTAACTTCATTCAACATCTTTAAAACATAAATTTAGGATTTCACCTGTGTTTATTCAAAGACTTGGATATCTTGCCAGTGACAGACTGTAAATTTATTCATGTGGATGGACTTGTGTTTTCGTCCATGTTCACTCAAAGACTTGTACATTCGCCAGTGTTGATTCAAAGACTTATAAATTTCGCCAGTGATAGACTGTAAATTTATTCATGTGGATGGACTTGGGTTTTCGTACATGTTCACTCAAAGACTTGTACATTCGCCAGTGTCGATTCAAAACTTTATAAATTTCGCCAGTGATGAACTTTAAATCTACTCAGATTTTCATGTGGATGGACTTATGTTTTTCGTCTGTGTTCATTCAAAGACTTGAACCTTCGCCAGTGGTGAACTTTAAATTTGGTCATAGTTTCATGAGAAGGGACTTGTGTTTTTTTTGCCAGTATTTATTCAGAGACGAAGACTTTTGCTAGTGGTGAACTCTGAAATTATTTATTTTCCTCGTATACAGAGACATATCATTTTACAAGTGTTAAATTTTGAAAGTCTTGATGAATAATAACCAGTGACTTCGCTAATAGGTTAATCACCCAAGGTTTTTATGAACTCAGATTTATCAGTACTGCGAGTGACCTTGGAGACATCAACCCTCTCAGTCATGTTGGACTGAGGTAGTAAATGATCATCTGCAACATCACCTGGATCATCGGGGTTCAACCTGGGCCTCGAAAGTTCGAGGCATCTCTACCTTCTACCAACCCAGCCAGTCCAGCCGCTTCTGTACGGAGTCCCTGGAATCTTCTGGAACGTGTTCCAACCTGCTCGGCTTGATGAACTGGAGAATCCGAGCCATATTATAGCACTATGTGGACGACAGCTTATATCTACCTGGAGGTGATGTGCAATTTCATGTCTTATATGAATAAACTCATGTTCAGTCAGAATCAAAGTTTTCTTGTAGATAGGACCCTACCTCCTGTACCGAGCCCTAGCTACTAGTCACCCAGTTTTAGCCCTGAGAACTATATTCTTGCTTTCTTTAAAATATAATCTGAGAGTCGGGCTCTTTTACCGGTACAGTTCTTAAATTTGAATGAAAATAGGAAAGCACAGAAAATCTGAGTGCTGCTGATCTGATAAATTACCAATATGTTAAACATACAATGCATAACAGATGGATACAAAAAAACAAATATGGAAAGAAGAAGAAAAAAAAAAGCAGAAAATGGTTCTGAAATATTTTGACCGTAGTGCTAAGAGATTTCTTATCAGCCATAAGTGTGTTTAACAACCACCAATGCCTTGCTTCGCTTGCATGGCTTAATTAAATAAATAAATAAATAAACAGATGAATGAATGAATGAATGAATGAATGAATGAATGAATAAGCACAGTGGAGTAGTAATCCTTAGCAATCAGCTCATAGTTCACTCTACAAAATGGAATTACTGTTCATTACTGGATTACTGTTCATAACACAACAGCAGAAAGAACGTGATAAGCCATCCCTACCTTGCTCAAAGCTTTCCTTCATATGCGTCTGATCCTCTGGATGGAAGAAGTCGAAGCACGATTTTCCCAACAGCTCTGGTGGAGTGTAGCCTAAGATCCCCATCACTCGTTGGTCAACAAACGTGAATTTACCTTCCATAGAATGACGTGAGATGAATTCTGTTCGGATAAATGGAAAGCTATTAAAGTGAAATTCACTAATATCATGTTTCATAAAATGCCACAGAATCAAAACAAAATCAACTGAGAAAAATGGAATAACTGAATTAATGCCATAGATACCAATGATTACATATAATAAATATGTATATTTGTGAAAATAACAAAAACAGCAATGATTAAATACTCCAGTTATACAATTTTATTGAAATTGTGATATTTTAAGTCCAAAGCTTTCTGATCTTTTGATGTTTCTATATTATTATGTTTTAAAATCAATACTAAAGTAATCATGTTCTCCAAGAATAAAATAACATTTTCTAAACAAACATCATGTCCTTAGCACCACCAAAATAATTACCACAGCAACATTAATGTAGTGTATAAAACAACATACAATGTACAATCTCATTCTACAGTAAAACACATTTCTTATCCATATCACCAAGATACTACCCATGGTACTTACCGGCATTATTATTAGCACCAGCTAGATCACTGGTGTTGGGAGTAGAGGTTACTTGTAGCCGTCCGATGGCTACTAGGCAGCAATGTGAAGCATGGCCATCATCATCAGCCCCTCGATCCATTTGTACACCTAAACATGAAACCATATTGCTACAGCCCAGATTTATGTTAAGAAAAAATCTTTAAAATAAAAAAAAAATTAAAATATTATTTAGGCAAAATTTCACTAAGATAGCTGAACTGAAACCCATTATCAAATGTAAGCTGTATACTGATACAAAATGCACCTTATCCACCTGTAGCCAATCCCAGTATAGTTTAATAGATTTGCTAATGCTTCACATCACAGTAAAAATTTCTGCTTCTTATAGTTTTCTAGAATCCAAGAAGATACAAGTAATGTCTTGACATTCACCCCTTATGTTTCTTTAGAATATCCTATTTAAGAGACATACCGGAACCTTTTAAACCATTTCCAATATTTTGGTAAAAAATCAGGCTAACTGCGTATGCTGCCTTAGTTCAGAAGTTCAAATTAATCCTGTAGTATTTATTGAGTCATACAACTGTACCTCATATAATATCACCTAATACAATGTTATTATATGTGATAGAAAATTCTTTCAAAATCCTACATCATCATCACTATTCTTAATTTCCATCAATCTTCCTGTACTGTCTACTTCTTTCTAATAAAAAGATTGGGATAGGTGTCAACAGAGGATGATACAATCACTCTTCACTCACTTTTTTTAACCATGAAACTATGTAAAAGTTTTACTGTGAAAATGGATTCCTACATCCAAACATATAACTTTGTACACTAGTAAAGACAAACCTGTAGGGGGCCAGTTCTTGATGTAACCAGTGCAATGGACAACAGCATAATTCTGTCCATCTCGAGATGGACCTAGGCTGTTCCGTTGCTTTAGGCGGTTGAGATGACCCACAGCCATACTGTCGGCAGCCATACTGCCCACTTTCATGCGGCAGATGAAACCACGCCGAGAACCCATGCACAATCGCATGGATGCTGTAGACACAAATTGAAGTACACCATTAGCTAACAAATAATGTGTTAATAATTATCTTCTCATATAACTTCTGTAGAAGATAACTAAAAGTATTGAACATATATTCTGGACAGTAGTAACAAACCATTATTACATGCACAATGTTGAAATCTAATCTAGTGGTTTGCCTTTATACTAAATAAAATAAGTTATATAAGTCCAGTGTACCCAGGGGTACCTTGTGTGTTACTGTACATAATTTAGGTGTAACAGTTGGAGTTAAACACTTTTATCTACATATATACAGGCAAAATGTTACTGAAAAATATTGTATAAATGAAAGTAAAAATTTCCACAAAAAAGGATCAGGAGTTGTGTAAACTTTTCACAAAAAAAAAAATCATGAAAGTAAGCTTACTAAATATTGAAAATAATTTAAATCAATGCTTCCCAAAGGAACTGTTAATATTTTACCACATAAGTTGATTATGATTTAATTGAGAGGGTAAAATATCAAAAATCCACTTTGTGTTAGCAATCTCTTATAGATATTAACATCACTATTGTTCTCTTTAGCTATATTTCTCCTATCAGAGATGTTGATACAACTCATCATGCACAGGTGGAATAAACTTCGGAAAGGCAAGAATGACCTGGAGTTTCTTCCTTTTTAATCCTACCCTATTTTGGTATCTGATTTGAAAGTCAGTAAGTGAATGACATTTCTACTGTCCTTCCAGGTAACTGCTAGTCTTCAATATTTCCACAGGTATATCTGATATCTAGTTTCTACCCGCCAGTAAACCTTGAACAGTAACTGCAAAATTTTACTTTTCTATTATTGGAGTTAAGCAGAAAGATGATTCGCATTCAGCCAATCAAACTTGTGCTTGCTACTCAGATACAGTATGTAATGCATGCTACTAGCATAGGATAGACCCTTCCTCCATCAAAAAGTGAATCATTGAGATATTCTGTTTTTCTTGAATAAAAAATAACATAATAAAAACTTGTAAAATTACTCACTAGACAGTATTACCCATCATATTTCCCTAAGAACACAACTTATGAAAGTGTGGCATAAGCCCTTCTTCCACCAAACTCAACTGTCCAGTCCAAACTCTGTGTGCCTGTCTTATCAAAAAATTTGAACTTTATCTACGAAATTTAGATTTACAAGAGACCCTTTTGTATCCAACTTCAGGATATCTGACTGCCCGGCCGCTGTGCCTTTTTTTTTTTCAATTTGTTTTACGTCGCACTGACACAGACATGTCTTGTGGCGACGATGGAATAGGAAAGGGCTAAAAGTGAGAAGTAAGCGGCCGTGGCCTTAATTAAGGTTCAGCCCCAGCATTTTTTTTTTTTTTCACCGACACAGATAGGTTTCAGATGGGACAGGAAAGGAAGGGCTAGGAGTGGGAAGGAAGCGGGCGTGGCCTTAATTAAGGTACAGCCCCAGCATTTGCCTGGTGAGAAAATGGGAGCGTGTCTTCTTAATATGAAAGTGAGTCAATGCTGCATTGTTTTTCTTTCACAAAAAAATAGAGACATTGAGTTATTGAAAGTGCTGATATTGATTTAGCGGAAATCATCCAAGATTTAAAGACTATTCATCAGGGCATTTAACTGAACAATGGAGAAAAGTGGCTATCTGAAGGAGATGCCACTGAGGTCACCAAGAAAGAACTTAACAATGATCTAATCATTCTGTTCTCCAGGCTCATTTAAAGGAAGATATTTCTTTTTAATTTTTTTTATTTTTTTTTACAATTTGCTTTATGTTGTACCAAGACAAATAGGTCTTATGCTGAATGGGATAGGAAAAGGGTAGGAGTAGGATAGGAAGTGATTGTGGCCTTAATTAAAGTACAGTCCCAGCATTTGCCTGGTGTGAAAATGGAAACCACCAAAAACCACTTCAGGGCTGCCGATAGTGGGGTAGTTAATGAAGATAGTACAGACAACAAAAACAGAAAAGGAAGCAAAAATAATTAGTTACTCTACAGACAGTAGCACTGAAATACATCGAACAGCAACCACCGGCAACACCTATGGACATGTTGTGGGTAAAGAAATGGAGGGATGTTTGTTTGTCCAACCCTTGTCCCGTTTCCCTACGGGGTCGGGTATGAGGTGAGATGAATTTGTCGTGGCGGTTTTTTATGACCGGATGCCCTTCCTGACGTCAACCTCATCAGAGGAGTTAATGAGAGATGAAATGAATGACGTGATATATGATAGTAGGGAGAGGGTGAAACCCGGTGCCGGCACATAGCCTACTCCTGTCGAATAGCACCAAGGGGTCTGCTCAAGGCTTAACGTCCCCATCCAACGGACGAATCACCATCAACAGCGTCATATGCCCTCACTCCATATGAGCACTGCGGAGAGGTTTGGAATTTAATCCAGGCTTTTGGCACGCAATCTAGTGATTAGAAATTGTATACCACCACCTCCCCTACCCTGCCGGCCAACATTCTGATGGTGAAAATTTTTTCGACCAACGGGACTCGAACCGGCTAACCTCGGTGTTAGACCGTTTTAGACTTCAGCGCCTTAACGATCATGGCCACCAGGCGGGCTAAAGAAATGGAGGGATACAGCCACAAAATCAAGAATGTCTAATTTGAAGAAGAAGAAAAAAAGAACTTTACAGACTTTTCAAGTGAAATCACTGTAAAGTAATTTTTTGTACAGTAGGCCTACAGGATGTTTTAATATTTTATCAAATATCATGAAATGACCAGTAGGCCTACAGAACCATGGGTCTACTGTAGTCGAGTGTCTGTGTGGAGTCCTTCATATATTATGAATGGCAAAGTTGAGCACAAAATATATTCTCAACTTTGATTACGAAGACTGCTTTTATATAGTTAAGGCCACAGGAAAATAACTTGCTTGAGGGGAAATACAAAACTCATAGAGAAACTTCCAGATCAGAACATGTTCAAGGTTTCTGAAACCCATCTGAAAACTGTCTTATCCACTGAACACAATCTTAGTACAGCTACTAATGTATGTAATGTACACTATCAGGATAGGATAGACCCATCTTCCACCAAGAAGTGAAGCAAGGAGATATTGAGATAATCAATCATAGGGCACAGAGTTAATGGAATTAGGAGTCTTTTATAATGCAAGTCACACATCATACTATCTGCTCTTCATTGTTTTTCAAAGCTTATTTGCAAATTCACTTAAGGGGAGCCTGTAACCACAAGAGGACACATCCCCAGGTGGCAGATAAGAGACCTACACATATGTATGTTGGTTCAGTACTGCAGAAATGAACCAGCAGACAAAGAGGCAGCCCAACTCTTGGAGGCAGGGATAAATTACTGGGATGCCCTCTCCTCAGGAGTCATAAATATGGAGGGCCCAAGTTCAAGGTAATGAGTGAAGACTTCAACAGTAATTATGCTGGAGATGATGTATTTTTTTACAGTGTAGGTGGCAGAGAACTCAGCTCCAGTACTTGGGATTAATATGAGTAAGAGGAATGTGTTCTTTGCCAAGAGCAGGTATCAGTTTTATACCTGACAGGGGCAGCAGACTGACTGATGAGCCAACAGACAGGAGTCCAATGTGGTTTGTTTGAGCACTCTTGAGCACAGCTGTGATCAAGAAAGCAACAGGAAACTACCACATTACATTTGCCATAATACCCTCTGTGATGGAAAGGTAGAATAGAGGAAAAAAACAGTAAGGAAGATGATGTCACACTTTTATAGACCAATTAAACCAAGAAGTGGGATTTCACACATGTGGGCAACTAAACGAAAGGGCTCTCTGCCGCAAAAATTGCAGATCTATCATTAGAGGAGCAAACCAGCCAGATGGCAGACACACTTATCAATGGATGAATCTGTACATTCATCAGTGCGGTTACTAGCTGACTGAACCGTATACTTACAATAAATTTAACATATATTGTTTCTAATTTAATGGCTACAATCTATATGAAATTAATTACATACAGTATTACTATGTCAGAAAAGTTCCAGGACTGAGGTCGTAAAAAATAGAAAAGTTGCACTTACCAAGTAATAATCTTAGCTCCTGTTGAAGTAGTCCCCTTGGATATCTATACACAATTGCTAGCGTTTCTTGAGGTCTTGGAAGCAAGCAGGGAAACTGTCAACTGCGATTCTTGTAAGATTATGTGTCACAGCCTGTTGGATGTCTGCGATATCTTGATGAAGCTTTCCTTTTAGTCGCAATATCACTCACAGAAACAAGGAAAAATCACAAGGCGAGAGGTCGGGCAAATATGGTGGATGTGGGACGACAGTGACAGAATGTCTGGCCAGATACTCGGTAAAAGATAAAGCACCGTGAGGTCTTGCATTGTTGTGCAGTAAGAACCAGTCCTGCGACTGCCACAAATCAGGGTGGCGATGTCGAATGGCTTGTTGTAAACGTTTCAAGACTTTGATGTAAAGAGTTTTTGGTTTACTGTTTCTCCTGGTGGAACGTACTCATGGTGAACTAACCCTTTACTGTCAAAGAATGCGATCAACATTGTCTTTGTTTGGCTTTTTGCAAGGCTGGTGAGCCAGGACTCCGCCATTCTGCACTTTAACGTTTCATGTGGGAGGGTCATACAGGTAACACCAACTTTCATCCTCAGCAATAACCTTTGTTGGAAATGTGGGATCACGTCTGGCTCGGAATATGCTATAGACGGGTGGCCAATTCTGGGATCGTCTTGCACTGAATCTCAGCCTCCCCGAACCTTTTGTGCCACTCGAACACAGGACTTATTGACAGTGCACTGCCTCCATATGCTTTTGTAATCACTGTCCACATTTCACTAGGGGTTTTCCTGAACTTAATGCAAAACTTAATGTTCACTCTTTGCTCACAATGAGCATCCATTGTGTCACTGTCACTAAACCAAACAGTGTTTTGCTAGAGAGAGAGGGAGAGAGAGAATGAATGGCCAAGGCCATCTCAGAACGTACATATACCAGGTAACATAAAACCAACATTTGTTCCTTTGTTTGCATTGCAACCTCAGAAATACAACACTTGTCCCAGAACTTTTCTGACAAAGGGTGTATAATACATGTTATTGTAATTAATACTACACAATAAATTATTTTAATCACAGGAACCTTTCTACATGATGGTGGAGAAAAATTCTTCTGAAATTCTGAAGTTCTCCAAAAATACAGTTTTAAAAAGTCACTATTTATTAGCATTCACCACAGGACACAGCTATTCTAGGATCAATACATTTCTTTAACCACTTACAGAAAAAAAGGAATAGTATATTCAAAAATATTGCTATTAAGTAATAATGCAAGTCCAGACAAATGAGAATTTATTCTTTAGAGAAAAAAAAGTCCTACTCACACTGATGGCCTTCCTTCTTAACAGTGCCTGTCTTCAAGTCAAGGATGCGTCCAGTGTTCTGTGGCTCCTGAGTGGACAGCTGTTCCCTGACCTTTTCTACATCATCTGCATGTATGTTATCGTAGATGCAGGATCCAAACCATTCATTCTACAACAAAAATCATGGCAACAGTTTAAATCTCTTGTAATGAAATTTCCTATTGTACAGCTATATTTGCCAAGTATCAATTATTTCAGGAGAGACAACTGCATTCCTTAAGTTTGTTTCTTGTACCTGCATTTCACAGATTAAATTTTACATCGATAAAATGAACATCTCAAGGTTTACAATTTCTGAAATAGCAACAAGGTCCTAAAATTATTACCTATCTAAGTCTTAGGGACTCTCAACTTGTTACATTCCAAGAAAGAAAGCAAAGCAAAGCAAAGCAAAGCAAAGCAAAGCCATCTCTATATAGGACATGAAGTCTCATGAAGGAGTGGAAGGTAAAGGCAACTAGAATCTGTAACCTCAGCACTAAGTGGGATCAAGTGGTTAGCTCTAAGCCTGACCAACATGACCCCAGAAATTAACCTGGTACTTATTTTTGGTGCAGTCTGATGCTTTAGCTGAATTATCAGCTTACCGAACTACAGTTCAGAGGGCCTCAAGTTGGCACTTTTAATCACATCTAGTTAATTCCTCTAGCTCGTCTTCATACACATCTTCAAATAGGTACATACAAAACATCACACGACAAACTACCACAGAAACATGTGCTAGTGAATACATCCCTCCACATAGGTTTGGTGTCAGGAAGGGCAGCCAGCCATAAAACTATGCTAAATCCATTCAATGTGCCAACCCTACATAACTGGGAAAATGCCAGGAAGAAGAAGAAGAAGAAGAAGACTCTCTGAGCCCCATGCCTCTCCAGAAGGTGAAAATCTTGTTTCTAAATATTTTTATTTCCTAGAGGGAATTGAACCTATGTCTTTCTGGGTAAACTGAGCCTGTCTCTACCACCTTGGCTAAGGAGTCCAAAACTTCCAAGAGCCTTGTTAACTAAATCAAGAACAAGATAAGATGAAATATAACTTTCATAGTATTTCAAAACATCAGCAACATTAAACAATGCTTACATTCAATTCTTCTTCTTCCTTCTTCTTTTTCCACTTTTCCCACACTTGTGACATCGCGGGTGCAAACTGTGTCGCACATGTTGATTTGACTCTGTTTTTGACACCAATCATATATGGAGGGATGTAATTACTACTGCATGTTTCTGTGCTGGTTGGTATTGTAGCATGTTGTCTGAATATGAAAAGGAAAGTGTTGGGACAAACACAAACACTCAGTCCCCGAGCCAGAAGAATTAATCGGGCATGATTAAAATTCCCGACCCCGCCGGGAATCAAACTCGGGATGCTCTGAACCAAAGGCCTCAACGCTGACCATTCAGCCAAGGAGTTGAACAACGCTTACATTCAACTGTTAGATAAAAAATAGGAAAATAGGTCTCACACATTACAAAAACAAAGTTCTAGCCATGGTATTGTTCCATTTCCGGATACACCTTGAGCTCAGAGAAACCTACTGTAGGGTTAAACTCTTAGGAACTTGGTTCATTGTCATTAACCCAATATACACTGACTGACAGAGCAAATGCAACACCAAGAAGGAGTGGTTCGAAAGGGATGAAAGTTGGGGAAAAAACAGAGACGGCACGGACGAATAATTGATGTTTATTTCAAACCGATATGCAGGTTACACAACGCGCACGGCATCGACTCAGTAGGATGTAGGACCACCGCGAGCGGCGATGCACGCAGAAACACGTCGAGGTACAGAGTCAATAACAGTGCGGATGGTGTCCTGAGGGATGGTTCTCCATTCTCTGTCAACCATTTGCCACAGTTGGTCGTCCGTACGAGGCTGGGGCAGAGTTTGCAAACGGCGTCCAATGAGATCCCACACGTGTTCGATTGGTGAGAGATCTGGAGAGTACGCTGGCCACGGAAGCATCTGTACACCTCGTAGAGCCTGTTGGGAGATGCGAGCAGTGTGTGGGCGGGCATTATCCTGCTGAAACAGAGCATTGGGCAGCCCCTGAAGGTACGGAAGTGCCACCGGCCGCAGCACATGCTGCACGTAGCGGTGGGCATTTAACGTGCCTTGAATATGCACTAGAGGTGACGTGGAATCATACGCAATAGCGCCCCAAACCATGATGCCGCGTTGTCTAGCGGTAGGGCGCTCCACAGTTACTGCCGGATTTGACCTTTCTCCACGCCGACGCCACACTCGTCTGCGGTGACTATCACTGACAGAACAGAAGCGTGACTCATCGGAGAACACGACGTTCCGCCATTCCCTCATCCAAGTCGCTCTAGCCCGGCACCATGCCAGGCGTGCACGTCTATGCTGTGGAGTCAATGGTAGTCTTCTGAGCGGACGCCGGGAGTGCAGGCCTCCTTCAACCAATCGACGGGAAATTGTTCTGGTCGATATTGGAACAGCCAGGGTGTCTTGCACATGCTGAAGAATGGCGGTTGACGTGGCGTGCGGGGCTGCCACCGCTTGGCGGCGGATGCGCCGATCCTCGCGTGCTGACGTCACTCGGGCTGCGCCTGGACCCCTCGCACGTGCCACATGTCCCTGCGCCAACCATCTTCGCCACAGGCGCTGCACCGTGGACACATCCCTATGGGTATCGGCTGCGATTTGACGAAGCGACCAACCTGCCCTTCTCAGCCCGATCACCATACCCCTCGTAAAGTCGTCTGTCTGCTGGAAATGCCTCCGTTGACGGCGGCCTGGCATTCTTAGCTATGCACGTGTCCTGTGGCACACGACAACACGTTCTACAATGACTGTCGGCTGAGAAATCACGGTACGAAGTGGGCCATTCGCCAACGCCGTGTCCCATTTATCGTTCGCTACGTGCGCAGCACAGCGGCGCATTTCACATCATGAGCATACCTCAGTGACGTCAGTCTACCCTGCAACTGGCATAAAGTTCTGACCACTCCTTCTTGGTGTTGCATTTGCTCTGTCAGTCAGTGTATTTAATGTAGAGTGCATGCATGAAACTTGTCTGAGAGTACAGCTGCACTAACCCATATACCAGACACCAACACAGAAAATGGCACAGAATTAGCAGTACAAATGATGAAAGCACTTTCAAAGCATTTGGCCTCAAGTTGAATAGGGAAATCACAGCAATCATGTTAGGAACGGATAAGAGTGAGGTTCAAACCCACCTCCTTGTTACATGCCTGTAGCACCTGAACCACTGAGTCACCTGGTCAATTTGGAAAAATGCAGCAGTAAAATGTATAATGATTTGCAAAACATTAAAGGCAAACAGAATGTCCACAAAGGGTCGTAACTACAGCATAAACTGAACAAATGGATATAAAATTACTTATCATACACCTTCTGAAAATATCTCCAGTAAACCTAACTTAACAATGAACAAAAGGCAATATATAGCAAAAGCAGACATCAGCCCCGGGCTACAGATGTCATTGTATAAAATTTTATGAGTACATTACATTTCATGACTTGCAGATTATTGCAACAACACTTACAGTTCCTATCAGCATACAAAGATAAAAGAGTTTAACAGCAAATACTAGCGAAATTACACAAGTGAAGATACAAAAATAATTTTTACAGCGACCGTAAGAAAAATACTACTGTGAATGTATATTCCCATTTACTTTAGTCTATCCATACAAGATTGTTTAGAGGGCATCCTCAGAGATCCTTCCCTTCTATAACACATGGCTCCAATACTTTCCTCATATAACTGTACCATGACTATGGGAAATGAACATATCTACTTCATTATCTGTCAGCATATCTACTGATGGAACCAATAATAAAGAAAACGGGTCTAAGGGATTAAGTTGGCAAGTAGAATAACAAATGTTTGGAAGAGAATAATTTGTTAGCCTCTTACTGTATACGCATACTAACCATTCAAAATCAGAAATTCTATATGCAAAAATATTATCTTATTTTTGTGCTGTTAACTATATTCAATGTAAAAATGAAATGTCGTATGGCTTTTAGTGCCGGGATATCCCAGGACGGGTTCGACTCACCAGGTGCAGGTCTTTCTATTTGACACCCTTAGGCGACCTGCGCGTCGTGATGAGGATGAAATGATGAAGACAACACATACACCCAGCCCCCGTGCCATTGGAATTAACCAATTAAGGTTAAAATCCCCGACCCGGCCGGGAATCGAACCCGGGACCGTCTGAACCGAAGGCCAGGACGCTGACCGTTAAGCCAACGAGTCGGACTCAATGTAAAAATAAAGTGCAATTAATCTGAAATTAGTTCTGAAATATAATTTAGATTATTTTAACTGATGAAAAAATACTTCAAATGGGGATTTCAAAACAAAAATTCAATGAAACAGATGTGAACACCAAAAGTGATTCTGATGAAACTTAATTTTTTTTTTTAAAGAAATATAAGTTATTTCCTCATTTCACTCATTATTAACAATGAAATGACAAATATTGCTAGAGTTATTCAAAATGGTTTAATTTTATGCTGAAAATTACACAATAAGAAAATTAATTATAAGATTAATACGTAAAAGGTTAACGTGACAATTCTGTATCGGTGGAATAGCTCTAGGATTTAAATGGATCTTCAAACTGATAAAAGTTGAAAAGAACTGGTTTAGGGTTACACTTTGTTCATTCTTAAGAATAACTTGAACAGATATCCTTGCAAAAGGATCTCTCAGTCTTCAATTATAAAAAACATAACAAGATTGAAATCATTCAGATGGAGCCTACAGTATTTGTCATAATGGTTCCAGCTAAATTGTATCTTTTGTCTTGAAGGAAACAACCAAATCTTCATCTGACAAAATTTAAAAATAAACAAGTTTTAATGTTATCAGATATTAACTTAACCAATTCAACGTAATTAAGTACATACTACAGTTTCCCAGCAGTTTATCTCATTTCACATGGCATAATATCCACAAAATAAATAAAAATTATAAGATTAATACATAAAAGGTTAATATGACAATTGTGTATCCGTAGAGGAGTTCTAGGCTTTAAATGGATCCTCAAACTGGTATGAAATATTTGAGGTCAGAACCAGAAGAAATAATGATAATTAGTTACAATTTGCTTTACATCACAGATAGGTCTTATGGCAACAATGAGATAGGAAACCCATTATCTCACCAATGCAAGCTGACAGCTATGTGACCCAGTAGTAGTAGTAGTAGTAGTAGTAGTAGTAGTAGTAGTAGTAGTAGTAGTAGTAGTAGTAGTAATGGGGGATGATTAGCTCAGCGGCTTAGCTGCTGGTTTCCCCACCCAGAAGGCTGAGGTTTGAATCCCAGTCGATCCTGGGTTGAAATTTTCATCCAAAAATTACGTGGCATCAGGAAGAGCAACCGGCCTTAAACTCCCGGCCAAAACCAAAATGACCGAGCGAGTTGGCGGTGCAGTTAGGGGAGCGCAGCTGTGAGCTTGCATTCAGGAGATAGTAGGTTGAAACTCCACTGTCGGCAGCCCTAAAAAAGGTTTTCCGAGGTTTCCAATTTTCACACTAGGCAAATGTTGGGGCTGTACCTTAATTACAGCCACGGCCGCTTCCTTCCCACTTTATATCCCACTCTCATATCCCATCGTTGCCATAAGATCTATCTGTGTTGGTGAGCTGTAAAGCAATTTGTAAAGAACATTTTAAAAATAGCCCGAGTGGCTCCAGTACCCCAGAAATAGCTGGGATAAGCTGAATATGTTTTTTAAAAGACTGGTTTGTCCTTACCTCCTCCAAAAGAGTCAATTTTAGGCATTTTCATGCTTATGTTGATATTTATAAGTGAAAACAGTTGTCCGTAAGTGGAGACAAATACACTTCACAACCTCACTGTAAATCAAAGGAAGTTGTAATCCTCTTTGCGGAAACCTAGTCAATGCAGGTGGGATTTTTGAAACTGCATAACACCATTTCATGTGAGGCATGTGGTTTTCACACATCAACAAGTTCAGATGTTTCTGACTCAGTATAACTCTTTAAATGCTGATCGATTGCTCCAGTACTAATCCTCACAACCCTGAGCAGTAGTGTGTGCCAAATGAATGGAACTATGGTGCAGCTTTTCTCTGATAAAATGGTTGTAGATAAACTCTGGATTCTGAGACATAGCATGTGAAATTTGGAAATTCTGTCCTCAGAAGAGTATTTCCCTATAAGCACAAACAATCAAATAACTTGGGCTACTTTAAAGACTGGAGTCCTTTAACTGCGTTAATAATGAAAGACATCCTAATACCTAGAGTAAGGATGGGCTGTAAGTTAATTGGGTCCCGTGAAGAGTTGCTAATCAACTGAAGATTTTGATTCTCGTAGGGCTGGCAATAATTATAGTGACTGAAATGAAATAAGCTCATGTGTCAACATCCATTCCTACAGTAAGTATGTTGAGAGCTCATACTACAAATGCTAAGAGACCAATTGCTATTATAGCATAAGTGTTTTATGTATATATTGCTATTTGTTCTCTTACAGCACACAGACACCAAGGTCTTATGGCTATGATGGGATGTTTCACTACTGTAACCATTACAACTGTCAACGACTAATACCTAATACAGAACTACTTTCAGAAATCTCAGGTTGGGAATGGAATGGCCATGGTTTTAATTAAGGTATAGCTCCAGCATTTGCCTGGTGTAAAAAAATGGGAAACCATCTTCAGGGCTGCTGACAGTGGGGGTTTGAACCCACCAACTCCTGAATAAAAGCTGACAGCTGCGTCATCCAAACCGCGTAGCCATTTTGCTCAGTCTAATAACAAACTCTAACAAACACTGTTGAGCAAAACATACCATTAATGCTAAGCTGCATTCTAATAGATTATAATTTACATTTTCTTAACAGAAATAGGAGACATAATTACCTGGGGTTGGTTGAGGACAGGAGTGATTGAATCAGACACGTAAATAATCCGTCCAGTATCACACGTCACAACGAATAAGAAGCCATCTGCAGCCTCTAATATAAGGTGTTTTAGCTCCTGATCCGTGAGGAATGACGGCTTATACGTGCCATCTGTACTGGTATTTCCCGCACCTGAAACAGAATTCAAGGGCTTTTGTCTTCTATTAATGTTACTAGATTCTGCAGTAGTTCTCTTTCACTACTGTAATCAAATACAATTTAAAATATGAAAACGAAGTGTATAACCAGTATAACTTTTAGAAATCTCATATTGGAAATGATGACCCCTCTTTAACAATGTCACCCATGATGTCAATCAGGTCTGATAATACTGTTGTTTTGACTCTTAAAACGAGCGACCACTACTACAGCCACGATGCCAAACAGAAAAATAGATCATCATAGCAACTACAGAATGTGTATAAGAAAAATAAAATGGAGAAGTATATCTCGAACAAGTTTTTTTTTTTTGCTAGTTGCTTTACGTCGCACCGACACAGATAGGTCTTATGGCGACGATGGGACAAGGAAGGGCTAGGAGTAGGAAGGAAGCGGCCGTGGCCTTAATTAAGGTACAGCCCCAGCATTTGCCTGGTGTGAAAATGGGAAACCACGGAAAACCATTTTCAGGGCTGCCGACAGTGGGATTCGAACCTACTATCTCCCGAATACTGGATACTGGCCGCACTTAAGCGACTGCAGCTATCGAGCTCGGTCGAACAAGTCTGGTCTGTTTATGGAAGTTAAGGAAACTTTTTAGAATGTCTCTTCTGGATTTAAAAATTGGTCAGTGTCTAAATGAAAATCGCCGTTTTCCAGGTACCGGTACAGTCAATGTAAAAAAAAAACATTCAATACATTCGACTTTAACAATTCTGTCTTGCTCGAGGACGGTGATTTTTAGCATTTTTCTTCCCGTACACTGTCTCTCCTACTTTTTCAACCATCAGCTATTGTGTGCAAACATGTACTATTAATATAATGCATCAATTACTTTTAATCAATGTTTCAATGTTCATATAGAACAGGCGATAAAGGAAATCAATCAAAGAGGAATTTGGAAAGGGAATCGCAATCCAAGGAGAGGAAATCGAAACCCTGAGATTTGCCGATGATATTGTGCGGTAATTTTATCTGAGACTACAAAAGATCTGGGGAAATTGCTGAATGGTATGGACAGAGTCTCGGGGAAGGAGTACACGATGAAAAATAAGTCCAAAACAAAGGTAATGGAGTGCAGTCGAACGAAGTCAGGTGATGCAGGAAATACTAGATTAAGAAATGAAGTCTTACAGGAAGATGAAGATAAATATCGTTACTAGGGTAGTAAAATAAAGAACGATGGCAGAAGGAGGACATAAAATGCAGACTAGCACAAGGAATTAGAAAGATGTTTTCTTTAAGATTTTCGTATGGAAATTGGCACTGTATGGAAGTGAAACACGGACGATAACTAGCTCAGGAAGGAAGAGAATAGAAGCTTTTGACATGTGGTGATACAGAAGAATACTGAAGGTGAGATGGATAGATCGAAACACGAATGAAGAGATACCGAATCGATTTGGTGAGAGGAGATCGATTTGGCTACATTTGAGGAGAAGGGCTAGAATGATAGGATACATCTTAAGACACCTGGGACTTGTTCAGTTGGTTTTTGAAGGAAGTGTAGGCGGTAAGAACGGTAGGGCTAGACCAAGGTAAAAATATGACAAGCAGATTAGAACAGATGTAGGATGTAGTTACGTAGAAATGGAAAGAGTAGCATAGAATACGGTAGCTTGGACAGTTGCATCAAACCAGTCTGAACTCCAAAACAGCAACTTTTAATCAGAATGAAACTTTAAGCAATCAATTTGGCAAAATAATCTGACAGACTTCTGTAATGAATATGAACTAACAAATGAATGTTTTTCAATATAAAACACACGCATCAATTAAGCGTAGGTTAGTAGCATTTCCACAGACATGAGAACCGGTAAAACTGTGTCATTTTAGTTAAGATCACATTTAAAGACATTCATAACAGACATTATCCAACAGACCCTCGGGTGATATGATGTTCTATCTGACCCATATCATACGGCTGACGAGGAGTGGTGTGGCAGTCACCACAATAAAACCAACCATTCGTTCCGGATATCCCACGACCGTCCCGATTTGGAGGTATACAGTCCCATGTCTCGAAGAAAACCCTGAGTAATTCAACAGAGCAGAACAATGTTAATGATACTTCTCCGAACCGTTAGTAGCGTAAACGTTCCTATTTTAAAATAAACAGTTTGCGCCGGCATCTGCACATTGTTGTTTGTAAGTTATCATGGTTTCAATAACCACAATCAGGGCTGTACTCGAGTGTATACGCAGGTATCCGCCGTAAGTCCTCTGGTTAACCCCACGCAATAGATTATGTCTTTTGATTTTTCCGTATACCTCCTGCTGTGGTTTCTTTATTTTTAAATTCAGTTTTAACACTGGCTACAATGACGTGCGTTTCAAAATGTCATACTTGAACACAGCCCGAATATAGTCCCCATAAATGCTAAACACAGTTCATTCGAGTTTTGGAGACAGAATGAGATTCATTTTATGTACTGATTCAAGATGACCGACTGCTGATAGACATTGCAGATCCTGCTAAAATCACGAAAGGAGCCATGCCTGACGATGAAAATGAAGTAAGAGGAGTCTCCAGACATTTCAATCCAAATGAATCCTCTCCAATACAAGGGTTCAGAGACTTAGCAGACAACCAATCCTGGAGTAGGAACCATCCTAGACAATATCTTACCAGAGCTAATTTCCACATTGCCATGCTCAACTGCAGGTCATCAATATTGGTTCCTAATGTCTCCAGTCTCATTCAAATGCCCCACCAACTGACCGATTTATGCCTGAGAAATATGTGAAGCCGTGGCTGCAAACCAACCTATTCAAGAGTTTGTTCTAGTGAGAAGTGTGATCACAGTTCAAAAGAGGAACTTTGAAATGTTTCTTAAAAATAGCTGGAACCAGGTCCAGTAGAAGACTACTGTGTAAAAAGGTTTCCAAACCAGTGTTTTAATCTAGCCTTTATGTTTTAATGTGTGCATTAAAATATTGATTTTCTTAAATTTTCATCTGAAAATATCTCCTATATGCCTCTTTTATGCCAAATTAATGAAAGTTTGTTGTAACTCTTCGAAACCCATTAATTTTAGGCGCCGAGGCGATCTGGCGTCTGGGATTTGTCATGCCCTGACTTAGAGTGCACCCTGTGAAAATTCTGGTACTACAGCGCTGATACTGACCACAGCCATTTTGATTCATTGATATACATAGAGAGGTAAGCGTCAAGATTGTATATCTAGTCGGTCGTGATATTAGAGCCTAGTGAATTAATAATAATGTTATTGGCTTTACGTCCCACTAACTACTTTTACGGTTTTCGGAGACGCCGAGGTGCCGGAATTTAGTCCCGCAGTTCTTTTACGTGCCAGTAAATCTACCGACACGAGGCTGACATATATGAGCACCTTCAAATACCACCGGACTGAGCCAGGATCGAACCTGCCAATTTGGGGTCAGAAGGCCAGCTCCTCAACCATCTGAGCCACTCAGCCCGGCAGCTAGTAAATTCAGGCAAGAAACAATTGACAGTGAAAGTGTTGTATTAACGTTATCTTTGGCCTTGATGTTTGTTTTTAGCTCCGTAAGTATATTTTACGACAGATAGTCTGCCCTTTGAACGTATTTTCGGATACAATATTCCCAAGCATAAATGTTTATTTACTACATCTTTATAAGAAATTAACAGGTTTTTGAAGCTGGGATCATTGAAATGGGAAGCTTTCTGTACGATTTGTTAAATGCACATATTCAGAGGCACACAGAGGTAACTCGGACGTCAAGGATCACGAAGAAAGATTTAAAAACCAACATTAAACAGCGCTCAAAACTTCTGTTATTCGGAAAGTTCTGCATTTTTTAAAATTCAATTCGAAAATAAATAAATAAATAATAATAATAATAATAATAATAATAATAATAATAATAATAATAATAATAATAATAATAATAATAATAATAATAATGAAGATCTGAAAAAAGCGTAGTAAATGCTCAGTTTCCAAAATTTTCTTCTCTTTAGAAATTACTGTATTCGATAAGTTATTATGTTTGTAGGTGAGGGAGAACGTGAATTGGTGACTAAAGAGGAACTATGTATGAGCTACCATACGGTCTGTTTCAATCACAGTTACGCATTTATGGAATGTATGTCGAAAGTTACAAGATACACAATGTGAAGTTCAGTTGTGTGCATACCAACACCGAGGCGATTGTAAACAATCAGAACCATGGTGCAAGGAAAGATTGCTGGATGATTTAAGTACAGCAAATTTCGTCTCTGTTTCAACAGAAACTAGCAACCACCATCGACAAGAATTTTGCCGGTATTTTTCGTCATTTTAACATAGAAGTTCAGGCGCATGTGAAAGTCAGTTCTGTTAAAAGCAAGACATCCGATGTGTCTGATAATGAAATAACTCTCAAGGAAAATTTCAGTCTACTAGAAGATCCGTGCTGCTCCGTAGCATTCATTATAAACAGGTGCGATAACGTGTCTTGATATAAAATTGCTCCATGCGCTGTCCGGGTACTTTTTGAATGTCTAGTTTTAGGATTTGTATTATGTATGAAGTGATTTTTTGTAAGTTTCTTTATTGTAACGTTGAATGATAATTACGAACTTTGTATTTTACAATTTGTCTCATCTGTATTAAAAAATAGAGTGAAGGTTCATAAATTACATTAAAAGAAATATAAATAACACTGTATGACGATACTACAAAATGAAAACAATACATAAGCGATAAAAGACGCCTTCTACAGCGAATTCTAGAACTCTGTTTCGAAAGCACTATCCTTGCCCTTTCTCATCCCTGCGTAGCCGAAAACCTCCGATGTGTAAGTGCGCCGTTAAACCAGTGGCAGATATAAAATATACAGACAGATTTGCTGGACCAGAAGATCTATAACCCTATCCAGCAGACGTTAAATAACACCAGGTCACGAGTGAAGTTCAGAGGAACGCTCTCAGAAAGTTCTGAAATCAAGACAGGGATAAGATAAGGAGACGGCCTCTTATCTCTCCTCTTTTACTGTGCAATGGAAACGATGATAAGAGAATAGCGAAAAGGATTTAACTAGACAGGGTATACCTTGTAGTATCTCTCTCGAGCACAAGAGCATTGTCTGGCATTCGCCGACGACCTGGCACTTCTATGTAATTCAATAGAAACATCAGTGAAACAACTCAATATTCTCAGACAAGAAGCAGCAAAGGAAGGGCTACACATTTCACTTGAGAAAACACAATACATCACAAACATCAATGGATCTCCTTGTACACTGCATCTGAAGCAAGGAACGATCAAGAAAACCAACAGGTTTAAGTACCTGGGGGAATGGCTGGAACCCAATCTCTCCGAAAGAGTAGCATTATCAACTCTATTTAATAAGGTAAGACCTGGGTGACTAAGAACACATACATTAAAAAGTGTGTTTATCGAAACACTACAATGAAGCACTGCCAGGCAGTCAGGCAGCCTAATATGCTTCAGAATGTCTAATATTCAAAAGGAAGGGGCTCACGGACAAGCTCGAAATATTGAGTATAATATTAGGACCAGTCAAGGAAGGGAACGAATACAAAAGGCGACCCAACCAAGAGCTCTACAAATACGGACGTGGCCAGGAAGAGACGCCCAACATTTTTTACAACTTGCTTCACGTCGCACCGACACAGATAGGGGGTGGGAAGGGATCGGCCGTGGCCTTAATTAAGGTGCAGCCCCAGCATTTTCCTGAGAAAACACGGAAAACCATCTTCAGGGCTGCCGGAAGTGGTGCTCGAACCCACTGTCTCCCGGATACAAGCTCACAGCTGCGCGCCCCTAACCGCACGGCCAACTCGCCCGGTGCCTACCATTTTATTGACACGTTTACAGGATGTATCATGCCAGACTGACCAACCAGCTTCTCGTTTACTGGCAAAAAGCCACCATGGTTGCTGGAAGTAAACAAAGAGCAGAAACTGTGAGGAACAGAAAGAGACCGGACATATTTCAGGAGGATGCTTAAACAAACGAGGTTCCAGAACAAACCACCAAGAAGGAAGACAGGTATCCTCTGGACAAAGGAGAGAAAGGAGCCACAGAGCCAGAGAATGCGCAATTACTTGGCAAACAAAACAAAACCCACCCCAAACGCATTAGTTCTGTATTGTGGCCCATAGTCGGCCTATGTGAAAGAAGAAGATATAGACATTTCACTTGCTGTAACGACCACGGAACGTTGAATCATGCCCATCTTAAACCCTGATAGTGGAATATGTACGGTCACTCAAAAGAAGCAAGAGCGTATGGAAGTTCCTCAAAGGTAAATTCTAAGAAATAACTGAACCTAAAGATAAAATGTTATGGGTATCCACAGGGTTTAAATCTACATGGCACCCATTTCATTTTGATAATTAACATTAAGTCTGATAAAATATTAAATTCGAGGAATATACTGTACAATATCATGTGCTCATCCTTTTGGTTTTGTTTTTGAATGACTATATCTATTACTTGAATGGATGCGTCCGACATAATGCTGACAGTAGTAGGCTATACACAACGTGCTTGTCCGCAGTCGGCGTTTAGGTTGCAATATTTGTTTTGTATAATTATTATAACTTCGTTATAAGGATATTCGACACTTTAGGATTGTCAAATCTTCATAAACGATGTTTTTACGTCCAACTAACTACTTTTATGATTTTCGGAGACATCGAAGAACCGGAATTTGGTCCCGCAACAGTTCTTTCAGATGCCGGTAAATCTACCGATATGAGACCAGCATATTTAAGCACCTTCAAATACCAACGGACTGTGCCAGCATCGAATCCACCAACTTGAGCTCAGACGGCCAGCGCGTCCGCCGCCTGAGCCTCTCAGCCCAGCCAACACCTTATGAAAATCACTCAGAGACCCGAGTCCTTAGGGAGTTTGTGACACTTGCATTGAGTGGCACTTGTGTGGAAGGGTCACTGGTCCTGGGAAATTTTAATCTGTGATGATTTTAGACAGTCACATTTGCACAGAAACTCAGGGGTGAAGTGCCGGGCGAGTTGGCCGTGCGGTTAGGAGCGCGCAGCTGTGAGCTCGCATCCGGGAGATAGTGGGTTCAAACCCCACTGTCGACAGCCCTGAAGATGGTTTTCTGTGGTTTCCCATTTTCACACCAGGCAAATGCTGGGGCTGTACCTTAATTAAGGCCCCGGCCACTTACTTCCCATTCCTAGACCTTTCCTGCCTCATCGTCGCCATAAGACCTGTGCCGGTGCGACGTAAAGAAAAAAAGAAGAAATAAAAGTGAAGTGGAGGGAATTACTACTGTAGTTAGTTTACCCTGAGAGGACACACAGCCTTATATGAATATTACACAAGCCGATGATTTCGATGGTTTCGTGAAACTGTCATTCCGGGCAAGTGTTCCGAATCCCAACATACTTGGCAATGCTTTAACGCGTAGAGAGAGCTAACCTGATCGGTACATTACTTTCTATCGAGTTCGATAGCTGCAGTCGCGTGAATGCGGTCAGTATCCGGTATTCGGGAGATAGTGGGTTCGAACTCTACTGTCCGAAGCCCTAAATGTGGTTTTCCGTGGTTTCTCATTTTCACACCAGGCAAATTCTGGGGCTGTACCTTAATTAAGGGCACGACCATTTCTTTCCCACTCCTAGCCCTTTCCTATTCCATCGTCGCCATAAGACCTATCTGTGTCGGTGCGACGTAAAGCAACTTGTAAATAAATAAACATTACTTTCTAAGATTTTTGAAAGAACCTATCATGTCCATATAGAATAATCACGCGAACGAAAAATCCTCACAGTAAAACATGTATCAGCAGCGCACCATACAATACTAGCTCAGCCAAAATACTTCCACATTGCTCTTACATGATTTTTACGAAAACTGAAGTACATTCCCCGGTTCTTCTTCTTCTTCTTAGTCTGTTTACCCTACAGGGTTGGTTTTTCCTTCGGACTCAGCGAGGGATCCCACCTCTACCGCCACAAGGGCAGTGTACTGGAGCTTCAGACTCTGGGTCGGGGATACAACTGGGGAGAATGACCAGTAACTCGTCCAGGCGGCCTCACCCGCTATGCTGAACAGGGGCCTTGTGGGGGATGGTAAGATTGGAAGGGATAGACACGGAGGAGGAAAGGAAGCGGCCGTGGCCTTAAGTTAGGTACCATCCCGGCATTTGCCTGGACGAGAAGTGCGAAACCACGGAAAACCACTTCCAGGATGGCTGAGGTGGGAATCGAACCCACCTCTACTCATTTCACCTCCCGAGGCTGAGTGAACCCCATTCCAGCCCTCGGACCACTTTTCAAATTTCGTGGCAGAGCCGGGAATCGAACCCGGGTCTCCGGGGATGGCAACTAACCACTACACCACAGAGGCGGACTCCCCGGTTATTACCCGTAGAAACATGGCAAGAAAATAGCGTTATAAGGCAGTCGCAATAAATTGCAGTTTATATAAGCAAGTAAAACAGGCTTTAACGAAGTTTAACAACCTCTAACCATTAATTCTGATCAGAGAAGGCAAGGCAATACCAGAGTAAGGTTTAACTAATAATAATATAAACAATGATTTGGTCTTGATATCAAGAGAAACCGGGCGAGATGGCCGTGCGGTTAGGGGCGCGCGGCTGTGAGCTTGCATCCGGGGGATTTAAATTATTTTTTTATTATCTATTATTTATCCCACTGTCGGCACCCCTGAAGATGGTTTTTCGTAGTTTTCCATTTTCACACCAGGCAAATGCTGGGGCTGTACCTTAATTAAGGCCACGGCCGCTTCCTTCCAACTCCTAGGCCGTTCCTATTCTATCGTCGCCATAAGACCTATCTGTGTCGGTGCGACGTAAAGCCACTAGCAAAAAAACAAAAACAAAAAAAGAACATCAAGAGAGGATACCTCAAGCTTACTGATCTACTAGGTGCATGCGTAAGTATTTTCCGGTTTCACTAAGAGATGGCGCCAGCGAACAGTACGCAACGAAGGAATTTGACACATACGTCAGCTAGTTCGTCTGACATTAACCTACCAACACACACAAGTTGAGTCCGCCAAACACTAGCGTCTGTGTTGTAGTGTTCAGTGATCATGTCGACGTCTGTGCCAGAAAAAGTACATTTCTGGCACACATTGCTTTTCTTATTTAATGAAAAGAAAAAGGCTATGGAAAGTCATCGTTTGCTGGTAGAAACATATGGTGAACACGCTCCATCGATTAGAACATGCGAGACAGGGTTTCGATAATTTAAAAGTGGTGATTTCAGTGGAAAAGACAGTGCGCGCTCTGGCAGACCACAAAAGTGCGAAGACAAGCAATTACAGGCGTTACTGGATGATGACCAAACTCAAACTCAACAGCAATTGGCACAAGCATTAAATGTGTCACAAGTAACAATCAACAGACGTTTACGAGCAATGGGGAAGATCAATAAACTCGGTAAATGGGTCCCACCCGATTTGAATGAACGGCAAATGGAAAATCGCTTAGTCACTTGTGAAATGCTGCTTCAATGCCACGAAAGAAAATTTCTGTACCGAATTGTGACGGGTAACGAAAAGTGAATTTATTTTGAATACCCGAAGCGGAGAAAATCGTGGCAGTCACCTGGTGAAGCCGGTCCTTCAACACCAAGGCCAAATCACTTTGGCAAGAGGACCATGCTTTGTGACTGGTGGGATCAGAGCGGTATTGTATATTATGAACTCTTGAAGCCCGGCGAAACCATTATTGCACAACGCTATCGCCAACAAATGATTAATTTAAATCACGCATTGATTGAAAGACGACCGGAATGGGCCAGAAGACATGGCAAAGTGATTTTGTTACACGACAATGCGCCGTCTCACACAGCACACATCGCTTGGATGGGACATCCTTCCACACCCGCCGTACTGCCCCGACCTGGCGCCATCTGATTATCACCTCTTCGCATCAATGGGGCACGCGCTTGTAGAGCAGCACTTCAATTTCGAGGAGGAAAATAGCTCGACGAATGGTTTGCCGCAAAAGACAAGCACTTTTTTTTTGGTATGATATTCATAATTTACCTGAAAGATGGGCAAAGTGTATAGAAGCCGATGGCCAATATTCTGAATAAACAAAAAATTAATTTCTCTTGAAAATTACGTGTTTTCTTTACCATAAAAGCCGGCAAAAACGTATGCATACACCTAGTAATGCAGTACTTTTCAGATGGTAGTGTAGTTCGTAAGGCCGCATGACCTCGTCCATGGAAGCAGAAGAGCAGCGAATGTATGAAATTGGATGAAAACAGTATATATCATTAATTGCTACGATTTACAGACGTTAGAATTGAAAATCAAATCATGTACAAGAAAGAGAAAGTAATGACTAATCAGTTTCAACGGGTAAAGAGTCTTTTTATCGTGTTAGAAGCCAGGAGGTCCGAGATAAATGCCTTTCACCCCCAAAACTAAAATACAGTATTCTGAAGAAAGCGAAGAGAACCGTCGCTATATGGTCGGAACTGTACATTTTGTCACGTCAGCTTACCACAGGTAGCATCTTAAAGGACATCCGCTGCTGCATGTGGAGATTTGAATGAGGTGCGTCTCTATGCAGAGGATGGCACATCCGGTGAGTGGAACACCACCGCTGGCTAGCGGGAGGGACAGAATTTATGGTCACGGCGCCCGCGGCACGCCGAGGGAATAATAAGGCTGCATCTATTGTGTGATTGGACCGAGCTTTGTCAACACAATGGAGAAGACATTCACAGTAGCTGCCCCATCTCTACTCAAGTTACACAACTTATTGTCGTATCTGATAAAAAGAATAACCACCTCATTGATACAGGTAGTGGTTACAACCCCCTCGGACGCCTACGTGCTTTCTCAACAACTAGATCATACCAACAGACTTTAGGACTAACACTCCTTTGCTATTCACTGCCCACGGTAAAGTTGTAGCTTCAATAAACGAGCCCCAATACATGTGAGTACCAAATATACCACCAGTGGCTAAGCAGACTGTGATGTAGACTGACTTGTAAGTTTCCAATTTCCAGCTTCCAGCTTCGTGTGTTACCTTCTCATATATAATAATGGTATGTGTTGGCCGGATCTTTAGAATGTCCAGTGCGGAAATTTGACGTTGAAAAGGGGCAGGATCTCCCACACTTCGCAATATCAATGTCAGCCGGCCGCGTCAGGATTAGATTTTGCAATATGGGACACATAGGCAAGCTACTCAGCCGGTCTGTTTCGATGGTGGCCCACACAAAAGACAGCAGGGGTAGTGTTGCTGTTATCTTTAGGAATCGACCGGAGCGCCTGCCAGTCGTGTTTTTTTTTAATATTTTTAATATTATTAAGAGTAGGACTTCGCTTACATTTTCGCATGTAGCCTTAAACTTACCTTATACTACGCAGCAACTCTACTGTGTTATAGGCGAAGTACATTTTCTATTTAATAAAAATTATTGTGAGTTCTTTCATTTTTCTAACCTTTCAATTTCTATCTTATGAAACCAAAGAAAGTAGAAATAGTGTTTTTTTTCAGTTTTGGTAAATTTGCGTTGTGTCTACGGTATCTTTAGCGAAGTCATAATAATTTCACATTGATTATTATTATTATTATTATTATTATTATTATTATTATTATTATTATTATTATTATTATTATTATTATACACTTTAATAGATCCTGTAATACGCTACATCGTACCGTGATAATATGCTCCTCTTCAACGTGATTTCCTTGCATTTATTTTTCTAAAATATAGATGGCTGGATAGATCACTTTCACTTAATTATAAAAATTCGTTTTGATGGCTATTCATTCGTCCTTTTTCTTTTTTAAGGTACAGCATAGCAGAAGGATCCAATGCATTTATATTCGCTGAACGATAGGGTTTACATGTTACTAACATTGTTAAGTGAAATGAAGACAGTAATATGGTACACTATTCTGATTCCTTATTGTCTGAACTAAAAATTACAATGACAGGGTTGTGCCTTACAACATTCTTCAAGCACATGAATAACACAGAACGCTGAGATCATTCTCGTCGATATGAATACTAGGCGGTTTTTAGTCAAACGACGATACATTTGATTTGCTGTGAGATGTTATGCGACTAATCCGACCAATACACTTATCATAAACAGATAAATTATCAATCAAAATCCTTCTGCGGATCGGTGGTACTGTGTCCACAACCGGATTCCAAATTCGCGCGTTCAAACTCGACAGTAGTAGTCAGATTTTTAAAGGGCGGAAAAAAGTCCATTCGACATTCCATGTCGTACGAAATCAGCACCTAAAAGATCTCTGGTGTTACATTTGGTGTTTACTAGACACAATTAATTAAAACTCACCCTTAGATCGCCCGAAAGTGATTCTCTTCTGTGACATCAGGCAGAGTAAAACGGAACGCCAAAATTTAAACGTAGGCAGCCTAAGTGGCGTAAAATCAAAATGACTCTCTACGGTAGCTGACGCCAAGCGATTATTATTATTATTATTATTATTATTATTATTATTATTGAGCCTCCGTGGCTCAGGCGGCAACAATGGGTTCCGTTCTTCAAATCCCAGCCACTCCAAGTGAGATTTGTGCTGGACAAAGCGGAGGTGGGCCAGGTTTTTCTCCGGGTACTCCGGTTTTCCCTGTCATCCTTCGTTCCAGCGACTCTATCCAATATCATTTAATCTGTTAGTCATTAATCATTGCCCTAGAGGAGCGCAGCAGGCTTCCGCAGCCGGTACAATTTCCATCCTCGCCGCTAGATGGGAGCTTCATTCATTCCATTCCCGACCCGGTTGAATGAATTCCTGATTCAAAACAGTTATAGGGGTTAGACAAGTCTGTAAACGTTTGCTATTTATAGTACACATGCATCACTTATTGAAAGGTATAAAATGGCAGGGAGGGATTTAGTTGGGTGGAAATATAGTAGGCCTAAGTAGTTTAGCCAGTGCCGATGACGTGGTCGTAATGTCAAACTGTGCTGAAAGCCTGAAAAGGCTGAAAAGAAGTGCAGCGAGTACGATATACAAATTAGTATTTTTCAAGGCTGAGGTGATGTCATTTGGGAAGAAATCTAGGAGGAATGAATGTCAAGTTCGGAGTACAAAACTGGAACAGGTAGGTCATTTCAAGTATCTGGGATGTATATACTTCCAGGATGATAGTGAAATTGAATCACGTTGCAGCAAAGCTAATGCAGTGAGCTGGCAATTGCGATCTACTGTATTCTGTAAGAAAGAAAAGCGTTCTCGGACGAAACATTCGTCTGTCTTCAGACCGACTTTGCTGTATGGGAGTGAAAGCCGGGTGGACTCAGAATATATTATCCATACATTGGAAGTAATAGATATTAAAGTAGCGAGAATGATTGTTGGTACAAGCAGGAACAATGACTGGAGGGTGGAATGAGGACACACGAATAAACTCGATAGATTAAGTTGTACGCATAAACCGGCTTCGGTGGTGGGGTCATGTGAGGCGAACAGAGGTGGATAGGTAACGTAGGAGAAAAATGGACTCGTCCATGGACAGTAAGAGAAAGAAAGAGAGAGTAGGGCGAAGATGGGAAGACTCAGCTTTGAACTCTCAAAAGTATAACAGTCTATAATGAAGATGTATTACACTATGCATGCGTGTAGTTGTTATAATAATAATAATAATAATAATAATAATAATAATAATAATAATAATAATAATAATAATAATAATAATAATAATAATAATAATAATAATAGTCCATCATCATGAACGAAAAGGTGTTCACAAGAAACATTCGAATGTTGCTAGCAGCCAGTGTGATCATATATACAGCTCATCTTTAAAAAAATTCAAACAACACCGCTACATTTGACTGGACACTTTCTGCAGAATTACGTAGCATTAGGCACTATAAAACACTTTTGTTTTCTATGTTGGGTACATAAAAAAACAATCGGCTGACCACTCAATAGTGAAATGATTAAAAAGAAGAACGAACTAATTACTTAACACTGCAATTTTAGCCGATTGGCTATTGGAGATATAGTCTAGAAGTATGACAACTCGCCTTTCTCTGGTGAAAATAATTCATTTCAATAACTGTTTAACTGTAAGGGACGGGAATCTGCGGGTGTATCAAAGATATTTTGAACTCGACATTATCCGATTACTAATGATCAGAATGACATAAACTTTACAATTTCGTATTTTCCCTTTCATGAGTCGGCTATGTGAGAAAATAGTTATATTAACCATCATCGCTAAATACAACTTTCACTTCTATTTACGGCACGCACACAACGATGGTTGACTGACATCTTAATACTGAATTGATTACAAATTTCAATCGACTTTGCTCGTTCCTTTCATTTTAAAAATTGCGAAGTAAGAAGCATTAATAAATCACAAATCAAAATTACGTTTGAACATCATAACATAATCAAAATTTTATGAATAAGTACCAGAACCATTACAAGAAGCGATACGTAATAAACGACAGTATATCCACTAATATCAGAACGGCGTACTGAATTAACAAAATATTTAGGAAGCAAGATTGTATGCATTTCCTTTTGCGAAAGGTCTCGCCACTGAATCATATCAATGAGGTATATTTTCAAATATCTCCACGAGTAACATGTGAATGGTTAAGGAGAAAAGAGGCGTATCCATTCCCCTTCGTCGATGAATATAGAAGAATGGGCATAAAATATCCTTGAAACACTACGGCAAAATCCGCATGGGATGTAATCGACTCACCCTGCCATCATGTAACTCTCACGAACTCCCCCGTAGTAAACGAGAATAAACGTGTGTGTTCAACCTCTGCAATCTCAGTGAAGGAGAAACTTGCTCTCAAATGTTTTCTCTGAACTTAAGAGAGTAGAAAGAGGAAGTTTCCATTCGCATTTTTACAATTAAAATAAGGGATTATCGATCGGATTTTATACCTTTCAAGCCACGAACATCTAATCACGCTTTACATATATCCTCCGCCTCTAGAATTACACCTCAAAATATACCACAAAGAGTGCACACACACACACACTCAAACAATGGCTCCGTATTTAGATTCAGGAGTCACGCACAATATATTGAATAGGTAAAGCAGTCAGCCTCCTCCATTAGAGCAAGAGTGCAGACTAAAAGGACGCACGTGCGCGCTCTTACAACGTTGATATCGATAAGCTGATTCCCTCTGAATAGCTCGATTTAAGTCTTAGATGGAATGCGGGGGAGAAGTTATCCTGTAAACTTTTTTTTTTTTTTTTGCTAGGGGCTTTACGTCGCACCGACACATATAGGTCTTATGGCGACGATGGGACAGGAAAGGTCTAGGAGTTGGAAGGAAGCGGCCGTGGCCTTAATTAAGGTACAGCCCCAGCATTTGCCTGGTGTGAAAATGGGAAACCACGGAAAACCATTTTCAGGGCTGCCGATAGTGGGATTCGAACCTACTATCTCCCGGATGCAAGCTCACAGCCGCGCGCCTCTACGCGCACGGCCAACTCGCCCGGTATCCTGTAAACTAAGAAGTATGTGTTCTAAACGTTCTATTATTTATAATTTCCAGATAAAATAGTGAACAACTGCGAATCAAATGTCACTGTTAGGTAGAAAGAATTGCACTGTCTACACGCGCTATCTCGGTAACATTACAAATTACGCCCCCAAGGGCGGCAATGAGTTATTTAAGTTATGGTTGGCCCCCCTCCCCACCTGCAGAAAGTTGGGGAGTCGTGTTCAACAACCCCATGTAGGCCTACTTAGTATAGGTGAGGTCTTAATAACCAACGTAATCCTGGCGTTTATTCTTGTAGTGCGAGTCTTCGTGATTCATCGGAAGTAAGAAAGGGAAGGAAATGGCCGCGGCCTGTATATTAGGCACCGTTCTCTAACTCCACTGAAAATGAAATGAGGAAAGCAAGAATCAGATTTAAAATCAATGGTATTCTCATGTAGGATTCGCTTATTTATTATTCAGTCTTAAGCGGAGAAGGATGTGATTATACCTTCATGATAAGATTAGTTAGATGTGATTCAATTTCTACCAAAATCAACCACTGGAGCTCCTAGTGATTTTTATTCCTAAGATGAAACAAAGTTTGCAAGGAACAATATTTAAGAGCGATGATGCCGTTATGATTTCCGACAAAAGAGTAGAGTTACAAAAATGTTGCAAAGTTTAGGCTGTCAGTGGAGAGATGGCGTGGAATGACATTAGTAGACAAGTTTGAGTGAAGTAGGAAAGATCACAATATGAAGATAAACTTGGAATTCAAAAGGACAAATTGGGTCAAATATACGTTTACGGGAGATGTTCAATAAATTTCCAATTTATTTGCAAACATTTAAGAAAAGGCTAGGAAAACAACAGATAGAGAATCTGACACATGGGCGACTGCCCTAAATGCAGATCAGTAGTGATTGATTGATTGATTGATTGATTGATTGATTGATTGATTGATTGATTGATGAAAGCAAGAAATTTTCATCGATTAAAAATTCGTGTATAAATAACTTCGTGTAGTAGTCATTTTGCAATGGGGGGAGGGTAGGTTCGAAACTCCTCGTCAGCAGCCCTGAAAATGGTTCCCCGTTTTCACACCAGGCGAATGCTGTACCTCATACGGTGACGAAAACTACGTACTCAGTCCCAGCCCCTTCCGTATCCCAGCGTCGGAGAAAACCTACTTGTATTATAGCCAAGTTGGACTGATGATGATGATGATGATGATGATGATGATGATGATGATGATAACAGTAATAATAATTATTATTATCTTAAGTATTTGTATTCAAGAACACAAAAGGAAGAGATGTGATGAAGGGCATGGATAATATGTTGAAAAAGTCATGTACATTAAGGACTGCAAATATTCCACAACTTGCAAGCGAAAACACAAACTATCGTAAAATCATCCAACTCCAAACGAAATTCAGATTCTAGACAACGAATCTTGAAGTCTGTTGAAGGTGTACATTTCAAGTCTTCGTTACCATAAGAATAGGTTAAAGGAACCAAACTCCAACAAAATTAGGAATGTCAAAAAACAAATAAATGACTAGTTTATACTTTAAAACAGTGAGGGGCGAATCGGGGTGGAGTGATGAGAAAGGATAATCTAGTCGTATGTGCCCAGGACAGCACAAAGTACGCATTATAAGAACCCGAATGTGAAAATTCGGCTAACGAAATTTAACTTTTTACAATGCACGTATTTATTTATTACTAGCGGTTACCCACAGCTTCGCTCGCGTGGATTTCGTAATTTGATAAAAGTAATCGTTCCTCGGTACAGTACTAAAACATTATATGAATATCCCTAAAGTATAAAAACTCATCGACAAATTGAGTTTCATTTACCCCAGAAACACTTTGAAAAACTGTCTTCTCTCAAGCAAAAAAATTACACGTTTCTTTATTTTTAAAGGAGATTCCAAATATCAATTTTCACGTCTGTAACATCTTCAGTTCTTGAGATATAAGTACCACCATAAAATAATTAAACTTTTTTCACATCTCTGTTAAGTGCTTTTACGGAAAAAAAATACATGTTCCTGTATTTTTAAAGGACTTTCCAAACACTAAGTTTCTTGTCTGTAAGATATTAAGTCTTTGACATATACTGTAGATATACCAGTACTCGTTTTAAAAAATTCACCCCCCTTTTTCAATTATTTTAAACCCCATAAGTGGATTTCCCCAAAACAAAAAAATTGTGTCTCTTTATTTAAAAGGAGATTCAAAATAAAAATTTTAACGTCTGTAACATCTTCAGTTATTAAGATATAAGTATCCTCATAAAAATAATTCAACTACGTTTTCACCGCTCCCCTATCAAGTTGATCCCCCCCCCCCCCCCGCCACCGCACAAAATAGAAAAAGACATGTTTCTTTATTTTTAAAGAAGATTCCGAATACCAACTTTCAAATCTGTAACCATCAGATTTTCAGATATGTCCCGTAAAAAGAATTAATTTTTTCACTTCCTTTCAGCCCCCCAAGTGAATTTTTCAAAGACAAAGTACGTGTTTATTTATAAAGGAGCTTCCAATTACTAATTATCACGACTGTAACATCTTCAGTTTCGAGATATAAATATCCACATAAAAATAATTTAACACCTTTTCCACACACACACACACACACATACATACGCGCGCGCGCGCTGATTACCCCCTCCCCCCACAAAAGCGTGTTTCTTTATTTTTAAAGCACATTCCAAATAACAATTTTCACGTCTTGTAACATCTTCAGTTTTTGAAATATAAGTAGACAGACTATCCCCATACAAATAATTCAACTCATTTTTCGATTCTTTCAGACCCCTTAGGTGGATTTTTCGAAAACAAAAAAATATGTATTTCTTTGTTTTTAAAGGAGACTCCAAATACCAATTTTCACGCCTGTAACATCTTCAGTTTCTGAGATATCAGTATCCTAATAAAAATAATTCAACCCCACTTCTTTCTACCCTCCATTAAGTGTTTTTTTCGAAAACAAAAATATATTTCTTTATTTTTAAAAGATTAAAAAACAAATTGTCACGTCTGTAACATGTTACGTTTCTGAGATATACTGTAGACTATTTTTAAAATTCACCCCCTTTGTCACTCCTGTTCATTCCCCATTAATTCGATTTTCCAAAAACAAAACAATTGTGTTTCTTTATTTTTAAAGGAGATCACAAATACCAATTTTCATGCCTGTAATATTTTCAGTTTTGAGATAAAAGTATCCTCATGAAAGTTATTCAACCACTTCTTCCCATCTATTTTCACCCCTCCCCCCAATGGGATTTTACGAAAACAAACTTTTTAAAGGAGATTCCAAATACCAATTTTTACGTCTGTAAACTTTTAAGTTCTTGGGATATAGATATACTCATTTAAACCATTCACCCCAGTTTTCACCCCTTTAGCAATGGGATATCAAATAATCCACCCTTAGTGAGCACCTACACTCTAATAATTATAAATGTGTCCCCAAAATTTCATTTCTTGATGCCCAGTAGTTTTGGCTTGGCGATGATGAATCAGTCAGTCAGTCAGTCAGTCAGTCAGTCAGTCAGTCAGTCAGTGAGACCGAGCTCGATAGCTGCAGTCGCTTAAGTGCGGCCAGTATCCAGTATTCGGGAGATAGTAGGTTCGGACCCCACTGTCGGCAGGCCTGAAAATGGTTTTCCGTGGTTTCCCATTTTCACACCAGGCAAATTCTGGGACTGTACCTGAATTAAGGCCACGGCCGCTTCCTTCCCACTCCTAGCCCTTTCCTGTCCCATCGTCGACATAAGACGTATCTATGTCGGTGCGACGTAAAGCAACTGGCAAAAAAACGAAAAATCAATCGGGCACAGTCAGTCAGTCAGTCAGTTCAGTCAGTCAGTCAGTCAGTCAGTATTTGTTATTTTATATAGAGAGAGATTTGTACAGAATATTCAGTTAATCGTCAATTTGTGTGATAGCAAATGAGTAAACCAGAAAATCAGAGGCAGATTCTGTCGTACAAGCTGTGTACCAGAAGCCGAAAGATCTAACCACCAATCCAACAAATACGTTGCCGAAGCGTTTTTCAATGAAGTATCTGCCAGGATTTTCATCTACAGCACGCCCACAGGCACGCTGACTAATGCGTACAAAGTACCTATTATAGTACAGCTACTTCTGCTGAATTGTTAGCCGGTAAAACACAAGCTGAATGATGCTATCTATTTTATGACGACCACTCTTCTTAGTCACAAAATATTCGTACTCTCGTTTAGGAGAGCAGTTTACATCATCATTATTATTATTATTATTATTATTATTATTATTATTATTATTATTATTATTAATAATAATAATAAGAGGACAAATACGAGATCAAAAGCCACATTAATAGAATAAAAAGGCGGGGCTGAGTGGCTCAAACGGTTGGGGCGCTGGCCTTCTGAGCCCAACTTGGCAGGTTCGATCCTGGTTCAGTTCGGTGGTATTCGAAGGTGCTCAAATATGTCAGCCTCGTGTCGGTAGATTTACTGACACAAAAAAGAACTCCTGCAAGACTAAATTCCGGCACCTAGGCGTCTCTAAGAAACGTAAAAAGTAGTTAGTGGGACGAAAAGCAAACATTATTATTATTATTATTATTATTATTATTATTATTATTATTATTATTATTATTATTATTATTATTATTATTATTATTATTATTATTTGATAAAATTAAAGGGTGTTCTGTATCAATGAAGTAGATGCTAGAGTGAACAGAAGCAACAGCCATGAATATCAACAATGTTTTGGCATAGATGCCGAATTACTTCTTAAATTTTTTAATAGAGAGATTACTTCAAATACCGCATCCATATTCATTATGACGAAACTTAAAGTGTCTGTGGTTTATTGTTATGTTGTCAGAAACATCTAGATATACAGTTAAAATTATACTGAGTAACATTACACATATTTAGGCCAAATCGTATCTACATCAAGTGCATTCTGTGTGTATTGAATGGGCACACAGAATACTGAACGTCGTTTAGAACCTGAAAGTAATCGTAAGTCCAATAGATACACTTCCTATGACATCATGTTATTTAAGCAATTGTATTAGAATTACAATGGTGAAATCAGGTTATTGCTGGACACACGCAAATTGGACGACAGAATATGGAAATACGATTGTATTCCTTAGAGGAACGAATATGCTGCGGCCTGTTTAAAGCTATGTTAAGACGTTAACTCAACGAGCAGTAAAATTTATTGACAAAAGAATAGCTTCCCGTCAAATATAAGTAAGCAATTAGGAAAAATTAGGCATATTTAAGTATATGAATACAGCATAATCAACTATTGAAATAAACCGATTTGACGTTGAAGATTTGATGGACATGATTTATAATGAAATAAATCAAAACTTAAAATAAATCAATCGGTACCAAAACTACACATTTTCGTTTTAAATATATACAGTGTGTAATACTATGCAATCTATAGGGCTAATAATCTATAATTTTTTAAATAGGATAGTAGTGCAGAGAGAGATAAATATATTCATCTGACTGTAGATAGAGCTGACCACATGGCTCCAGAATAATGTACACGCTATTTCAATAGTTCCGTTTGATTAGATCAAAGGCTTCATATTTAATTCACTCGATAAACTTAATAAAAAACAATCTATTTCTGGCATGGATGATAAATTGAATACAGTATTTTGTAATAATGATGCAAGCGTGATAACGGCCCTACATCATCTGAAGAAGAATACGATTCATTTAGCAACAACGAAACCCGTCAAAGGAGTAGTAGTTCTCTGAATCCGCAAGCGAAGTTTCTGCAACACTAAGTATCTGTTTCGAAAGAGCTCTATGAATTAATCATACGGCAGATAACAGCCGATTAACCCCAGTTAAGAGGAATGAAGACACGATGACGTAAATCGATGATCTCTTCGCCTAAGATTTTATGTTCAAAATTCAGACGTGCGCTTAAGCACCAAATACAACACATGACGTCATCACACACGTGTTTATCACGTAAGCCACGCTATGAAAACAATAGTCTATGACGCCAGACGCATGGTGACGAGACTACCAAGTGTTCGGGTTGCTTGCTTATCTACTTATTTTAAAATTCCGTAGATAAAATAAGAGACTTGGTCAACATCACACAACGTAACTGATCAAGTTAATTCCCCTACTTTTCCTTTTTCCTTTTGTAACTGCATTCATAGTTAGAATATTCATTTTTCTTTTACTCTCTAAGTGTTTAGCAGTTTAATTTTTTTAAATTTTTACACTTTGCTTTACGTTGCACCGACACACATAAGACTTATGGCGACGATGGGATAGGTAAGGACTAGGAGTGGGAAGGAAGCGGCCATTGTCTTAATTTAGGTAGTGCTCTGACATTCGCCTGGTGTGAAAGAGAAAACCATGGAAAACCGTCTTTACGGCTGCCAATGGTGGGATTCGAACCCACCATATTCCGAATGGCGCAACTCGTTCGGTACTATTGAACGAAACTAGGTCAAGAAGCTTGTTAAATGTTCACTGTGCATGTTCAAAATCCAAGCGTTTAAGGACGAAATACAGTAACTGCCGACTTTTCACTCTAACGCAGGAAGTTCCAATACTAAAAACTGCGGGATGGAATCTTCACTATTTAGTGAATACAACTCTCTCATGCACTGTGTCAACATTATGAGAAGTTATATTCAAAACTTTCGTACTGAGCTATCCTATCATTATTACATTAACAACATGAAATATGTATTGAAAGAGTCAACAGTTTCTGAAACATTCAATAGATGACGGGAGCTGTTAATTTCCGGAATACTGACCTTCAATTGGAAGTCCTTGAAAAAACCAAGCAGTCAGTGGAAAGGTGGGATTATGGTAAAGAGTGTTCAACGTGGCACACAGCAGCAGCGAATGAATTAGCGCCTACTCATGTGAAGTGAACCGTCACTTTTCCCCTTATTACAGAAATTTGAACTTGCATTATAATTTGTCTATCTGTGGCTTATTCAATAGCTCTAAAATTAATTTTTATCTAAAAATCAATTCTTTACGTATGGGACGGTTAAAGATCTCAATCAAAACAAAATAAGCCACGGTGGATCTAGCTACTCCAGGAATAACTAGGATAAAATATATCACTGAGGCTGAATAATCAGCATCACCAGTTAGAATTCCCTCGCCATAAATTTTGCATCAACACAAACATAGAACCTTCTGTAGCTGTTGCTTAAGACCTATCATATGCCTCGATGAGAACAGTTATTTAAACAACTCGTGCGCATGTCCTATAGGTGATACTTTGAAGATGTGGCAATAGAAACATCACAGAGGAATGGTGGACACATTTCATTAGGAGAACAAGTCTAGTCGCAGGATCTCCTAAATGTATCTCTATACCGTCCGTAAACATTGTATAACAGCTAATGGAGACGGATAAATCTCACGAGAGCACCAGTGTTGGAAAGGTCCTCAGTAAGGAAGCGGTATACAAGGCGCCGGACATACAACACATACCTGGCCTATGTGCCGCCGCACCTCATTACCTCCATATCTTGCTATTGCATTTTACTTATACCACATTCTTTCAAAACTTTCATACTGAGCTATTCTATCATTATTACATTAACAATATGAAATACCGGAATGTATTGAAAGAGTCAACAGTTTCTGAAACATTCAATAGATGATGGGAGCTGTTATGGGTGCTTAGTATTCTCTATGCAGATTTGACGTGTAGTTCGTCCCGATTAGACAGATGGTACCTCATGTAACAGAGAATTGCCAAAGCATTTCTTTCTAGCTTACCTTTGATTCGAGTTATCTCTGGTCGTCTGACAATAATAAGTTTGGAGAAAAGATGGAGACGTTGACCTGGGAGATGGCTTTCATTTCGTACAAATGGTACTGTAAAAGAGTTACACGTGAATATGACTATTTCAATTTCGAGGTATTTATTCTACTTATCCTTTCCTGGCTTGCCATAGTTATGCTGGTTTTTTTACTGATAGATCCCTTGTTTAATGTATTATTCTTTATAATTTTGCTGCAGACTTATTTCACTGCCCTTCCTTTCTTTTCATGTCTGCTTATGTATACTCGTTCCTGCAATAGAGCGAAAGGTGGCACCGTTCCGATTATTTTGTGTGTGTGATGAGTTTGCTTGTTTTGATTGTAGACCTTTTAATTCTCTGTATCTTCGACGTTTTGGCTCAAGCTTATGTTCTGCTTTGTGGTTTAACGCTGATACCGTACGATTCACGTTCGCATAGATGTGCGATGGAATACGTGTTATGCAGCGTGCAAGTTATTTACGTTATGTGTTTAGACTGGGTGAGCCAGGCCTCTTTGCGGCGACCCAGGTTTCTGATCTGTGCACTTAGGTCAGGTCATGAGCCGTTGACTGTTAACGATTTTTTCGTAACGCGTCTTGTTATTATATTTTTATAGCCTCTGCTTCACATGTTTGGTCTCTGAGTGTGTGTGGGTGTGGAGTGGTTATCGGACCTGTGTTACTTTTCAGTGTCTTATGAATATTTGTTTTATGGACATTATTCTTATTTTATCTTGTTATTGTTTCCGGCTTCCTCAGCCAATTAATATATTTATTTCGGGATTTTGCTCTCATTTTACTTGCTTTCTGACTCATATTTATTTGTTTCTGAAACTATGGTAACTCCTTTCTTACCCTCTTGTATTCCATATTTGTTTCCCTTTCTGCCAGTCTTGATTCACTGGCGTCTTTGATTTATGTGGGTGTATTCTCTATGGAGATCGTTGATAACGATATTTTTTGAAACCTGTACGTTACCTACGGAGCTGTTGGATCTTATTGTATGAAGGCGGTTACTTCCACCTCGAGATAGTGAATGGTTCCTTTTTATGAAAGGAATACTTTGGATCAGATACAAAGAAAAGAGACTGATAAGTTAATTGATTTTTACGGTGGTTGGAGTATCGTTACACATTGTGTATGTGAATATTTGACTCCCTGTATCCTCACTAATTTGTTTTTATGCTAATTTTCAGACCGTTTCCTTTGCTTTTATGTTAATAAACTTAATTTGAATTGATCTCTGCTCTACGTTATTGTCTTTCTGTTTTGGGGATACGCCTTTTACACTTCGTTCATTAATCTAAGAGGCCCGGGTTCAGCTCCTGGCAATTATCAGCCACGTTCGACCGATCCAAAAAAGGTATGTAGTATAGCTAGAAGTAGCATTATCGAAGTTAACTCCACTGTACGAAAACATAATCATTCTTGGTGACTTCAATACTAATCACCTAGTTACAAATAACGAATCAACATACTTACAAAACTTATTCCATGGCATGGATTACAATATACTGAAAGTAGACACGCCTAACCACGTTCACACAATAAACCACACGTCTCACACACTGATCGACCTTATTATAACAAACAATCCGCAGAAAGTGGTAAAACGTGGGCAGCTTGCTGTACCAGGTATTTCGACCCACGATCTCATATACTTATGTTACTCTCTCAAGGCACCAAAGTACAAAACCGGGTACATAATGCGAAGGGACTCCAAGCATTTTGACACTGAGGTAATACGAAATGAATCATATCAACTGCCGTGGAATGACATTCTACTGACTAATGACATTGATGATAAGGTTGACAGACTGAACACATTAATACTAGGACTGTATGACAAATACGCCCCGAAGAAGCAAATTCGAGTTTCTCACCCTTCGTCTCTTCGGCTAACAAATGAAATCAAGTCGGTCATGGCAAATCGTGATATATGGTATAGGCGATTTAGGCGAACTGAAAGCACTAGTGATTTCGAAAATGACCGTATTCTTCGAAATTAAGTTAAGCAATGAATTCGTAATAGCAAGTATAAATATATTCAAGAGATAACAAACAGGGGAAGTTCAACACTAATATGGATTTGATTCAGACGGGTATAGGTCGCAGCCTGACAGAGCAGACACCCAGTATACCCCTTGATGATCTAAATTCTCATTTTACGAAAGCAGCATACACTAATAATATTACTAATAATAATGACTACGATAATAACTATACTACTACTACTACTACTACTACTACTACCAATAATAATAATAATAATAATAATAATAATAATAATAATAATAATAATAATAATAATAATAATAATAATCCAGACGATGACCTAATTGCTGCTGATGATATTGACGCCATAGCAATTATAGTTCACCTGGTTATCACGGGACTCCTACGGATGGTGATCACTGCAGGGGGACCCCACTATTATTGTTGTGACCAGCCTCGCGGCCTTATTAATAACTGTATTTTAGTTCCATCGGGCTAGCGGCACTCCGGTAGCGATTTGACCGTGAGCCATTTTTTTACAATTCTAATTTAACTATTACTATCATTGTGATTAATATTCAGTTATTGCTTGGTTGTTATGGATTTGAACATTGTAATGGGCGAAGGCCTGTAAAGTTCAAAGTCAGTAAATACTCAAATAAATATTAACGCCATAAATACTCATACCCGAGTAAATAAAATAAAATTCGCATTCAAAAAAGTTGATGCGAACGGTTTGAAGCGTGCAATTTACTCCCTCAAGTCAGATGCTCCGGATTATGACGACATACCATTATCTTTCATAAAAAAATATTATTGGTGCAATATTACATATTCTGACGCATATATTTGATTATTGCCTCGTACAGGGAGTATTCCCAACTGTGTGGAAGTATGGTATCGTCATTCCCATTCCTAAGAAGAATGCTCCTGGCTTACCATCAGATTATCGTCCTATATTCATTCTGCCACCCCTTTCCAAAGTACTAGAACGCTTGGTACATGAACAAGTCCTTACTTACTTGACTAACTACTCACTGCGTGACGCTTACCAATCTGGTTTCGAGAAAGGACACAGCAAAACGACTGACTTACTGAAAGAAACTGATGATATCCGACACGCGATGGACACTCGACAAGTGACTGTACTGGTTTTACTCGATTTTTCTAGTGCTTTTGATACTGTTGTTCCTCGACTGTTACTTTCAAAATTGGATTCATTAAATTTCAGCAAGACGGAAAAATACATTTTCAGTTCGTACCTCAAAAATCGCCGTCAGTGTGTCACAGTAAATAATAACATATCTGAGTGGCTTAACAAACTCTACGGTGTCCCCCAAGTGTCTGTACTTGGGCCATTGCTGTTTGCAATTTATATACACGATGTTGCCAAATCGATTACACACTGCAATTATCATCTCTTTGCTGATGATCTGCAGATCTACTACCATTCAAGAACTGATAAAATTCAGAGTGCTGTATGAAAAGTTAACGCAGATAAGTCTCATAAGTAATTCCGTATTGAGTAACAATCTCAAAATTAATCCTCTTAATACGCAAGCAATAATCATTATTACTTCGAAAAACGTACACGTCTCAATACAATACGAAATTCCTCCTGCAGCACTAAACAATACCATTATTCCACATTGTGAAACAGTTATGAATCTTGGTGTGGCTATAAGCGAAACATTGAACTGGTCGCAACATGTGACGAAAGTGTGCCAAAAGATATATCAAAACCTGCATCCCCTGGAGCGGTTTAAAAATATATTTCCTTGGTCCCTGAAAATAAAGCTCATTCAGTCAACTCTGTTTTCAATTCTCGAATACTCAACGTGCCCAAAATGCATGCACCAGGTATGCATTCGACATACGACCATATGCCCACGTATCACCATACTACAGGCAGTTATCTTGGTTACGACTGGAATGACAGACGTAGACCCCATGCAACTACTTTGGTGCATCAAGTGCTTTCTGAAAACACTCCTCCTTACCTATCCAGCAGATTTCACTACCTTACTTCACTACAACCGTTCAATACCCGGCAGGCTATACGCTAGAAATTCCTGTACATCGAACCACAACGTACAACAGATCGTTCACGATCACCGCCACGAGCTGGTGGAATGAACTCCCCAATGACATCAGGGAAGTTAAATCTAAGACAAAGTTTAAAATCCTCTGCCAGCATCATCTTATAAGCACTTCCAGTCTTTCTTGAATATGAATGGGATGCATGAATGAGAGTGAATATGGTTGTTTATTGTAATGTGTTCTAGTTTATACTTTAGTTTTACTTTACTTAATTTAATTCAGTTAGTAATACTTTAGTTAGTTTAGTTTATACTTTAGGTTGTAAAGATTTAATATGTAAAAATTATATTTATATACATGAAGTGGTTAAGTACAAGAAAGGGCCGGGAGCCCTAACTTCGCCACAATAAAGTCGCTTAATAAGAAGAAGAAGAAGAAGAAGAAGAAGAATATGAGCGCTCTGTTGTTTTTCACCAAATCTTAATACGAAGGTTTCATCTGTCCAGCCAAATGCGTTAATTAATCGCAATAAATTTATTTGCTGCTATTCAGAGACCGCTAAATAAACTATTGTCCTCTTTTCATGCACATCCCCAATGCAGGTGAGCTGCATGTACCATTTTAGCCATATATCAGCCTTAATTTCTGCCAGTTCTGGGAATCGAAACCCGGGCGTCTAATAGCGGTAACCGTTACGCTGCGGAGGCGGACAGAGGCCGATGATACTGCACAATGCAGATGGCAGATGGCAGACAGAGAATCATTCCGGGCACTTCAGATCAGTCTCGCAGACTTCGCCTCAGAGACTACTCAGAAAGGTGACACCAGCAGTCTAGATGTAATGATTTGCCTTGCTTCCCCACAGTCCACAAAAATGATTCCTTTCGGACTAAATTTGCATGACGTTTCTCACGACGTTCGGTAGACATTCTTAACGGTACCTTCAACGAAGTAAATAGCTTCCTCTGTGGATCAGTGGTAGAGTGTCGGCCTCCGGATCCCAAGATAGCGGGTTCAAACCCGGCAGAGGTAGTCGGATTTTTGAAGGGCGGAAAAAAGTCCATTCGACACTCCATGTCGTACGATGTCGGCATGTAAAAGATCTCTGGTGACACATTTGGTGTTTACCCGACAAAATTCATTAAATCTCAGCCATAGACGCCCAAGAGAGTTTCGGTTTACTCGGTCTGCCATCTAGTGGGCCTAGAGTAAAAACGGAACGTCGAAATTGACGAGCAGACAGCCAGATGGCGTCAAATTGAAATGTCTGCACACGGTAGCTGAGGCCATACGATTATTATTATTAACGAAGTAAATTATCAGAAGGAAGCACCAAAATGTCTTCACATAAGTATAACGGTTACTGATTGTAATGTCATGCAGAATTTTAATTAAAAGTCATTTGAAGCGGAAATAAGATAATTTGTACAATATTTGACAACTCTATAAAGGCTTACCGAAAGATCCGGCCAGAATGCATTTTTTTTTTTTCCCTTGTTGTCAATGGGTGTAATAGAATGTTCGAACTAGGAATCCAAATAGTACACATTAAAGTTCATCACAAGTCACTAATCAGTAACTTATCAGTACGACGAACCATTTCGGAATATTCCTACTCTTTGTTTTTCACATGCAATGCCCAAGAGATAATAAAGCCACTTGATCTATCAGTTCCAGAGCAGAAAATAAAGCAAGTACGCAAGCGAGCAAGCAAGCAAGCAGACTTTTGAATGCTACGTGAAAATCGAAGTAGCGATCTCATTAGCCGTAAGGGGGCTAGCAATGAGTAACTTCTCCCACTGTCGCGATATAAATAATTACAAAGATAGCTTGAAAGCGGGAATGGAATCACGTCCGGGCTGAGTCCATGCTACACGAGGTATTCGTCTATATACGAATAAAACTGTGAAGCTGGCTTTCGACTACAAACCTGAAAGTACTTCACCACCGAACGTTCACGCTCTTATTATTCTACGTATATGATACACACGTAAGTAACAAACTGCGTTAGATCTTTTCATTTCTTTTTTGATAATGGTGTGGAATTTAAAGAAGGTAGAATTTCATGGCCAAAGACAATCACGGTATGAAAATTGTTCCAAAAACAAACAATGACACGAAGAGTAGTTTATAAACACTCAGGACTGTCAGTTCTCGAACAACAAGACTCACTGCATGTTCACTCTCTTGATTATGAACTCGCCAACAAGTTATATCAGATACATGACTGGATAGTCACCTCTGTTCCAGATATTAAAGAATAATATTGCGTCAGATACAGGTGTAATAGCAGCACCTATTAAGAGATGAACGAAAGCGTTACAAGACTGGAACACTACCTAAGAACAGTTTATTGTAGATGTATTGTGACACATGCAATATGAAGTAACATTACAATAGTAATTCAACTAGAGATTACAAAAAGGAATATGTGAGCAAGTTCTACACTTTTCATTGCACTATATCCGAAAGTAGTGCTGCATTAGTTAGCACAGTTGTACAAACCAGTTCAGACGGACAGATGATGCTTATGCTTCTACTGCTACTGATAATGGTGATTATTATTATTATTATTATTATTATTATTATTATTATTATTATTATTATTATTATTATTATTATTATTTGTCAGACAGGTTTTCTAAATAATTCTTCGCATTAGATTAACGCCTAGTACACGGCCGTTATAACACGACAGAAGTCAAGTCGCTTAAATTTCTACGAAGTCACATCCGAAAACATATTTCAGGCTTGAAATTTACAAGAACATTACAGGATTTTGAAGAGCATTCACAATTCTGACACCCTTCCTTTCTGAGAAAAATTAGGTTAACGAATGTTAACGACTGAATTCAAAAAGAAAATATCAAGTAAAACGTACATAAGGGAAAATTGTTGTAATAATGATATTGATTGATGATTTAAGGGGCAAAAAATGGTGCTATCAGGCGCAGAATAAAGTATCTCACGAAATATTACTAGTACTATACTACTATTCGTTTTCTACAAACATAGCAATAGCTTCCAATTTATTTATGTATTTATTTATTTATTTAATTTCTTTATTTGAAAGTACACAGGCAGTCTGCTCGATATAATGCCCTCTCAACATACTTGTAATACATATGCAAGTACGAATAAAAACAAAATACAAACAAAATAAAGGCAAAGCAGAATGAGAAACGAAGAAGTAAATAAACACTCAAATAAATCTAAATTATATTCAGATTTTTTTCCATACTGGAATATACGTGTGTAGGGGTAGTGCGCCTGTCTCTTACCGGGAAGTCCCGGGTTCGATTCCCGACCAGGTCAGGGATTTTTGCCTGGATCTGAAGGAGGCCGCGGTCTAGAAAGCCAAGAATAACGGCCGAGAGGATTAGTCGTGCCGACCACACGACGCCTCATAGTCTGCAGGCCTTCGGGTTGAGCAGCGGCCGCTTGGTAGGCCATGGCCCTTCGGGGCTGTTGCCCCATGGGATTTGATTTTGGTTTGTAATATACGTGAATTACAACAAAGACAGAACTAAAACAGAAAGTAAATTAAAAACTACAACAAAAATACCTTAAGGAAGGACAGATGATGACAGAACAAGAAAATAGCACGTGAATTTATAAACACGAAACGCTTTCCTTCAATGTGTTTATTACTTACAGTATGTAATCCTGAGAATATATCTGTTTCTGTAATGTGTTATAACAATACTGCATTTTAGTTTATGGTGAATTCAAGTTTTATGAGATGTTCTGGATCTTTGAACATGAAATAATTTATTCTAGGCAGCTATAAGATGTGGAACATGAAAGGTGACTCAATAGTCTTAGGGAAACAATTTTGTTGTTTTATAATTCTGTTTAACGTCTGCAACGAAATAAGCATTCTCCAAATATGAAGTTAAACATAATTCTTAAATATCGTGTTGATGCATCGAAAGGGCAAGATGTTACGGTTTTATAATAAAAAATACCGCAAAAGCTTATTCTGAATAGCTTAAATAGCATGCATTTGTTCCTTTGAAAGCGGGTCCCAAATTACAAATTACAAACAAATTACAAGGTTAGTGAATAACTGAATGAGTATGGAAAATTGAGTAAATAATTTAGAGTTCGAGCCTACGATTGGCATCAATGGTTGTTTTTGTAATATGGGCGTTTAATGTTTCATTAATTATTACCCCTAAGTCTTTGATTGTCGGGCGGAATATCGAATATGTTTTACAAAATTTCCCTAAGTATATTTTGACAATAGTCATCTACAGTAATGTTTTCCCTGTAAGCTGCATTCCAAATTTGAGTACTAGCACCACAACGACTCGAAGATGATAATGTAATTCGTTTAACACCGGTTTTAAAAGACTCTTGGACTGTCGAAATTACATCCAGCAGGAGTCTTATAACATACCAGAAGTAAATTGTAAATTTGCTTTATGTCGCACCGACAGATATAGGTCTCATGGCGACGATGGGATAGGAAAGGCTTACGAGTGGGAAGGAAGCGGCCGTGGCCTTAAATAAGGTACAGCCCCAGCATTTGCCTGATGTGAAAATGGGAAACCATGGTAAACCATCTTCAGGGCTGCCGACAGTAGGGTTTGAACCCACTACATCTCCCGGATGCAAGCTCACAGCTGCGCGTCCTTAACTGCACGGCCAACTCATCCGGTCCAGAAGTAAATTATAAGGTGGTGTCGCACGTAAACATTCTCAAATACTATCTCAAGTATCGAACTCTCTATCTTCGGAAGAAGGGGACGAACGACTAGTCGACTGCATTATCCGTGAACCTTGAGGCTGATGCCGCGTCCTGGCAAAGCATGACAAAACGTATTGCAACGATGATGAAACACACAACAGCACCAGCTCCGGTCACAGAAGTCTACGAACAAAGACCCACAGAATTCCTGTACATTATCGTATCCAATTCAGATTAATTTTGACATTTATTGCCTTTCTTGAGATAGGCAATTTAATGCTCACAGTCATGAAAAGCCGAAATGGTAAGCGTCTTTGCGCGACAAACAGAACATTTACGTGAGAATACAAGGCTATGCAAGTTGAAACGCTTGTTTCATCACATGCGAGTGTTAAAAGACAACCATGAGACCAGCTGGCATTACCAATGCTTATTTGAGCCAGGCTTCTTTCTGCTACCTTTCCTATTCGATCTCTCTTGATCAACCCTTCTCTTCTCTTCTCTTCTCTTCTCTTCTCTTCTCTTCTCTTCTCTTCTCTTCTCTTCTCTTCTCTTTTAATTCCGCTGTATTCCTTTTACGGGGTTCAAGAAGTCTCTCGTTTTCTTATCTCTCATGGCCGTCCTGACTTTTCTGTCCAATGTTCAGTGTTAAGAGGAACTGGTAAACCCATTGCTTTGCTACCTAAATACGACCATCACTTATATACAGTACTTCATTCCGACTGCGTAGAGATCTAGAATGAACATAACAGAACTCCAGTATGTCTTGGTTTTCAAATCTGAAGACAGAATAGCTTTTGTCGTTTTCTTATAGTCGCAGAAAATCGAAAAAAGTATCAGTACCCAGTATGGCAAGAAAAAACACAACATTTCTCACACAGTTGCAAAGGATAATGAAGGTATTGCCCAATGATTAGATGTCCTTGGAAGTTTCTTCTTTATCCACAAGAATAAAAGCGATCACATTCCTCAGTAAAAACTGTTGTAGTAACAACGCTATAAAGAACGTTAAGAACTCCACAAAATTTCACTTGTTTGCCTGACTTTTTGTTGATGCTGTTCTTTTTTAGCAAAAAACCTTTTCTGTGTACTTACTAAATGCTTTTTGTAAGAAACAAATACACAATTTATGTGAATAGCTGTTGAAAAAACGGAAATATGGGCGACAGAAATATCACCAAATAAGTTTTCAAGTTAGATACATAAAGAGAGTATGTAAAATGTCCTGAAAAAATCGATAACGAAGTACTTCTCTGTAGGACAAATTATTTCTTAGAAGTACAGCATAGTTGTTCAGCTTTAGTGGCATCCGTGCAATTAACCTTGCTTCTGCTACTCGGAACATCAAGCTCATCCGCATATTCCTTTCAAAATAGTCCCAATAATGTTTATACTATGCTAATGTATATTTCGAAGCGATAATAAAATAATAGTGAATTATTAACCTAGAGAGTAAATTTCAAAAGCAGACCATTCTTTCATACCAAAAGTGCAGGAAAATATGGAAGATATTCCTTTATCTTTGTCACCAACTGCAAGACTTCTTAATAATAATAATAATAATAATAATAATAATAATAATAATAATAATAATAATGCTATTTGCTCTACGTCCCACTAACTACTGTTACGGTTTTCGGAGACGCTGAGGTGCCGGAATTTAGTCCCGCTAGAGTTCTTTTACGTGCCAGCAAATCTACCGACACGAGGCTGACGTATCTGAGCACCTTCAAATACCAACGGACTGAGCCAGGATCGAACCTGCCACGTTGGGGTCAGAAGGCCAGCGCCTCAACCGTGTGAGCCACTCAGCCCGGCAGGACATTTTCTCTCTTGTTTAATATACACTGCGAGACACACTACAATTCGGGAAGAATATTGATAGAGAGGACCGTTAAAGTACATACTTGAAAATATAACACCGATAACCCCCTCCCCCACAAAGGAGGTAGAGAAAGCAACTCCTCAGCTATCTGAGGGAAAGTCAATTTCCCTTTACCTATAGTATATTAAACGCGTATTTAAATGCTATGTTTCTAATGGTAGACATAACTTTTCTTTTTATGAAGCAGATAACATTTTTAGAGGTCTACTAACGGCAGAGTTGTAAAAATATCTCCTCTGGTAACATGGCTTCAGTAGACTTATGGAGGATTTTACGGCAGTGAGCATAATAATGTAGCGCAAATTATCAGATTTGTTTCCTTTATAGGACGTATGGCAGATGCTATCTCTTAATGACCTCCCAAACCACAGGCCTGACATCTATATAGGTCTCTCCTGTTTCCCCACTTATATTAGGTTACTACACTAGCACATTAACGGCGTGACCAGCTAGTTGTTCGTTCGTGGATCACGCAGGACTTCTATCATATCTTCTGTTATTCCAATGGAAAGCGAGTCAAAAACGAAACTGCTAACTATTAATAAATCAAAACATAATGCTAGCCTCTTTAATTCGTCTAAAGACACTTCTCTTCATCTACATACAACACACCACACTACTAACCAATCCAGGAATACGAAATTGTGAATGCATCCTTCTGCAGGGGGTTGGCATCAGAAAGAACACCTGACCGAAAAACAGGGTCAAATTCACACAAAGTGCCGACACCAATAAACTGGGGAAAGGCTAGAAAGAAGAATGCCAGCTTTTTTCAATACATTTATTTCTGGAACACACCCTTGCAATTGACCACATCGAATCAAATCATGTATGCGGATTCGATTTACATATTACGTTTCCATAATGCATCTGCGTGTAGAAATCGAGTCCTGAAGGTTAATTCGTTACCGCTAATTCGTTACCTCAGGTTTGAAGCTGCCGGCACAATACTGTCAATATCGAACGATACTATTGGAAGTGATAATTTTGTTTCCGATATTTTTGTAGCTTGAGTAACGATACCAAAATATTGTATCGAATGGGGTATCGCAAGTTCCCTACGTATTCTTGGCTGTACAGTTTATGCCCTTGACGAGACGCCTTGTGAGTGCTTTAGTTCCGATGCTGCCAAACTATCAATGCGATATACGTATATATATCTTTAAATGTAACGATTACTAGCCTGGAATATAACGAGTAATTTGCTAAACAGTAACGATTATAAGTAAAAGAAAATACTAAAATATTCTTTGCCAGAAATTCGATTACTTTTACTCAATGATTTCCCTACTCTCACATGCTGTGAGAGAAACTTGAAAACAGATCCATGATAGCAACTTGCTACAACTTTTAATGAAAGGAGTAAGAAAAGGAGGGGGGTAATTTGGTGTTTAGATAGCTTGTGATTATATGTACAGTAATTTGAAAATCATAGTCAGAATCTGGACCGTACACGTTTAGTTGATTTAAGATACGACTGCAACAAAACTAATGTCATTTGTTTGATTTAGGCATGTTAGGTGAAAGGTAATTTATATTTAACACAATTTAGCAAATATTTTTAAGAAATTAAATCCCAATTTGATAAAGGAACGTCTTAAAACACTTAAGCTCATTACGCAATCGATGAAATGAAATTGTGGTTTTCTTCTAGGAACCTTATCTTTTGATAAAGGAGCATCTTGTTTTACTTATACACAAATTCGAACCCGGAAATTCTTACATAAATGTAAACGCTGTAGAACTGATATTCCAGTGTAATTATATGAACACGAAAGTAAAATAAAAACAGGCACTACGAAATGGATCGGCGAAATAAAAAAAAAGACCTTAAAATTGTTCCAACTCTGCCAGAATGTTTCAGTCAAAAACGGACTGCTCAGATATTTAGATGATTCAGAAATTGAGACAAACAGATCTTGTTTACAAATAAACTTCCAGGCCATTCGAGAACACATAAAGGTAAAAGAAACACTCTAGTCTAATGGTAATTTAATGGCGTGTGGCCTCCGTAGAGGCCTGGTGCAAATCTTTCGAGTTGACGCCTATAGGTGACCAGCGAGTCTGTGAGGATGAGGGCCTAATGCTGGAAACGACACACACCCCCATTGGAATTAACCAATTGAGGTCAAAAGCCCTAACCCGGCCGGGAATCGTACCCGAAACACACATTTGGAGATTAAGGCACCACGCTTCACTGATGTCTGATGCAGAAGATTTAGGGTAGCGTGCATCGACTGATTCTTAACCGCAGAATGAATACGATGAGAGAAAAAATCCCTCAGGTAAACACTTGGACAATTGGCTGAGTCAAGTAAGAAACACATGTAAAGTGCGAAAGACTCCTTAAATATCTGCTATTACCGGAGACCGAACATTAGACTTATCAACTGACAAGCTAAAGTAGTATTCGTAGATCCACCGTCACTATAAAAATATAATACACGACACCTATTTGGTGCTTTTTTACATCAAGACCTCATTATTACATTTTCTTTAACGTGGTGCTTCTACGTATTGCGTGAAAGTGACCACATGCAGCAGAGTAATCTACTCCTGAGATGTGTGTACTGTATATACCGACGTGGAATGATTTTGGTGGTTATTGTACAATTGGGAAACCACCATCCCTTAACACTAATAAGAAGGAAAATTGAAGAGGTCTGACACTTGGAAGAATCAAGGTATCAGAAAAAGAAAGGAAAAGGCCACGAAATACAGCTCCATTACGTTGAATGTTCTACTATCGAATACCTCCAATCTGTGAGGCACGAGTGTTGCACATTAGTGGTCGTTGCGTCGTAGGCGTTTAGTATCCCCTGGCATTAAGGATATACGTATAAAACTGGAGACTGTGTTAATCACTTCCGATTCCAACTGAAGGATAATCGTACAAGAAAGGAGAAGGGTTTAGCCGAATACAATGTGAAAGTAAACTGTTAAATTCGAGGTCTAGACCTTACATACTGGACGTCGAGAGCCACAGCAATTTTCAATGATAACTAAGGTGGGAATATTATGAGCGCATGGTGTCTTAGAGCCAGGATGCTTTTTTCAAAACCAGGGCCTGATTATTGAAGTTTTCTTCTAAGGAAGCAAAAGAAAATGCAGTGAAATGTTGAACCCTGAGAAAAGAGTTTCCATCGCTACGATATCTGATCTACAGTATATTGTATTTTCGCCTTCAAAGTAAACGCATCACTGAGATTTACGGTCTTAAAATAGTATAATAATAAAACAAGCAGCTAAAATACGACTACAAATATCATTTGAAAAAACAAAGTTCATGACAAATATCAGTGATGCCCCGCAAAATATGACAATTCATGACAACACAATATGTAAAACAAATTGCTTTAAATACTTAGGTACCGAGCTCGATAGCTGCAGTCGCTTAAGTGCGGCCAGTATCCAGTATTCGGGAGATAGTAGGTTCGAACCCCACTATCGGCAGCCCTGAAAATGGTTTTCCGTGGTTTCCCATTTTCACACCAGGCAAATGCTGGGGCTGTACCTTAATTAAGGCCACGGCCGCTTCCTTCCCACTCCTAGCCCTTCCTTGTTCCATCGTCGCCATAAGACCTATCTGTGTCGGTGCGACGTAAAACAACTAGCAAAAAAAAATTACTTAGGAGAGTATGACACAAAAGAAAAAACAGGTATAGAAACTAGAGTGCACAAAATGGAATGGATGTTTCACATGACAAAAAATGTATATTAAAAAAAATCCGTATCCTGGAACACAAAACTGAGACGCTACCAAACAGTAATCACACCTGAAAATGTGTATGCGGCAGAAACACTTAAACTGACAAGAACTGGAGGTCTCGATAAACTAGAGAAGGCTGAAAGAAGAATTTTGAGAAAAATACTGGGAGCTAAACGAAATAATAATGCAGAATACACGTTAAGACCAAACAGAGAGCTACATTTGAAACTTGAAAAACTAAGTGACGTAATGAGGAAAAGAAGACTACAATTTTTGGACACGTTTACAGAAAGGATGACAACAGACTAACCAAGCGCATCTTCAACCTTCTGAATAGTTACAAATCTAAACCCACACGGTTCATTGAAATTGAGAAAGACATGCAAAATGCTGGAATTAAAACATACAATAAAAAACAGAACACTTTTTAGAGAATCAGTTCAAAAGGCAGCGTTTCAGGAACGGAAGAAAGCAGCGACTAGAAGAAAGTGGACTCAAGAAGAAAAGGAACGACACTCTCGAAGGATGAAGGAAATTTGGAAGCAAAGGAAATCGAACACAATGAAAAGTAACCAAAGTGGATTCATCGTACCCTCCAAATGGGTTATTCGAAATAATAATAATAATAATAATAATAATAATAATAATAATAATAATAATAATAATAATAATAATAATAATAATAAACGAAGTCGAGAAAAATTATCCGCGCCACCAAAGAGGCTTCACGTAGATTTATTCGTACAAATATAAATGATGTTATAACTCGTCTAGTGTGAGGCTGATACACAACTTACGTATATACTAACTTACTACCTCTCACTATGCTAAACATAGTCGTAGCCTCCTAACATTTGGCTTTACATGTAAATAATTACGGCACTAACACATCTGTGTAAACCGGGAGTGCATAATTAGCAAGATTACTGGCATTGCCGCGGGACCGTGATGGCGCTGCTGTCTAGCGATACAACACAACCCCCTGCGCATACAAATGGGGCTCTCCACCCCCACACCCCAACCCCTTCTAGCTGGCTCATAGAATGTCAGTAATTGAAACAAGCTCTTAACAAATGACCCTCCTGGCTTCTGTCCGCTCCTAGTCAAGTAAAACAGTGTTCAAACAATACTCTCCGAAAAAGCATTTCAAAAAAAGAAAAATTAAAAATAATGATTGTGAATTTGGTATCAACCAGTAATAAAAGTGAACACTGACTAAATGCGTTTTTAAAACTGAGCTTCTGAACGTTCTATATAATATATTTCTCGCATTAAGGCCCATGAATCGTTAAAGCCCTCTGCACATTTATATTTCACTAAGCCATTGCGGTCATGACCGTTTTGTTCTATAGCTATGTACATTAGTTTACCATTTTTATATTATTTTTTGTGCTTCCCATTACAAGTCCAGACCACGCCATGATATTTTTAAATAAAATGTTTTCACAGAGGCTGCTGCTGAATAACTTTTAGCACAGGAATGTTTTATGAGTTAAATCATTAAGATAACTGCATGAAAAAAGGCCTAATATTTGGAGAGAAAGCATGGAAAAACAGCACGCTAAAATACAATACGATGAGTCTAGAATGAAGAGTTGGAAATTGGAGCCTGTTAACATTCTATTCCTATACTGCCATTAAAATGTATGAAGCATGCACATGGTACAGCAATGACTATTGGCAATTATCTCCAACATTTCAGAAAACATTTAACATTGGAAAACTACTAACTTAAAATATTTAGGGTAGCAAATTCACAAGAAAATTAATTAACGTATACCTTTTACTTACATTCATACATAAATATTTTAAAATATTATAACATTAATTGCAAGAATCATTTTCCATAATTCACGAGATATTACTTTCCGAAATTAATAATCTGCCTTTCTAACATTACATGTTCCTCGTAACATTACGAGGTAGCCACTGGATAAACAGACCGGCGCCAAACTTAATTATGACAAATTCATTAATGCTAATGGATTATTCGAACTTTCGACCCCACTATCGGCAGCCCTGAAAATGGTTTTCCGTGGTTTCCCATTTTCACACCAGGCAAATGCTGGGGCTGTACCTTAGTTAAGGCCACGGCAGCTTCCTTCCCACTCCTAGCCATTTTCTGTCCCATCGTCGCCATAAGACATATCTGTGTCGGTGCGACGTAAAGCAACTAGCAAAAAAAAAAAAAAAAAAAACTTTCGACCCTCGTACAGTAGTCCTAAACTTCCAGTCTATAAATTGTATATCCCAACTTTACAGTTTCAACTAAAACAATCAGTCACAATGTTAACGTAACTGAGAGTGCAGTATTAAATAGCAAATCTAAACGAAGCAAGTATTAGTCTACCACCTAAATCGTTATCAAAAAACAGCGTTAAATGCAAAATATATTTTAAAACCCTGCACCATAAGAAAGTGCAATGAATCAAACTGAATCTCAAACATAAAATTTCTGGATAATATTTAATTACATAAAATACGTCAATATTCAATAATTGAATATCTTAGTTCACTAAGCACTGTGAATTCATCAAATATGGAATATTCCCGAGGTGATGTTCTAAACCAGCGACGTCCCAACATTTTTTGTTTGGAAAGCGGCCACTACCGTCATTACGGATGCTGTTTTACGGAGACCGCATGTATAAATGTGATATTACAGAATACTGTTTATATTAATTGTATACTGGATGGATACGTACAAATCATTATGTAGTTATAATATAAACTAGCTGATGTACCCGTGCTTCGCTACGTGATTCTCAGGAAGACTGGCTTGGTGGTTTTCCTAACTGAATTCAACATAGGTCATTACAAAAACGTCAGTAGGAATGTAGCGATTGAAAGCAATGTTATCATATAAAATACTCAATCAAATGAAAAACTGCACACTTTCTCACTTTCAACGAACAGTACTACGGTGCCGATCTAAGAGTCCAAAGTTCCAGAGCTGGAATAACCAGGTCGCAGACTGCCGTGAACACTCCTCTGTCATTATTCCGTTAAATGTGCACACTACTCATTCCAACCAGTGCCTCAGAGTAGGGATTGAATAGCTCGAATGCTATGATGAACCAGTGTATTACGTACCAGATATATCAGAAAATGTATGAACCGGAGCAATTGCATGCTAAAGAAGAAAGTTATCTTACACCCCAGTTACTTCCCACCAATATACAGGCAGGCTGTTACACTCGGTACGACCAGGCGAGTTGGCCGAGTGGTTAGAGGCGCGCAGCTGTGAGCTTGCATCCGGGAGTTAGTGGATTCGAACCCCACTGCGGGCATCCCTGAAGATGGTATTCCGTGGTTTCCCATTTCACACCAGTCACACCAGACTGTACCTTAATTAAAGCCTAGGCCGCTTCCTTCACACCCCTATTCCTTTCCTATCCCATCGTCGCCATAGGACCTACCTGTGTCGGTACGACGTAAATCTAATTTTAAAAACCTCGGTACGCTGCAGTAATCCTATCTATCGGGGATGAGTGGAAATAGAAGACAAAAAGCACATCACAACAAACAATGGTCAATGTAATGTTATTGTTGATAAAGTTTATGAGCTTTCTATATTGCAGGCCTTCACATTAGTTTTCTTTCGACTCTGTGATATTAGGGCGTCTAGCAAAATTATTTATATCGTAGACTGTAGTTACTTATTCTCAGACTTTACATACCTATTTTCACTAAATTCTGTTTACCCATTTTCTCGTGACTCGGCGCTGATATGACTTAGTATCAAAAATATAAATTCATTAAATATCTCTGTGATTATATGCGGTACGGTAACAATGTATAAGACATAAGTGATCGGAAATTTAATAATTTCTTACATAACTACTACTAAATTACGACATAACTAAAATTAGGTTAGTTATGTAGTATTTAGCGATACCTTCCTACCAGGTATCCCTTGAGAACTTTATTTGAGAAATGAATAAATAACTTATTTGAGAATTACATTTCAGGCCTTCCCCTAAACTACCATTTCACTCAGCGTGAATAAAATAATTTATAGCCTAGATTGTAGTGGTTCATCGCCCGACTTTACTACAGATTTTCACTAAATTCTCTTCAGCCGTTTCCTCGTGATGCGTGTACATACACACAGACGGATAGACAGACAGATATTACGGAAAAGTAAAAATGCATTTCATTGTTACTGTGGACATGACAGATACAGAAATACCATTCTTTTCAAATTCTGAGCAATGTACAGACAAAACTCTTATTTTATATATAGATTACACTTCAGGCCTTCCCCTAAACTATCATTTCAATCAGAGTGAATAAAATTATTGATGGCCTAGATTATAGCGACTTATTCCCCGACTTTGCATACCAATTTTCGTGAAGACACGACCACTAATATAATAAATATTTGAGAATTAAATTTTAGGCCTTCCCCTAAACTACCAGTTTTCTCAGCGTGAATACAATTATTTATGGCCTAGATTATATCGACTTATTACCCCGACCTTGCATACCGATTTTCATTAAGACACGGCCACTAATAACATAAATATTTGAGAATTAAATTTCAGGCCTTCCCCTAAAATACCATTTCACTCGGCGTGAATAAAATAATTTATAGCCTAGATTGTAGCGGCTCATCACCCGACTTTACATTCCGATTTTCATTAAATTCTCTTCAGCCGTTTTCTCGTGATGCGTGTACATACATACATACATACAGACAGGCAAACAGACAGACAGACAGAAATTACGGAAAAGAAAAAAATGCATTTCCTTGTTACTGTGGACGTGACCGATACAGAAATACCATTCTTTTCAAATTCTGAGCAATGTACAGACAAAACTCTTATTTTATATATATAGATTACTAGCTGATGTACCCGTGCTTCGCTACGGGATACTCAGAAAGACTGACTTTGTGGTTTTCCTAACTGAAATCAACATAGGTCATTACAAAAACGTAAGTTTGAATGTAGCGATTAAAAGCAATGCTATCATATAAAATACTCGATCAAATGGAAAGCCGCACGTTTTATCACTTTTAACGAACAGTGCTGCGGTTAGATTGCGGTTCCATCCTAATAGTCCAAAGTTCCAGAGCTGGGATGACCAGGTCGCAGATTGCTATGAACACTCATCTGCCATTATTCCGCTAAATATGCACACTGTTCATTCTAATCAGTGCCTCAGAGTAGGGATTGAATAGCCCGAATGCTATGATGATCCAGTGTGTTACGTACCAGTAGTATCAGAAAATTATTTTTTTTTTTGCTAGGGGCTTTACGTCGCACCGACACAGATAGGTCTTATGGCGACGATGGGATAGGAAAGGCCTAGGAGTTGGAAGGAAGCGGCCGTGGCCTTAATTAAGGTACAGCCCCAGCATTTACCTGGTGTGAAAATGGGAAACCACGGAAAACCATCTTCAGGGCTGCCGATAGTGGGATTCGAACCAGAAAATTTATAAACCAGGGGAATGGCATGCTAAAGAAGAAAGTTATGTAACTCCCCGGCTACTTCCCATCAATATTCAGGCAGGCTGTTACACTCTGTAGGACTGGGCGAGTTAACCGTGTGGTTAGCGGTGCGCACTGTGAGCTTGCATCCGAGAGATAGTGGATTCGAACCCCATTGTCGGCAGCGCTGAAGATGGTATTCCGTGGTTTCCCACTTTCACACCAGTCAAATGCTGGGCCTGTACCTTAATTAAGGCCTAAGGCACTCCTAGCCCTTTCCTATCCAATCGTCGCCATAAAACGTATCTATGTCGGTGCGACGTAAATCAAATAAAAAATACTCTGTACGCAGCAGTAGTCCTATCTACCGGAGATGAGGGGCAACAGAAGACACAAAGCACATCACGACAAACAATGGTCAATGTAATGTTATTGTTGATCAATGTTATGAGCTTTCTATATTGTAGGCCTACACATTTAGTTTTCTTTCGACTCTGTGATTTATAAAATATATTACACCGTAAACTGTAGTTTCTTATTCTCCGACTTTACATACCGATTTTCATTAAATACTGTGTAGCCATTTTCTCGTTACTCGGCGCTGATATGGACTTACAGTAGTAACAAAAATCCAAATTCATGAACATCTTTGTGATCATAGCCAGTACGGTAACAATGTATAAGACATGAATAATAGGAAATTTAATACTATATAACCTTAGTTATGTAGCATTCATCGATTGCACCTCTAATAAGAAATATTTGAGAATTACATTTTAGGCCATCCCCTAAACTACCATTTCACTTAGCGTGAATAAAATAATTTACAGCCTAGACTATAGCGACTTATTTCCTGACTTCGCATACCGATTTTCATCAAGATAGGACTACTAATAACAACAACATTTGAGAATTACATTTTAGGCCTTCCCCTAAACTACCATTTCACTCAGCGTGAGTAAAATGATTTATAGCCTAGATTGTAGAGGCTCATCCCCCGACTTCACATACCGATTTTCATTAGACCACTAATAACATAAATAGTTGAGAATTCAATATTAGGCCTTCCCTTAAACTACCATTTCACTCAGCGTGAGTAAAATAATTTATAGCCTAGATTGTAGAGGCTCATCCCCCGACTTCACATACCGATTTTCATTAAATTCTCTTCAACCGTTTTCTCGTGATGCGTGTACACACATACATACAGACAGACAGACAGACAGACAGACAGACAGACAGACAGACAGACAGACAGACAGACAGACAGACAGACAGAGAGACAGAAATTACGGAAAAGTAAAAAGTGCATTTTCTTGTTACTATGGACATGACCGGTACAGAAATACCATTCTTTTCAAATTCTGAGCAATGTACAGACAAAACTCTTATTTTATATATATAGATGACCATAAATTAAACAAAAATGAACAGATTAAATCTATTTAATGTGACTTTTATTATTATATAAGGCTGAAAAACTGTAAATGTAACTACACTGCCCTACTAATTAAGAGTAACTTATGTAGTGAGTTGATTTATTTTTTAACTGTAAGTAAAACAGTAATCCAATACTTTCAAAGTCAACAATGGGCGGAGACTTCACAGTGCTACGAGTTGTTTTTTAATAGGTATTGTAAGGGTCATGTAGGAAACCAGTGATATAATAAACAGAAAAGTAATAAAACAAACACCTTACACATCTGGATGTCTTTCTTACGATAGGAAACAGATGCATTGGAATGAATTTGGGATTCACACAAAAATATCAGTAGTTGTAGTTTCGTTCTATTTCAATACGACTTGCTACATTAAAAATTATATTTAATTTAAAAATTCGTATACGGGCCGCATACGACGTTGACGATGGCCACATGTGCCCCGCAGGACGTGCGTTGGACACACTTGCTCTAAAACTATTTTAATTATAAGCAGCCATTCTGGGAGAAAGCTCCAATAAAATTCAGAAGCTATAACATTTATTTTATTTCTTCCCCTGTATCTAAGACTTGTGCGTTTAATTTTCTTCACTAGATGACATTACTCGGAGGGTACATTCTGGTTACTAATATCGTCACAGAAATCAACTCCATACCTAGTATTGTGCTCGGAACTTCAAGATCAGAGAATCAACAATACAATCAGAATATAATTCTATCTCTCCCATTGCCTTTGTCCTATGAACTATCATCAGTAATTACAATCAATGCATTTCTTCGTACTTTACATTCCTGATAAGTATGGTTAACTTGGTGGTTTGAATTACTTTCAGGCCTTATTTGATATTCAACAGTACCATATTCCCGTTAATGTCCTAATAACGAATGTATTGTTCTTTAATTATTTTTTTAAAATTTCCAGATGTTTAATGGCATATAGACCAGGGATGGCAAACCTTTACCGACTAGCGTGTCAATTAAGGTCTTGTTTGTTTATTACTTTTTATATTGTCTAGTGTGCCAGCGGTTAATTTCCTTTAAAATCATCATGAATCCCCGCATCTGACTTCATTTTAAGAACGAGGTACATTTTTCTTTAACCTAATAAAATTTGTAGGAAATATGCCCATAGAATTAATTGTGACAGACCTCTTTATTAAAGCGTAATGTTAAAATCTGCTAGATTTTAGACCTATTTATAACATGTTAAAAACATGTCTGACGTGCCACAGAAGTCGTATTCGTGTGTCACCTAGTGACACACGTGTCATAGCTTCGCCTTCCCTGGTGTAAACTATTGTGTTGCCGATGATCTTTCAATTGTTAGAGTTATTTATCAGATGGTATTAATGTTCAAATATAATTTTGTTATTTTTTATGTAGTTGAACTTTGTCATTGTAGCAATCCAGAATGTATGGAAAGTCGTTGAGTTTCTCAATAGATACATACGAAAAAACATTACATTTCGTGGTGAAAATGTGTTGCTTGATAATGTACATTATATGTGTAATGTGGCATCATTATAGGTTCCGCAATATTACCGCTGGCCACAATATTTGGAAATCTTGCTTGAGTCCACAGACCTTAGCGTACAATTCCACTTAGTTACATAACTTCAGATGTATCTTTATTTTTAACTACAACTGTACATCTATATGAAGGCAAAGCGATTTATTACGGACTGTGAAGTAATACTGTATCGCCATTTAAAGTCATTTTATTAGTCTTAAAAGACGCCAGAATGCAGGAATTTGGTTCAGAGAAAGGGTTCATCTATCGATGAAATTAACATTTTACAATACGAAAATAAAAATGTGACAGATGTTTTGGCAAAGTTGTATTTTTTTAAGTTCGAAAATTACGCCAAAAAGCACGAATTCTGAAAAGTAAGTAACTAATTAACCATATAAAGTTTGTAATACAAAACAAATAATTCAGGAGTTATACCGATTAAAATTCTATACAGACAAAGAACGGTTCCAGTACGAAAATACGTTTGTGCCAAGTTACCGACTACCGAGTTAACCACATAACGACAATAACATGCACTCAAAATCTATAGGAAGAAACTGTATTTTAAGTTTCGTGATAATCGTCTCCATAGTCATTGTTTAAAACTTGCATCGATCGCCTTCAAAAATGTACACCTACGTGCAGAAAATTCTGCCCATACCTATAGAACGCAAAAGTGTTTTTTCTTCTGTAAGGTTACCGCATTTACCTGACACCTGTCTCCGCCTAGTCCTTAATGCTTCTCTCTATGACTGGCTCGAAGTAACCAATGAACGATGCTGCAGTTGGTATAAAATTAAGAGTGTGTAAGCCTCCCCTAAAGAAAATTGCTATTATGATTAGAGACTAGACCTTGTAGAGTAGAGTGTGAGTGTTACCTTCCACTATATTTTAGGAAGAGGTAAAGTAACTTGTCAATCATGTTGCTAGAAGTATGCAACAGGAAAAACAAGATTGACATTGTAAAAGGCGGTGATGTTAGAAATTTCATCACAAACCTAAATCACCGTTTCTATATCGCCAGACATTTTTACCCGCAAGTGTACACTGTTAAAGAACTTGCGACGAGAGCTTCTAAATTTTCTTATACGACAGTACATGCTGGACAACTTTTGCGATTGATCCGGGAATTATATTTAAGCAGTAGCTGTTAAATGAAATCGGTGGCCAGAATTTTGTTTACTAAGATGGCATCAATATAAAATACCAAGTTGAGATATCTTCTGCTCCCCATAAATATCTGAACACCATGAAGTCATAGTCGTCAAATTTTTACAGTATGCATTACTGAATATATGAATAACATTTCATGGTCATACCTAGAAACACGATGTACAAGAGGCAGCTTCGACGAGGCTGTACGGGACACTGCGTTTTACTGTAGTGGAGAATAGTGTTGTGAATGTTGGGGACACTACAAACACCCAGTCCTCCCGCAGCCGGTGAATTAACTATTTAGGATTAAAATCTCCGACTCGGCCGGGAATCGAACCCGAGACCCTTTGAACCGAAGGCGACTGCACTAACCTTTAAACCAAGGAGCCGTACATCAGAATAAATCATTAAGTGGTTTACTCTCCTCTACCTTGTAGAATTAGCCATACTTGAGTAATGAATCAAAGAACGTATCCAGAGAAATAATCATCCACGCGTCATTCGTCATGTCCAACATGCACTAACATTTGTATGCAAAAGATGTGAAGGACCCGCCGCTTCGATATTGTTCGAGAGATTTTCATTATCTGTTCTATCGCTCTAGCAGACCAAAGTGGAGATGGATTCTTTCCTTAAGAAAGCATGTGTGGCGGACTGGTATCATATTGCAAAAAGAGTCTGGAATAATAGGCAGAAAGAACTGTAGCCCTACCGGGCTACCGGCATAATGGGCACTCGTACTACAGTAGTGGTGCGGTTGGGTTGAGTGTCTCAGATGGTAGAGTACTTGCTTTGTGAACGTTCGATCTCATCTCAGTATGATGGTATTTCAAGGTGCTCAAGCACGCCTGTCTTGTGGCTGTAGATTTACCAGCACATATAAGAAATTCTCCCTGTCCCGCGGTCTAGAGGTACAGAGTTGCCAACTATTACGATTCAATCGTAATAATTACGAATTACCCATCATAATTACGCCTTTACGAGTCACACACCACAAATTACGATTTTTTACTATTTTTAAATCTAAGTGTTTGAAGTGTTCAAAAGGATACACAAGGAATGCCATTACAGCTTGAATTCTCATTGTCAGAATATTATTTTCGGATTTCTCAGTAATCATTTATACCCCTTTCATGTCCCTCGGTTAAGAATATTTCGAGTTTTCACGCGCCGAACGCAGTGTGTGCTTCCAGTACCGGAAAAATAGGTACCTGTGAAGTGGTATATATTGCGGAGTTGTTTTGTTCGTCACATGATCAGACTTCCATGCAAGTATGCGAGCTCATTTGTCTTTGTTTTGGCGGCAAAGTGGTGACAAACTCCGTTTGCTCCGTTTCATTGTGAATACTGTGTGCGTGTCTGTTGAAGAAGTATTTATTGGTTGCCAAATTTACATATTGCTCTTCTAGGATATATGCTAATCGTGTGTTACGAAATCCGAAAGGTTTGAAATAATGAAGCGATTTCTTGTGCAGGAAAATACGTGTGATGACGTTTCCGTGACTAGTGACGCTAGTAATCAACCAAAAATAGTTAAAACATTTAGGGAGGAATACTCGAAAGAATGGCCCTGTTTACTGCGTTCCACAAAATCTCATTCACACGTGTTTTGTAGAGTGTGTAGCTGCGATTTTTCAGATGCGCATGATGAGAAAGAGCAAGACTGAATTCCGTGCTAATATGAACTCCGTACTGTTAAGTGCTCTGTTAGTGCAGAGAATGCACATTATATCAAAAAGAAAAAGAAAAAAGCATGTCACCAGTATACGTTTACCAAACGGGAACTCAACAAAAGAAATTATCCTTCAACCTCCACTCAGATATATACTGCAGGTAAGAATCATACTCTCTTTATATGCCAGTCTTCGAATATGTTACATCTGGTTGAATCGTATGTTGTTCATTGATTTTTCAATTATATGTAAGTTAGTAAGATCTCGGGGAAAAAAAAAAAAATCTACGGCCGCCCCCCCCCCCCTACCCCCCGTGCCATAACGGATGCATTACGAATTGCCTTTCTTGAAAGTTGCCTGTCATCCGGAGGCCCCGGGTTTAATTCCCAGCCAGAACAGGGATTGTTATCTGGACCTGAGGGTTGGTTCAAGATCAACTCAGCCCACGTGATTGCAACGGGAAGCTATCCGACGATGAGATGGCAATCTTGGTCAAGGAAACCAGAATTACGGCCGAGAGGGTTCGTCGCAATGACCATTCGCCACCTCGTAATCTGAAGGCCTTCGAGCTCAGCAGCGTTCGCTTGGTAGGCCAAAGCCCATTATAGCTGTAGCGCCATAGGAGTGAGTGAGTGAGTGAGTTTATATAAGAACTCCTGGGAGAAAAACATTCCGACAACTCGGCGTCATCCAAAACCGTAAAGTAGTTAGTAGGACGCGATTAATAACTACGGATGCGCGCTATGGGTGATTTCCTGCCATACTGTCCAATAGCGTCCATAATACCTTGCGTTTGTATGGTAAACATATGAATATAGTCCTGACTACATTGCTCACCATGTCGTCTGAAAACGATGTAATCAACGTAATCATTATTTTCGCCTAAAGAGAGGCATAATTAACCGGGAAACACTGCATTCTGCTATCCCTGCTTCCAGTCACTCTGATCGATAACCACTGCATTATGGCAGTCTTGTGATGGTTTGTAAACGGTGTTTGTAGAGAGTGCGACAACTACCAAACTGTTACAACGAACGGGAAAGAATAGTTGCTGAAGGCAGTGAAACTATTGTTCACCAATGCTGCATTAATGGTCGCTCACTGAGATTCCTACAGGATGACGATTCTCTGTAGCATGAGGTGGTGGTGGTGGTGGTGGTGGTGGTGGTGGTTTCAAGAGGCAGTACAACGTGACAAATATCCTCTCTGCAGCATGTGCCAATATTGTATGTTCGAGAAGGTTCTCTCTACACTCGGCATAGCAGAAACAATGCGCCCAACTGGCTGAGCAATCCCACGGAACGAGACATTACTCTCGCATGACAACATTGCCATATCTTTCAAACTCATAAGGCCGATTGTATGGCTGTCTTACAGCAGACGTGGCATTCCTGACAGCTTCACTACACCACTGGGAAACAAGCACTGTCAGTTTTGAATCAAAACGGCGAAGTATTTAACGTCATGGCACTTTGCACCATCTGATAAGCCTAGATTAATTAGAGCACTTTCCCGATCAAGTCATCAGCACAGTACAGTTATCTCTCCTTTGAAACCCAGATGTTTCTCATGGCTTCTTCAAAGTTTGGATATTTTAGAACAGTACTGCACTATAATAAGGTGCCGACTTTTCTTTTTACACATATGCACGGTCTCATAATCGCATCATATCCATCGTCGTGTACTGTATGCTGAGTACTCAGCCCGAAGGCCTTACGACACAAAGCTGTCTCAAGCTCCAAAAATAAATAATTAAAAATTAGTATCTATGAGAAAGCACTCCCTTCAATCGTTTACATCTAAATAAATATACTAAAGTCGGTCATTTGTATATGCCTATATGATATATTGTTCTAGTATCCCGTACTGATAACGGAGAATAGCAGTCGAAAAAATTGCAACGAGGTATTTGCTCTTTAGATATAGCTATTCGTTATCGACCATCATCATTATGTAATTATGGATGTCTTTAACGTGCTATTTAAAAGTAAAATTCACTTTAAGACTACACTGTTCATACAACTGATGATTCTACAAGAACTTAAACAAATCAGACCTTTCACAATAAACCACGGTGTTTTCTTTTTTTTTTTCTTTTTTTTTTTTGCTAGTGGCTTTACGTCGCACCAACACAGATAGGTCTTATGGCGACGATTGGATAGGAGAGGCCTACGAGTTGGAAGGAAGCGGCCGTGGCCTTAATTAAGGTACAGCCCCAGCATTTGCCTGGTGTGAAAATGGGAAACCACGGAAAACCATCTTCAGGGCTGCCGACAGTGGGATACGAACCCACTATTTCCCGGATGCAAGCTCACAGCCGCGCGCACCTGACCGCACGGCCAACTCGCCCGGTCCACGAAGTTATGCCAAAGAAAGTCTTAGATTAAGTACTTTCAGCAACTACTTTAAACTGCGCCGTAAAAATCAGTTTAATCAAAGAAATGCGAAAACAGGAATGTAAAAATATTAGGTAACTTACAGCTAGAGTGTTTCTCGTGTGTATCATCCAATGAATTGGTAACGAAACACTGTTACCTGCATCCAATAAACAAGTTCAGTAAAAATGGCATGTGGCGAGTGGAAAACCCAGTAGCTACAGCAGTCTGAGCAACGAAATTATTTGCCAGAAATACAATACTGTATTTAGATTAACACACATAGGACCAAAACAGGTAATACCATTTCGATAAAAAAATGGAAACACGCACTGTTAAGGGTTAAATAAGAAGATAGTGCTCCAGAGGCAGAGGCTGCGACTGTTCGCACAGCTTAATGAAACGAAAGATAAATCGCACGCTGTTGCAAATTAAAAGTGAGCCGCCAAGAACGAGTTAGAGCGCCAACAGAAACTAATAACAGGCCGGTGATTTGTACCATAGTAGGAGCTTCTTGGGCCAGTATAGTTTATCAAGAAAATTATAACGATCCAGCTTGTACAATCATCTTGTTATTTATACATATTCTCACTCATTACGCTATCAAGAGGACAGCTCATTAAGCTCTAAATAAATTCACGTACAATGCTACGCCATTTCCCAAATGTACGTTATGAATTATCTCTATTTTCTTCCTGGCCTTTTCTCAACTACATGCAGCCGGCACTAACGTGTATTAAGCTCAGTTTTACGGCCGGATGCCTAATATGAAGATGAAGTTGGAATTAAGAGGACAAACTGGGGCAAATATTCGTTTATAGGAAGGGGAGTTAGGGATTGGAATAACTTACCAAGGGAGATGTTCAATAAATTTCGAATTCCTTTGCAATCATTTAAGAAAAGGCTAGGAAAACAACAGATAGGGAATCTGCCACCTGGGCGACTGCCCTAAATGCAGATCAGTAGTGACTGAGTGATTTCCCAACGCCAGCCCTATATCAAGGGATGTTTTCACTGTTATGTGTCTTCACGGTGGTTTGTAGTGTGCATATCGAACACGGGGCCCTTCGAACCGAAGGCCAGTACGCTGACCATTCAGCCAAGGAGCCGGAAAAGTGAAAGTTATGAATAAAGGACTACAAAACTTAACGATCGACAGCAACTGCCTTAACTTAGTGCACTTGCCATTTCCATTATCAATTAGTGTGTTCAATTATTTTTAGTGCAGCACATTATATTATTCGCCGAAAAACAAAACATAACAGACAATTGTAGTACCTTAATTTAAAATATTTAGCATACTGTTTGAAAACTCCCATGCCAAAAACGCTTGACAGCGGATTTAATTTTGTAGACACGAATGAATTTTTTGAAGTAACACCAGAAGTGATTACATGGATAAAAAATTTGGACATTAAAATATAAAAGTGAAGTCCTGATGCTGTCACCAACTTGTATATTTGTATATTTTGTATTATGTTTGTATATTTTGACTGTCATGTACACATCATACACTAATAATAATAATAATAATAATAATAATAATAATAATAATAATAATAATAATAATAATAATAATAATAATAATAATTTCGGTAATGACAGCAAAACTGTATTACACCCCAAAAAAGGAGACGCAATAATCGAGTAGCATTGTCACTAACTTCCTACCAAAGCAGCCGCGAATCCCGGCCAATGTATGTAGGATTTTGAAAATGAAGTCTTCGTGAATCGGATTCCACGCAAAACTGGAGGTCCCATGTCTATGATCACGATATCAACAGTTATGTAAAACTACAAACTTCTTTTTCGTTTTTACTTCCTAAAAGAAGAAAAGCAAACTGCAGGTAAGCAGTGTATCAGATTTCACTTTGAGGAAAACATAATATGTAAGCTTCCAGAAAACGCGCTAAGAGATTGCAAACAACAGAAATTGCAAATCTGATTTGTTTAAAATCTCTAAAATAGATGTGAAAGTTTAAAAACAAAAATCACTCTTGGGAGGACAAATTATTGGCTCCAAATCTGCAAACTATGAGAAGATTCGGTTACTTTTCTTAGGCAAGTCTCTGACTGCTAGTGAAGGAACGCAATTGTGCCTGTGTAAATACTACCAGTACACGGTGATAAGAAAACACATGTTCACACCATAAACTCGTAACGACTATTGTGAACTTTAATATGTAAAAAGGAAGTGTGAGGGGTGTGGTGGGGAGGAGGAGGAAAACAATATGGTGAGAGAACGTTCACAATACCTATGCTATTCTTGGAAAGATAACCTCCTGATCTATGAAGTTTACTGCGGAGACAGCAGCATGGGCGTGCATAATTATTCCTTTGCCAGTTGGCAGTTAGGCAACCTCCGCACCACAGATCGAACACGATAAGAAACATCTTTTCTCCCGCGACAGGAGATAAATACGTTATATGACATGGCCCTACACAACTTTCGTGTTAATAAAAATCCCCTTGTACTTCATCATTATTAAAATTTACTCTGCCTTCTGAGCAGTATGCTAGTCCCTGAAATTAAAAACATTTATGATTCTCTATTTACTTATGTCTTAATAATTAAACCATAGATGTCTGCTTCTTAACCTTCGATACACTTCGCTGCAACTTTCGGTCAGCATGCAGTCTCCACCATCTTGGACTTATCATAAGCTCAGATGTATGCTTCTTTTGTAATTCACGCGGCACTGTCACCAAATACCATCGAAAATCAACCTCGTATGTTCCAAATCATCAGTTAGATAGTAATGTTGCCAGTGGAGATTCGAGACTGAGGCCAGAAATGAGAGATTGAACTTTTTTACGTAAACCGAGCGAGTTTCCTGTGTGGTTCGGGCAGTGTGACTGTTAATGTTCATTAGGGAGATGGTGGGTTCGAACTCCACTGTCGAATGGCCTAAAAATCTTCCGTGGTTTCCCATTTTAATACCAGACAAATAATAGTCCCACATAACTTTCATTTTGAGAAAAGATTTTTTTCTTTACGTCGCACCGACACAGATAGGTCTCATGGCGACGATAGGACAGGAAAGGACTAGAAGTGGGAAGGAAGCGGCCGTGGCCTTAATTAAGGTACCACCCCGGCATTTGTCTGGTGTGAAAATGGGAAACCATGGAAAACCATCTTCAGGGCTGCCGACAGTGTGGTTCGAAGCTACTGTCTCCTGAATACTGGATACTGGCCGCACTTAAGTGACTGCAGCTATCGAGCTCGGTGAGAAAAGCTCCACTGTTCATATATAACATTTATTATAAGCTTAGGCTTACGTCTCTTTTAAATCACATCTGTTTCGTAACTCATGTGGCATTGCCACCGAATACATTAGGCCATGACCGCTTCGTTCCCACTTCTAGCCCATCGTCGCCATGAAACCAGTTTTGAGTCGGAGCCACGTAAAACCAATTCAAAAAATCTTTATGCGTAAAGTAAACGAAGAACACGTAGAAACTTGAAAAAAAAAAAAAGGCGATGAAAGGTGTATACCGATTTCAAAAACGAATGTATAGCAAACTAACTCACAGTAAATTTTTCATAATAACTGCGTAAGGTTAATGAATACGTTGTTATGAAACTGCAATCTATGTTACTTTCAAATATTTCATGTTCCATCAATTTTCCGACTTTCTACAATTGCACCAGGTTAGCAGTACAATAAAATTAAAGTTCATAAATTAATTAATTATAGTGTAAGTTATTTTCTTAGCATAGTATAAATGTCAGCAAATAACATCAAACAACTAAAATGTTAGGTTACCCGTCATTTCTGCAACTATAAAATGATCACGCTGAAGTTATAAATAACTAGAGGAATAACCCGTTCTTAGCACGGGTCTTTTTGTAAATAACAACGTTTTTCTTTTGCATGTAAGAAACATGGACTGTTATAGCTTTCAGTATTCAGTTTGCAAGCTACAGAGAATTATCCCAATGCCTCCACAATCCTCTATTTGTAACTAGCTCTGTAGACTCGTTTAGTTTCACACCCCTTATCTTCAAATCATTTAAAACTGAGTCTTACCATCGTCGCCTTGGTCTTCCTCTACTTCTCTTACTCTCATGACTGGAGTCATTATTCTCCTACGTAACCTATCCTCTTCCAGTCTCCTCACATGGCCGCGATACCTTAGCCGGTTTATGCGTATAGCTTTCGGTCTTTCGGTCAGCATGCAGTCTCCAACCATCTTGGACTTATCATAAGCTCAGACGTATGCTTCTTTTGTAATTCACGCGGCACTGTCACCAAATACAGTACCATCAAAAATCAACCTCGTATGTTCCAAATCATCAGTTAGATAGTAATGTTGCCAATGGAGATTCGAGACTGAGGCCAGAAATGAGAGATTGAACTTGTTTACGTAAACCGACCGAGTTTCCTGCGTGGTTCGGGCAGTGTGACTGTTAAGAAACAAAAATAATCTTCCTTGATTCTTAGGATGCCAGAGGAACAGTACGACGGGGTATCTATGATTTTCTTTTCTAGCGGCATAAAAATTAACTTCCATAGCAGCCTGCGACATTTCACTCCGAAATACAGCCCACTTTTCGTGCTTACATTTACACCTAAGAATTTGAAATTTTCAAACAAGGCTTCTTAGCTGTTACTTATGGCCTAATAGGAACCTCTAAAGCCAATTTTCACTCTCATCGGTCTTGTGGTTCTTAAGATATCATGGTGACTGTCTGAGTGGCACCGTTATCTCGACAACATGCAAAGAAAACTCAAGGGTTCTAACTGTGAAGAAATATTCACACTCTCCTCATAATAAAAAAGATTCCACATTAGGTTCACTCTTTCTTTTGTACGCAGGAGCAATAGTTCTGATTTATAAGAAGTTAAGAGAGTTTTATTCTTACATATCTGACTTGAAAGAACAATGGAATACTCTTCTCCACAGGTACTTCAAGGAATTATAAAATGTGTTTTCTATACACTTTTTTTTTTACAAGTTGCTTTACGTCGCACCGACACAGATAGGTCTTATGGCGACGATGGGAAAGGAAAGGACTAGGAGTGGGAAGGAAGCTACCGTGGTCTTAACTGAGGTACAGCCCCAGCATTTGCCTGGTGTAAAAATGGGAAACGACGGAAAACCACCTTCAGGGCCTCCGACAGTGGTGTTCGAACCCACTATCTCCCGATTACTGGATAATGGCCGCTCTTAAGCGACTGCAGCTATCGAGCTCGGTTGTGTTTTCTATAAGAGCATGGGACATCGTAGTAATAATAATAATAATAATAATAATGTTATTTGCTTTACGTCCCACTAACTACTTTTTAAGGTCTTCGGAGACGCCGAGGTGCCGGAATTTAGTCCCGCAGGAGTTCTTTTACGTGCCAGTAAATCTACCGACACGGGGCTGTCGTATTTGAGCACCTTCAAATACCACCGGACTGAGCCAGGATCGAACCTGCCAAGTTGGGGTTAGAAGGCCAGCGCCTTAACCGTCTGAGCCACTCAGCCCGGCGGACATCGTAGTCATCGACCTCATACCCGTACGGATGTTTTAATTTAGGTTAATAAGAACTATACCTAGGAGGAAATGATCGTGTTCATGAGTGACAATTTTCAAAATTTCCTATTATACCTATCTGCCTTTCAAGACTACTACTATTATTACAAGTAATAGAACGTTCCAACCCTGAACGATACCATGCACTGAGCCCAAAGCATAATAATTATATGACAATGGTTATAGCCTAAGATATTTCGTCGACCCTGGTTTCGTGCAAGTGTTTAAACGTAGTTCAGCCGTATTTGTTTGTCTTTGTAATGAAGATTAGTCCAAATGGAACTTAATGGTGCAGGCAATCACGTTCAGCTCCGCAGATATTTATTTATGATACTCGACTGTGGAAGAACAATATTGTTTCACTAATAAAACATCGCGAGCGCCATGAAATCTCAGCCAATACATGTAGCTTTACACCTGGCTCACTTGGCACATGACATGTTAGATTAACCTTGCTTATGTGATGCCAACAGCCGTTACAAATCTTCTTCATGGTTTGAAAGTTTAGTATTATACAGGAATATCTTTACAGATGAGCTTCTGTGGCTCAGACGGCAGCGCGTCGGCCTCTCGCCGCTGGATACCGTGGTTCAAATCCCGGTCATTCCATGTGAGATTTGTGCTGGACAAAGCGGAGGCGGGACCGGTTTTTCTCCGGGTACTCCGGTTTTCCCTGTCATCTTTCATTCCAGCAACACTCTCCATTCTCATTTCGTAGCATCTATCATTCATTAATATATCACTTTGGGAGTGGCGACCCCATCGTAATAATAGACTATGTATGATTCATTCATTACATCCCTGACCCGGTCATTGACTGGAAAACAGGTTGTAGATTTTCATTTTCATTTTCATCTTTACAGAATAATATCAGCTCTCCATCTCTGAGACCTATAGCATATGCCGAGTGGATGTCAATTAATGAGTCAGGCCTTGAGACATTTGTAGTACTGCTTTTTCGTCCACCATTTCATGATCAAATTTTGTTTTCAGATCCCGTAACTCTTATATTGTATTTTTACCTTTCATGTTTCAAGTCCCGAGACATCCACGGTCAGTGCCCTAGAATAACATACAGATTAGGGCATTTTATGCCTTTCATTCACTCATGTGGAACGCTTTCCATATAAAAAATACAAAGGGCAATTTATGATTAGACGAGGACCCAAGCGCTCTATAGGCCTGTAACCCAGTTAAGAGAGCAGGTCGATCTAAAAAAAGTCCAATGAAGTGTATAGCACTGGAAATAAACCAACTAATCATTCAATCATGTTTCTAAAGGAATGCGGTTTTAAACAGGGATTTGGCTCTTGGGTAATTTCTGATTTTATGATACGTTATAGGAAGTACAATCAAGAGGAGGTAATTACCCGTGTAGCACAGAACTCCAGGTGATTGATAAATAGGCGAGGAAGAGGCAGCTGTGTCCGTGACAACGCACATGTGCTTGTCCTAATAAAACAGACAACTGCAGTTGTAAAGTTACGTAGCTCCCTAGAGCCCTTCTAGCGAGCAGCAATTGGATTAAGCTGGACCCGGGAACCCACTACAGGAATCCTGTCTGGGACTGTGCTCTACTCTTCAGTGTTTAGTGCTAAAGCTTTGTGTGTTGTGTTCTCCCCGGCGGATTTAAAGCCTCCAGGGAGCTCCCGTGCCTACATTTTGCACTCTATAAGCTAAACCTCCCCTGGCACACTTTCATCCATGCATCCGTTTCATAAGCCAACACACGGCACTTAGAATTATGGATTACAGGCTAAGATTCCCACACTAAGACTGTGTTTGAAAACTCACTCGCATTTAATAAGCAGGTTACAGTCCAGTAATATTCTCTAAATGGTAGAAACCATTTCGGCTCATAGGAGTTTTAAAGGGACCAAGCCCGAAATAAATATATATTTGTTGTTGGTTTGAACGTCTTCTTGTGTTGTATCATGACCTGAAGTTTTATAGTTGTATTCCATGGAACGCATTAAAAGTGCATTAAAAATTAGTTCGCACGTTCGTATGCACAGGCCTAAATTTCATTTCTTGTAATATGTAAACGAAATTCATCTCTCCGAGTTTCTGAAATACATCGTATGAAAGATAAAATTTAATATGAATGTCATAAAACTTCGCAGAACCCAGATGAAAATTTTAGTAACTTCATCTTCTGGAAGATTATTCCGATCAACAAATTATGTTGTGTTTTTGTATGCCTTAATTTTAAACTCCTTTTTCCTCAGTTTATGATTTTCAGAAGTTTGGTGTTCTCAACTCAAAACGTATTGCGTTCAGCGTATATATTTCAATCTCTGATGTTCATGATTAATGTAAATTTATTAACGTCCGCTTCTTGCTCTAGTTGTGGAAAGAGTTCTGAACAATTACAACAACAAAAAGTTTGCAAATAAAATTACAAAATTCCACCATCACTACTGTTTCATTATTATGTTAGACCATATTAGACCATAAGCCATACAAACAACATAGTTATTTATCTAGTTTCGATGGTTTAGAAGCTGAGCGTAGCCTACTGGAAACTGAGCAATTTAACAATGTACACATAGGAGAGGCTTGGTCCCCTTAAGATACGTTTTACAGGCAAATCGTTATCTATATATCATGACAGAGAGGGTAGAAACTATGATTAGATAATTTATGCAATAGTTTGCGTTTATTTGTAAACATGAGAGAATTTCTTTCCATATTATTTATTATATAAGGTGATGAAATGTTACTGGCGGGACATGCACGGAGACCGGGGGAGGGGGGAGGTAACACACAAAAATTTGTACTGGTATTTGTTATTTTGTTATTAATAGCACCGTTATCAAAGATAAGAAGCAACTTTTGAGTAAAATTAAATAATGCTGACTTCCTACTGTATTTTACTGGTAAATGAATAACCCCAACAAAACACCTGAAAAAGATCCAACGCGGTAACTCATTTGTCGTTAATACATAGTACTAATTTGGATGAAATTCGTGATCACTGTTATAAACACTAGCCTACGTAATGAACGTAACCACTGAAGAATTTCACTTTTGAAGCTTATACTAGAGACATTACACAACGATTGGGATTCCTGACATTCTCCTGCGGTTGGAACAACCGGAGGAGTTAGCGTTCGGTACAAGGTATCACCTCTGATCCTCTGAAATATGCAGCAAAGTGTACAACACTGAAAGAAAACGGACGGCAATTAGTCCATTTTGATTTCCATATGGCAGTCGAATGTAAAATGTGGTTATTTTCTCAGGAACGTATCAGTAAATATACAACTATGTCACGCTAACCTTGCACAAATAATATGAAACAGCAAGCCTGATCGGAGGAGAATGAAGATGAGGTGGATCCTCCCGCACATTATCAATTATTTCCCAGAAGCGACTATGAAAATACCTGAGGAAAATTTTAGTTTAAATATTTACTGTGGCCAGAACATTTTGACGTCTAGACCTCTAATGGCACGATCCGTACCGTGTAGCCAACTTGTTCGAATCTATCTCAAGTGCTGGTATTGTATAATTTTCATTTTCACAGTTAATTTAAGATGACAAATTACTTTGAAATCAGACCTCTTGTACTGGTATTACTTCAAATGCAAATCAAGGATTATGAAAACACCGAAAACTCACACCCTCGATGGTCTCTCTCTTGATGTACACTGCCGATGACTTCGATGTCGAGAAGAAAAAAAATCATCATAATACTCCCCATGTAATGCAAACATACAAAAAAATGGTTGATAACTAATCAGCAGAAGACATATTTTTTCTTCAGACACACAATGTTGCCAGAGTTTCGTTTCGGTGCTCGCGACATTGATGTATTGTGAATCTAAACTCCTGTCTGATATGAATATTTCAATGATATGATATGATGTGTACTATGATATATGATATGATATATCATATGATAATTCAATTATTGTCTGACAGTTTTAACTGTAATGCGGTCCACCCACCCTTCTCTAGACTAGAATATCCGCCACACCGGCCAGCGCACTTACGCGCCGAACTACCCCGATGGTATTGTCGAGTGTTACACATGTATCCTATAGGATGATCTACTTTCAGTTTTTCCAAAAATGCTTGGACCCTCTCCTTAATGGATGTAAGCAAAACAACAGACTGCAGGAGACGGGCAGATTACACATTTCAAAATCATATTTACATTTTTCCACATGTCGCCACATACTACGATTAGCATAGCAGTTCCTTCCTCTGCTGACCGTAGTTCTATTCTGGAGTCTGATACGAATTTAAGAGTAATGTGACAGACTGGGACGCGATCCACTCAGCCTCAGGTGGAACAATAAGTTGGTACCTATGTATGAACTAAGACCAACTCCTCTGCCCCCTCCCTAAACCTTATTATTATTATTATTATTATTATTATTATTATTATTATTATTATTATTATTATTATTCAGTAAATCTTCATTATAGACTGTTGATGCCTTTCAGTGTTCAGTCTGCAAGCCTTTGTGAATTAACTAAACACAATCTTCGATTTGAAACCAGCTCTCTTTGCCTCGCTTAGTTCCTTACCTCTACTTCTCTCACCATACAATGACGAGTCCATTATTCTCCTAGAGTATATATTTTTACAACGTTATGCCCATCTGTGGAGCCCGATAGAACTTATTTAGTTGATGTTGATTTTTCCTTCTTCCAAAAGCTGTTTATCTGGGCACTAAATATTTTCCTCCGTTCTTCAGTCAATGATTTATTGGCCCTGGTATTCATTTTCTCGGAGTATTTATTATTATCATAATCATCATCGTCTTCATTAATAAATAAGCCATCGTGCGAAATTACCTCAACATTGTTATTTTCAGACCGACTCTGTTGTACGAAGAGGGAGAACGGGGCGACAAGGATAAGTTTTAATGATTTTAAGATAAGAGGTGTGGAACTAACGAGGCTACAGAGGCGCATAGTTAATCCACATAGTCTAGCAGACTGAATGCTGGAAGGCATAACAGCCTATAATGAAGAAGTATGATGTATGCTCTCGATTGGCATAACCCAACAATCGACAGAAACAGAGAAAATATTCCAAAGCAGAAAACACACAGGAAGGAAGATACACCCCTAAACTTGTACACACTTTAAAAAACCTAGTTTAAACGTAAACAAAGTCGTCATAAAAGGGTAAATTATTCAAGTTAACAGAGCCAAAAACAATCTAAAAATAGGAGAAAAATAATATATCAAATAATTTGATACTATCGGATACGTTCCTTCCTTAGAAGGAACATGTTGGCTCCGATTCCTTAAAGAGAAACGAGAGGGGAGCGAAATGTTGTTCCGAGCGATAGACAATCAACCGTTGAATTTATTTCGATGCTCAACTATCACCTCTAGTAAGAGAAACCCAGAAAAATATGGCATGAAAGAGTGGAGTGAAGCATGGCTGGCACATTCTAGGTGTCTGCGCCTCACAAAGTGTAAATTGACGCCTTTAAAATTAACATAACTCAGACTTCCTTTACACAGACTTTAATTAAAAGTAAAATTAATTTGGGACTCAAGACTATTGAATTACCCTCGACTTGTTGAGACGAAGCGTCACAACATGGGCTTCTTTTACTTGAAAATACTGGCGTGTGCAGTAAACAAGTTTTACAACATCTAATATCATACTGGAGGAAGAAACCGTGAAATTAAAATAAACAATACGCGACTTTAAAATGAAATAGCTGACATAATTCTTATTTTTGTACGGCTATTTCTCATCCAGGCCAGCAGTACACGATCATTAGTATCGAATGGCTTTGGAGGATACCTTCCCGCACAACCACCGCTATTAAAGGCGGAAGTGCTGGAAATGTAAGCAAATGAACACCATCCGCTAAGCAAATGACACTCGCCATAATTACTTGACAATTTAGAAGACTTCCAAAACCTTTTCAACAGCATCAAAGAAGCAAGCAATGAGTTTGGCTTGAAATAAACATCCATAAAACTAAATTCATAGCAATCAGCAAGCAGAATATCACTCACCCTGAATGGCTATATCACTGAAAGGACGTTACGTTTCAAGTACCTAGAAAGCTGGTCAACTCCAAAATGAGATCTGGATGAAGAAAACAAAACCAGAATCGGCATTACAAGAAGTGTGTTTCTGAAATGGAAACACCTTGTATACATCTGTAACCTCCTAATCGAGACTCGTTGGCGTGTTGTGAAGTTAGCAATGCTCCTTTACGGTGTAGAACGACAGACACCGAAGGTTTCGTCAATGAACCAACTGCAGGCCTTTGAAATGTGGATGTGTCGAAGAAGGTTCAAGATCACGTAAACCCATACGCGTAATTCGGAGGAGGTAGTTGCTACCCCAATAGGAAACCAATTTTTCGTTATTCTGTTTCATTTAGCTCAATGAAACAAAATGATCGTTGCAAAATTGGTTAGGTTACCTACATTATGTTGATATAAAGAATTTATATTATTATTCCATTTTACCTCCCCTTCCCCCATTCTAATTAAAATGTCGCTAATAAGTTCCGAAAAAAAAAATGCTGACGGGTGAGTGCCGAACGCCACGGACTGCGGGCTGTGGGTCTACACGACTGCCTCGATGGTCGGAGGTTCAGAGGTTCTCCTGTAGTTATATTTAATGGCTGTTTAATAGATGTTTCCCATTTCAATGTGTGCAAAGAAGAAAAGAAGACACACCGGGCTAAGCACACTTACAGACTTTTCCGCTTTTCACAGAATGAATAATAGCATTTAATTCACTAGTACCGGGCGAGTTGGCCGTGCGCGTAGAGGCGCGCGGCTGTGAGCTTGCATCCGGGAGATAGTAGGTTCGAATCCCACTATCGGCAGCCCTGAAGATGGTTTTCCGTGGTTTCCCATTTTCACACCAGGCAAATGCTGGGGCTGTACCTTAATTAAGGCCACGGCCGCTTCCTTCCAACTCCTAGGCCTTTCCCATCCCATCGTCGCCATAAGACCTATCAGTGTCGGTGCGACGTAAAGCCACTAGCAAAAAAAAAAAAAATAATAATTCACTAGTTCCAATTACGTCCCGAGTCATATCCAGTAAATACAAAAAATAAAATACGAGTCTTCTCAGTGTTATATACAACTAATCTCTCAAATATCCATGTTCATTATTTTCTTAATTAATTCCAACCAGTCTTTAATCAGCCATCAAAACGTCACGTAAAACTGTTCAGCAACGAAGACAAACTCTACCATGAACAGTAATCTTGTTTTTGTTCTTACAATGTAATAATTAGAGCTAAACGACAATATGTTAGTGGATGTTTTGGAAAAGATCCATCTGTTTGCCAAGGCTTTTATAGTCAATTTTCATTTTCATTTCATCCCCTGTATCTTTGTGTCAATTATATGCACATCATCAAGTTTTCCAAATTCAATATAGAGTTAAATAATGCTAAAATGGCAACTTAGCCGGTTCCTTTCCAACTAATCTGCCTTCAAAGCACCAGTCACATACTCATTATTAACACACACATTTACACTAATTATCTAACACCGCACACTTTCAAAAACTAACTTGGCATCGAAGAGGGTATTTTTTTTTATTTTTTTTTTACAAATTGCTTTACGACGCACCGACACAGATAGGTCTTTCGGCGACGATAGGACAGGAAAGGGCTAGGAGTGGGAAAGACGCGGCCGTGGCCTTAAGATACAGCCCCAGCATTTGTGTGAAAATGGGGAAACGACGGAAAACCATCTTCAGGGCTGCCGACAGGGGGTTTCGAACCCACTATCTCCCGAATACTGGATGATGGTCGCATTTAAGCGACTGCAGCCATCGAGCTCGGTCGAAGAGTATCCACTTCATATGTTAAAGTAAGAAAATATCCTACAAGTGTGCAGTTTTCCCTGGTAGAACTGCAACTTATTATGTGATTGCTGGATTATACATTTGATTTGGGAATGCAAAAACGTCCCCCACTCAAATAAATCAGCCCACAGTGGAGCGATTCAGCGTCAGCGGTCGATCCTTTACTGGAATTAAAATTGCTTTGTTGGTGAATGCTAATTGCTACTTGTACAGAAAATTAGATTATACTAGTGAACTACCTTTCATTTCCCTGAAACACTGAAATACACCCATCCTTGCACCTCACAATAAATAATACATCACAAAATACGACCTACTAGGAGAGTAAATAAGGGCTATGTCAAATACTTTACACATAATTTAAGACTTTGAAAAAGAATGGAAACATGTCCGACTCCTTAACTGAAAGGTCAGCGTTGAGGCCTTCAGTTCAGAGTTTCCCGGCTTCAATTCCCGATCGGATCGGAAATTTTAATCGCGCCTGATTAAATCTTCTGGTTCGGGGACTGGGTATTTGTATTTGTTCCAACACTTCCCTCTTCATATTCAGATAACACGCCACACTACCAACCACCACAGAAACACGCACTTAGTAATTAAATCCCTCCATAAGGGTTGGCGTCTGGAAGAGCACCCGGCCGTAGAACAGGGCCAAATCCACATATGCGACACACTTCGCACCCGCAACCCCACAGGTGTGAGGAAAAGCGGAAGAAGAATAAACATGAGAAGCCAACAGCGAGGAGAAAAATCTGAAATAATATGGAAATTGAAAAGGTAAGTTACATAACACTTTATATGAGCTCATTTAATAACCTCGTCCCTACCTCGCACATTGGGCTTTGCGCGTCCATTTGTTACATCATTAGCTTAACAGACAGATCTGTTGTTCTGTCCTTCCTGCGACGGCAGGACGCAGCATGAAACCGAACCGAACGGTTGCTAGGTTGAACGCGCGCTTACAAGATGAAGTCATCCCGGTAGAAGCTGTCAGTGTCCACCGCGCTCGTGACCAGATCCGGCAAGGTAAGGAGAGAAGGGCCAGTCTCGCTGACAAGTGAGCATTACACCTCTGGACTGTAACACCCAAACCGTAATCTGATCGTATAAGGCTGCTGGCTGCGCTGTGTCTTGCCCTTAAACAACTGGATTCCTACACTGTCTCAATAACCCGCCCGTCACTTTGACCATTCGAATCCTTCCACGACATAACTGACTACAACGTCATGACTCGTCAATAATAATAATAATAATAATAATAATAATAATAATAATAATAATAATAATAATAATAATAATATTTTATACTTAAATTGAAAATTTTAAAGATGTCAGAACGTCGGAATTTTGTCACGGAAAAAGGTTCTTTAACGTGTTAGTAATACCACTAATGCGGGTCTCTCGTATGTTTGCACTCACGGTACCCGACATAGTCAAATTCGTTTCCTAATTTTGAACACAGATGGAGAGAGCCTAACCAACCTAGCCGCTCGACACGTCAAAAAAGATCGGCTCTTGGTTAATGATGATTGATGAATCTTCGTAATATGAGGGGTGTCTGTTCAAAAAGCGCTATTTTCACCATAAGAAAGCTGTGGAAAAACGCAAGGAACTTATAATAAAAGACACATGGAACGTACCATCATCGGGTATGGTCTTCAGCTTTCTGGTCTGGAGTGCTCATGGCATTCGATAACATTCAACTACTGCAATGCATGTGACCGAAATACTAAGAAAAAGACTGAAGAGGAAATAGCACCTTTTGAACAGATACTCCTCATATTTCATGTCCTTTTTTTGGGAATAACTACAGGATTTTGGCTAAGCATAAAACACTTTCCTCGCATGAATCCTAGCAGTTTAATATTTGGTTAATACTTTCACCTCTGGGTTCAAATCCCGGTCACTCCATGTGAGATTTGTGCCGGACAAAGCGGAGGCGGGACAGGTTACTCCGGTTTTCCCTGTCATCTTTCATTCCAGCGACACTCTCCAATGTCATTTCATTTCATCTGTCAGTCATTAATCATTGCCCTAGAGGAGTGCGACAGGCTTTGGCAGCCGGCACAATTCCTCTCATCGCCGCTAGATGGGGGCTTCATTCATTCCATTCCTGACCCGGTCAAACGACTGGAAATTGGTTGTGGATTTCCACATAGAACATGCAGGTAATATTTTGATAAATTTTGGTATATATATTTTTTATAAAGTCCTTCCTTTAAAAAAGCATGAATTTGGCTCTGTGCCTTGAAATACTACACCGCCACATTAACGACGTTTAATCCTACGTATTTGCAAGAATATGTATTTGAAAGCCAATTCTAGAAGTCTGTAAGTCTGAATGGATCTTTACGAACTGAAAAGACACTCCCTACTGTTACTGAAAACAATGGCTCTAATTTTAACCACGCTCTATAAGGTTTTAGGCCAGCAACACTCGTATGTCAACAGGAATTAATACTGCATTATACAAATCATTTCCTCATTCATATACGAGATAACAGTATATAGCCAATTAATGCACAGAAAGACTAGAGCTGATGATAGCATACGGCAAACTGTTTGATGTTGCTGTCTAGGAGTACACATAAGAGCTCACTCACGTGTAATTAAAGTGAAGACAGCCATATTAGCATGCGAGTTTCTGGCGAAGTCAAAGGGCCTGCCGTGTCTACTCCCACCTGGCCAGCATAGAGAATAAGCAAACAGTTCTACTCACCCTGCATACACGTAGGCTACGTACAAATAATTGGCGCGAACCAAGTTGGCGTGCTTAGCTTCAAGAGCTGGTGGATGTAACCGTGCTACGCTTTCACCATGCGCAATAGTCATCTCTACCATGATCGCACGAAAATGTTCGCGGAAGGTAACAAAGAGTTGAGTCATGGAATATATTCCCCTCTAAATATCCCAAAAATTCACACTATCGGTGGACAATTACAACATGTAATTTATACCGTTATTTCTGGGGGGAGGATCAACTTTAACAATACCTGTATGTCCTAGCGGGGCCATCTAGGCGGCCTGTCCATCAATTTCGCATTCTGATTGCGCTGCTAAGAACGAAAGTGGAATTCTCCTGGAACGGTTACTGTGGCTGAGTTAATGTTGTTTTTGTCCGGTGAAAATGAGTCAGCCCCCAGAGATCTCTTAACATGCAGAAAGAATAAAAAATGACATGAAGTGCCTACATTTTTGACCGTCCTTTAAACATCGACCATCTCGCTGAGGCAGCTCTACAGGGCTGAAGAATCAAGAGAAGTGGAGAAAATTATTGTTCTTTTTTTAGTGACTTAGCATATCGTCAATGAAATGGCGTATGGCTTTTAGTGCCGAGGACAAGTTCGGCTCGCCAGATTCGGGTCTTTTGATTTGATGCCCGTAGGCGATCCTCGCGTCGTGATGAGGATGAAATGATGATGAAGACGACACATACAGAATACACCCAGCCCCTGTGCCAGCGGAATTAACCGATTATGGTTAAAATTCCCGACCCAGCCGGGAATCGAACCCGGGATCCCTGTGATCAAAGGTCAACACGCTAACCATTTAGCCATGGACCCGGACAGCATATCGTCAATAACTTGGAATGTGCGCAATCTATTTAATAATTGGCGCGAACCTAGTTCTCATGATTTGCTTCAAGACCTGGTGGACGTAACCATGTTACGCTTTCACGCAATATTTATATCGGCGTGGGAATTTGTAATAAAATGGAAATGAGATTGGGAAGGAAGTCGTACCAACCAATACGTCAAGTACCATAGTGACGTTCAGCATGAGAAATATGGAAAATCAGTCGCGGGGCCTCGGAAAAGAAGAAATAACCAACAGTTTCTAGTTACTAGTTTCTAATTAGATTATGTAAAAATAGGCTAGAAACGAATCTCTCCAAATGACCTCCAAAAGCCAGTACGACCCAAGTGTGACCTCTACTTCGAAACTTTTTCACAGTATACAAGTAAACACGCACTGCTTTGGAGGTCATCATATGAAACCGATTGTAAAGTATTCATTTTCGAGTAAGACGTACAGTTCAGTGCACAAATTATTTGACAGGTATATTACCTTAGCAACATAAATCATTAACAAGTCTGAGCGGTAAGTATTGCATTTTCAGTACTGCATCTCTGTTCATGCGGTCCAAATGCCAAAAAATAAAATTAAAGTGACCACTGAGCAGGTCCCTACATATAAAGAAAGCTATGCTATGCTATCTTTACAGAATTCTCAAATACGAAGACAAGGAGTAAATAATAGTTAAAATTATCACTTCCTGCAAATACCATAAAGTAGGCAGTGAATAATCTTACTCTTGACGTAAAGATGCTGCTAGATCACTACTCTGTTCCACAATGCTGAAATGCTGATCCTTTCGCACATCTGGTTTGTAAATTAGTATCTTCAAAATCCTCACGAACATATCACACGATGTCGGTATGTAAAAGATTGATGTTTACCCGACAAAATTAATTAAAATTCAGGCATAGATCGCCCAAGAGAAATCTGGTTTACTCTGCCGTCTGCTAGAATAACACGGACCCGTTGAAAGTGCCGCGCACATAGCCCAGATGGCACAAATCAAATTACCTGCACATAGGTAGCTCAGTACTAGTAGGTCGGTCTTTATATTTAGGACTACTTAGGGTTTACGATCGGTGTACGAGGCTAGGGACTTGAAAATGTTTACTCCCAGGATAGTTGCTACCAGCGTATGTATTCAAACTTATGATCTCCATAATATGCAAGTTACATGACTGTTCAGCTAAGTAAAAGAAAAAAAAAGTCCGAATTTTCCAGTTTCGCTGGTCGCTGTTCAGAACGCAGCGAACATTGGAAATACAGTCTTACAAGTATTTTCTTATCATGACCATGTAATACTATTTATTTTATTCGTCACATGGCTCCAAGAATATATGAAGAACTCTTAGCTTTTGGAATGTTCTCAACCGACCACCTGGTAAAAGAATTTCAGTATAATAATAATAATAATAATAATAATAATAATAATAATAATAATAATAATAATAATGCCTCTTACCCGGAGGCCCCGGGTTCGATTCCCGGCCAGGACAGGGATTTTTACCTAGACGTGAGGGCTGGTTCGAGGTTCACTCAGCCTACGTGATTAGAATTGAGGAGCTATCTGACGGTGAGATAGCGGCCCCGGTCTAGAGAGCCAAGAATAACGGCCGAGAGGATTCGTCGTGCTGACCACACGACACCTCGTAATCTGCAGGCCCTCGGGCTGAGCAGCGGTTGCTTGGTAGGCCAAGGCCCTTCAAGGGCTGTAGTGCCATGGAGAAGGATAATAATAATAATAATAATAATAATAATAATAATAATAATAATAATAATAACAATAATAATAATAGCAACTAAGTTCATGTCAAATTCTTCACTTCGATGGAAAGTAATAATAATTCTTAGATTGTGTAGCAGTGTTGTGTGCTTAACGTACAGTACTTCAGGAGCTACAGCAGTACCTCGTCGATTAGACGTATTCTACAGCCCTCTATTGTCTTTCATTCTGTTTCTTTGCTTCTCCATGTAACTTATCTCTTTTAATTTGTACGGAGTAACACAATTTACATCCATCGAGTGACATAAAATGCTGTAGACATAAGGAAAAATTCCATCTTATGTACAAATTAACAATAAAGCAAGCAAACTACTGTAGTGCCTAGTTTGATATGACTGTTAACATCGTCATCATAGTCACGGATATAAATTAACATGCTCTCTTAGATGTGCCTCAATTTGGTGATGGGACCATTAAGTGAAAAGCGAAAACCAACTGAAAGTAAATTAATGATCAGAAGCAGATTTTAGGAAATGGAATGACAAACTTTGTCTCCCACTCAGGGATGCGCATGTAATACGAAACGTATATTCAGAATGGTATAACACTGCTTATATTCACGCCTCTTAATCTCTCTCCCCTCCTAAGAGAGTTTGGATATTACATTTCCCCTTTCCTCTCCCATTATCACCATGTTGACCACCTGTCATTTCTGATTATTCACCTATCTATGTGAAGAACGCGCAAGGACTGAAATCAACTCCTTCCTAGTTTTCCTCTGGCCTCTAACTTGGCAGCTGACAGCGAAGATCGTTGTGCTCGGTGGATTTTCAGGAGAACGGTGAACTTAATTACTGGTTGCCCATATAAATGACACAAAGAAAAGACAGCTTAATTATCAGGCAAAGCACGAATTTCGAGTTACGATACGAAATCCAATATGCCAATGAGCACAATCTTGCATTCGAATGACTACCGACATATACCTCGAAGTATTATGTTTACTCCAATCGCGTGTGTTTACTCATGTATTTCGTTATCTAACAAAAGTGTTACACAAGAAACACTGTGGAATTTTATAGGCTAGACAACGAAATTATCGCTTCAATGACGAAAGAAAATGCACTTAAGTTTTACACAAGTTTCCAACCTTAGTGATGATACTGCTCAGGACTGTCTCTGGAATGTAGAATCGAAGGGTCAAACATTACCACCCCCTGTCCACTGCTCGAGATCGAGTCACCAGCGTGACGGGATGCATATTAATACTCCTGTCAATATTTGATAGTTCGATACAGGTCAGTAACGAATTCCCCACCGTACTGATCAACTGACGCAAAAGACAAACATACCACCATCCAGATCTAGGGGAGAAATTTTTAAAACAAATTTCTCGACTTTGCATCTACCATCATCCTAATAGCGTCAAACTACATAAGATTAGCATCTCCTTACACAATCTCAGCACCACTCAGAATGATAACGTAGAAAATTCAAAACTTTTTGAGATGTAATCTAAATATTTTTAAATCTATTTATCAACCGAACAAACCACCAAAAGTAACAAAAAATATCCACTTGTCACTGAAAATAGTTCTTTAAAATCTAACTAACTAACTAACTAACTAACTAACCCCATAGCACTACAGCCCTGAAGGGCCTTGGCCTACGAAGCGACCGCTGCTCAGCCCGAAGGCCTGGAAATTACGAGGTGTCGTGTAATCAGCACGACGTATGCTCTTGGCCGTTATTCTTGGATTTCTAGACCGGGGCCGCATTCTCACCGTCAGATAGCTCCTCAATTCAAATCACGTAGGCTGAGTGGACCTCCAACCAGCCCTCATATCCAGGTAAAAATCCCTGACCTGGCCAGGAATAGAACCCGAGGCCTCCGAGTAAGAGGCAGGCACGTTACCCCTACACCACTGGGCCGGCGTTCTTTAAAAACCCCTATCCAAATATACACTATCACTTTCGTGATCATTCATATTTCTTATTCTACATTCTCCCACAGTCCAAGAACAAGCTCTGGTGACTTCTTCAGCCTTACTTTATTTTTGTGCCTGTCTAGTTTCTTGATAAGTAATCAAACTGATATGCAAGCAAAGACAAAAGACACCAAAATAATACAGCAGCTCCTGACAAAGATGATATCGTAAGTTCACACTGCCAATTATCTGAAAAAATGGTGAGATACAAGGTTAGTTGAAAATCTTTAAATATTCCGAATGATAATTGGAATCCTTCTCGCATAGGATCTTTGTTCTTTTACCAAAATAATTGTTTAAAAAAATATTTCCTCTTTGAAATGTATTTCAGGTAAAGTATAATTTTTCGTGACTTCAGTAAAAGATTTTTGGAAGTAGAATTTAAGTAAAATTGTCTCAATACCTACAAACTCTGATTTCAGCAACTGATATACAGGTCGACTTTAGGTAGGAGTGCTTCTGCAGACGACGTCATACAGCTCCGGCCATCAAGCTATGCACGAACGAACATGGAAAAGGAGCTCTAGCCACAACTTTACGAGACACTTCTGACATTTATATTAATATTGGTCCACCAATCAAGCTCAACATGGGGTCGACAACTAGTTACAATACTTATCTACAAACACAATTTGAAGAAACAACGAAGAGTTGCTTATCTTTATCCATAAATTACTGAACACACAGCGGGATCCTTTCTCCTAAGGTAATATGTCGAATCCGAAACATAATGAGGATCCCAGATATATCACAACAGGAAAATAATAATCAGACTGGTCTCAGTACAACTTTTCAATGTAGGTTTCGAAATAAATGAAATGACAATGAGTATTCAAAGATACACGAAATATACGTTTCGATAAGCGTTGCCGACATACTGCAGGATTACTTTCCATTCTACTAAAACATTTAAAGGATATTCAAAGTCAGTGGAGACAAAGCTGTGTTAATACTGTGCATACAAAAAACAAAGAAAATATTAGTTCCGGTGTTAATCAGCAAATAATAATAATAATAATAATAATAATAATAATAATAAAGGCGTGTGGCCTCCGGAGAGGCTGGTGCAGATCCTTTGAATTAACGCAGTACAGGCGACCTGTGTATCTATGAAGATGGGGCTGTACCTAAGATGAATTCCAATGCTGAAGACGGCACAAACACATAGCCCCGAGCCAAAGGAATTACCTAATGAAAGTTAAAATCCCTGATCCCGCCAGAATCGAACCCGTGACTCCTTGGACTAACCATTTAGCCATGGAGCCGGACAAAATTCTTGTCCTCGTGCCGATGCTGTGCAGCTCTTTTCACGCAGTGAATGAGAGTTGTATGTACCATTTTAATCACATTCCAGCCCACCTACCATTCTTAAATCTGAAGGGCTTGGCCTACCAAGCGACCGCTGCTCATCCCGAAGGCCTGCAGATTACGAGGTGTCGTGTGGTCAGCCCGACGAATGCTCTTGGCCGGGGCCGCTATCTCAACGTCAGATAGCAACTCAATTCTAATCACGTAGGTTGAGTGGACCTCGAACCAGCCCTCAGATCACCGACCACCATAGTCAGAATCCTCAGGAACTAACCAATAATCAAGGACTGATTTACAACACCAGTGCGCTTATCGCCTCAAACACTCGAAGGATATTACTAAAATGGTACTCCGTATCCTAAGAATCCTTCCCAACTCAAAATATACACGTGCCTTCACATAAAAGATATCAACACATGCAAATGTACGCCAACTTATTTCGCAGGTCTGCCCAAAGAAACAGTTTCACGCAGCCGTAGGATAAAATTAACAGCTGATTTGAATAAAGATCAAAAAAGAAAGTTGACGAAACACGGTATAAGTCTACCAGTAAAAATGCAAGTTTCACTGTGAAAGTGTTTAATTTTAAAATAGGAAACCATTGAAAATAGCAAACAATGCTTTCAACAAGAAATCAGAATCTTAAAGAAGGGGCTTAGTCATTATCACAACGATTGAAAATTACCTTGAAAACTGGCTAAAAGTAACCAAATAATTGAAGATACTCGATATTGCGGACACTGCAATAACTGGACAGTCAACAGCTATGTATAAGTGGACTATGAGGCTGCAAGTCAAAGAGTATAGACGTGCTCAGTTCATCAGGAAAGGACTGGAGTTCGATTTAGAAACGAGAATTCTAGTTCTTAATCTATATGTCCCTTGGATTCACTCAGCCTGCACCAAAAATGAGTGCTGTAGCATGTTAATTCCTAGGGGCAAAGACGGTCGCATATACAGCACCTTGAAGGGTCCTCATGTGCTGAGCGGAGATGGCTTTACTTTCCTTTTACAAAGTCTAAAACACGAGCTGTCCCTATTCTAACAGACAGAAATCTCCTCCTCGCATGGGTTAACGATTATCGGTAAGTTATGTCTGAAGCATTGCACTGTAGATATGCCCCGAATCAAAGTAAACGCAAGTTTCGATCTTTTGCGTTAAATTCATAACGTACGGAACTAACAGTTTTACACGGAGCAGTGTACCAGCACTGCTATCTAGCGCGACAAAATTATTTTTTATGAAATAAAACACAAAAGTCAATGAAAACATTAGGAACTATATACATCTAGGTATTCTTTATATCAGGAGCCGCTAGAATACTACACACTCACATTATTATTTATAGTATCTTAATCATTTAATTATGCGCCAACATAAAACCAATATTACAAAGGATCTCTTTATAACGTAAGATGCATAAACTTCAACGATGATACTGCGACCGTCCTTTTATCTCAAAAGAAAATGTGGCCTTTTGGGCCAATCATATACACAATTCTCCTGCAGCAGCTATAGGGGTGGATGTAGTTTGTACAGTACAGTAAAAAATTACGTAGCTCGAGTCATAGGTCATGGCAACTATTTTCTTTCTCGCGAGCAGGAGACAACACCGAAAATCTAAGATATGCATTTGGAAACGTACGGTATGTACTTGCATATGATACCACTAGATGGTGTATGTAAACACCATGCCCCCAAGTTTAGTGTGTGAGTGAGTCACAAAATGGAAGTCATCAAGCAGGAGCAACGATCGTATATTAAAATAGTAGTTCTCAGCGGCAGAAATGCACACCAATGCCATCCAGAGCTGCGGGAAGCATTAGGTGTGCATGCCATGCCCTACAGAACAGTGGCGAAGTGGGTGGAGACGTTCAACATCGTAACAGCATTTCGGAGAGAGGAGTCACACGCTGGCTTTACACATGCAGCGAATGGTATTCACCGCCTGCCCCACCGCTGGCATCGCACAGTGGAAAACTTGAGTGTTTATTTCGAAGGTCTCTAACCAGTGGAGACCTGTCCTTTGTACGTAGTATTGTGTATTTCCTGTTTACATCATAATAAAGCAATGTTTACCAAGGCCTGTGTTCTGTCACTTTCCTTCGAGAATCTCCTGAAGTCAGAATTTGTCTTCAGGCACTTTCCATAAGTACCTGCCCTATATTTCCAAATGCATATCTTATATTTTCCATGTTGTCTCCTCTTCGCGAGAAAAAAAGTAGCTGCCATGATTTATGACTCGACCCTCGTATTAGAGAAGTGAACTCCACGCCATGTAAAAGTGTACAGTGTTTTTAAGATGGACCTTACTTACTGTCTCTAGTACGTTTTTGCATTGTACGGGGAAGCCTATATTATGTTGTCTACATAAATTTCCTACAAGATGCTGCTTGTGATACGACTAAGAGACATTAATACCTACCAGGTTGCATATGTTAAAGAAGGAATAGGCTTAGCAAATTCAACATGAACATGGACCGTAAGGAGATAGTTAAATAAATAACATAGAAGTTAATGAAACACTGTGGATGTTTAAATTCTATTCATTTCTGGACAATTATTTAAATATCAACGAATATCAAATGAAGCTATTTTATGGCCAATATAATCATTTACTAAGATATGTTAATCTAGCTACCAAGCCCATTTTCCAGTATGTTTTACCAATTACCTATGAATTATAAAATAGCCACCAAATCGCAGCATGCACGTGGCAGAGGGCAACAGGCATGAACTCATCTTTTTAGCAGATCGTATCACCGAGCACTAGTTGGACTGGTCACCTAGACCACATCTAGAACTGAGCAAGGAGGGTCATTTGATTAAGTTGATTGAAGGAATTGCAGGCGAGCTGTGCCAACTCCTCAAGTCTCGTGCAATATTAACGGGCAGCGGAAGCCTGCAATGTCCTCTTCTTCGCCACGCTCATGAATACTTAACCGCTGACTTCCGTGGCCACACAGTTCGATCGCTGGGTGACGTTCAACCTCCTGCTTCTATTGGGAAGACAGGTCAGCCTACTACTACAAGAAGAGAAGTCGCATCAAAAAATAGGCTTTTAATTTTGCGGTTCTTTAAGTTTTATCCAATTTCAAATCACACCCTGAAGAAAGAAAACATCATCTTTCATCCGTAGAAATTAAAGTTAGCCTACTCTTTATGGCGAGATATTTGTAAATGTGTGTAATGTGTGAAACTGTGTGTGTATACTTTCATTTTATATCTACACAGAATACCAACGTTTTAAGAATGAAGGTTTTATTTATCAGTCGGCTGCATCTATAATATCTGATATATAATTACGGTGTATTCAAGACAAAAGGTTGTGAACGTATGCTTCACGAATGAATGAAATTCTTTAAAATAAGCGAAGCCCAACAATGATCGTAACTCCGGGAACATGAACTTGGAGATGGACTGCCGACAGTCAACCCGCTGAATGATCAAAAGGTAGAAGAACAAGTGGTGGAATAGGTCGGGCTATCCCTAAACTGGCGTCCCAACTTACTACACTAGAACAGCGATGATATGAATCGACTAAAACCGTCCAGGTTTAAACTGATGGGGAGATTTGCATTCGCAACACCACTAAGAAGTGATCCCCAAATTTATGTCTACGTGGTAGAATGCAAACTTAATATTAATATCGAGCACTGGTAGTCTGATGAAGATATGGCACTCTCCCTATTTTTTTTTTTTACATACACACATAATGTACTGTAACCATGTGACAAAAATCGTGACCGAATGGGTTATCCGTCAAGTTGAGAACCGTTTTGAAAAGTTCATAATGCATGTTTCTAAGTTTGGGCTTTCCATATGCAGTCGTGCTGTTTGAAAACACTTTATATGGTGATATTAATTATTAAGTTCGATTACTACCAACAGTAGCTTTGGATTGCTATTGAGTGTTTGAGATGTATGATCAAAAGTTTCATTTTCGGCATGTGGCGATTAACTTCCATAAAAATTGGAAGGAAAGTGCACAGACGTGTAGAACATTTACGCAGACCATGATTTGTTGTTGGAGGATTAACAGTTCAGTGAGATATAAAATTACGGGTTTCAGGTTAGAAAATGTAGATCACTCTGTAAGATCTTCAGGAATGGACGACGCTCTCATCCAGGCCAACCCCAGGAACGACTTGTGAGCAAACATAGATGTGGCAAGTTCGTAAAAGTAATATTGATCAATATTCAGTGAAGACTGGGCATGGGAGTGTGTTTTTTTTTACCTTGAGCACAGTGTAACTTGGAGCATTTTTTGTTCCGATTTGTACTATCTAGCAAGCTCAAAGATACCAAATTATAAAAATGACATTAGGTAGAAAAGGCGTTAAGTTCTGACTGGTTATGTTAACAAGCACGGATGCAGTAGACAAAAAACACTTTTAGCATAGACATTTTAGCTCGTTGTTTTATGCTATGTTAACAGAGAGACGAAAGTACGCTTGTTACTACAACCACCTGCTGTGTGTTTCTTATCATGTGATAAGGTAACGCATATACTGACTTCAGTGATTTTTTTATCACTTCTAACTTGGAGAGCCAAGTTTGTTGAAAGTGAATCCTATTGTACCTTGGAATACAAAACGTCCGTTATGGTACACGATGCCAGAGTATTGGTAGAATTTTATTGAATTTGTGAAGCCCTTCAAAAGAGAAAGTGTTCTGTTGTTGGTGGGCAACGACGAGACTCATCTCAGTATAGACGCTCTCGATATGGCATCCGATTCGCGGATGATAATAGTCACACTTTTCCCGGCACCCTCTACAAAAACTATAGCCTCTTGACTGAATTGTTTATTCGTCTCCGAAGTCTTCCTACACCCATTTAGTAGATTCGGAATATGATGATTGCAGTGACCGTTTTTTATGGGAGAATTATTAGCTCCTCCTTGAATACAGTAGACAAAAAACAGCTTTAGCATAGACATTTTTAGCTCGTTTTTGTATACTATGGTAACAGAGAGACGAAATTCGGATTGTTCACGACATCCAAATAGTGAAACGGAATAGTCACGCAGAGAAGGTTATACTTTGCGTCTGAAGAGATTTCAAAACACTTTTTTAACTCTGGAAAATATATCTAAAGATACTATCTTCCTTCAAGATAATGCGAGACCTAACGTAACCTTGCATAAAGCTTGAAACTTCCAGTAAAATGAACGACACGTTGAAAAGAGAGAGTTCATCTTAAACGTACAAAACGTATTTTATTTCAATCTAAGAAAAATGACTTTCCAGGCAATTCATGTTGTCTATACCGGCAGCTTTCTAGAAACAGCTGTTGCTAACAAGTATCAGACTGCATAGATCGTTTGCAAATAATGCGAAAGAAACGTAATACAATACGCAACATTACGCACGCAATATGCTTTTTTTGTTGTTGCTTTACGTCCCATTGACACAGATAGGTCTTATGGCAACGATGGGACAGGAAAAGAGCTAGGGGTGGGAAGGAAGCGGCTGTGGCCTTAATTAAGGTACAGCCCCAGTATTTGCCTCGTGTGAAAATGGGAAACCACAGAAAACCATATACAGGGCTGCCGAAAATGGGATACTGGCCGCACTTAAGCGACTGCAGCTATCGAGATCGGTGCGCAATATGCTTGCATCCAGTCAGCAAGTGCCTAATTTCAGTATGTAAGTGGAGTCCTATATGCAGAGTACGACAACTTTGGATAAAAGATATGTAAAAATAATAAGTAGAAAGCAATGCGTAAGCACTACTACCTGACTCACCGCGGAGCGCTTTCATATGCGCTACGGCCATTCGGAGGATAGTGAGCTTGTCTGGTTTCCGCGCCAATGCGCTACACGTGGGCACCATATCCGACAGCTCCGTGATGTACGCAGTCATCTTGTTGCGGCGCCGACGCTCGATTTCGCAATGATTCTCCCTGCAGTAAAAGAGAAAAACAAACAAAAGGTAATCATAACTTCTCTTGGTTATACAAAATACTATCAGTTTATGCAATCAACAATTTAATTTGCACATTCAGAAATTATTTTGAAGAGCAGTATAATAATAATAATAATAATAATAATAATAATAATAATAATAATAATAATAATAATAATTAAATAATACATTAATAACAGCGCTCTTTACTTTAACCACAATGTTGTAAACCGAAAGGAACATAGGTCGGCAAACTAGTAGTTTAAAGTGGCTCCGGTTTAATAACAGAGCGAATGGTCGATTTCAAAATGCGTTACGTAAATTCCAACTTCCCGAATTCATTTTCAATGACAGACTTTCCAAATAGACTTAAAACAGCAATCGCCACAACCACCACCCTACTTGACAAGTGTTTAGCAAAACTGTAGCCGTGAAAATAACTGGTGGTCGGAGGAAAAAATATGTAAACAATAGTCTGATTCTAATGCTACTTTGATCTCGTCATAATGAAAAATAAGTATCATTTGTATAAGACCAATTAGGAAAGTCTAACTGTACAGCAAAGCACTTTCGGCAGTTGAAGTACACTCATTTTTGTTTCGATCGTTTACCACTCCAGATACACAAATACATCGGATTATGAAAACTATATGAAAAGAACACAAGAGAAATGGCGAGCAATTAAAAACATAAATAGGTACGCCATTACAGGTATTATATTACGGATGTACATTATACTAAACCTACGATAATGGCTAACAAAAAAATGGGATCTGGATATAGAAATCAAAACCAGAATTGGGACTCCAAGAAGTGGGTTGCTAAAATTAAATCATCTTGCGTGCAATCGTGACCTACGATTCCAAACTCATTGGCGCGTCATGGGGTTGCGCTCGAATGGATTAACAAGTGTGAAACGAAACGCCCTTAATGATTTATTCAAAAGGCTGTTAAAACTTATATGAACTGAAGTTTCAAATGCAGGAGCTGATGAAAATTTTTAGTTGTAAATTTCTACATCGATTTTTCACTATACACCTACATGTTTATAGAAACAATCAGTATGTTCCATTAGTTTTCTCACGAACAAATCAACAGGTAAGTACGAAAACATGTTTCTCGAAGTGGTCTGAATTTGCAACAATATCAAATGCAAATTTCAATCTCCATTTGTTGTTGCAGATTTCGAAATAGCCACACATAAAGCCATGAATAACGCGTGGCCTTCGTCATCTATCACAGGCTGTAGGTTTCATTTATCTCAGGAGTTGTGGAGGAAAATTCAGTCGTAGGCTTTTTCAACTGAATATGATGAGCATAGGCTTACTGACACTGTAAAGTGGTTACAATAGACGTTTGGTTTAAACATTTTTCCATCCTGCTGAAGTTGGAGATGTTTTTGCTGAACTGATGCGCATCCAACCAGACAATCCAAAACTGCCAGACTTCGTCGATTATCTGGTTACAAAATTCATAAAATCTGCCTCGTCTAGAGATTTGGGCTTCGAACAGAATAACTTCTGAAAGAACTACAGATGCATATGAGGCGTTTCATACCGCTTTCTCGCTGCAATTTAACAGTGCACATCCACATATTTACCAATTTGCTGACGCTATCATTGTAATGCAAACCCAGTGTGTGTGCAACCCTTGCCCCGTCTCTTTACGGGGTCGGGTATGAAGGGAGATAAATATTCGTAACCACTTTTACGACTAGATGCTCTTCCTGACGCCAACCTCATCAGAGTTAACGAGAAGAAACGAATTGCATGCTATATGATAGTAGGAAGGGAGAGGATGAAACTCTGTGCCGGCACACAGCCTACCTCTGTCGAATAGCAGCAACGGGTCTGCTCAAAGCTTAACGCCTCAATTCAATGGACGAATCACAAACAACAGCGCTATATACCCTCACTCCATATGAACACTGCGGAGAGGTCTGGAATGAAGTCTAGGCTATTGACACACAGTCTAGTGATTGGAAGTGGTACACCACCACCTCTCCTACCCTCCCGGCCAACATTCTGATGGTGATTTTTTTCGACCTACAGAACTCGAACCGGCTAACCATCGTGTCAGCCCATATAGACTTGACGCCTTAACGATCATGGCCATCAGGCAGGCATTGTAATACAAACCAGTACACATATTAAATTCAGTGATACACAAAATTATAATAGGGTCAATCCAAAATAATTTTAAAAACGCAAACAGTACGCTGAAGAGCTTCTCAACGTAGACAAGGAGATATTAGTACACTACATCAGTTATTATTATAAGCATAAAGATTAAATATGTACAAAGAAGTTAGATATTATTTTAATTCTCTGACGAGTAGCAAGTTACTACTACAATTATTTTGCATTCTCTATCAAGTACCAATGTACTGGTACGATAACATTAAACAGCACTTTTAACCATACCCATTCACAGGACGGAGAGCTCTAAGCCTCTATAAAATGGGAAAGAGAATGCTGCCGCGCGGAAACTGGCCACAAGCGCAACTAATGTACACACTATTTGGGGTCATCTGACAGCCGAGTGCAACTGATTCGTTCCGATCACGGATACCTTGAGCGCAACTGATGAATTCTCGCGTCATGACGTGCTATGTGTTGCCGGTGCTGCTTTTACGGTGTCGAAGGATTTCGGTCACATATTCCGAAATGACAAATGCAATCTGATATAACCGATCATAAAGAGCAAAATACCGTAGTAGGGAAACGCGGACGCGGGCGGAGAAGATTATCCTGGACGCGGAAGCTCCAACAGCGGTTCGACATCCACGATGCGGCAATTATAATACGGAAAACACAAAGTAGGGAAGCTTACTCTGTAATGGACGCGACCTTCTGTGAGGGGACGGTAGAAGAATAAGAAGAAGAAGAAGAAGAAAATGATGATGATGATGATGATGATGATGATGATGATGATGATGATGATGATGCATATGAACGTTAAGAGACTAAAGATGACAATCTGAGAAATTTCGCATTCGCATCCTCACGGTGATCGTCGTAAGCTAAGGTGTTACCCTGACAGTACATCACCAAATGTGGGAAGAGTTGGGCAGATAATACTCGAAAGCTGCTAAAAATCAGATGAATGACAACTTAATAACCTAAAACTAACCCCATGGCACTACAGCCCTGAATGGCCTTGGCCTACCAAGCGACCGCTGCTCATCCCGGAGGCTTGCAAATTACGAGGTGTCGTGTGGTCAGCACGACGAATCCACTCAGCCGTTAATCTTGGCTTTCTAGACCGGGACAACATAATAAACGATACGAACATAATCTCGGGGAAAAGAGGTTCCGAAACAAATATTTGGAAAGTTAATCTATTTGAATACATTATGTCCATAACCAGACACACACAGTCGGTGAAACCCGTTGGTTAACAAAGATCAAACGCAGAGTAAGTTTTCAGGAAAAGCTAGCATCAATTTCATTCAAAGTGAAATAAATAAACTAAACAGTCTGATCTACTAGCGTTAATCGAAGGAAGAAGAGATGAAACATATTCGAACCTACGAAGAATGAGGGTATTGGGTAACGAAAGGGAATTCCATGAAGTACGAAACAATAAAGAGATTCCTAGACTTCGAGAACCTAATACTGGCAGGGACGGAAAAGAACAAGAGATGACCTAGGGAGATTGGAATGGGTCGACAGCAATAGGAGTATAGCAAACTCTGAGGAAGCAATTCCCCAACTAAAATGGGGCTCCGTGATAGCCTCACTCGCCTCGCAACTTGCGAGCCATTCGGGAGAACAATAACTCATTCAGCAATAGTGCAATACAGTCTAATTAAATCAAAGGGAACAGTATTCTACGGTGCCAATGACTAAGTGCTGACACACAGCTCGCTCCAACTTAGGTCATATAATTCCTGTAACTCGCTCAGCTGCACTCGAACCTAATTTTATACCTTCCAGAACCAAGTGGAGTCATAAGGCTACGCTTCATGTATGTAATCCATCGGATTTCAATCTGTCATGCTCAATTAACTTCAAAAGAAATATCAAGAGTAAAAATAGTCCTGTATGCACGAAATGATCCGAAACAATCTCGTGCTGTATTGGATTAAGATGTGCAACACATTACTAGGCTGTGTTCTCGTTACAATAAAGCAATAAGTCGGAAGAAATATACGAAATAAATGGGAGTAACACAATACACAAAAAGGCTTCTCTCCCGAGAATGCCAATGCTATTATTTCTGACAGTATGACTGACATTACATACATATCCTACTGCATAGCCATGAGTACTTAATTTTTGCAGGTAGCGGAATTACAGCACTTTTTGTGAGTGTTCCAAGTTATTACTCAATAAAATCAGTATCCTACACCTAACTTTCCTTTTATTCAACCAACTTCGTTCACAAACTTGTGCATGAACGTATAACGCAGAACAGTCATCGATTAACTTGACTCAACATTAATATATTATAGTACAGTATAAAGTTAGATATTCCATTCTGAAAGCATTTAAATAAAAGTAAAGCTCGTTTTAGAACATCAAGTTAACAACAAGTATGTTTCATGTGCTTTTTACGAATTGTGCATATGAGTATAACCTAATAAATTTGTAATGAATTACCTGCTGAGATAAGGCAGGTTCTATTATGAATGAGGGAGTTGGAAACAACCCATCATATAATCTGCACACGAGATGCTATAGTCCGCAAGAGTACAACATATTTAGGAATACAATAATCGAACCAAACAAAATAATCACAGACTCATTACTGAGAATGTACACTCTTAAGAACACGGGAATTATGGAATGGTGCTAATTCCAAACGGGGTAGTACAATAAGCCTATACGCTGCAATACATCAGAACAATGCTGACGGGTCCTTATTAAACAACACTAAAATCTATTTTTTTAAAAGCAAATCGAACCCTTCTGGTGTTAGCTGACTATGTTCCGTTGTAAAAAGACTCCGCAAAGTAGCAAGGAATAGATCTGATTATACTAACTGCAACAGTAATAGGAATCAATTCGATAAGTTTTTCTCTTAAACAATTCACGATATTGTCTGCAGTGTTTATTTCAAGCCTCTTTGGTATTCTTGTACATTTGGTGGAATGCTACAATGTCGCTTCCATGAGAAAGCACTTTATGCACGCTTACTCGCATAGAGCATCAATAATATCTTAAATATAATGCTTAGTTTGCTTTGTGTACTCGCCACAATTTTGCTGAATATATTGCAAAACCACAATCAAGAATCAAGATACTCTAAAATGACATCGAAGCGTTTGACCAGGACTATATTAATTACAGTTCAGCAGCTTTATCTGGATTCCTGAAAACCTATGGAGCTGTATATCATTACTCGATATTTCAAAAAAATACATTGAAGTGGTCTCACACTTGCTATTTTGTTCCGCTACTTTATTTTCATGTTCTACTCCTTAAACCTGCCACGACTGAATGCCCAATCTATATTTGTGGAGTAGATCTATACACTTAACATAAAATCGTATCCAAGAATATATGACATACCAGTCCAAAGGATAAAATAATTTCATCTACGTTCTACATATCTATACCACTTATGCTATTCATTCTACTTGGATTTGCTCCACAAAATTCACAAATTTGGATTGACACGCATGGGGGCACATCATTACAGACTTTACCATCAACTATCCAAATGATTTATAATAATAATAATAATAATAATAATAATAATAATAATAATAATAATAATGGTTCTACGTCCCTCTAACTGCTGTTACGGTTTTCAAAGACACCACAGAGTCCGAATTTTGTCCCGTAGGTAAATCTGCCGGCACGAGGCTGGCATAGCTGAGTTCCTTCAAATACCACCGGGCTGAGCCGGGATCGAAACCGCCAACTTAGACTCGGAAGGGCAGCACTTCTACCAACTGAGCTATTCCGCCCGCTGCAAAAGATTATTGTGGACCTTATAAAAAGTTTCCTCTTCATCTACCTCAACTACAGCCAGCCTCACGGTACAGAGGTGATGTGCCTGCGTCTTGCACGAAGGCCCACGTTTGTTTCCAGGCCAGTGCAAAGATTTTAATTCTGAGCTGAGGGCTGGAATGGAATTTATTCAGCCTAACGAACCTAATGAGCAGCTGTCTAATACGAGCTGCAGAGGACCCGATCTCGAAAGCCAAGCAATACAGCCAAGAATCTCTTTACGCTGACCACATGATACCCAATACCTGCAAGTCATTTGCCAGAGCAGCAGTTGCCTTTGCAGATCAAGGGGCTTAATGGCATTTATGCGCCATGGATTTGATTTGTTTGGGTTTATCTCAACTACATTGAGAGAGTCTCTAGTTCAATTTTCTTACTTGTATTTTGACCATTTCCGCTTAATCTATCTATATAGATAAAATTGGATGTTGGTATATTTGTAATTAATAGACTCTAAAACTACTGGACCGATTTCGCTGAAATTTTCACAGTTTGTTCTTACTACATCTGAGAGGGATTATGAAGTGGTTTGGACGAGATCGGATAGGTGGTTTTATTATTATGAGAAATTTTATATAATTTTATTAAATTGCAAAGCCGCACCAAGATTGAATCGACTTGATGGACAAATTGTTGCTAGGCGACAGCAGCTTAGGCTATATCCTGATAGTCCGTTGAGAAATGCTGTATATAGGAGGATGGGAACACGTCACCATGGTTTATAAAGTACCATCCCTTGCTAGGAGCTTCATGAATGAGCGTGGCTGTTATTTGAAGATAGCAATCCAACATGCAGGCCCCGATTTCAAGTAGTTAGCGCCCTGGGCAAACAATATTTAGCCGCCCGCCCCTCTGCTCGTTTTCCTGTTCCTCTAAAAAAATAATTGTTTACAAATTAAATATTACAGTTTTCAAGATTATGAGTTTTAAAACAGCACATTATGCAAATACAGTTCTCATAATTAAACTTATCAAGTCAAACAAAGATAACAGCCAAATACGAATGAGACTGTTTTTATTTTTATTTCAAAAACCGTTGGTTCAGTTTGATAGTTTCTATGTAAGTAAATAATTTTAGAAATAAGACACGTTTTCTTCATAAAACTTAAATATATAGATTAAATTCAGGTTTAAAAGTTAGAATAGGTTAAAGTGTTTTATATAGTCTAATAAAATAATTGGAATAATTTGTGGAATGTAAAAGTAATTTGAGGGAAATGAATTTAAGACGTAATTCACGCAGTCCATAATTACTCGATCCGCCGGCCGCCGCCCCTCAAAAACTGGCGCCCTGGGCAAATGCCCAGTCCGCCCATTTGTAAATCGGGGCCTGCCAACATGCCGTGATCGAGACGAACTTTCAATTAATAGGACCAACTTTGAAGAATGTAGCTCTCTATTAGATGTGTAAAATATTTAAGAAACTGTGAAACATATAGAATATCAAGAGTGGAATGACACGAGTTATCACCCACTACTAACAAAGAGCAACTAGGGGTTCCCAACGAGCAAAGGCGAGTCTATGTAATCTATCTATAGATCTATGTACATCAATGGCATTGTATGTGGATATTCATACATCTCCTAAACCACTGGAGCGATTTCAACCAAATTTGGTACACTTGTGACTTAGTATCAGAAGACAAACTTCTTGGGGCAAAGACGCCACAACCACCCTTAAATGCGAGTAGGAGGGGGGGGGGGGTGGGCGGCGAGGGGCTGATTTATAAGATAATCGATAATAGCATCGAATCCATATTCGGGGTCGCTGCGATGAATAATGACACTCCGGTAATTTGAAAATCCAAGTTCAGCCCCCTTTGGTGTAGGGGAGGGGAAGTGAGATATAAAATAATCGAAAGTAGCGTCGAATCCATAGCTCTCGGGGTCGCCGTGATGAATAGTGACACTCCGGATTTTGTATCCCTTAGGGGTAGGGGTCGAGGGAGAGAGAGAAAAATAATCGAAGATAGTGTTTAATCCATTGATTTTGAGGTCGCTGAGATGAACAGTGACATTCTGGATTTTTAAAGTCCAATTTTAGCCCCGTTTGGGGCGAGGGCGAGTGAGATATAAAAATAATCGAAAATAGTGTCGAATCCATAGTTTTGGGGTCGCAGAGATGAATAGTGACACTGCGGATTTATTAAAGTCCTATTTCAGCCTCCTTTGGACTGGGGACGAGAGGGAGTGAGATATAAAAATAATCGAAAATAGTGTCGAATCCATTGTTCTCGGGGTCGCTGAGATGAATAGTGTCACTCCGGACTTTTTATCACTTACGGGTGGGGGTCGAAGGGGGAGATATGAAGATAATCGAAAATAGTGTTGAATCCATAGCTTTTGCGGCCGCTGAGATGAATAGTGTACATAATTCCGAATTTTTTTAAAATCCAAGTTCAGCCCCCTTTGAAGTGGGGGCGAGGGTGGGAGTGAGATAAATCTAATCAAAAATAGTGTCGAATCCACAGTTCTCTGGGTCGCTGAGATGAATAGCGACACTTCGGATTAGTTATAGTCCGATTTCAGCCCTGTTTAGAGCGGGGGCGAAGGGGAGTGAGATATACAAATAACTGTAGATAGTTTTGAATCCATAGTTTTCGGGGTCGCTGAGATGAATAGTGACACTATGGATTTTTAAAGTCCAATTTCAGCCCCCTTTGGGGTGGGGGCGAGGGGGTAGGAGATATAAAAATAATCGAAAATAGTGTCGAATCCATAGTTCTCGGAGGCATTGAGATGAATAGTGACACTCCGGATGTCGTATAAGTCCAAGTTAAGCTCCAATCGGCAGGGGCGAGAGAAGGGATGAAGAAATAAAAATGTCCAAATGACCATACATTATGGATGATTATATGTTGTTCCAGCATATATGTCAACTAAACTTGGTAAAAAATTTACCGACTATCTGAAAAAAAAAAGAACTGTGGGGGCAAGGCACCCTTAGAAGCCCTAAAGAAGGGGAGAAATATAATTAAAACTAAAAACGACCTATATTAGTGTTGAATCCATACTTCTCTGCACTACGGGAGAGATTTCAACCAAACATGGCATACTTATGACTTACTTCCAGGAGACAAACTGCGAGGAGGTATGATAACCCTAGCACCCCTAGGGGAGGGGTTGAGATGTAAAAATAATCAAAAATAGTGTAGAATCCATAGTTTTCGTGGTCGCTAAGAAGAATAGTGACACTCCGGACGTCGCTGAAGTCCATCTTCAGCCCCCATCGGCATGGAGATGAGAAGGGATGGAAAGGAAATTGACCAAAACAACCGAAATTACGGATGTATAAGTGTTTCTTACAACATGGCCCTCATACAAAATTGGTACACATATTTCTTACTATCTAAAAAAATACTGTTGTGTAAAACACCCCTAGCACTCCTAGTAGAGGTGGTGAAATATGAAAATAAACGAAAATGACTGATATTAATGTTGAATAAAATCGTTTACGAGGTCGCTGGGTTGAACTTTGATACTCTGGATGGTTAAGTCTTACATATGGGTGTATGTGGGTATGTTACAGAATAGCTCTCAAAGAATCTTGGTTCACATATGACTTACCATCTGGAAGAATAATACTATGGAGATAAAACATACCAACCCCCGCTTGGGATGGGGAATGGGAGGAGATGGCATTTGAAAATAATAGAAAATAACCGATATTAAAGTCTAATCCAATGTTTATGTGTCGGTGAGATGAATTGTGACACTCTGAATACCGTGTAGGTCCACGTTCAGCCTCCATTGAGACGGGAGGCAGAATAGGGTTTGATAGCAAATAGTCTAAAATGACCGAAATTAGTGTTGTATCCGCTGTTTCTTGAAGTCACAAGGCTGATTGGTGACAGTCTCAAAGACAGTTGAAATCGTGTAGATCATATCTATAGCACGACTAATACATACATGTAGTTACCCCTTATTCATTTTTGAAAGGGTCAAATACTTCCCAGTCCATTCGAGCTTCCACAAGGATAAAGTTTTACTTGATGATTAAATAATCGAAAACTTGAAATCAAACAAATCTAGATAACTCTAAAGCTTCATAATAGCTATCTCAATCGGAAGCCATATTTTGGTCATGCTAGCCCGGTAGGGCAATATAGCAAGTGGAGATGCAATTCTCCCCTAGTACGTCGGCACTGCATTGTGCTTATCACATGTACGGCTTGCAGTGGTGTCGCTACCGGCGTGCTAGCCGGCCAGGGTCTTGGAAAAGGTGCGGTATCCAACTGATGAGCCCATGCCGCACTCTGGGCGAAACACTGGTAATTTTTGACGATTGAGTTTCCTGAATTTTAATCCCAAAAAGGAATTCTATAAAAATTCACTTCGCACATAACAAACTATTAATACTAATCTTAAAAGTAAACATTCAAAAACCAATCGGGCAAGGCCCGGTACTACAGCCAGTCCTTCATAAAACTGAATGTGATTGAACGATCGAATCTTACAGATAAAGGTGCAGGATTTTATCAAACAATTTTCATCAAGTACCCACAGAAATACTAAACAGATATTCGTCCAAACAATTTGTTCCCGAAAATTTCTATCGAGCACTGTCACAAATACATTTTATAAATTATAAGTATTGCAAATATAAAGTTTGAGCCATTCAGCTTTGCAGGATAGCGTTGCCACATGATCGATCAATGATTGGACTGGCATAAGGGAAATGCAGCTCCTTCGTCTTTTGATGAATATCATTTACAATTGAGATCTTTGGCCTGTTTGCACATAAAACCAATGATTTTAATTTCGAGTGGCTACTGCTAGTTTGATGTAGCCTTTGTAAGGCCCCTCTGACGCGGGTAGGCGGCATCTGTCGCGAATGGGGAAACTGCGTGTTACTGTAACACCAAACTGATAATAGAGAGGTGGAGGTGGTGATTACTGAAGATGACGTATTGATAATGGAGAGGTTGTCATCCATACAGGCAAGTGCTTAATATTCGGATAGCTGTGAAGAATTTTCAAAGACAGACTTGTACTTTTCGCTCGCTAACTCTGTAAACTTTTCGATTTTATGGCGGTACATCTTAAATACTACCTCTGTGTCAATCCCGTCTTAAATCAAAAGTCATTTTTTAAAAGACCAGCAGATCTTGAATACGGAACCACAGAAATTGATATACCGAGCTCGATAGCTGCAGTCGCTTAAGTGCGGCCAGTATCCAGAATTCGGGAGATAGAAGGTTCGAACCCCACTGCCGGCAGCCCTGAAAATGGTTTTCCGTGGTTTCCCATTTTCACACCAGGCAAATGCAGGGGCTGTACCTTAATTAAGGCCACGGCCGCTTCCTTCCCACTCCTAGCCCTTTCCTGTCCCATCGTCGCCTAAGACCTATCTGTGTCGGTGCGACGTAAAGCAACTAGAAAAAAAAAGATATTGTTTTTAGGTTATGCAGATTACCTTTCAGACACATGCTAAGATGTTTGCAATTAACACGATTTCTGCTCAATTTTATTCGCTGACCTCAGTGGTGCATTTGATTAGTTGTTGGTATCTTGTTATTAAAATAATTTGTTCGATCCCGGCTAAGGGCGGTCGCATTTAAGAGCATTTAAATGCGACAACACCAAGTTCTTGGCTTCTAGTACGTAAAATAATTATGTGGAACAAAATTCCGACAGTCTAGCGTCTCTTAAAATCTATAGCAGTTGAAGGTATAATGTTTTAAAACATTAAATATTAACTATTTCACTTAGTAACGCAAAGCTGAAGACATGTATTTTTCTCGAATATTTCAATTTAACAAAGGATATCCAAAACTCTGGACTATTGTCAACTATTGTCACTACCATTCGAAACAATGATACACGCTATTAGTCTATATTAAAGTAAGATTCACTTTGTCTTCGCTGAATGGCATAAAGGAATGACTTAAAACAAAGAAAAATTTTATATATAACACCAAATTGAGAAAAGAATGCAAGTGCAAGGCAGTCAATAGCAGAACAGGATTAACGTTCATCCACATAATAGAGCGGGACCAAAGGTAGGCTACCAATTATTTCAAGTAAGTAAAATTGTCAACCGTCTTGCACAAATCCGTGTAAATAAGTATCCGGTAGGTAAATGAACATTGCTGTAATAACTATAATAAGAGTCTCGTTAACTACGAAACCAAAGAATAATGAGTGTGTGCCCGCTGCACGTTGATGAGCTGAAGCCGTCAAGTGGAAAGCCTTTCCTTGTGGTTACATGGCAGCCCGGCGATATCAGTGACGAAGTTGAATTAGAGATACTATCAATAGAGACTGGTATTGTACCATTACGTTACATTAGCGGCCGTCAATGTAATGAATACAGTGGACAAAGATGGCGGACAATAACTTCAGGTGCAAGTACACAGAGTAGTGATCGAATAAATCGATATCGCCCGGCCGCAAGGGAAAAGAATTTCAAGAGTTAAATAATGACGGACGGAAAAATTTGAAAGAGAACGATTCTTGACTACTTTGTGACTAAAAAAAAGCTACAAGTTCAAGGGAAGCTGCACGGCTTATAGTAAGATTATTAAAAGATCAACTCAACGTCACATACGGAAATATTGATATATTAACGGAATAGAAGACTCTATCTGCAAGAATACAATACGGAAAAGGAGTATATTTGAAAGAAATATTCGTCACTGTGAGATCTGAAGTCAGAATCGGGGAAAGAAAGCTTCAGCTGAATTACACGTTGCCGAAAGTAGTACCATAACGGCAAAATTTATTGTTTCCAGGAGGGAGGCAATAGCTGTTTAAGCAAAAGAAAGAACAAGGAATAGGCCAAATTAGAGAACATTATAAATTTAAAGAAAAGAATATTTTCGTCTAACACGAGTTTCCAACAACAAGTATTGGGAATTGAATTGCCTATTTTTCACCAGCATACTATATACTCTACCATGTATTTGTTCTTTTATGATTGCATGATGATTGGTGACATGGACTCAGCTTAAACAGAGGAAATGTTTTGCTCAAGACTGATTAGCTCAAGCCAAGACCCAAGATGAAGCCGCAGATGACGTAGTCTTCGGATCGCAGCGATTGCCTGTTCCTCCCCTAGTAAACTCAGCCGGAACACAAATAACTTCGCATAAAGAAAAAGCAGAACTACTAGCTAATACACTAAAGACTAACTTTACTCCTAATACTCAGCTAATAAACAATGCCCACGATCAACAAGTAAAAACCAAAATAATAAACTACCTAAACACACAGAACCATTCACCCGTCCCCCAATTTAAACCTATTGAAATTAAAAACATTATTAAAAAGTTACCTAATAATAAAGCTCCAGGGGAAGATGGAATACCATCATTACTGCTAAAAAACCTCAATAATAACATGCTAAACATCCTAACAAACATATTTAACGCAATGCTAAATCTTGAATATTTTCCACATCAGTGGAAAATAGCTAAAATAATCTGTTTCCCCAAACCAGGTAAAGATCACAAAAACCCAGCTAACTACCGCCCCATAAGCCTACTAAGCATCATCTCTAAAGTCTTCGAAAAGCTAATTCACAACAGAATAAAATACACAATTTATAATAACTTAATAAATGAACAATTCGGGTTCAAACCCCAGCACTCAACCACACAACAGCTACTAAGAGTCACGGAACATATAACACAAGGTTTCCAACACCACCAAGGCACAGCTGCAGTTTTCCTAGACTATACACAAGCCTTTGACAAAGTACACCACCCATACCTCATATACAAACTAATAAAACTGCAACTACACCCTACATACATTAAAATCATAAACCAATACCTCACAAACAGAAAATTCTTCGTACACCTAGATGGAACGAACTCCCAGCTCAAAAACATACAGGCAGGCGTGCCACAAGGCAGTATTATCGGCCCGACCCTGTTTTTACAGTACATTAACGACATCCCACGTAACGCACGCACCCTCACAGCCATCTATGCCGACGACACAGCAATTCTTGCCAAAAGCAGAAACCCAGACCTAGCCACAGAACACCTACAACAACACCTACAACAACTCGAACCCTGGCTCACCAAATGGAAAATACAAGTCAACATACAGAAAACAAAGGCAGTACACTTTACACGCAGAACTCGCCGCCCCCAACAACAATTAACACTACTAAATCAAAACATAGAATGGGTCCCCAAACACAAATACCTAGGAGTCACACTAGACACAAGACTGAACCTACAAGAACACGTAAACCAAACACTGAAGAGAGCCAAACAGCAAATACTAACACTCTACCCACTCATACACAGCAAGAGCTCACTATCCAGAAAAAACGTACTACTAATCTACACCTCATTCATCAGACCTATCATTACATACGCTCTACCAGCAATAGGCTTTCTCTCCAGAACAAACATACACAAATATCAGTACATACAAAACTGGGCTCTAAAACTAGCAGTTAAAAACTACAACACAAGCATTGCAGATCTACACTCCACTACAAAAATACCCTACATACTAGACTTCGCCCTCGCCCAAACAACGAACTTTTACAACAAAACACAACAACATAACAACCCGTTAATCAGATCACTAGGCCAATACGAACCAGACCGTCACGACAAAATACATCGCTTACCCAAATACATATTCTTAATAAAAGACATACTACAAAACCCAGACTAAAATACACCAACACATAACACTACACGCCTAAACAGCTATACACACCCAACAAGATAAGGACCGTTTTTCCTCTGTAACCTTTGCCACGAACCAAAGACCGCTGAGGCGAGCAGATGCCCTCAATCTAAATTACTAGTGCCATAAACACCTGGTACACAAGAATAGGCACCCTATTCTAGCTCACAACCCAGCGTCAGGGCCCGATACAGTTAAGAAACATCGGGCGTGGTAAGAGCTTGGATGGGTCACCATCCGGACTCGGCCCCTGCCGCTGGACCACACTAATTTAGATATACTTCCACTCAGCCATGGCACTCTGTGAATTATGTTGCGTTCCGCCATATTACTACAAAACCGTTACCAAATTACAGTATAAAACTTCACCATCTTTCTTTTATTATTATTATTATTATTATTATTATTATTATTATTATTATTATTATTATTATTATTATCAACTCTCATATACCTATTATTCTTAAACATTATTTTCTACTACAGGCCAGGTGAGGAGCGCTACACAGCGCACCGGTACTGGCACCGCAATAGGCACCCCCTAGGGGGTGTCCAAACAGACATATGGTAATGTTAAGGTTATTGGTAACTAGATCTGACTGAGTATTTATGCATGTTTTGTGCCAATTAATACGTATAGACCGTGAAGCGTTTAACCAGTTGTGGATGTATAAATATAAGCGAGATATAAGACGTAACCTAGAAATTCAGGTCAATATGTATACCAACCATGGCCAGTATGATAATAATATGGTAAAGAAGTGTTTGATATTACGAAGTTGCAGTGTATAAAGAATAGTCAGGTTATTGAATACTGCGTCCGTAACACAGGGGTTATGTTAGTGGAATTGAGTGATGATATATTTTAAATATGAATATATATATATTTACAGAGGAAATGAAATGTTAATGTGGCATGTTATATGTAGAATGAGGAAACATGCTTCTGTTCGTTATTGAAGAATGGGATAGATAATTAGAATGCGGATTCCTGTGTTACGTAATATATTTAGATTTTGGTTAGCACTGCAAGTAATGAATATAGGCCATGTTGAGTTGAATGCATGTTTCGATCCATGCTGTTTTTGTTTCGTTGTAACTTTCGGAAGAGGATATGGTGAGGTTACGTGTTTGTTACGTATTACGATATATATATCTTTAGGAGTATAATGAAATCTCGCACATTTACGTATTTGAAGGTCAGCATGTTAGCGCTTACACGAAGTACGGTCTGCTTTATCGAAACTATGGCACAGCGAAGAAATATTTGGGAGTATGTAAATATTTTAGCACATGACTTGCACTGTATGGCACGATTTTCGCAGATTAGAATGACGTACCGTCAAATCTATGGCACTCCGTACTAGATTTATTTGGTTTATGTTGTACAGATGGTGATGTACTGAATTAATCTATTCACTTGGGTTATGATAGGAATTTTTGGTAACTGTATGGGTGTTTTGATCCCATAATTAAAAAATGCGAATGCTTATCTCGTAACGTGGAAAGTCACAAACAAGAAGCCAAACGTATATATTTAAATTGTTGGTCAAATAGACCGAAAACCAAAATAAAACTTAACTTATGCCCCAAAGAAAATTCCAAACAACATTAAATGAAAGATATTCCACTCCTCCTTGATTTAATAAAGTTCTGATCCCTATTTGTCCCCTCATACGAATTTAATCATGGAAGATATGGTATAATTTGGTTATTATCAATTATGTAAACAAATGTATTGAAGATTTGGACGTTTTTCAAATATGTTTATTCCGGAATCCAAGCACTTTGAGGATGATACTTAAAATATTACGATTTTCCTTTCCTTATTGCCAATGAATATATATGATTCATTGTAATTATATATTAGCATGCTAATAAATTGTATATAGATTTGATTTTGCATTTATAATCCTTAAGTAGGTAGTAGTAGGATAGCATATGGAATTATTGAGCTAGCTTACGCTTAATATTAGGTGAGGATCTGATAACTTCTTTTAATATAAGGATATATTATAAATATTTCAACGGATGGCGACTCTTCAACGGAATCCGCGATTTAATTAATGCATATAGGAACAACGAAGCGAGTTTTACCCTGAGAAATGATTATATGCCATATGTTAGAACTTATGCTCGTAAATACAATTCCAGTTTGGAATCTTTGTGTGACTTGCGACCCAATACTTAGAATTAAGAGGCCGGAGTAATATTTACCTATGTGAATGCACAGGTAATACTTCAAAAACGTAAGACAGATATGCTGGTAAAGGTCGCAACTCAAAAATAAGGCATATATAAAATTGGTCGCCCAACGTGGCGCGACAACATAAGATAGTCGGGAAAGGTAACACTGATCATATGGTATAGTATATACCTGCCATATTGAAGTAGTACGAGTCTCACGAGAGAATATGAAAGCCAAAGTAGAGCGTCTTGGTCCAGGACCTTAGTTTCCCACAATCTCTAAAACGCTAGAGACGTATATTATTTTCGAGCCGCTGCACAGAACAGCAGTGGAAATGGGATAAAAAGTGTCCACACTACATACGACTCTGCCAAACGAATTTCGAATCTTCCGCTTTGAACTATAAAAAGTAAAATTATTCATTTAATACAACAGATTTATCATACAATCAAAGAACGCGAAGCTGATTATTGTGTCCAAAGCCATTATAATCAGCATCCTTACGATCAAAACGAAATTACTAAGTCTGTATTATGCTAGGATTGAGCCCAATGATCTCTTCTCTAAACCTCTCTTTAAGACAATAGAACATAATATTTTGTGAGATTACGACTGAACATTAAAAGGACAAAATTCCAGATGTTTCTCAGTGGAAGTACATATATCTCGTACCTTCAGCAGAAACCAAGTGAAGTCCAGTATAATGACCTTCAAAGTCTTACCAAAAAGTGCAAAGAAGCTTTCAACGTAAAATACACTATTCAGAATTTGTTGTACTTCAAATGCTTGAGAAAAATAATGAGAGTAGTGTCACCCAACGAACAGTCCAAAAAGTGTAACATTCCGTTTCAGTAAATGAGAGCTTGAGGGTCACGTATCTCAAAGTGAAAAAGGCATAAATGCCAATGAAAAGATAACTAAACACTCAACAGACTGGACTGTATGTTAGAAACATAACGAAGAAAGAACAGATAAGTCGAAAACATAACCACTACCCACACGCTTAATCTACAGCAATCCATGAAGTGCATGTCTCCAGCCTGAAGGCTATAAAGCAGTTTCGACAAGACTATGGAGCTCTGTTTTATACAAGACACCGGAAATATAACCACAACTGCCAGGTGAGAACCTCAGAACTTTACCACAAAACAACCTTGCTTCTCCACACGACATTCTTCGACGTAATTACATAAACCATACAATGACACAATGGAAAATGACTTGACTTAAAGTTACGCACGCCTACAGATGAACTGAATGATGATGATACGGAGGTGTGTTAACAGACATGGATACAAACCACAATTAAAAGGGAAAATTCATTACTATGGCTAGGCCTCAACCACAACTGTTAGGTTCCCTCAAATAAAAACAATATAAAGAGATGGAAGCAAGAATTCACATCACCAGTTTTATAAACTACTACTTTCAATACTTTAGAAAAGTCAGAGCAGAATAGCCCTAAATCGAGCCGAGTCCAATCTATACTGTCCTTACATAATTTTAGAGCGTCCGGTTAGCATGCAGGCTTTTGATCAAAGGGCTTCCTGGTTCGATTCTCGGTCATTTTAACCTCCATTGCTTAATTGCTCTGGCTCGGGGTCTCTCTCTCTCTCTCTCTCTCTCTCTCTCTCTCTCTCTCTCTCTCTCTCTCTCTGTATGTGTGTGTGTGGTGTGTCGTCTTTAATAATATAATTCATTATAGGTAGGATTATCTTCACAGACGCGCAGGTCGCCTGTGGACGTCAAACTCGACAGACCTGCTGCACCAGGCCTCTCCGAACACTATCGAAATGACGAAATGAGAGGAAACAGGTGAAGGAACGATTATTCGAAAAATGAGAGGAAAAGGAATAAAAGGAGGGTGGGAGACTCCCTAGACAATGTATGATCCAATACCACCGAACCAAAAGAAAACAAAATGTCCAAAGCACCCAAAACTGATTAACAATAACATGGCATTGACTTTTTTAAAACTGAAGTGTACTCTGTCTTTGCTAGTGCCATTCATCTCCACCAGATGGCACTACTGCTGTAATTGTACAAAAACTAAACCCTCAACGACGGGTACAATAGCTAGTTACACTACCTAAAGTACCCGTTCTTCGTACGGATTTATGAGGAAGGATTAAAGCTGTTAAATAAAGGGTGCTCGCAAGTATGTGCGCGTCAACAATACGCTTGTGTAGACAATATTTACGATCTTTTCATCGGGTACATAAATATATACGTCATGCCCACTCGATACTAGAGTACTTAAACAACTTGAAGGAGGAAGAAAAGAAGGTACAAACCATCCACAAATGAAAGTATCGGCAAAGAAAAGGAAGGAGCCATGAAAGGCGGGAAAATAAAGCCACTTTAATACTCGAATCCTCTATCACCGTCGGGGTCGGAAAGGAACAGGAGTTGGTGAAGGGAGGTCGCAAAGGAAGGATTAAAGGAGGAGCCTGACACAAGTACATACGTGGAATCCATGCCGGATTAAGCTAAGGGGCCCGTGGTCGTCACACCGCGCCTCACAATAAAATATTAGAAAAGATTTGATTATAAATAAAAAGGGAGATTGTAAAGAATATAACAATACAAATAAATGAATGAGAGATGCGAATTCTAAGACTACACAAAATGAAATGTAAAATCCATACCTGCTAAACACTATTACTGATATTGAAAAGAAACACGGAATATAAATATGACAATGACGCAAGATGACGAATTATAAACCCGCTAAATATGGATCCTAAACCTACACAATATTAAAAAGACAGAAACGCGGAATATAAATATAATACGATAATAATGAATTTCGTGGTTCCCCATTTTCTCATCAGGCAAATGCTGGGACTGTACTTTAATTAAGGTCACGGTCGCTCCCTTCCCACTCCTAGCCCTTTTCTATCCCACCGTCGCATAAGACCTATCTGTGTCGGTGCGACGTAAAGCCAACTGTAAAAAAGATAATAATGAAAATGGCTAATAAATAAACAGACAACAACAGTTCTCAAATAAGAGTAAGCACACTTAGCACTCTCAACAACACAACTGCAGCCTTCAAACGCTTTCCGTAGAACGGCGCGCTCCCTATTCTGTGCCCCATACTTCTGAACCGTATATCATTTTAGATTTAATCACAGCGTTGTATACATTTCTTTGTACCCTAAAATCAATATTAGGCATCCTGTTATCTAATATTCTTATACTAGCTAGGGCTGCTGTACCAATCAGTTTTGCTCTCTTGACGTGTTCCAACCAATTTCCATTTCCTGATATGATAATTCCTAAATATTCTAACTTATTAACTACTTCCAGATTTACTCCTTCAAGATACCATTTTTCCTTTTTTGCTAATTTGTCCCGTTTTTGCACACCATTACTCTAGTTTTCTGTGCGTTAATTTTCATATTCCACTCTTTACAGTACTTCTCGATACCATCAATACTTTTTTGCATTGCAACTGGCGTTAGTGTGAACAGGAGTATGTCGTCAGCAAAGACAAGACCAGGAATATCCTGATTTTCTAAACACGGCAGTGCTAATCTTTCCTCAACTTCAAATTCTAGTATATCGTTAATGAACAATAAAAATAAAATCGGTGACAATTTACATCCCTGTTTCAAACCCATTTTAGAAATAATATCTCCTACTACTACTCCTTCTTTGACTCTCACAGTACACTTTACTTCAGCATATATCTTTTCTATAGCCCTTATCATTTTACATGACACTCCTACTTGTCTCAATCTAGTAACGACTGCCCCCCCTGTTCACAGTATCGAATGCTTTTTCTAAATCTATTGATGTAATATAGAGCTTTCCACGTTTTTTCTTTACATATTTGTCAATAAGAGTTCTCACAATAAAAACATTATCTGGTGTTGTTCTCCCTCTTCTGAAGCCACTATGAAATTTCGAGAGGATTGAATATCTCTCTGCCCAGTTCCTTAGTCTATTTGCTAGTATACCCGTATATACTTTCCCCAATGTATCTAATAAGGTTATTCCCCTATAGTTTCCTGGATTTAATCTATCCCCTTTATTTTTGTACATAGGGCATATAATCCCCTCTTTCCAAGCTTTTGGAAATATCCCTTTCTCGAATATCTTATTGAATATCTTTGTCAAAATTTCCAACATGCCGCTTCGTTCTCCCACCTCTTTCCAAAATTCATATGTGATACCTGAAATAGCTCCTGAATTTCCCTTTTTGGCTCCTTGTAACAGGTTCCTTATTTCATGAGTCGAAATAGCCTCATCTAATTCAGGCAGAGTGACACTCAAACCCCTCGAAACAGTAATCCCCTCATGCTGAGCTCTCCATTTGTCTTCTTTATTTAATAATTTCTCGAAATACTGGACCCATGTACTATAACTTATATTGGTCCCCCCAGAGCCCGACTTCTTCTTGGTTATTTGATTTATTTTATCCCATACTTTCCTACTGTCATTGTCCTTACACTTTTTATTTATGTCTGCAGCCATCTTTTGTTGCCATTCCAACTTCGTCTTTCTTAACAATTCTCTGTATTCTTTCCTTTATTTACAAAATTCGTTTCTAGCTACATGACCACCATCCACCCTGTATCTCCTAAGTGCCTTCATAACTTGTGACTTTTTCTTTACACATTCTGTATTATACCATCCACCTCTTATCTGCGTTTTACTTAGATTTTGCCTCATACCTTTTCCTGCCATTCCTATTAAATTTTCTATCCTGGTTAGGGCTTCCTCCACTCTATTCTCTTCTATCAATTTTACAATACCTATTTTCCAAATCTCAAAATTTTCTCCATTGAAGTACTCTCTGAATTCATTTCCTAATTCTTATCTCCAACGATACCTAGCTATTTTCCTCTCCTGTACGCTATCGTAAACGATCTCTTGCGCTCCTCTCTTGAATAATTAATTTTATAGATACTGGCATATGATTTGCCTCTGCCCAATCCTTCTTTGGTTATGCTTTCCTTCATATCGTTGATTTGTTGGAACTGTGCTTCGAACATTTCTTTGGTCTGGTCAGCCTGAGAAGCATCGCGGACAACTTCCTTGATTTTCTCAATGTCCTCCCATGTCAATGGGCCTGGGTTCATCTCGACGCCTCCGATGACTAATAGAGTAGCCACTATAGCTGCCGCCATCAACAGTTCTGTCAGTCCTATTTCTTTATTAAATCCTGATTTACAGTCCGTCTTGATCCACTTGACCCGGTTGTGCCATCGCCCTATCACACTCCTATACTGCTGCACTGTTACGCCCATATTGCTTTCCCTGCACTTCCGCACCGTTACCACGCACGTCTGCTCACTAGCTCAGCTCAGCAAAGACTGCGCTCCCTATTCAGTTGAACGACTTTTTAAAATACAAATGATACCGAACGCGGTTTCACGTGATTTCACGTGATTTCTATTTACACGCAAAATGAGTAGGCTATTCATTAGTGAAGGCGGCCACAGCCAACAAACCAAAGAAAGCTGAATTTCCTCAAAAACCGTTAAAGATACGAAGAAAATGCATATGACGTTTCTTGTAGAAGATTTAATTTCAAGGCCACAAAGTGCACTTTATTTTTTTAATAAGGTCAACCGTTTACCTGTTATTTTAGATGACGTAAGGCAAAAATTGCTCAAATTTGGTGGGATATGCCCCTGTAAACTCCCACTAGTTTGAAACGGATGGACTTGGCGTGTATGTTGGATACCAATCCGACATTCGTCTGAAGTTGAAAGGGGTAAGATACACTATTATCTTTCAGAAAGACCGTGAGTGGGATTCGAACCTTCTTCGCTTCATAGTCTTCTTGATGAGCATGAGTTCACTCCAAACGTCCACGCGGTGAATAAACAAGCCCACGCCGAGATCACCTGAAATTACTTGAAACCTAGTTAGATTCAACCGTTTTCTAAATAAGTTCAACACTGAAGTAATCTACAAGAATAAATCACAAAACTACCGTAGTTCGACCGAGCGAGTGGCTCCGGGAGATAATGGGTTCGAACCACACTGTCGGCAGAACTGAAAATGCTGGGGCTTTATCTTAGAGCCACGGTCGTTTCCTTCCCACACCTATTCCTTTTCTATCCCATCGTCGCCATAAGACCTATCTATGCCGGTGTAACGTATAAAAAATATTTTGTAGAACTGGAATATTTACGCAATACTTTCCTAAAAGTTGCACAAATTTCACACTTAACCAAATTATTCTCTATTAATTGTAATGGCGAAAAACATGTTAATTTCAAGTTTGTATATTGAACTGTTAAGAGATCTGGAAAAGTAATTCACGTTACCTCTTCAAAACGTAAGTGCTGTTCTGCGTCTTGTTTCCGAATAAAGTACTGAGAGCAGTGAGCATGGCAAGCAGAAACAAAAATTATTTCAAAACGATAAAATATGTAACAGGACAAAATTCCGGTACTTTATTGTCTCTTAAAGTCGATTGTAGTTGAGGAGGTGACTGGACTGGAGTTGGTTCCCAAACTGTCGAAGGGTCAGTACAGGAGTAAATTTTCCTTCCCATTTTTAACTGACTGAGGACTGTCTACTGCTGCTACAGTATATATATGGTGAAAAATGCCGTTACACAGTTTCAAAATTAATTCCCAAGTTTCGCGGTTAAGTAAATAAATTATACATTCAAATGAAAAAGCTGCGACAACACTGATATTATATTTCTTTGCCTAGCCCTTGCTGATGATGGTGATCCTTGCAGATGACTTCCCAATAGCAGTGTAACAAATAGAAGTACTACAAAACGCATCTAATACGACAGGCCTGAATATCTCATTTGAAAACACAATGACTATAAATTCAGCTGATAAGACTCTATCCGCAAGATTGAAACGGTGTTTGGAAGTATCCGGAGGACTGAGAAATTTAAGTACCTGGTGAGATCCTTACTCCCCATGGCAATGAAAAAAGAATCGCCAGGAGAAAGAGCAAGGAGGATAGAAATGGCTTTGTGATACCTACAGGTCCAGATCGATCTCCTTCCAGGCAAAACTGAGGGACTACTGCACGTCAGACCAGAATGCCTCTATGCTACAGACGCACTAACCAAAATAGACAATCCCATCATTGACAGAAAGTAAAGGAAGTTTCTCAGGAACAATTTAGGACCCAAGAAAGTGTTGGAGGGTTTTACATTCCATCTGATATCCAACAGGGAACTGTATAAGAATATATATATATTTGCTTTTAAGTCGCACCGACACTGATAAGTCTTATGGCAACGATGGGATAGGAAAGGCCAAGGAGTTGGAAGGAAGCGGCCGTGGCCTTAATTAACGTACAGCCTATTTCCTGAGAGAATATTACCACCACAATCAGAAAGAGGAGGCTGGCCTTTTGAGGACATCTAAAGAAAATGAACCCGAATAGATGGGCGTATAGAATACTCGCCCTTCAGGAAGAAAACTGAAAACTCATCTCCTTTGGCGTAAAAATGTGATCGATTATAGTTTAAAAGTGAACTCACCCTGTTCCGGCATCTTTCGAAAATATGGGAAATAATATTACTATCTCTAATGATGATGAATATTAAGAACTCTAAATAATTCAAGGGCTAAAATTAACGGGAACCAACTCGAGCTGCGGAAGTTCGGCTTCGGAACCAATTCCAGAAGTACAGGCGAGACATTAAACATACGGTATCTTTAATATTAAGGAGAGCAAGTATATAAATAGTGTATTCCTGGAATATTTGTATATTTGCAACTTTTGTAATGGGCAAGGTTACTCAAACTAAAACAAACGAATCAGCTGGTGTAAAATCTGCCAATATTTTAATCAATCTGGAATAATAATAATAATAATAATAATAATAATAATAATAATAATAATAATAATAATAATAATAATAATAATAATAATGCAACGCACTCCGCTGTCACGCAGTACACTGTACACATTGAAGCAGTCAGCCCATAGAACTACCACAGCGCTGTCCTTGGCTCACCGCGTAGGAATGACATAGCGTTGGCCCAGACCGGGGCGTGCGATGACGTCACGGGCTTCGTATGTTCGAGCCTTTCAAAGCCCATTGCAGTCTATTGCCGAAGCAGCTCATGGGCTGGGCCGCTCTGCAGGACTCTGGACGTATCGACACGCCGTCAGGCTCCCTTCAATTACCACCAGCGAATACGCAGGAATCGTAGCAAAAGGCACTTCACATCACGAGACCGGGGCGGTGCACCACTCTACAATGAAGCGTGGATCACTGCGCTGACCAGGACGACTCCTGACTCGAATTCGGCGGTCATCTGTATATCCAGTCAGAACCGTGACGCGTCGCTGAACACTACTCGTCGCCAATCCCCAAGCTGCCATGGTGCCCATTCCCGGTAGGAAGTTCAAACGAGCTCGGCGATGCTCATGTTGTAGTGGTAGCGTTGTAAAGGACGCCATAACGACAGATTCTGCTATGCTAGCCGTCTGGATATGGTACTGATGAACACAGGCGTATCCCCAGCTGCCATGACATGTCTCTGCTTGTTGCGCATCGACGCCCGCGGAGTGTTTACAGCCTGTCACACGATTCTCCTTGTTGGTAGTCCGCCGGGATCGCCCCGAGCCTTTTCGACGTGTGTACGTACCCTCACGTTCCCACCGCGTTCAACACCGACGCACGGTGTAGTCAGGAGGGCTCAAGTGGCGAATAATGCTTCGAAACATCCAACCTGCCTCTCTTTGTCCGAGGATGAAGCCGCTCTCAAACTCATCTAGCTGGTCAAAGGCTTGTCGAAGAATGTGCCGTCGGGAAGTGCTTCGTGTACGCTGAACTTAGCTCTGTGGCTCTAATTCTTCACTGATGCCTTATTCGGTGACTTGCACCTATAAATGAGGGAGGGACATGTACGTCCCATAGTAGCACCTTCGCGCAAGCTATCAGTTTTGGATGTCAGCCTATGACGAAACTGAGTGGCAACCTTCGCTGTACTCGCGCGATTCGATCATGGTGGGTACTTTAATTTTTGCAAATGAGTACTGTATATACAGTACACATTATTATTCACCTAAGATGTCACAGCAAAATAACTTCTAATCCATTACAGTTAACGCCATTTCTGTTTTCATTAATTAAGTGCAAATTTTAAATAATGGTTCAACAAATTTTGAACTTATTTTCACATTTCAATGGTAATAAGGAGCTCATGCAATGCAGTGCTGCGTTTTCCGGGGGATTATTAATAATGGAGTTATCGACACTAAGATTATCTTTTAATGGAATTGTAGTAATTTCTTACACTCGTATAAAAGTTCATAATATTACGACTTCAGCCATGTGATTAATTCAGCCATCGGGAAACTACTTTTTCAAACTATCAATACCGGGCGAGTTGACTGTGCGGTTAGGAGCGCGCAGCTGTGAGCTCGCATCCGGGAGATAGTGGGTTCGAACCCCACTGTCGGCAGCCCTGAAGATGCTTTTCCGTAGTTTCCCATTTTCACACCAGACAAATGCTGGGGCTGTACCTTAATTAAGGCCACGGCCGCTTCCTTCCCATTCCTAGGCCTTTCCTGCCTCATCGTCGTCATAAGACCTATCTGTGTCGGTGCGACGTAACGCAAATAGCAAACTATCAATGATACTTCAGTTTACATTTCTAGTGGCTAAGAACGGGCATAGGTCTAGCCGTATCAGAGCGCATTCTTGTTGTGATCACAGTCACAATACGTACAGGCATTTCTCGTAAATACAATGTAATATATGCCTTGGGTTTGCAAAGTGCTAATGACACTTGAAATAAAGACGGGATAGGGAGTTTTATGATTTTAAAAGAAATAACGTAAGAAATAACAGTGTACGTTACAAAGGAATGTACCTAAAACGTTATTGTCTGTGTTTTCAAAAACCATATTGAAAAATGAAGATAACATAGAAATACTATCCGCAATTACACTTACACGCAGCTTCCTCTCATATGGTGAAAGTAGTGGCAAAAGATCTGCAGAGGTCGACGCCACGAACAAATATATTTTTTTAAACAGCTCTTAATATAAAAACCTTTTTTTTTTTTCAATTTGCTTTAGCTTGCACCGACACAGGTAGGTCTTACGGCAACAATGGGATATGAAGTGGCCATGGCCTTAATTAAAGTACAGCCCGAAATGTGCATGGGGTGAAAATGGGAAACCATGTAAAACCACTTACAGGGCTTAGTGGGGTTCGAACCCACTATTCCTGAATGCAAGCTGACATCTACGTGATCTAAACCGCGCAGCCACTCGCTCAGTGAAAAACAAATTAATTATGTCTGACTTCATTGGTAATGATGGAACATCGGGAACATAATACAGTATGTTTAATTGGTATGACACTGACGGGAGTTTTGCATTTAGAGATGAAGTAAGCAACATGAGATAAAGCCGCTATGCTGATTTTTTACTCGTGGTCAATCGTTGCTTGGCTGTACAGTAGGTGGAATTATCGTAAAAACAATAGATTCAAATTCAAATTACATTAGCGATCCTCATACTGAAAACGAAAATTCACAACCGGTTTCCAGCCGGGTCAGAAATGGGACGAATGAAGCCCTCTCTAGCGGCAATGATTAATGTCTGACCACGGCCGACTGGATACCTCGCTGCGCTCCTTATACCGGCCTTGACAATCGCTTGTGAAGCCCATCATAAAGCTGTAATTGGAAAGTTTCACCATAATGCCGCTGGAGCGCTGGCCTACTACCCACTGACAGGAAGCTGTATACCGCAAATTGCCTCATTTCCAGTTTTATTTTTTGGTTTTGCTGTCGTAAATGTTGGCAATGTGTTTGCAATGAGGTGCTTGTTGGCTTGATAATGAGATCTGATAGTTATGCGCTAGTGAGTTTATTTTTTATTGTGTAGTGTGGTGATTATATTTTTTAAATTGTGTTTACAAATCTTGGAATTTGAGACATTATTGTGCACCTTTTCGTACTTAGAGCAGAAATTTTATGGAAACAAGAACAAAGTGATTTCTCGCTGTAACTTCGTCCTGAACAAGAATTTTAATTTATGTGCTAATTCGTTTTTTAATGGTGTGTTGATTTGCTTTTCTTTAACTGTGTTAGGAATATTCGAATATATATTGCTGTGTGCCTTTTTTGTATCCCGAACAGGAAAAAAAAAGCAAAGGGACACTATCATTTCACGAATTCTCTGTAGACCAGGACAAAACTACGGAGTGGATAAAAGCAGGTAACACTCTCGTCTTAGTTTTCCGTTTCTATGTCGGGTTTTTACCTTCGTTCTTTCTTTCTCTTTTCTTAGTCTGTTTACCCCTCCAGCGTTGGCTTTTCTCTCTGACTCAGTGAAGGATCCCACCTCTACCACCTCAAGGGTAGTATCCTGGAGCGTGAGACTGCGGGTCGGGGGATACAACTGGGAAGGATGACCAGTACCTCGCCCAGGCGGCCGCAACTTCTATGCTGAACAGGGGCCTTGTGTTGGGGATGGGAAGATTGGAAGACATATCCAAGGAAGAGGGAAGGAAGCAGCCGTGGCCTTAAGTTAGTTACCATCCCGGCATTTGCTTGGAGGAGAAGTGGGAAACTATGGAAAACCACTTCGAGGATGTGTGATGTGGAAATCGATACCACCCTCTATACAGTTGACCTCCCAAGGCTGAGTGGACCCCGTTTCAGCCTTCGTACCACTTTTGAAATTTCGTGGCAGGGCCAGGAATCGAACTCGGGCCTCCGTGAGTGGCCGCTAATCACGCTAATCAGGTATTTTTACCCATGAATTTTCTTTCATAGAATAATCCTTTAGGCGGTGTCGTATTTGCCATATGACAGCAACACAACACATTTTTGTTCAAGATAATCTGAACTTTAACATTTAAACATTGACAAGTAAGAATCACTACTGCTATGACGGTAAGGCCAACGTATGAAATGTTGTTACCTGAGCAATGGGGCCGATGACCTAGATGTTAGGTCCCTTTAGACAACAAGCATCATCATCATCGAGCAGAGAAAAGTTTACATTTTATTTACTCAAAATACTTTTCTCTCACTGAATTTTTATTTAAAATTCTTCTTCTTCTTTCGCTATTTGTTTTACGTCGCACTGGCACAGATAGGTCTTATGACGCCGGTGGAATAGGAAAGGGCTAGCAGTGGGAAGGAATCGGCCGTGGCCTTAATTGAGGTACAGCCTGATGTGAAAATGGGAAACCACGGAAAACCACCTCCAGAGCTGCCGACAGTGGGGTTCGAACCCACTATCTCCTGGATGCAAGCTCACAACTCACAGCTCCACGCCGCGCGGCCAACTTGTTCCACCCTACTGCATTTCAAGTAAAATTTATTTTCTGAATTTAGCATGGCCAGCTTGCCCGGTATTTAATATTCTAGTGGATGGTATGAATGAAATGTAATCTGAAACTATATATATTGAAATTAACATTTAAACATGTTTGAGTCAAAATATTTATGTTCTGCATACAACGAATATGGAAAAAGTAAGACTTTTATATTTTATCCAGCCCCCTTCCTGAGAGCAGCGCTTGAAGAATTTTAAAACTCAAATTGAACAATGACTCTTAATATCAATATTAACATCAGAAGACAAAAGTATTGTGGTAAGTTCTGCTATGTATCTAAATGCCATGATAATAAAAACGATTACTATTATTCCTCACAATTAAGGAACGTCAGTTGGACTACTCCATCATCCGCAGTTTCATTTCACGACGTTGTTTTGGCACATATCAATGAAAGTAGCCTTAAGGATTAATCATTTTAACAATATTAGTCAATGTAAGATACTGTTTTATTTCCTAAATTAAGATACATCGGCAATCAGAGTCAATATCAGAACGTCAGCTGGACTAAGTCATCTCCCCGCAGTTTCATTTCACGACATCATTTTGGTAAATATCAACGGAAGTAACCTTTAAGATTAATCATTTTAACAGTACTAACCCATATAATATTCTCCATAGCTTTAAATTACGATAAATCGGCAACCAAAGTCAATATATTTTCCATAAAGAAGTATGCATTTCTACCGCAAATAGGTCGGCCGCCAGCGCCACGTGTCGAGTTGTGTAACTACTCCGATTACAGTGCGTAGACCCGATTGTCAAGGCCGGTAAGGAGCTAGCTAGAGCGACGCATCAAGTCGGCCGTGGTCTGACAGACGAAATGAAATGATATAGGAGAGTGTTGCTGGAATGAAAGATGACAGGGAAAACCGGAGTACCCGGACAAAAACCTGCCCCGCCTCCGCTTTGTCCAGCACAAATCGCACATGGATTGACCGGGATTTGAACCACGGAACCCAGCTGTGAGAGGCCAACGAGCTGCCGCCTGAGCCACGGAGGCTTCTGATCCTCATACTCTTCTCTTTTCTTCTTTTTCTACCGCTTTTCCCCACATATGTGGGGTCGCGGGTGCGAACTGTGTCGCACATGTGGATTTGGCCCTTTTCACGGCCGGATGGCCTTCCTGACGCCAACCCTATATGAAGGGATGTAATCACTATTGCGTATTTTTGTGGTGGTTGGTAGTGTATTGTCTGAATATAAAGAGGAAAGTGTTGAGACAAACACCCAGTCCCCGGACCAGAAGAATTAATCAGGGATGATTAAAATCCCCGACCCAGCCGGGAATCGAATCCGGGACGCACTGAACCGAAGACCTCAACGCTAACCATTCAGCCAATTAGTCGGACCTTCTGATCCTCATACTAATGTTTCTATTTTATTATGTGTTCGAAATGTTGACCAACAATGGCAATACATATTTGCAATATTTTCTCGAGAGATGATGCCACAGATCGAAAGGTTTCCCTCGATATTGCAGCACATGCTGCGCTGATACACTTTCTTTTTGTTATTTTAAAAACATGTATCCCCTTATCCCGTCTTCAGTTCGTCTATCATAAACACAAAGTAAACTAAAAGGGTACATGACATTATATTTACGAGACACGCTTGTTCGTATTGTAGAGTACCAATTGTGTGGCTCAGATCACGAGGAAACAGCTTGTGTTTGTGAACGCCGTCTGATACGGCAAGATCAGTGCCTACTCTCAGTCATTAGAAATGCAAATGGAGATAATACTGATATTTCAATATTAACTGTCCAATGTGTGAATTAATTACATGTCTGTAGTCATAACAGCACGAGCTTTTCTGTTAGTGTAAGAAATTATAATTTCATTTTTTGTAGTGGGTGTCGACATCTTCGTTATTAAAAATCTCACGGAAAAACGCAGCACAGCTTTTACGATCCCCTTAATGCCGTTTAAGAATCTGAAAACAGAATATCGATATATTTCATGGATTAGAAGTTATTTCTGGGTAACTTCTACGATGAATAACCCTGTGTATATTACATGCTGTCTTATTTTTAAACTATTACTCAACAACGAAGATTAAAATGAACATTAAAATCGAAATGAAAATAAATGTAACGTCTCCTGTTTCATTTACTGTTGAAAATTATCAACTTATATGGAGCAACAATTTATTTAGTTTTATGCAGCGCTACTAAACCGGTCAGATGAGAAAAAAAAGCTGAGTTTCATGAAGGGACGAAAGGGCAGGGTCAGTCCGATGATTATCATTAGCGTGGACCGCCGGCTAATGGTGATGGCCGCCACATAATAGCGGGTGGATTGGCCGACAGGCCGCGCACCCTCCCCACCTTGAAGTCTGCTAGTTCCCTGCCCTTCCTGCAGTTCATGTCGCGAGGCGGATCCCGGGAGCATTGCACTCCTCTACAGAACACAGATATTGGAAATTAAGATTTTGTGGCCCACAGAGAAACAAAATCCAGTTTGAGTCGGACCGATTTATTGTTTATAAATTTGTGATTCGGAATACTTCTTCAATTAAGATCTCTGATATTCGGCATGAAAACAATTTAACTGTAATACCTCACTCCTGTAGCCATTTTATATTAATAAGGGAAACATTCCCACTCTTCACTGCCATTCCCATTCTTCCCTGTTCATTTCACTAACAAAGTTTATAAATCTAGTCCCACTGGGTTTTTTTTTCATTCGTGACGATACGTAAAATATGATCGTTAATGCCTTCAGAAATACAATGGTATGTGCAAATGTGACCAAATATCATGGGATACACGGAGAATAATGCTTAGGCTTCCTTACCAGGAAGAGAGACATTGGTTATGTAACTCGATTTTAACAGACGGCGTAAGTAATATTTTGATAAACGTTTCGACATCCAGTAGGTTGCAGGAAAGATGGAATGAGCTAAAAAACATCTAATGTTAAACTACCGTCTATCTTTTAACAACTCATAGGTTTTTGACTCGTTTTTTTGGTCTAGCTGCATCATGGATAACAATTCTCAGAATTTACTTAATAAAAACTATCTGATAAACTCTTATGTTGTGATATGTGCGCTAGTAAGTAGGCCTACACTTTTTATTAATAGAGAAAAAAAAAGAGACGAGAACCACCGCTGTCAATTTGAAAACTTAAAATGAACTACGTAAACAAATGATATGGAATTTGCCAACTAGGCGATGAAATGAAATGTCGTATGGCTTTTAGTGCCGGGATATCCCAGGATGAGTTCGGCTCGCCAGGTGCAGGTCTTTCTATTTGACTCCCGTAGGCGACCTGCGCGTCGTGAAGAGGATGAAATGATAATGAAGACGACACATACACCCAGCCCCCGTGCCATTGGAATTAACCAATTAAGGTTAAAATCCCCGACCCGGCCGGGAATCGAACCCGGGACCCTCTGAACCGAAGGCCAGTACGCTGACCGTTCAGCCAACGAGTCGGACAACTAGGCGATAGCCCTTGTAGATGATTGATTGATTGAATTGATTGATTGATTGATTGATTGATTGATTGATTGATTGATTGATTGATTGATTGATTGATTGATTGATTGATTGATTGATTGATTGATCAACTACAGTTGAATGAGGAAACAATACTTTCACGAATAGCTGACTCTGACTTCCGAATCCATGGTTAGTAGCCATGATAATCAGTGATTAAATGCTTGAACATGAATGTCATGGTCAGTTTTAGGATATATTGACGACGCATGACAGTTCGATGATTATTAACTAACAGAGTTGAGGGATATAAGTTAACAGCCTCATGACAATAGACTACCGAATTCTAAACTCTCGAAGGGAGGGTTCACCGGAAAATAAGATATGGCTCAGTACCGAAAAATTTAAGTGAATCAGATCGTACAAAACAAGAACTGATCATGAAATCTAGGCAGGAAAGAGAGAATTCTGACACCATCACGAACAATATCAGGCTCACCTCAAGGTACCCGTTGGCATCGTAATCACTGACACAGGACCTCCAGTTCCACGTGGAATACGAAACATAGGGACGCGACATTTCAGTTTAAAAATTCAAAATGCATTGGGAGGGATTCGGAAAGAATGACGGTAGCAAAAAGGCAAATGGAAAGACCAGAAAATTATTATGTTCCATAGACAATGAAGATGTTGGCAATAGAAAGGATATGAGCATAAAAGACATGTAGGCCTCGAAAACATAATACCGTCAGGGTCAGAAGACGAAAAAAGATTGCCCAGGGGATCGGAGAGGAGAGATGAAGTCGATAAACACGGTACAAGAAAGCAGAAGCAATGCAAGACTTCCTGGTAGCCACTCAACGTTCCTAAGCTGAAAAGTCCCGGGAGCAGGGGGAAGAGAATAGGATACCCGTTTTCAGGATAAACGATGTCAACGCCGGGATTCGAATCTCGGATCTACGAATGGTGTTTATTTTTGGATCCATAAGGGATCGATTTAACCGCTTGAAGAGATAAACGGGAGGAAATTGTATGCATGCAAATAAAGGCGAAAATGACGAAATATAAGACAGAAATAATGTACATCGATTGACTTCAGTATGTAAAGGGCTGTTATCATGATATAGGCATAGCTAAAGTGGGAGACATGCAGAACCAAATCAATCTCTCACAAGAGCTTCGACGTAATATATTCTGAAACAAATCAGATTAAATAACATGTTGGGCGATGAAAGCGGCCCAAGCCATGTTCCACTACAAATTGTGTTCAAAAACAGTAAAAGCAAATCATTTCTTTCAGTGATATCAATGGAAAATGAGTCGCATTCGAATTGTCTAGATTTAGTAATGTATGTTAAAGTGACGAGTACCATTAAATTTCACTGAATGTAATAACTCACTCCAGAGTTATGTAATCTTAACATATTAAGAATGGGTTGCAAAAGGATTATCGGTGCCATGGTTAATGAAATAACACGAATGATACTGCTTCCGCAGTCCGTCATTACAGCTTATCTACATTCTGTCAAACCTACATACGTATCAAACTGTACCGTGCTCGCAATTTCTACGAGCATAATTATTATTTTAAAACAAGGAAGTTAAGCCTTAGATACCAGCACGATATTTCTTTCTGGTCTGTGATAAATAATAGCACTATTTTAATGAAAGTTATTGGAACGAAATACAGCTAGACTGAAACATTCTAATTCGATTAATGTTATACTTATTTTAAAAAATTCGAAAGAAGGTTGTCTAGATTTACCAGCCGTCAGCTTATCTCAGTTTAATGGTACTATTTCTTCTCGACAAGTGATTAGGCTGAATGTATTCCACTACTGCGCCCCTCCGGTCCACCAATTATTTCACTCAAGAGTCAACGACTGTTGATCTAACTCAAGGTAACAATCTTATACGGGCAGAATGCTTCCTGAAGATGATGACATTCTCAAAATAGTTTAATTGCTGTAAATCCAACGGTCTGAATATATTTTAATGCAAGAAATTGTAACTAGGAAAATAGTGCAATACATTGTTATTTTGTGATATTAGGGCTTTTGATATCTTTGGTCGACAGTCTTTCAGATATTGATCCAAAAGTCAAGTATAATGTTAAAATGTAGCAGTAGGGAGACTGTGTGAGAACTATTGTTGTCGGGTCTCTAGTAAAGCGTGTCAATGTTTAGGACTAAGATTACAGTAGGTAGGTTGTTCCGTGACTTCATAAAACGCACTACCCAATCGTACCGGAGAGAGTGACAGTGTGTGCGCAGGAAATATACCTGATTATTCGAGAGTACAATAAAGAGGATCGTCTAAAACGGGCGAGGATAACAATATTTTAAAGACTTGTCAGGTGAATTGAACAAGGCATATATACAGGAAATTACGCGTGGATTATGATAGAATGGTACTTCAAATTTATTTGCGCTACTAACACAAGTATTACTACAACTAATCAGTCGGGGGGGGGGAATGTTTTTAATACAATATCTAACAAATTAATATATTTTCAGGGTAACTTATTTTTTACAATTGGATATATGTCGCACCGACACAGGTAGGTCTTATGGCGACGGTGGGGCAGGAAAAGGCTAGGAGTGGGAAGGAAACGGTTATGGACTTAATTAAGGTACAACCCCAGCATTTTCCTGGTGTTAAAATGGGAGACCACGGAAAACCATCTTCAGGGCTGCCGACAGTGCGGTTCGAACCTACTATCTCCAGAATGCAAGCTCACGGCTGCGCGCCCCTAATCGCACGGCCAACTCGCTCGGTTTCTGGGTAATCCAAACTGATTCAGAACAAGAAACTACCCAATTGAAGTGCAAGGAGAATTCCGACTTTAAATCAGAAGTCATAAATAATGTACATGTAGCAATCAACACGAGTTCCTCGAACGATTCAAGTGGTAATACTTCATGTCTTTAGAAAATGCCAGCAGAGAAAGTCAGAACGAACTGCGCAGATCAAAGCGGCGGGTTGCTAATGTAGCGAATAAAGAAAGGAAAGAGGGGGGAAAAATGAGGAGGAGGACAGCAGAAATCACGGTGCCCAGGTGGCGTTTAAGTATGCGAGGCTACACCCAAATGGAGCTGTCTATTAGACTCAGAAGACAGATTAGGAATCAATACTCTGGAAGAGTTGAGTTTCCGCTTCATTCACTCCCACAACATGATGTAGTTTCCCAGCGGTGAGAGTCAAGGCCCACGGGTCTGTGCCTGCCCTCGGGCCAGCGCAGCATCTTCCTCCCCACTCCCTACCAGTGCTCGAGTTGAACTCCTGCGGCGAGTCGACCGTGGGAACGGCACGGGTCACGATCTGAGGCGATGCGGATCTGTATAGTGCCACCAAGATAGCATAACCGCCCCCCTTCCCTTCTCCATCAAACAATTCTAAATATATTTTATGTATTTCATTCGCGGCGGTAAAAAAAAAAAAAAAGATTTGAACACATCAACTACAAAAATAAGAAATTCTAAAAGAAATTTGCACTTCGGAGGCAGAGAAAAAATTGTACCATACAAGCAGTTAATAACCATGCTCATGATAACATGTTCTCCGAAATAGGGCGATGAGTCAATAATAATAATAATAATAATAATAATAATAATAATAATAATAATAATAATAATTTCCACAGGCATTAGGTTATCAGAGTTTTTCCTTTCCCTATGTTGTTTCTGACGTTATTCAAATTTCAAGTTTCCGCCAGGAAAAGTTGTCACATTCAATACCATGAGCCTAACTGATGAAAAAGAAAAGAAAAAATAATAAACACACGCCGACTATGGACTTAGCCAGGCCAGTATTTAAATAACTCAAATAAAAATTGCTCAAATAATAGAGAAATATTGGGTGAGATCAAATGTTGACACGTTTTGATACATCTAAGAATATGAACCATTGTATAGAATATATTACTGAATAAAATACCAATAGTTCGTATTTAGAATATAACGTGTCTCCTAGTAGAAATAATCCCACATCAAAGTTGTGTTATTTTTTCACAGTACGTCTATTTAACATCTTTTAACTCTTTACAGCAGTATAAACACTAAAAATTATCTCCAATTTGGTGTTGAGGATGACCAGGAGAAGACTGGGGTTATCAACAAATTACAAAGTAAAATTTGTTGTTATTATTGTTGTTGTTGTCGTCGTCGAAAAACATCCTTCTTCGTCTTCTTTGAGAAACTTGAGACATCGTGGTCAATGAAACCAGAACTTAGTTCGTGTAATAAATGGCTGATGAGACGTCTGGCTGCAATGAGTGTATTGGTATGTATTTAGGTAACTGGAGCTGGAATTGAGTAAATGTTGAGTATCATCAGCTATTCGCCCCCGGGCTGAAGTAGGAAATCATAGAAAACAATTTCCAGGATGTCCAAGAGTTGATTTAACTCACTCATATTCTCAATTGTGTTACCAAAGACTAAGAGTATTCGGTACCATTAAATACTCTTAATTTCGTGGCAGAACGGGAAATCGAATAGGGCCCAACGGGGTACACAGCTTCTTCCTAAACCCTCAAGATCACAGCGGTGAACTACTGAAACGCGAACAGCCTGCTGCCAAATATTCTCGTTCTTCCAGCAAACCAAGCAAAACGCTGTGTGCGACCAACAGTCAAGGATTAGAAAGAAAAAAGGAGACTGTATCATATCTTTGTAAGACAGAATTAAGATACAGTAAAACCTGTCTAAACGGAATTGCTAGGGACTAGAAAATATTTCCGTTTTATGTAGGATTGATCAACAGTTGATGCTTACTGTGCTCATGCATCGAAAAACAGAATGTGCAGAGTTTTCTTTGGTACAAACAAACGTTTCACTGCGTGTAAGTACTGTACTGCTGTATACGATTAACTTTAATGTTTACCTCCGCCCGAGGACAAAAAATACACAATGCACATAGATGTATGGTTTCAAAACATAACACTTAAAATATAATTTAAACAATTGTGAAATTAAACATTAAAAATTTAGAAAATTCTAAAAGAAGAATTTGTGAAATTTAAATTTAAAAATCTAAAACCAATTACAGTGATTAGTGGGACCTGTAATCTGTAATCTATATATATAAAATAAGAGTTTTGTCTGTACATTGCTCAGAATTTGAAAAGAATGGTATTTCTGTATCAGTCATGTCCATAGTAACAAGGAAATGCATTTTTACTTTTCCGTAATGTCTGTCTGTCTGTCTGTCTGTCTGTCTGTCTGTCTGTCTGTCTGTCTGTCTGTCTGTCTGTCTGTCTGTCTGTCTGTATGTATGTATGTACACGCATCACGAGAAAACGGTTGAAGAGAATTTAATGAAAATCGGTATGTGAAGTCCGGGTATTAGCCGCTACAATCTAGGCTATAAATCATTTTACTCACGCTGAGTGAAATGGTAGTTTAGGGGAAGGCCTAAAATTTAATTCTTAAATATTTATATTATTAGTGGTCCTATCGATAAATATTGCATAACTAAAGTCATATAGAATTAAATTTCCGATCATTTATGCCATACATTGTTACCATACCATACGCCGAGCCACGAGAATATGGGTTAACATAATTTAATGAAAGTCGGTATATAGAGTCGGGGAATAACAAACTACAGTCTAAGTTAAAAACAACTTTATTCGCCCTGCATGAAATTGTAGTTTAGGGGAAGCCGCCTAAAACTTAATTTTTAAGTACCTATGTTACTGGTCCTATCGAAAAGTGCTACTTAACAAAAGTTATAGAGAATACAATTTCCGACCATTTATGTTTTATTCAACCGACTATGATAAGAGTGGTATTTCAGAGTCGGAAGGAAACTAAATGTGAAGGCGTACAATATTGATCAACAATAACATTACATTGACCATTGTTTGTGGTGATGTTCTTTGTCTCTTATGCTGCCGCTCAACTCCGATAGATGGGATTACTGCTGCGTACCGAGTATAACAGCCTGACTGAATATTGGCGAAAATAGCCGGGGACTTAGAAAACTTTCTTCCTTAGCAGGCCATTCCTCTGGTTCATACATTTTCTGATACCGTACTGCTGATACGTAATACACTGGTTCATCATAGTATTCCAGCTATCCGATCCCTACTCTGACGCGCTGCTTTGAATGAGCAGTGTGCTCTCTCAAGGCAGAGGATCACTTAGTAGTAGTAGTATGACCTGGTCTAGAATTACCCCCCTCCTCCCCGAAAAAAGACTAAGAGTGTTCACGGATCATGGCTGCCTGAGGCCTAGTCATTCCAGTTCTGGAAGTTTGGACTGTTATATTGGCAGCATAGTACTGTTCTTTAAAAGTGAGAAAATGTGTGGTTTTTCATTTGATTGAGTATTTAATGTGAAATCATTGCTTTTACTCGCGCAGTTGTAATGCCCTATGTTCATTTCAGTTGGGAAAACCACTAAGACAATCTTTCTGAGGATGTAAAGAGGCAGGTGGAGAGTGAGTGTCTGTCATTACAATGCAATTCCCCAACCTGATTGAAACTGATGGTGGGAAAGCGGGCTTACCATTACAATGAAAATTCCCTAATGCAGTCGTCATATGAGAAAAGACGTTTGGTGATTTCTCCGTCGCGTTTCTAGGGTAACGTTAAGAGCTAAGCAATTTAATACAGTCTTGCTCACAACGAGTACTCTACCTAACCTATTGTTCTGTATACAATGTAGAATTCCGTAGCGAAGCACGGGTACATCAGCTAGTTACAGTATAAGAACAATAAGAATGGTAGAACTCCTTGCTTGCCGTTTCTATTGTACGTATTAGGCCTACATGGTACATTACACTGACAGAAGTCCTGTTTTATTCAGAGATTTTCCCCCTTGCGGAACAGGAATGTCTGCCTGCTTCCGCATTCGACAGGTTCCGTTTGAGGCTGTATGAAGTGCCATGCAGCTTCATGGGACTACATAAAAAATCCGATTAAGGCAGGTTTCCGGTTTATTCAGGGGTCCAATCTATACAGGTTTACTGTTAATTTGTTATCTTCAAAGAAACAGTCCAGCTCGTTGGCTGAATGGTCAGCGTACTGGCCTTCGGTTCTGAGGGTCCCGGGTTCGATTCCCGGCCGGGTCGGGGATTTTAATCGCTTGTGATTAATTCTTCTGGCTCGGGGACTGGGTGTATGTGTCCGTCCCAACACTCTTCGCATCATATTCAGGCAACATACTACACTACCAACCACCACAGAAACACGCAATAGCGATTACATCCCTCCATACAGGGTTGGCGTTGGGAAGGGCATCCGGCCGTAAAACAGGGCCAAATCCACATGTGCGACGCAGTTCGCACCCGCGACCCCACAGGTGTGGGAAACAGCGGTAGAAAAAGAAGAAGAAGAAGAAGAAGAAGAAGAAAGAAAGAAAGAAAGAAAGAAAGAAAGAAAGAAAGAAAGAAAGAAAGAAAGAAACAGACTTCACTATCACACGATTAAATAAATATTCACAGCCGAGTAAAATAAAGATTTAATGAAAATAATTCGAAAACATTTTTATGAAACTAAATTGTAGTATACATATTAGTTTTGTAGGGAATCGAACGCGAGACTTCCGAATCACAATCCAATATGCTTAATCTTGAGTCACTGTTATTAGTGATGAGATGACATTACAATATTGAATCAATATATTGTGAAGCCAACATGCAATACAGTCATATTTTTCGCAAGTGTCACGCTAGCGTCTGAAATAAATGGAGCTTATATAAACTCTTGTATAAAGTATGGTATATTCCTTAGAATGTAAAATATACTTTCTTTACCCCCACATGCATTTCTTTCTGGTGCCTTAAAATCACACTAACACATCGACGACGCCGAAGATGGGGTAGGGCTAGGATTGGGAAAGTAGTAGACGTGGCTTTAATTAAAGTAACGCCTGGTGTGAAATTGGAAAACTACGGAAAACCATCTTCTGGGTCACCTACGGTGGGATTCGAACCCGTCATCTGAATGCAAGCTCAGAACTACACGATCCGAACGGCGCGACCAACTCTCCATGCAATTTTCATCTTAAAAGACCGTGCTGAACAGTTGAAACTCCGATATCAATACAAATGATATCAGGCGTAAGTATAGTAAAAGAAGACAATTTTAATATTTTGTTCCAATGGCTAGACGCTACGTCCCTTATTCTCAGTCACTATTAGGGTACGAACAGACATAGTATTTAGGATGGTACATTTCATAACAGGAAACACAACACAAGACGTGTCTACACCAGGAACACTTCATAAAAGAAAAGTTTCCACAGTTACATTTCTTCGATCGAAAATCCGTAGGAAAATACACTTCACTCGGGTTCATTAACACCGTTCATTCAGGAAGTGACTTTGAAGTGAACCATACGGACCTTATCATGTCATGAAACACTGGAGATGATAATAGTTGTCAACAAGTGAATGAATTTTCACGATATCGTTCCTTTCACTAACCTGTTCTGTTTCTTGTAATAAATACTGGCTATACTGTAGCTTATTTATGATGAGCTTCACTTGTCTACCAAAGTACACATGCGTGGTTGGCAAAAGGGAACAAGTGCAACCGGGTGAGATTATTTCCACTGGCTTTGTACGTTCGCCACACACGTCAATGAATTCCTCATGGAAAATAAGTAGGATTTGTTTGTATTCACTAAGAATAAAATATGAAAAGGAATTTATTTTTCCAATATACACCTTCAGTACGTTTTCTAAAAGGAAAAAAATGTGGAATTTAATTTGCCCGATTTTGAAGCTGTTACACACCCGTTCTTATATTCGTCTGATAATTGAATCATTATTTTAATGTGCAGTCCAAAAGATCCTTTTGGTTCCTGCAAGGTATAAGAATGTGTAATTTTATTTGCTTCGACTACTGTATCTTATTCCCTATATGGGTTGGAGTATGCTTTACATTTGCTCTATATTCACAGACAGTCTGATCCGAATTAATTACATAATGTATATTACCGTATATTCTGAGATTTGTGAAGCGACACATTTTTGGAACCTATCCGCAGAATTTAAGGCGCAATACTTTGCGTTGACGTATTCTGTGCTATTTTTAAAAGGACTTCTGCCGCTCATCCAAAGCCGTGAATCTGAATTCAGACAATGAAAACTGTGACGTTGCCGCGCTAAAGGCCTATTGGAGAAGTGTATATGTGAATTGCATGTTTATGTTTTCTTGCTTCCATACATCGTTTGAATGTCAATTTAGAAAGTCTGTCGAGTTTGTCCAACCGTGTTCCACCATTTTAATGTATTTTTCCCACGCCTTTAATTGAGGAGTGCAAGACGGTTTACCGTGGTTTCCCATTTTCACACCAAGCTGTACTTTAATTAAGGCTACGGCCGATTTCCACCTTAAGAAAGTTATGGGAAAAGCACAAGAAACGTAAAATAAAATGAACATGGAACGTACCCGTGCTCGGGTTTGGTACAACATTTACGGAATGATATATTTACTGGTCTGGATTGCTCATGGCTATCAATAATATTCAACTACTGTAACGCATGTGGACGAAATAGATTTATTTTTTTAAGTAGAAATAGCACCTTCTAAAGACACACTCCTCAATTGTCCTTTTCGTTTAAAAAGCTTCCACTATATTTCTGTATTTTTTAATACTCCAATACGGTGTTGTTTCGCAAGGTTAACTGCTTTTGTTTTCAGATTTAAAGGCAACCTACCATACTTTCTGCGTTTGTATTTATCAATCGTTTATTGATTATATGTCACTGGACGTTGTTGGAGAACTTACCGTGAAGGATGACTGATCGTCAGAGCACGGAATTTATTCATCCAACCCGTATAAATATTCTCCTTTATAGCACTTAAACTTATCTAGTTCCTCAATCCATGCAGTTTTAAGTTCATACTTTAAACGAATAATTTTTTTCAGATTGAATGTTGCCGGGCTTTTCTTCAATTACGCTATCACTTTGTTCCATGGTTTTGTAACGAAAAGAACAATTACAATCCGAATACTAGAGCCAACAGCACAAACGTGATGAATTACTGTTTTTGTACAATATTGTACAAATGATATCCGTCAATGGAACAACATGTAGCGAGATATCGGGTGGCAGGTTATCGCTCTATAAAACACTAGAAGGAAACTGATGTCTATAGGTAACGTTTAAGAGTTGGAGTATGCAGGTAAAGTATCATCATGCGTCAACATCTCTGCTTTGCTACAGGTTACGTACTATTAACTTGCCAAATGCAACTCACTATATTCTATCTCCATATCTATGCACAACTATTATATCAAGGACTATACAGTACTCAGACATTAAAACAGTGATAATCAAGATACTTCAAATATTGTGTGACGCCTGCTTCAGACGTCCGGTGGTTTCGAACTCACGAGTGAATACTCCACAGGCAAACTCACAGAAAGCTAGCCGCTCGCAGAACGTGATGTAGAGACTGGTAAGCGCGTGTAGTTAGGAGCCTAGTGGCCACTGGAAAAATTAATATTAACATTGTATTTCTTATATCAAGTGTACTTTCCTCTGATATGATTTTTGTTGACATCTGAGTTTCAACTAACATGCCCGGTCCAACTATGCAAACAATGAGAATGTCGGCAAAAGAAAGAGAATGACCACGAACGGCCTGAAAATGAGACTCTCTAGGGCTCGCAAACCTAATAACGGCAGGGTAAGAATAGAACAATACTTGGCCAAGGAAGGTTGGTTGGAAGAGACGAACCTGGCAAAAGTAAAGCAGAATCGTAAGTAGACTCTGGTGCAAAATTTCTAACCTCACTCTTAGGTAATCCTTACCAGTTCCAGGACATTTTTTTTTCTGTGAAGGATCTGTGAAGTATTTTTGTGCTAGAATTATTCTTTCCTGACCTTTTTTAAATTATCTGGGATCGGCACTAGTGGATTAGTCCTAGTTTTATGGCCAGATACCCTTCCTGACGCCAACGCTATGTGGAGGACTCTATTCACCATTGCGTGTTTCTGTTGTGGTTAGTACTAGGGTAAGTTGTAAGTGAAAATGTGTATTAAGACGACCACAAACACCCAGTTTCCGAGCTAGAGGAATTAACCACACGTGGTTAAAATCCCCAACCCAGTTGGAGATCGAACTTCATGAACCTACAGCCACTACGCTGACCATTCAGCCAAAGAACCGGACATTTCCCTGTCATATTTCATTCCAGAAAAACTCTCCAATATCGTTTCATTTCATCTGTCATTCATTAATCATTGCCCCAGAAGAGTGCAACAGGCTTCGGCAGCCGGCACAATTCCTATCCTCGTCGCTAGATGGGGCTTCATTCACTCTATTCCTGACCCAGTCGAATGACTGGAAACAGGCTGTGGATTTTCATTTTCGTTTCAAAGAAAGACACATACAGATAATTGAGAAAATTGAAACAAAAACAAATGAACTGTAAGAATGTATTACAATAACTCCAACCGGGACTGTGATGAACCCCTAGAATAACTAACGCGGCTTTTGAATTTGTGTGCGACTAGCCCACTGACATATCTTGGACTACATGGTACACTTACGCTTACGAATATAATTTATTCAATAAGTAGTTTGTTTAAATTTATAGTTCATCGATAACGTTTTTATTAAGTGTATGCTAGAAAAACAGAAACTCTTCCTTTCATAAAATTTAAAAAAAGTCATTCATGACTCTGGCGGTATCGAAAATTACTAATCAACGTAGTTAAGACAATTGGATTTCAGCTGCGGTCTTTAATCGCTGAGGATCATTGCTTCCTACCTTACTGACAATTCTCAGCTGAGGACCAGTAGCAATCTTTATGGTATCAACGCTTCATCTCTACCTTGAGGCTAGGCACGAAACCATATACCATACTTACTGTTCCGTATCAACCACAACACCGCCATCGACAAATCACGACCGGTAACATTACGGTAGATCACACGAGTCAATCTCATAAATAGCATAGCCACAAGGTACATATCGCGGCTTACATCAAACGATCTCGCAGGCTAATATGTTCCAACATTCTGATGTAATATAATTCATTCTACAAGAACAATGTTTTCCATGGTACTTTTTCAGCACATACTATGTTAATATAAATATCCCCATACAATTTATAAATGTAGCCAGATATTCAAATGAGTTTTCAAAAGTAACAAAACCGATGCAAATTGCTCTATGCCTTTTCCAACAATAACAGATTTACTTTATGAACATCCAACAAGAGGATTTTTACGAAGCGAAACAATACAAATATATTCTCCTTCGTCATTCCTACTTGCTTCTTGGTCACCTCGTGACCCCGATATTAGGTCTTCGGAAGATACTGATACCACATAATAATAATAATAATAATAATAATAATAATAATAATAATAATAATAATAATTTGACAAATACAATGATTTCAAAATAATTACCCCTACCAGTGATTTTGGGGCTTCACAGATACCATCAAAACTGTGTTCCTTCAAACTAGACAGTACATATCATGATTATTAACACTTACGTCTATGCGAGAATATGTGCCGTAACGTACACTTAAGTGAGATTTTTCCCCTGTGTTCAAAATACAAAAATCCAGCTCTGTTGTTAATATTTCCAGCTCTCTTACCCGGAGGCAAGACGTCTCAGAGCCCCATATGGGGTGATGGGCGTTAAAATGTCCCAGCAAGAGGAAGGGAGGTGGAAGTTGATCCTTAAGATCAGTGACATCATTTATGTTAAGAGGTTGGCCTGGTGGAAAATAAACGTTACACACTGTTGCTATGACAAGCAGCGGTACCCGCACCGCAACGGCGCCCAGTGGGGTCCTTAGAGGAACCTCTTCGCTATATGTATCAGAACGAACAAAAATACCCACGCCACCAGACGCCCGGTGAGCATGATATCGTTCTGTCGAGTATAGTCGGAAATTTCTCAAGACCGTATGATGACCTGGTCTGAAGTTTGTCCCCTGATACAGACTATACTCGCCGAATACTCGCTAATGAGCTGGCGCAGCTCAGCAAGATGTCTATCATAACCGTTACAATTCCATTGTAACAGTGCCATAGTGAGGGTGTGGACTTCTGAGGTTTAGGTTAAAAGCACCGTAATGCTACCTAACCTACACTCACAACCCCATCCGAAGATAGAGATAAATGCTCCATGTGCATCATCTAGTCACCATGCATGCTTTGAATTTCTTCGACGTAGTCCGGGGGCAGGGTTTCTTCCTATGAGGAGAGCGCGCCGGTTTTCCAGGAGGAAAACCCGCTGGCGCAGAATCAGACCCTCCGGGTGGAGGGCGTGAGGCCCCATTTGTAAGAGATGTTGAAGAACGCCTGGTAAGGGCGCTTTTCTTCCCCGCCGTCGATTCTTGTTTAGACGGTCTGGGAGGTGATTTCCCAGCCCTGGTAGACGATACCGCCTCCGCCGGCTTAGGCGCGGCTTTCGCCGACCTCGTGAGGGAAGGAGACGTTGTCTTCTTCACCTGCTGTGCCGGAGTAGGTTTCTTAGCCGGCACAGACTTATTGGTGGTCGAAGGCCGGGATGGACCACCCTTCGAGCTCGTTCTCTTTGCGGCGTTGCTCACAGGAGCAACTGCCGCCTTGGACACAGCGATCTTCTGGGAAGGTGTTCCAGTTGAAAATGAGGAACCTGGGAAAGACTCTGCTATCATGCTGAAGTCTAGTGTCTTGGCCGGTGCATTCAGAGAATTAAACTTACGGCGCGCTTCCTGGTAGGAAAGACCCTCCAGGGTCTTGATCTCCTGGATCTTCTTCTCACTCAGATAGGTCGGACGGTTTCGATCTCGAGGAGAATGAAGACCAGAGCAGTTAGTGCACTTGTACGGAGCTGTGCACTTCTCTGCGCCGTGAGCTACTCTTCCACATGTACCACACACAGACTGATTCGAGTAATGAGATACCATGTGTCCAAATCTCTGGCATTGAAAGCATCGCATGGGAGGCGGGATGTACGGCTTCACATCGCAACGATATGTTGTTACCTTGACTTTCTCTGGCAACACTGACAATTTGAAGGATACTATGAACGCACCCGTGTGTCACGCCACGGTGCTTCATGCCTGCTATCAATTCATCGTCAGTGTTCAGAACGAGATCACGGTGGAAAATAACTCCACGAACCAGATTCAAGGTTTTGTGCTCTTCCACTTTGACGGGGATTTCGCCAAAGTGGTCGCGCATAAGCAACCGATCTGCTTGGAGCGCAGTGCTCGTCTTCAGAAGCAAACCACCATTGCGCATTTTCTTAAGATCCTCAAGCTCATCGTATACACCTTTGATGTGTCGACTGAAGAGAATCGATTTGACCAGCTGGAAATCGTGCCCATCGGTTATGGTAGCAACCAGGAACCTAGGGAAGCTGGAACCCAGACTAATACGCTGCGCTTGTTCCCAATGGGTTGCCCCCCTTAGAGAATCAAACGTTAAAGGCTTGGGTAGCGAACTACCCGAGGAGGCAGGCGGAAGTTGTTTCGACGCCATGCCCGAAATCATCCTCCCCGAATGCCACTCACTCCGATCAGGAGTCTCTGTCGAACCAAGCAGTCAAGGCAATACCCACCTGGCCATAGCCGGAACTGCCCGGGATCCGATGTTGTACGATGCCTAATACGGGAGGACTGAGACAATGAGCACTAGGACTCCCTTCCTCCAGTCACTCGCAATAGCATGTGCCCCATAGCATGTACCCCATAGCATGTACAGAGCACTAAATATAGGTAGAAATAAATAAAAATAATTAATAATAATATGTCCTTCTGGCATTCGGCTGTGCGGGGACCTGTGTTGTCAGGCGGATACTACTGCCTGGGTACATAACACTCCCACCCGCCGCTTCCTGGATGTTTACTGACACGGGCTTTCGAGCGTAGTCGCACACGTAGGAGGTCCATCTCCGAGCAGCATGAACATCAAAAATTTGGAACAGGTCCACAATTAACCCTAAAAAAACAACAGAAAATAAAGAGTGGACCATGGCTACATGACCCTTTTAGTCGCCTTCTACGACAGGCAGTGATTACCAGTGAATGTATTCAGACCCCCCCCCCCCATCCACAGGAGGTCCAACACATGATATCCAACCGCAATCCATGTGCATGTCTAAGTCGCCCCTTTTAGTCGCATCTTAGTACAGGCAGGGAATACCGCGGGTGTATTCTATATGTGCGTCCCCCACCTGCAGGGGGTGCTCCATTAAGTATTCGTCGCACTATAACTACATAATGTAAAATTGTTTCTTGAAATTAAACTTTAGATTCAGATGTGATGGTACGAATTTCTGATCTTCATACACAATAATTATTTTTACAAAGGAAACAGAAAATCGCACATGTATTTACAGACAAAACAAACAAAAAACATAACAGTACTTAATGTTGTCTCCAAGAAGTATCCGCCTGTACCACCTCCTTGCTATTTCAACACTTCTTTTGAGTTCAGCACTTCGTAGGACCACCTTTTCGTTAAATAATCTTTGTCATCCTTCCTGGCAACGATTTCGTCAAATTTTCAGTCGTGCTTATTGGAATTTCACGCATTCCTCCAATAATGTTGCCTTTAAATCATTATTGTTGTAAATGGATCTTGTTCTAATGTTTTCTTTGTTTTTTCGCATTGTTACTCCCACATCATTATCATGCCGAATGGTTTTTGTGACTTTGCCAAGGAATGTGACAGATGTACTTGAGGAGAAAATGGGGTAGCATCATGCCTCCTGAAAGTGATCATATCAGCTAGTACTACAACAACATCCACCTCCGTACCGTAACGGTTAACACTATTAGCTACTGTCTTTTGGGGCTCGGGTTCTATTCCCGTTAATGGCAGAAATTTAAGAGTGGCAGGAGGGCTGGTATAAGTGTAAAATGATACGCGCATCTCACCTCTATTGGGGGTGTGCCTAAAAAGAGCAGCACCACCTCGGGACGAAGACATGCATTTACTTTACAACAAAGAAGACTCTCCACCCATTACAACCTCTTAGAAAGCGGCCGGACATACGTGAGGCCGAAAAGAAAGGCCAACTAGCCATGCTGGATTTTCTGGACAAGAAGTACCATGAAATTTACCCGAAAATTTGTGCTTGAAAAATTAAAAGTGGCGTAAGTTGTTTTGGTAAATCATAAACTTATTTTACTTTCATTTCTAATTACTGTACTTTCGTGCAAGAAGACTATACTTTTGTTAGGAAAAATTTGCTTGCTGTTCTTTTAAAATCATGTAAGTTTTTGTTTTCTCTAAACAATGATGTATTTCTTCGTAACTGTACTTACCGGTGTTCTCAAAACTAACTTTTGCCTCTTCTATAAAATTTCTACTTTTATGGCAGCCGTTCCCATGTCAGAGCCTCAAATGTCATATTCTTAGTTATCATTTCGTTAGAAAGTCATGTTTCTCGTGACACCTTTCAGGAAGTTTGGCTTCTCATCTCCTTTTTAGGACCACTTTACGAAATATTAGATGTCTACATTACGCAAATCTTCCACCAACGATATTATGACACTAACCATGGCTTTTTTTTTTCATTACTTCTCTGTAAGGCGCCAAATGTAACTCTCGTGGTGCAAGATAGCTAGTGTTCGATCCTCTAAAGCTAAAAGAGGTTTTTAAGGTTATAATAGTTCATCGCTCAAATTCACGTATTCATATATCACCTCTCTTTCTTCCTTGTTAAAGACTTCAGCCAACTTAGAAGTTACCAGGACTCAGCAGGTAACCAACGGTCAGAAAGAAATAAAAACTTCCGCTCTAGGAAGTTCATGTAAACCTTTTAAGTTAGCGTGTTCGGAAAATTAGATTGTAACTTAAGGCTATTTGGTAACCGTTTTTGAAAAAAAAAACACATGTGTTGAACTTTTGTTCAAAAGGTTAGTTGAATCATTAGCCCTCACTGCCATAACAAGAAAAAGATATTTCTAAAATGCTGGGCATGCAATATTTAGAACTAACAGCAGGCTGCACCTTTCACTGATCGGTTTTAGTGGGGGATGGGAATCATTTCTTTCTACGAGTATAAATTGCTTCAGATGGAGACGACCATGAGGTCAAGGTCTCTCTCTCGAATTCAAACTGGTCTGCCAAACGATGTCGGAGAAGATGAATGTCCATACTGGTTTCAATAATCTGGGTCAGTACAATTATTCCAAGCAGTTCAATCTCATAAGGAAAGAGAATGTAAGCTTTTGACCGAGAGAGTTGGCCGTGCGATTAGGAGCGCGCAGCTGTGAGCTAGCATTCGGGAGATATTGGGTTCGAACCCCACTGTCGGCAGCCTTGTAGATTTTCCATTTTCAGGTAATTGCTGAGGATGTGCCTTAATTGGGGCTACGGCCACTTTCTTCCCACTCCCAGCCCTTTCCTATCCCATCGTCACCGTAAGATGTATCTGCGTCGGTGCGACGTAAAACTACTTGCAAAAAAAAAAAAAGGTAACTTTCGAAATGTAGTGTTACAGAAGGATGCTGAAGGTGAGAGGGGTAGATCGAGCAACGAATGAAGAAATACTTTATCGATTTGGTGAGAGGAGAACGATTTGGCAAAATCTGACCAGAAGAAGAGACAGAACGATAGGACACATCTTAAGACAGCCAGGGCTTGTTCAGTTGGTTTTTGAGGGAAGTGTAGGCGGTACGAACAGGAGGGGTAGACTAAGTTATGAATATGACAAACAGTGCTCTCTTGTCTAGATCACCATCATTCATCTACTCTGTTCAACGACCAGGACATCGTTTAGGGAAATTGAAAATATCTTTGTTATTCGCTATACGGAAAAATAGTACAGACAGATCTAAAATTATATTTCCTGCCAATTTTTCCATATGTAGTTTTTCGATAGGATCATTATTAACGGAGCTAACTGAAATGAAATGGCGTATGGCTTTTGTGCCGGGAGTGTCCGATGACATGTTCGTCTCGCCAGGTGCAGGTCTTTTGATTTGACTCCCGTAGGCGACCTGCGCGTCGTGATGAGGATGAAATGATGATGAAGACGACACATACACCCAGCCCCCAGCCGCCGTGCCAGCGAAATTAACCAATGATGGTTAAAATTCTCGACCCTGTCGGGAATCGAACCCGGGAACCCTGTGACCAAAGGCCAGCACACTAACCATTTAGCCATGGAGCCGGACGGAGCCAACTGAGAATTCATTTTATGTGTTCCACTTTAGCACTCTACACTGACCTACTGAAATTATATTGTACGCCTAAGTTCCAATCCCCTCCCTTTCCCAACTTAATTTCCTATTTTTGAAAAGTTTCACCGTTTTCACGTGATGCCATTACAGTCAAACTGATGAAAAAGTAACGGCCTTATTTTAACTTGTATCTGTCAAAATGAATTATGGGACAGCACTTCGAAGTTTACAGACTAAAAGAATCAAATAAATAATAATTTAAAAAAAAGTATAGACATACGAAGATAATTAACAATGATGTGCACGTGAGTTCTCGCAGTAGCTAAGAACCAGCATCAAAGGTAATTATCGATAATTAACAGAAATACGCATTCAAACAGTTTGCCATCAAAAAGCAAATTACTAATATGGTGGTGCGCTATTCCATTACCTCGATATTCTGCGGTACCAAAATGCAATCCATGTTACACGACAAGACGACATAGTTGAGTGGCATAATCGCTGGCTTCTCGCTAAAACAACCTGGTTCAATACCGGAAAAAACATACGTAATTTTTGAAATGAAAAGCAGTTCGGATTCCACGTAAAACTGAAGGTTCAGCGACTATGATAACAATATCAACAGTCACGCAAAACTAAAGTTTGACTGGCTTGTTACATGACACCAGAGCATTTAAACCTAGCTGAGATACCAACACAGCCATACTACGGACATTTCAAAAATTAGTAATACAAGGTTCCCGAAGAACAGCAAATACTTGCTTGAAAGCTCTTCACTTGGATTTTTTTTTTTTTTTTTTTTTTTTTGCTATTCGCTTTCGCACCGACACAGATGGGTCTTATGGCGATGATGGGATAGGAAAGGCCTAGGAAGTCGAAGGAAGCGGCCGTGACCTTAATTAAGGTACAGCCCCGGCATTTGCCTGGTGTGAAAATGGGAAACCACGAAAAACCATTTTCAGGGCTGCCGACAGTGGGGCTCGAACCCACTATCTCCCGATTACTGGATACTGGTCGCACCTATCACTTGAAATACATCAGTGGAAAATTACACCACTTGATCCATATATAGGAACTCAAACGCATGCAATAGGATCTTCACCGACACCTACAATGAAGTAACTTATAAGTTTACAAAAGTAAGCTGGGCTTGTTTGCTTATTCGGTATATGACTTCGTTGCAATTGCAGCAGTAATGCCATCTAACGGGGACGAGTGACATAAGAAGAGAAAGATCACCTCAAGTAACATTAGTAATCCAGATAATGTTATTCGTAAGTTTTAGGGATTTACAACCTCGGCGTCTCCGAAAAGAAACATCTAAAAGTCGTTAGTGGGATGTGAAAACAATAACATTATTATTATTATTATTATTATTATTATTATTATTAACTCTTTTTGCCATGCAAGCTTAGCATTAGTTCCAGGATTTAAATGTAAATTATATTCGAATTTTCGAGTGATTTGCCCTCATATTCTCATCTCCTTTCTCTTTCTGCGAATAGGTATTTTAAATACTTCTTCATTACTTGTATGAGACTTTGGAGATTTTTTGTGATATTGAACCCCTGTCTTTTACTATTTTTGACCTTATCTAAACTATTCTCTCTTCTAGTTTGGTGTTAAACTTCCTGAAGGCCAGTAATATGAATAGCTCTTGTTTCTTGGATGAATTATCCCAAATAGTTTCCATGTGTGCTGGAACTGGTTTTCATGTTTCCTTTTAGAAACTACCGAGAATCTCATATCGAACCTCCTTTGCGGTACGTAAATGTACTATTCTCCGTGTAAAATGGGACCCCTGGCCCCACTAATATTAATGTTTACCCTTTATCAGACCTTTTATTGCTTTGTGAGCTTTAGTTTCACGTTGTTATTTAGATTTGTTGTAATGCCGTTTCCTAAACTTTCAAAATTATTATTGGCTTAATATTCTATTCTCGTTTTTATGGAGCACACTTAATTTAGTTGTTATTCTATTCAAATGTTTAATTAATTGTTATTGCGACATCTACTGTATTTACCTTTTGTTTATTCATTTAAGAGGAAGTGAACTAAATCATTAATAGATTAACCAAATTTTTACAGGTTCCGTACCTCGTCCAACCCTGAGGTATTGCCATAATAATAATAATAATAATAATAATAATAATAATAATAATAATAATAATAATAATAATAATAATAATAATAATAATATCGTGTAGGGCAAACAATGATGATATAATTTAATTATTGCACGTACTTTCAGCTAATCTTGTCCGCGATATATAGCTTGACTGTTCAGACTCTTCTTACTCTGGTCCAGCTATAGCACATATCCAGTGCACTACAACTAGCTCACTTGCTTTCTTTTTAGCTTCTGGTGCTTGTTTTGTTTTTATCATTGTTTCTCCGCCGCTCGGGGAACCAAGTCTCTGATTGTAGTTATTATTCAGAAACCCGCTCTTCTCCCCTCTTGCATCTACCCATTCCACCTGCAGCAGGGGTGCCAACATGCCGCTGGGAATGTCATGGGAATGTCATGGGAATTCGCCAAATGCATCACAGAGAATGTGAGATTTTCATGCGTATTCTACACACTAGTTTTAACTTACAAAACATGTGGGGAAATACTATGTTGCTGCATGCTAATAATAAACTCTAAGAACAAATGCATCAAGAATTATTCTAGTGGCACGCACAGTAAAATTTCCAAACAATTTCTATTCGCTTAAGAGACATATTCTACTCCAGCAAGACATAAGTTAACAGTTGAATTAATGTTCACCGACGAGTTAACTACCTACCTACTTTAAATGCAAACACGTTCAAGATTTCATCAGCTACCCAAGAGCAAATTTCCAAATTTGTTGAATTTTCTAATTTTACAGAGATTTTTTGCAGTCTGTTTATACTGTTCACGATAAGGATACAAAATGTATATTGTTCATAATAAGGATACAAAATACGACTTGATTTTCATTGAAATGGAGTTCCAAACAATTCCGATTCTCCCTCTGGCTTCTAAATAAAACAATTATTCGTGAGTAAACTCTTACGAAAGACGAGGCGACTAATATGCGACTGAAAGAACGGAGAATTTTAAAATTAAGATACACTGTACTTGTCTTTGAGGCGTCGAGTGTGAAGTTTAGTTTACACAGGCTTTAGACCTTGCGTTGACGAGTCATACGCAGCGTAGGCGGTATTAGAAAAGCTCTGGTATCTTTTGCTTAGGGATCGATGGTACTGCATTTGTAGTGATTTTGCTGTCTAACAACGGTTATTCAGCGTCTGAGTTCTTCTCAGTACTTCAGCTTTAATTTAGCCTATTAGTAGTCTATTTTAAGTTCCTTTAGGTTGATTTAGGATCATTTTGTGAAGCGTTTATGTTTGTTTTTTTCGGTTGTAGTCAACGATATTTTAATTTCTCATTAATTTTTGTCAAACCAGTCCTGATGTTTCGTGCTGATTCGTACTAACTCCTCACAGGCTAGGAGAATGCTGGTTTAAATACTGACCAGTGTTCTTCACTGCCATCTGGATGCTCCGAAGACAGTTTTTCGTTCAGAAGAGTCTGAAAGTTTGACGTGGTTGCATCACCTTAAAGGCGTTCGGTGAGGGGATGTTCGATACTACGATAAAACGTATAACTGAATGGAATATATGCGATATACCATAGATGGAACACAAATGCAACGTTTAAGTGAATATAGGCAACAGCAGTAACAGAAGCGTCAGAGAATTTCCAATCCTAAAGATATGGACTATACCGGATTTTAAATTTTACGCCATTGTATTGAATGCTAATATCATACTGGAAGAATATATTACCTTTTTATTCTGTTCCTTGGCTGAATGGTCAGCGTAGTGCACTTCAGTTCAGAGCGCCATGGTTCGATTCTCAGGAATTTTGAATATGTCTGGTTAATTCCTTAGTAACACATCTTCATTTACATACAACACATCAAACTAGAATACATCTCTAGAAAGGCATCCGGCCTTAAAATGGGCTAATCCAAACAAAGTGCTGACCCCAGGTAATTGAAAAAAAGCCAACGAAGAAGATATTCACTACTCAGTCCATTACTTCTAAAGGTAAGAAGTCCAGTTTACCATGAGTAGATAAGATACATTATTGTTTACAGGTTACTCTTTAGACCACAGAGGAAATAAGGAATTACTACACTTCCAATTTTTCTTATCTTTTGCTATTTTTAGCGTACAACCGACCTCAGTGGAACTGTCGGTAAGTGAATGACCTTGTGTTCCGAACATAGGTGATTCAATCCTGGTTGAAGTCGGTGGCATCTGAGAGTGTTAAAATACAATTCTCTATCAGCTTTCAGCCACGGCTGTCTCTAGCACGAAGACTACCTCCTGCGGAACAAAATTCTGGCCAACAATGTTCACGAAGTAACAAGTCCCAGTGTACACTTGTTAATACTGTAATTATATTTTAACTAATATCTCGAAATTCTTCGTTCATGCATCTTAAAATGCGTGAACCTTCTTTCTTCTTTCTTATGTTAACGACATCAAAAGATAGCTTGAATATGCTTAGAGATTGGCGGATATAGGTCCAAATCAATAATACAACACACCCGCATGACGGCATAAAGCACCTTATCAACAATCTCAACACAATAAGTAGAAACACAAGTAATGTAACTCACTCTCTTGCTAGCAAGCTCACTAAATAAACAACAATCATGAATAATAAAATGAATAACATTAAAGTCGTACATTTACATATTCTGAAGGGACTAATGCACGTTTAGCTACATTGCGAAACGCCTGCGGTTATAAGAATAGCTCGTGGCAACGGTGATGCAAGGAATACTGCAAGATGAGCCTAGATCACGGAACTCCACATGTTTTCACAAACAGCAGGATTTCAGCACTGATTAAACTAGTCATATATCGCAGCCAAAGGTATCATGATCTAGAACTGAATTCAATCGAACAAGAACAATCAGTGGACGTTGACGTCCATGTGATCCATCAAGAGGACCATATGACATGTCCAGGTTCTACCCCTAAGAAAGCAGACGGTAGAGGTACTAAAGAGAAACCCCCATCCCTGAATCTGACGCCAAGAAAATAGGGCAAGAGGGCCAGCAGTCACCCAATACAATGACTGAGATTTGTTTTGAAACCCAAATTATATTATTTGCCTACAATCCAACTCTCATATGTTGAACTTCGGCAATGGACTTCCTATAGGTCAAAATTTATCCTACACTATATCAAATCAGTGAGATTTTAAAACCGTGAACAGTGCTACAGTAAATGATTCAAGGGAAGTTTCGTCAACAACAATATTATAAGAAAACCTTAAAGAGGTACAGTATATCAGCAGCATTATTTGCTACGTATTTCAACTGTGCGATTTTTGCTAGTCCTGGACTAGGGTGATTCAATTAGAGTGTATAAGCGATTTAGTCCGCAACTATTGTCATCCTTAGCTGAGTGTAATGTCGGTACGCAAGATTAGATTAGATTTACAGGACTTGCCTTCGCCATAAACTCTATGAAAAACAACAACATTTAAATCAAAGTAGGCCTGTACTCTTAGACTACTGCCCGAGTTTGGACTTACGAGAGATTGTTAATTGAACAAATGACTTATTCTAAAATAAAAGTCCCAGGAAAATAATATTTTACATGACACAGGATTAATGCAACGACACGGGAAGTCATAAAAATGTAAAGAAAAAAGTAAACTAATACCCTCTGAAAATGTACTTTGCTCTTCATAAAATGTTTGTTAATCCATGAATAAGGGCCAAGCTACTTTCAAATAAAGCCGAAATAGTTCCGGAGTAATTTGATTATTTCCGTGCAGACTACTTAACAAGAATAACATAACCAACAGGTTACAAATATGTAGAGAATTTCGTTATTAGCTAACAAAACTTTCTGCTTAAGGCAGGTACTGATTCACAGATGTCATAATTCAGACGATATACCATAGAAAAAAGCACTTAGAGAGGTTTCTTTATATGGAGCAAACAGAAAGTATGGAAAACTTATCCCCTTCTTCAAATTCATCTACCAGATTATACTGCATTAAGAAAGCCAATTAGACATTCTCAAACTGTGCAGTACGTAGTATCATCATGTTGACAAAGTACATTCCCAAGCAAAGTATTCCCATAAAAACAAGTCTTTTAAGAGGTATAGATATGATCCTAATTCGTATTTACCAAACAAATCTTCCCTTACGCTCACATTCCGTGGATATTATGTGATTGTACATCATCCAGAGAGTTTTCGGAGTCCAACAGAGGTAATTATGACAATCTAGATACTACTGAGACACAAAGTAGAATAGCCATGAACGGGTCCCTCCGCATTTTCATCTTTCCTATACAAGCTCCCTTGGTCGATTCTCGTTCTTTTTCGATCCCGATAGTATTAGGTTTGCGAGGGCTATGCAACTGTTCACTTACACCTTTCACGACACTCATTTTGTCGATACCATTCTTCGCAGGGTCGGATCTCTTCTTTCTTTTCCTACGATTAGGATCTCTCTTTTCCTGCGATTAAAAATTAAGGAGGACAATTAGCCCGCTGAACTTTCTCTAAAACTGCCACTACCTGCGTCACTGCCTAACACTAATTACTAATATATCCAGTCCCATTCTGTTTGCCGATTCAGCAAGTTCTACATTCTTCCTTACATAAACATACTGAGAGCGTCCGAGATCATAATAGCTCAGGATATCTAGTGAAGAATACGGAATCGTAACATGAAGTGAGAGGACAAATTTTTTAACAGTATTGTCTATCTCCCTAATGTAGTGGTGAATAGACTCACGTCTGAATGAATTAGCAACTATTAATCCAATATTAACACCAAACTTTCCTCACTTCTCTAAGCTTTAATATCTAGCACATTTCACATTTCTGTTCTATTGCTATTCGTCACTATGAAGTTGTTGCTCCTCCTGAGTTGTGGTGACAAATCACTGGTATAATAATCAGCTCATCTTAACACTAATACTAGGAGAAAAAGCAAGGCAATGGAAAGTATGAAAATGGGGACCTTCCTAGGCCTCACAAGGCTAACATCATGAGGGTAGGAAGAGAACAAGAAATAACCAAAGGAGGTCAGATATGAGAGATGGCATAGAGGTACCTGAGGAAAGTACGTGGGAGCAATCTTAACCTCAATGGGGTTCCGGTGTCACTACCTCACACTCTAAGATTGAGAGCCCATGGGACGGTGAATTGTTCGACCCCGATTACTACACCACGCAGTACCTCATAAAGCGTTTATATTGCACCATCTGCTTCTTCACAAGTTTAATACACTAACGCATTCCTAGTTCTAATTCTTGCAAACATTAATTCCTAATATATCCAGTCCCATCCCGTTTACCGATTCAGCACGTTCTATATTCTTCCGCACGAGAATGTCCAAGATCATAATAGCTCACGATATCTAGTGAAAAATGCGGAATCAGAACATGAAGTGAGAGGACTAATTCTTTAACCGTATTTGATTTTTTTTAATTTTTGAAACTCAAAAACATGAAATATCCACTTATAACTTTGGATTTAGCCTTCCCTCCCCAGATATCCTTCGATCTTCGAGGTTCCGGGATTAATCCCGTAAATATAAATCACAGATATGATTAATGATATAAATAATGCCTTACTGAAGAGACGTTACTAAAACTCAGATTAAGTAGTCGATGTAACTCGACTGCTATGCTAAATCATTCTGCAAATAAACATAACACTGAAATAGTAAATGCGTATTGAGGCTAACTGCCTGTCCGTTACTTAACATTTGGATGTATGAGGTCGCATTTCTATTGCTATAGCGGAAACGGGGTGTTGAGTATCCCACCCACCAGCAGAACTAAACTATGAGGTATGTTTCCTCTCGAGTTAAAAATACTACAGCCCTACACCCTCCGCCCTTCTCACATCTCCGGCTTACACATATGACGCCTCAGAGGGATATAGTAGTCGTGATTATTTGTAACTAATAATAAAAATAATAATAATAATAATAATACATAGGGGCATGATTTTTTCCACATTAATTTATGATCAATTTCGCGAAAGGGAAATAATTTTTCGCCTTATTTCGCGAAATAGGGCTGACCACATCGCTATAACTTCACGTTAATAATTTCCTGCAATTATTCATAAAAGTTTTAATTCGTGAGACTTGTGAATTATTTATGTGAAAGATAAATAAAGAGAAACAATATTGATAATTATTCATCATTCCGTATGTAATCTTGATTAGAACTACAATATAGCCCTAACGAAGGTTACATAACAAATTACCCTTTCAGACTACGTGGCCATACTATTAAGGGATTTAATAGAATATTTATATGAAGAGAGTTCTGTCGAAATGAAAAAACCTTATTCTGTCTTCTGTTTCTCTTTTCACGCATAATTTTGGAATACAATTTCAAGATCGTTATTTTCCATGAATTCCGTTGCATTTTCGCACTTATCGCAAAATCGCTTTAAACTGGCTTTGTCGCGTTAATTCGCTGTAATTCGCGAAAACAAAATCACTAATTTCTTAACCAAATGCATATGATTCGTTAAGATATCTCGAAATCGCTTCAAAATATTTCTTGACGCGCTTATCGTTTATGCGAAAAAGTCATGCCTCTAATAATACAGCATAGCCTTACCATAAAATTAAGAAATATAGACCTGAGATAGAGGTACAAGAAAATGAATACTGTATACAGTAACCTGGTCCGGGTCTCATATACGTTTTTGCTGATTTTTGATCCTTCCTCAAACATGTCACCATTAGAATGTTGGCCGGCAGGGTAGGAGAAGCAGTGGTATACAATTCGTAATCAAGAGATCGCGACCAAAAGCCTGGGGTTAATTCCAAACCTCTTCACAGTGTTCATATGAAGTTACGGCATATGACGATGTTAATAGTAATTCCACCGTGGGATGGAGACGTTAAGCCGTGAGCAGACCTCTTAGTGTTATTCGATAGTAGGCTAAGAGCTGACACCGGATTTCATCCTCGCCCTACCTTCTCCTACTCCTCCTCCTCCTCCTCCTCATCATCATCATCATCACCACCACCATCACCACTAACCCAGACGCGCAGGTCGCGCAAGGGCGCAACTAGAAAGACCTGCACTAGGCCTCTTCGGAGGTCACACGACATTACATTACACTACTTAGGCCAACAAACTAAAGGAAATTGTAGTATCTCTACGATAGAAAAGTCTGCCAATACCGTAGTGCAAAGTAAGGACAAAAACAAGTCTTAACACAAATGTATACTATAATCTTACAGAGTAACAGTGCCCGTTTATTTATTTATTTATTTATTTATTTATTTATTTATTTATTTATTTATTTATTTATTTATTTATTCAGCGTATGGCTATTAGTACCGGGAGTGTCCGAGAACATGTTCGGCTCGCCTGGTGCAAGTCTTTCTATTTGACATCCAAGGGCGATCTGTGTGTCAAAGTGCAAGGAGATGCGGAGATAATGATGACGATGATGTACGGACAAGGAACCGGATGAATACGTAACTCGGTGGCAGTAGTTGTTTTTATTTAATTTGCTTTACGTCCCACCGATACAGAGAGATCTTATGGTGACGATGGGATAGGAAAGTGAGGGGAGGAAGCGGCCTGGTTTTAGTTGAAGCTACAGCCCTAGTATTTGCTGGGTGTGAAAATAGGAAATCACGGAAAACCATCTTCAGAGCTGTCGGGTTCGAACCCACTATCTCCCGAATGAAAGCTGAAAGCTACATGACTCAAGCCGCTCAGCCACTTGCTCGGTGATAGCAGTCGTTTCGAGTGAAGTACAATCCTAGCGAGTATGAAGTCATCGATTCACCTGTTTTGAAATGAAAGACTTCATGCCTCAGGAAGGCAGAGTATGGAGTGAACTATCAATATAGCCAAAGCAACATGACTGTATTGGCTACGAAAGAAGACGAACAGATATACACTGACTGAACAAATGTCATGGGATAGCGGAGCACTGATGCGCAGGTGTGTTGTCTGCGCACCACACGCACCCTGGGCCAGCGGCAGTTGTATAGGAGACCTTGTGAGCAGTGGTTGTGCATGTGACAGGTGTAACATGGAACATCGTCGTGAGCTGACACCGTTCGAACGGAGTATGGTGGTCGGTGCCCGACGGATGGGAAGTGCGATTTCGGAAGTGTTGCGCGAATTCGGCTTCACACGATCAACCGTGTCCAGGGTGTATCGTGAATGGTTGAATGCAGGTGTCACCGTCCACAATAAACGAACGACCGGCCGTCCAGCCACCCTCGATGAGCGTGACCGGCGACATCTGAGACGGAATGTCAATAGTGACAGACGGACAACCGTGCAACAAATCATGGCTCAATTCAACACAGGCCGTGCTAGACACGTCTCCCAGTGGACAATCCGTAGGAACATGGGTTCTATGGGGGTATGGGAGCCGGCGCCGCACACGGGTGCCACTGTTAATCCAACGTCAGCGGGCACAACGACGCGCATTTGTCGCCAGTCACCAGAGATGGACACTGGAGCAATGGCGTAACGTGATATGGTCGGACGAATCACGATTTCAACTGCACCATGCCGATGGCACCGTGTATGGCGCAGACCACATGAAGCGATGGATCCCGCCTGCCTCGAAGGTGTGGTCCAGGGCTCTGGTGTCTCTGTTATGGTCTGGGGTGCATTTTCCTGGTATGGATTGGGCCCCCTAGTTGTTCTGGAAGAGACTTTGAATGGTACGCGGTATGTTGAGCTGCTCGTAGACCATCTCCACCCACTTTTGGCCTTCCAGCGCCCAGACGGTTCTGCGGTGTTTCAAGATGATAACACGCCGCCACATCGCTCCCACATCGCCCGGAAATGGTTCCAGGAACATGCAGCGGAGGTCCAACGACTGGCATGGCCACCCAGGAGCCCCGATATTAACCATATCGAGCATATCTGGGATGTCCTGGAACGCAGACTCCGTACCATGGATCCTGCTCCCACGAACAGACCAGCATTGGCGGCGGCTCTGCAAACGATTTGGTGTCAGCTGCATCCAGAGGACTACCAGGGACTTGTCGACTCACTTTCACGGCGTCTCACTGCAGTTCACAGGGCCAGAGGAGGCCCCACACGCTATTAGGTGATTATCCCATGACATTTGCTAAGTCAGTGTATTTCAGTTTCATTCAAGGTTTTTTGGGACATCTTTAGCAATGAGGTCCGTATGAATACTTGTGCACGAGGAAACTGAAGAATTGTGGTACATTGTGGGGTGATGGTAGTGCGTGTATCTGAAACGACAGTAATTACCGAGGTCTACGATAGAGTAGGAACTCTGTTTTTTCGACAATATTTCAATATATGCTAGGATTGAAAGTAGAATATTGTCCAGTATCAAACTGCACTCACGATAGTCTCTGTCAACTCCGCGATACCAATCCCCGATCTCCCAACGATGTAGCCTAATTTCCCAGTCATCAGTGTGTCCCATTAAGAGACACCAGGTTGCCATAATTTTGTCTCGAAGCCGGAAGCCAGAAGCCATCGTCGCGAAGTAGTCGCACTGAACACCTTCAGAAGTGAACTCTTCTCCCTTTCCGAACCAGACGGTATTTTGACATCTTTCATCTCAATACAGCACGAAGAACGAACCATTACAACCTTAAAAGAGACTATTCACGGGTCAGTATTAGCACGCATCGCAGGCAAGAGACCGCTTTTAGAAAATCTTGCGCAGTGGGATGGTAAAAGAATTACCGAACCGCATCCCCAGAAATACACCCTTGATGAAGATTCAAATCCTGAAATATCTCGACTAACAACATATTAGCTCTTTATGTGAGGCAGAGAGTATACATTTCGTGTGAAACTTTAAAAACTTTATTATCAGGCCGAGGAGTAGATCGATGCAAGAGAGACTACGGTTATTCGTATTGAAGGAAAATTATACCTGGGGGCAAAAAATGAAAGCCGAACAACTTTAATTTTAATAGCGTGTGGCCTTCGGAGAGGCCTGGTGCAGGTCTTCCGAGTTGACTCCTTATAGGCGAACTGCGCGTCTGTGAGGAAGGGACCCTACCTAAGATAAATTCTAATGCTGAAGACGGCGCCAACTCCTAGCTCCCGAGCCATAGCAATTAATTACTTAAAGTTAAAAGCCTCAACCTGGCCGGGAATTGAACCCGGAACTCCTGGACCAAAGGCCAACCATTAAGTCATGGAGTCGGACAAAGTAAACTCATATCCCGAGGTGGTACAGCTCATTTTAGGCACAATCCCAGTAGAGGTGACCTGCATCTACCATTTTAACCACATACCAGTTATTCTTAAGTCTCCGACAGTACCGGGTATCAAACCTGGGCCTCCGAGGACGGTACCTAATAGCGGTAACTGCTGATGAACTGAGAGTCGTATACAACTGAATCAAGCAAACTTATGCATGGTACGTGAGACATGACACGTTTAAGTAACAAAGGGATTTTCCATGTAATCCAGGAGAATAATTCTTACTAAAAGTACAAAATAAGAACTCCAGCCAATTTCGTCTATTGTTCATAAGAAATTATTTACCAATATTCTCAGCTTCCTCTGTGAATCTGTGGTAGCTTGTCGCTTCTGAATATAAGATCGGCAGAGGAAGCTAGATTCCTGGAGGACGGAAAATAGTCCATTCGACATGATGTTGGCTTTAAAAAGATCTATAGTGACTCATTCGGTGTTTATCAGACAAAATTTAATTACACTCAACCAAAGGTCACTCAATTTAGTTCGGGTTTCTCTTATCTGATGAGAGTAAAATGAAGAGTCAAAACTGACACGCAGACAGCCCAAATATCACTAAATTAAAATACCCTCACACAGTAGCCGTGCCCATACGAATATCATAATTATTAGCCTATATTCCCATTCGGTATTTGTAATCTCTGGTAAGAGGTTGGTGTGTTCAGGAGCACCGGTACAGTCAATTAAAAATGTTCAAAAGCAAAGCAAAGCAAAGCAAAGTCATCTCTGTACAGGCCACGAAGGCCCTTAAAGGGGTGGAAGGTAAAGGCTTCCACTATCCGTAACCTCGGCACTTGATGGGGTAGAGTGGTTAGCTCCACGCCCGGCCGCCTTTGCCCCCAGGAATTAACCTGGTACTCATTTCTGGTGTAGGTTGAGAACCTGAGGGCCATATGCACCTCCGGAAGTGGAAATCTCCTTTCTTAAATTTCACGACTTCCTGACGGGGATTCGAACCCACGTCCTTCCGGGCGAACCGAGCACGCCTTTACCGCCTCGGCCAGACGACTGCCGAATTAGAGTCCGGAGACGTCCTGGAAGGTAAAGGCTTCCACTACCCGTAACCTCGGCACTTGATGGGGTAGAGTGGTTAGCTCCACGCCCGGCCGCCTTTGCCCCCAGGAATTAATCTGGTACTAATTTCTGGTGTAGGCCGAGTGAACCTCAGGGCTATGTGAACCTCCGGAAGTGGAAGTCTCGTTTCTTAAATTTCACGACTTCCTGGTGGGGATTCAAACCCACGTCATTCCGGGCGAACCGAGCACGCTATTACCGCCTCAGCCAGACGACCGCCGTATTAGAGTCCGGAGACGTCTTGGTCAGCGCAATGATCCAAATTTAATTGTAGAGTGGTGCATAACCCCAACGAGAGGTGTCATTGTGTGGGGTGCCATTTCCTACGATTTTGGCTCCCCACTGGTGGTGATTGAATGAGCTCTGATAGGGCGACGAAAATCCAGGAAATTCTGCGACCGTTTGTGCTTCCCTGCCTCGTGCAAGATAATGTCCGGCCTCCCTCATTCCGGGTATCTCTGGCCTGCATTCGTGATGTCAACATGCTGCCTTGGACAGGAAAGACCCTAGAATTCTAACCTATCGAGAACGTTTGGGACCAGAATGGACTGCTACTTCGGCCAGCGACAACTACGGCAGATATGGAGGTTCAGTTGCACCAGCTGTAGAACATCTTCCTCAGAAGAATATCGGACGCCTGTGTATTCCCATTCACGACCGTATCTTAGCCTGTCTCCGTCCTACGGATGATCCAACACCGTACTAAGCACACCCTGCGAGTGTTTGCTACCCTGCATAAGTAGGGCCTACTTAATGTGGCACAATATTTTGATGTTTTCTTTATACTACCATGTCCTGCACCTGTACCCACCTACGAACCCTTGTAAAGGCTCTCTCATGGTGCACATTTTATTTTGAAAATGAGTGTAGTTCCACTATAATACTTATACGAGTTACCCAAATGAAATTTAAACTTTTGGTTTCTGTAATGGTTTATTCTTTGGAATATATGAACATGCACGACATAATAAGTGATGTATAGGTGACATATCTGCCTAAATACAGTCGTCTTGTCGGTTCAAGTATCCCAGCCGTCGACTTGATGACAGGTGCCACGAGCGAACAATGCCCGTGGTTGCCAGCGGAATCATTCTTCAACGGCGCCTCGGACTCTCAGTTGCTTGCGGTCGCCTAAGACCTATCTGTGACGGTGCGACGTAAAGAAAAAATACTTGAGAACCGGCATTCCTTGTTTGTTTTTTATTCATTTCCTCACCAGGCAGCCCACTGTGCCTGACCTCGTTTTGGCACGTCTTCACTTGACATGATGACATTCCCGATACCATATGAACACTGTACAGCGTGATACACAATCATACCTATACACATCCTTCACATATGACAGTATGTGTCAGTTCTGCTAATGGTGAATGGCGATGCCTTTTGTTTTAAGAGAAAGTACAACTAGGTAACCATCCTCAGCTCCGCTGACACCATCTGCCAAAACCGAGTAACCAACGCTAGGCAATCATGACGAATTCATGGCAAAATCGTACCTAGTCACTTTGCTTCTGCACGTACAAACGGCACACTAACACTTTCCGACGATACCAGATTTCTTCCTGATATAATTATGTAGTCATCCACCAACACAGGCACAATGTTCCCATTCTTGGAATAATGGTGCTCATACTAAAGTCTCAGTTTCACTTGGGCAACCCTTATATAATATGTCTCAACACAAGCCCTTTCTTTCCCCACTCCAACACTTCGCGCATTACAGGGACTTAACGTTGTGAGCATAAGATATACATCGATAAATAACTAAAATATATACATAAAGATACATAATAATAATAATAATAATAATAATAATAATAATAATAATAATAATAATAATAATAATAATAATAATAATAATAATAATAATAATAATAATAATGTTGGCGTGTGGCCTCCGCAGAGGCGTGGTACAGGTCCTTCGAGTTGACGCTGTATAAGAGACCTTCGCGTCTATGAGGATGGGGTCCTACCTACGATGAATTCTAATGATGAAGACGGCACACACGTCTGTGAGGATGGGGTCCTACCTACGATGAATTCTAATGATGCAATGGCGTATGGCTTTTAGTGCCGGGAGTGTCCGAGGACAAGTTCGGCTCGCCAGACGCAAGTCTTTCGATTTGACTCCCGTAGGCGACCTGCGCGTCGTGATGAGGATGAAATGATGATGAAGGTGCCAGCCCCCGCGCCAGTGAAATTAACCAATTATGGTTAAAATTCCCGACCCTGCCGGGAATCGAACGCGGGGCCACTATGACCAAAGGCCAGTCCGGAGGCGGACAATTCTAACGATGAAGACGGCACACACATCCAAGCCCCCGAGCCATCGGAAGTAACCAATGAAGGTTAAAATCTCCGACCCAGCCTGAAATCGAATCCGGAACCCTGGGCCAAAGGCCAGCATGCTAACCATTTAGTCACGGAGCCGATCTATAATAATAATAATAATAATAATAATAATAATAATAATAATAATAATAATAATAATAATAATAATAATCCATAGATAACACTATCTAGAGAGTCACTCGTTATATTTGCCTAAAATCTTTGCCGTAACTGTCACACAGTTTCTTTCTTTTGTAATTACTCCCATGTTAACCACTAAGAAGATATGCACTTTCCTTAGTATTCTCGGCGTTGCCTAGGTCACACAGCCTGCCAATATTGTCAGCAAAACAGAGCTCGATAGCTGCAGTCGCTTAAGTGCGGCCAGTATCCAGTAATCGGGAGATACTGGGTTCGAACCCCACTGTCGGCAGCCCTGAAGATGGTTTTCCGTGGTTTCCCATTTTTCACACCAGGCAAATGCTGGGGCTGTACCTTACATAAGGCCACAGCCATTTCCTTCCTATTCCTAGCCTCTTCCTATCCCATCGTCACCATAAGACCTATCTGTGTCGGTGCGACGTAAAGCAACTTGTAAATATATATTTTGTCAGCCATCTTTAAGACAGGCAATATGAAGCTTTTATACTGAACAGCATATTACACTATTACCTGGTTAGCTTGCGAGGGGGTTTAGCTCCGAACTGAGTAACAGGTAAGCATAACCCTGCGTGCGACACTGGGGTGGGGGGCACCTCAACCCCGACACGGCGCGTCCCAATGACTGATACGGGAAGTCCCTGTAGATATGCAGGGCAGGTGTGAATAAGGCTTAGCCAAATAAGCACTCGCGGATCACCTGAGGTAAAGAGAAAAATGGTCAACGGCCTGGATGGCAGAAAAGGACATTTCCCAATGGCAGAAAGGGCGGAAGAACCACTTCAAAACCATGTCACGTCCGACTTGTAGCAAGCGGCAAAGTGGTCAGCGTCTGTTCACCAGAGATGCGGCTGCAAACATACTCCAGGAAATAACAATCCAAGATTCTACACCACTAGCGAAAGCTAGAAGATAGATTACAAGCAATCATAACTCGTATAGGCTAAGTAAAGACAACATTACCCCAGGTGGACGATCCACCCACGCTAAAATGGCAACCAAGCATTCGGATTTTGGGAAGCTTGGACTTCTACGAGAGAGCAAGTCGGAGTGCTCCTGTAAACTTCCACGGAAAACACACACTTACATTGGTACTTTCAACATTTACACACTCATTCAAACAGGAAAATTATACAATCTCACAACAGAACTCACGAAGCAGAAAATCCAAATTCTGGCTCTGCAAGGAACACGTTTCACAGATTCAGAAACAATAGACTACAATAATTACAGAATCTTCAAAAGTGGAACAAATAAGAAAATCGGCAAAGGATCCGCACTATTTGGCATGGCCTTCATTGTACACAAACAAGTCCAATGCGTAAAAGAAGTAAAATGAAATGGCGTATGTCTTTTAGTGCCGGGAGTGTCCGAGGACAAGTTCGGCTCGCCAGATGCAGGTCATTCGATTTGACTCCCGTAGGCGAGCTGCGCGTCATGATGAGGATGAAATGATGAGGACAACACATACAACCAGCCCCCGTGCCAGCAAAATTAACCAATAATGGTTCAAATTCCCGACCCTGCCGGGAATCGAACCTGGGACCCCTGTGACTAAAGGCCAGCACGCTAATCATTTAGCCATGGAGTCGGACCGTAAAAGAAGTTAAACCTATCAACTATAGACTTACGACTTTATGAATCAAACACACCAACAAAAGCTACGCTTTTATCAATGTCCATGCACCAGCAAATGATGACAATATAAAAGAGTCCGAAAAAAAGAACCGGAAAGATTCTGGGAAGAACTTGCAAGGGATGGCCAAATCCCAGAAGATGTGAAAATTCTACTCGGTGATTTCAATGTAAAAAAAAAAGAAGAAGAAGAAAATGACAGGGAATGCAAATACAAGAAGACAGTGGGAGACTATCCGGCACACAGGTTCACCAAATGATAATGACACACGTATTATTGGGTTCTGCCAACAAAACAACAATTCACCCCAGAAAAATCCCAAAAAAGAAAAAACACCATTTAGGAGAATTCCAGATTTAACATGTGGCAATATCATACGATTACCAAAACGAAATTCACGATGTGCAAGTGCGCAGAGGCGCTAACATCAATTCCAATCATTATTTAACCAGGAACTTAAATTCACACCCAAAAGGAAATTCAATAACAAAACGCCGGTGATCTCAAAATTTGATCTACACAAAATCAAAGACTCCAAAATAATAAAAGAATGGGAAAAACAAGCCGGCCCCGTGGTGTAGGGGTAGCATGCCTGCATCTTACCCGGAGGCCCTGGGTTCGATTCCCGGCCAGGTCAGGGATTTTTACCTGCACCTGCGGGCTGGTTCGAGGTCCACTCAGCCTACGTGATTAGAATTGAGGAGCTATCTGACGGTGAGATAGCGGCCCCGGTCTAGAAAGCCAAGAATAACGGCCGAGAGGATTCGTCGTGCTGACCACACGGCACCTCGTAATCTGCAGGCCTTCGGGCTGAGCAGCGGTCGCTTGGTAGGCCAAGGCCCTTCAAGGGCTGTAGTGCCATGGGGTTTGGTTTGGTTTGGTTTGGTTTGGTTTGGTTTGGTTTGGTTTGGGAAAAACAACCTGCAGAAGAATTGGGAGAAATTTCAAACTAAGATCATCAAAACGGTGAAAGATCTCATCCCTTCACAAGAAACCAAAACATCCTTGGTGAAATCAAGAATGTGAGAGCGCACTAGAAGAAAGGAAAAAGGCATTTTAGAACTAGAATTGCAAAATATCAGAAGAAACATAGAAAAAAATTCGAAGTTCGAAAACAAGCATCTAAGATTCTAAGGCAAAATAAACGGAAATATGTCAACGACCAACTGAAGGTATTCACATACATTTCATTAAAAATCCATTATTTTACACCAAAACTTTTAAAATTCTGTTAGTACTGTAGTTAACAGGAAGGTAAGTGAAGACTTTATGCTATCAGATTGTCCAATTTATAATTTAAGGGGTGTCCAAGAATTTGTTAAAAATGGCACTTTTTTGAGACTTCCTAGCAACTAGAAAGATGCATTTATTTTAATATTTTTTTCGCCGAACTATTATCGTTAGTGTCCTTGATGTCCCCTACTAAATGTATTAGTTTATCACGATTACACGAAGAATTATAACACATTCTTTCAAAAATGCAAAATTTTATTTTTTTCATTTCTTCGTACTCAGTTTTTGAACGAGGATACATCTTTTTATCAGTTCTAGCACAAGACATTCCTAAACTACTTATCTTCAATCTAAGACCTTTTTGAGGTAGATATCTTAATTAGAACTCGACTTATTGTTGTTCGAACCTGAAAAAAACATCATTCTTAGTTTTGCGAGTAAATTAAGTTTAAAGTTTTGTATTATGATTAGACGTCTTTCTTTTTAAAAGTATTAGAATTCTCCCGCTGCGTAGGTGGGACCTTCCTCTTCAATTTCTCGTCCTCTTAAAGCTTTCTTCTTCCCCTGAGGTACCTCCTTCCAACACCACCTAGATATAAGGCCTGTGCATGGTGTCGAGATTAAATGGAAAGTGGCAGACTGTTGAGGCAATGCCTTGTGAAAGTGATCCGTAATTTTGTCATACAAAATACAATAATGGTCTACAAATGTTGTGTGCCTAATTGTAGGGGAAACTACAGTGCCAATAGCAAAGTACAGATTTTTAGATTTCCGAAAGATGAAGATCTAAAAAAGAAATGGATATGTGCAATAAAGCGCGAGAATTTCGTTCCAACGATCTAGGTGGTGTTGCTCCTTCGCTGTCTTTGTTCAGCAGTGCTCTGAAGCTGACTTCTGCGTACACGTGCCTCATCAGCTTGTGACACTCCTGATGATGAGTATACCATTGTTTAACGTCTCACTAACTAATTTTACAGTTACACAGACGCCGAGGTGCCATAACATTTTCCCGCCAGGATAGAATCTGTCAACTTGGCATCAGAAAGCCGGCACTTTAAACGTCTGAGCCACTCGGACCGGCGATAGATAAACAAAGTCAACCATTTACTTACATAACCTTACAATGTATGTGCCATTGTGTCGGTCCCTGGACAGACTGTTTATATTGTTATTTCACTACTTTGTCTCAACAGAAGAACCCTAGCACTTATTAAGTGTACAGTGTACGAAAAAGATAAACACGAAAATTACGTCACTTCAAAAGGTGAAGTAGCAGAAGAAGGAGACTAAGTTTTAAATCACTGAATATTTATTATTATAACTAATGCAGGATAGAAGGACCAAGGAGAAACTGTGGAACAGGGTAAATTTCTTACAATTTGCTCAACGTCGCACCGACACAGATATATCTCATGGCGACGATAGGATAGGAAAGGACTGGGAAGCGGCCGTGGTGTGAAAATGGGAAACATCGAGGAACAAGGTAAAGAAAGCTCTTACCAAGATAGACTTATGATCGCTGAAACGTTCAATCTTATTTTATTAATACAACTTCCCCCATGAGGAGACTGCCATAAGAACAAAGTTTATCAACCACACAGTATTTTGTCTTATTAGTACCAAAGAGACTGTTAAATATACTCCGGTCCGGCTAAATAGTTTTGTCGGTAAAGCAGTGGCTTCCTGAGTAAGCTCATTTCGGTGCTAACTGAAGGTGCTCAAATAAGCCAGCCTTGTGTCGTTCGATTAACCAGCACGTAAAAGAACTCCAGTGGGACAAAATTTCCGCTACTTCGGAGTCTCCGGAAGCCATAACTGGCGGGACATTAAACCACTATCATTATCTCCGATCTTAACGTTGCATTATTTCGAATAAAATGAAACGTAAAACAAGCACAAATCGTGCATAAAATATAGAGACTAAATAAACTTATTCCCGTATATGCCAAGGAAAGTTTTTTTTTAATTCACTGAATTTCAGATTAATTGTTGCATCATGAGATCGTATTTAATAAATTAATTCTTAACATCAAACATCAATATACTAATTCCAACTAGTTCAGTTAGCATGAGCTCCCTTCGTCAGAAGCAGGTAGACTTAGTGATGATTAAGTTACATGTACTTAAAGAGATGCTATTACACTGCATGACCTGTAAGTTGGATGTTACTAGTAATTTAAACAGTTACTATGTAGTCGTTCTCTGGTGCTTGTCTGGAGGCAGTCTGAAAGCCAAGCCTCAGGTGCAAGCACAGCTAGCTTCTAATCGCACGTACCATCATGCCTCAAGGCCTCGCTAGGCAGCCTACAGCCAAGTAAGCACCATCCAACTACGACAGGTGGACCCTGTGTTTGTGAATAAGTTATATAATAAGCACGACTTGTAAATAAAATTTATGACATTTGACGTCGTTTGTCGTACGGTACGTAAAGCCATTTTAAGCCATGAGCTCAATTTGATATATGAAAAATTAATCAGCCTGGTACCAAATATTTCAGTATCTCAGCATTTAATTCGCCGTAGGTATGATCAACACGCGGACGAACGACTTGTATAGATCTGACTTACAGACGAACCTAATCTTAAGATAAAGAGACTACTCACGTTGGACGCTGATGTTAAATTATTTATATAGGACAGATTTCGGATCTTAATACAGAGAAAAATACTGGTATCAAAAGCAAACTTACAGTTTGAGGTAGCTGTTGATATTCTGATCATAGTCACAAGACCTCTAGATTTACGTGGAATTCAAATCACAGGGAGGTGCAATGGCCGGAATTCGAAGCGCGGTTGCTCTGCCAGTGGCTGTGCCGTCAGCTATTACAACCTCCCCAACATCCAATGGCATCAAAATAGTGAGCGGAATTAAATATAGTTCGCACATAGGAAGGAAGAACAACATATTTCGGAATACGAACTCGCTTCTCTTTTAAGTTGCTATTCGCCGTGCCGAAACAGCCATATCTAAATATATATGCATCTAGTTAAACAAAGTCTTCAGGAAGCGAACAGCACAGAGGTATAATTGCCTGGCGGAACCAAAGTGATACAACACACACAAGGATGAAGGGATATCACCCAACGACCGTAAGCAAACCACAAAATCCACCTGCAGTCAATAGGAGGTTAGCTCCAGGTTGCTCTGACAGTTAGTGGGTATAACCACTAAATTACAGTTGTGGTATCATAATGCTAATAATAGCCCATTAACAGTATGAATGTTATTCTCAGTGCCACAGCTAGTTAGCAAAGCGCCACCAAAAAAAAACAGACGAGACATGTGCTGAGGAGGAATTAGCATAGCAAATTTTCCACCAGGTTGCTCCGGGTTCAATTCCTGGTCTTTCTCTAGAGAATTTAAATCTATTTTACGAGCTGGAACGGGGCGCACTTTCAAGACACGGGCGTAATAAGGAATATTCTTTTTTCTCAAACCCTCGTCCCGCTTCTCCATAGAATCGGGAATTTAGTGAGATGAATCTTCGTAATGAGCTTTTACGACTACATGCCCTCCCCTGGGAAGGGAGTGTGTGAAACCCGGTGCCGGCACATAGCCTACTCTTATCGAATAACATCAAGGGATCTGCTCGAGGCTTATCAGCTCCATCCGACGAACAAATCACCATTAAAAGCGGCATATGCCCTCACTCCAAACAGACACTGCGGAGAGGTTTGGAAATGAAATGAATCCAGATTTTTGGCACACAATCTAGTGATTAAACACTGTATACCACCACTTCTCCTATCCTGCCGGCCAACATCTTGATGGTGACATTATTTCCCACCATCGGGGCTCGAACCGGCTAACAAACTGTGACAGACCATAATAGACTTGACGTCTTAACGATCATAGCTATCAGGCGGGCTAATTTTTTTTTGCATTAGCCAAAAATGTGGTATTGTTTGGGAGTTGATTATGTTTAATTGTTCAATACTTCTGTACAAACATGAACAAGCAGAATATAAGACATGCATTACGTTTGCATTCTGTTTGTATTTACATCTGTTACAATCCTTCATTCCAAAGTAATCTGCTGTATAGTACAGATGTGATATTCTGTTTTAAGATTTAAAAGTACTGTAAGGTCGTAGAATTATTACTGGCATCTTGCTACTTTCCCCTGTACAAAAGTGATGCATTAATAAGTTACACGAGAAATATATGTTGGAAATATAAAGTAAATAATTCTGAGCACTAATGAGTTAATGGTATTCCGCATTTTTGTAGAGGTGTATAGTTTTAAGATTCAGTATACGTATTCTTATAAAATACGTGTCATCGTGACTATTCTTGTCGAAGTTCTTCTAATTAAAAAAATGCAAAACCTATAATGTATTAAGTTGGAATCTCATCAAATTTGCAGTACGTAGAGCAATAACAGGTGGAAAGATGGATCGTTCAAGTTCAATTTTACGTCGTCGTCATCTTTGTTGCAATAACTGTAGTCCATTTCATATAATAGGCCACCATGGTTATATACTTCTAAAGGTAGGAACTTGTACGATGCCCTGAGTAATTTTTACCTATGGTGCAGAAAGTGCATTTAGATATTTCGGTATGGGATTGGATTCGGTCCCTTACTTGATTTTTTATTCATCTGGCTGAACTTATAGGTGACACGGGGATTCCGAATACTACAAAAAGTTTATAAATTCGTAGTCTACTGCGCTTATGGAAGTGAAATATACGTTCAAAAAGAAATATTGTTGATCTAAACCATACTGAGGGCAGTCATATGAAGATGGATGTAGATTATGTCTCTATACAATATATTTTCTTACAATGACTGTGGAATCGCCCGAAGAAATGAAATGACATGAAATGAAATGAAATGGCGTATGGCTTTTAGTGCCGGGATGTGGCCGAGGACTTCAGCTTGCCAGGTGCAGGTCTTTTGATTTGACTCCCGTTGGCGACCTGCGCGTCGTGATGAGGATGAAATGATGATTGAAGATGACATTAAATGACAAACACCCAGTCCCCATGCCAGGTGAATTAACCAATTATGGTTAAAATTCCCGACCCAGCCGAGAATCGAACCCGGGACCCCTGTGACCAAAGGCCACCACGCTAACCATTTAGCCATGGAGCCGGACTCTCCAGGAGAGAATGTAACACATCACTACAGGGATTCCAATTTGGATCTCTGAACGGTATAATTCTTCTTTCCTAACGAATTCCTATGAAGAAGGTTCAATTTTTAAACGTGGTGATGCTCAGATTATATTCTTTGTCAAATATTCAGACTCTTCTTTTACTTAGGTAAGCCGACAATAAATTAAAAAGGCATAGCTCTTGAAACTTCCATTTAACAAGAACGGGAAAATGAAAAAGAAAACCTACTCTGACTCGAGCTGAAAATTACCTCGTATTGTTCCTTAAACCTCACTCACTCACTCACTCACTCACTCACTCACTCACGCAGCTCCTACTGGGCTATCCAGAATAATATAAGAAGATACATAGTACCCAGTAGATGTTATATTCTTCCGCTCACTTCGACTTCTTGAAATAATTTTCTGCTACGAGTATAATTACCAAGAAGGGTAATATGGAGATCTTATCTTCTTCCGTTACCTTTTCAAGCTTTACCTGTAAAGCATACAATTTATACAGTAGATTTATAACACTTCATAGCACTAGAAGTATGATTTCTTCACTACATACTAAACATCACTACAGAATGAGAACAGTAATCTGAACACGTCATCAAAAAAGGGTGTATGCGTGAACGTAAGGATGTTGATTGGATAACATGCACTCACAGGTAAAAAGAAGAATGTGCTGCAGCATGTAGCTCCCTTGTTCTACAGTTTATAATTATATTAGTTAATTAAATTAGTATCACCAAATACTCAACTTGAGAATATCAACCCATCTGATCAACTCTACAGGCACAACTGTATAAGTATATTCAGCGTCATCAAAATTAATCCTTAACATGGACAATTGTATGAATGGTTCAAAGAGATTGTAAAAGCACACTTTGATTCAAATAATTTGGAAGTAAGCAAAAAAAAGTATTCTTCTCCAGCAATCAAACTGCATTTCCGCTGCATGGAATCCATTTATATACATTTAATGTCAGATGACCCTCCGAACAACACGTGTTTTTGCTGTTGTTTGGGTCCTCAGTTCTCGACTAGTTTGATGTAATTCTCCGTGCTACCTTATTTTGTGCTAACCTTTTCATTTCTACTTAACTATTACATCATAGATCCATTCTAATATGTTGGTGATATTCATGCTTTGGTCTACCTTTACCGTACTTACAGCCTACACTTCTCTAAAAAAATAAACTGAACAAGTCCTGGGTGTCTTGAAATCTGCCCTATCATTCTATCCTTTCATCCAGTCAAATTTCACCACAGCATTCTCCTCTCACTAATTCGATTCAGTATCTCTTCACTTGTAATTATATCTACCTATCTCACAATCTTCAGCTACTTCCTTTAAGATTTCATTTCCTAGTCTAATATTTCCCGCATCATCTGACTTCGTTCGACTGCATTCCACTACTTTTGAAAATTGTATTGCATAGATATATCAGTTTATTTTGTATAACACTGCTCGAAACTTTGAGAGTAAATTCTTATTTGAAATATCTTAAAATAATCAAACACCAGAAAATAAAAGACACAGAGAGAGAATAAAGTAAATGACCAGAGTAAAGATTTACCTGGCAAAGCGTTCCTTGTCCTGAATGCTCTCCTCCTCCATCCGGCTATATTTGCTACCACTGGGGTCGTCCTCATCGGATCTGTTAAAAATAAAAATAAATCTTGTTTAAAGTAATTAACCGAATTAATTAATTACATAGTTATTCAAACATTTTAATGTGCCAGAAAAGTAATCTACAGATTTATCCAAATTAAAACAATGGAAAATTAGACTCAGCTCTCGAAATCCGAAGGTAAGGAACTGAGACGTTCTCCTAGTTGTGATTTGACGATCGTTTAGCTAGTTCAGAAATTAATTTAGGGATCGTCACATTGTTTCACTTGCTATACGCTGACATGTCAGTTATCGTGCGATAGGGTCTAGTATCGTCCAGGTCCTCCTCTAGCTCGGCCAAGTGCAGTAACTAGTCGTGGTATCGATTCCACAAGTGGAAGAACTCTGGAGAGATTCTGACCCATGACGTTTGGATAGCTACCCACAGTTTCCTGCTATTTGTAGGCGCAGGGCTTTCGGTGTGAAGGGACCTCATCATCACGTCCCATAAATGCTCGATAGGTAAAAGCGGTGGCTACAGCAGTCGTTGAAACTCTCTAGACAGCTTATCGGAACAATTACGGACAACTTGGACCCGATGACACGGTACATTGTCCTGCTGGAATACCTCATCGTTGTTGGGGTATGCGAAGACCACAAAGGCTGCAAGTAGTTCAACGTAGCAGTTACTGGTCAACGACCTGTTCAGTTGGATAAGCGGATCCAACCCCTGCCACGCAGACACATCCCACACCATTATGGAACTACCACCAGCCTGTATAGTGCCTTGTTGACAAGCTGTAGTCCATGGCTTCATGGGACCGGCGCCATATGCGAAACCTACCATCAGCTTGAAACAACTGAAACAGGATCAAATCAGCAACGTCACGCGCCCAGGCGAGAGGATGTGCCCGGGCTTGTGTTAACTCTGGTACCGCACTGAGTTGAAGAACAGTGCACTGACCTGCTGGCTATACGTCTGGTACCTCCTGCACTGAATGTGGATGTGATTTGAGCCAGAGTGTCTTGTCTATCACCATGGACAATTCTAGCCAGACGCCGCTAATCGCGACCATTAAGCACCCCCGATCGGCCACTACGCTGTTCATTGCGGGTGGTAATACGCTTCATAAGGTATTCCCGATACACAGATGGCACCATCGATGGAGGAATTTTAAATGTCTGCATTACTTCGACAATGAAATGTTCCATCCATCTGCGACCCCCCATTACCACGCCCCGTTTGAAACAACAATAATTCGCGTCGCCTTGCCAACGACCAGCACAGACAGTGTTTACAGTCACGAGGTAGATCACACCTGATACAGGTCGCGGTAGTTCCAAAACGTCACGGTATGGCGGCGCCACCGACTATTACCTTTAAATACTACTAAACAATGACTTCTGGCAAGTCAATGCAATTAGCTGAAGCTATAGTAAATGCAGAGCTGTTCCAGAAAGAATCGCTTGTGGACAGATTAGTAATAGGAATGAATAAGTAAATGAATGAATGAATGAATGAGCTCTTCAACTCATGAATCTATGTAATGTTTTTGTAGTGATCGTTGTTTCAAAGGAAAAACAACGTGATTACCAGCCCCAAAAAACTGCTGCGATTCTCAAACGTGCGTTATCTTAACAGGACAACTACCCAACTTCTTTTCATTGCTCTACATATTTTTTTCTTCCTCATTTATTTTAGTTTCATAAACTCAACCTCATGCCTCTGATACAAAAACATATTATTCATTACAAGACCTGCTGGAAACAACTACAATTAGTGTAATTACCTCAAAAGTACCTCCTGCACTGAATCTATACTGCTACAGACGAATGTAATGAGTAACGAGAGAGCAAATGGCTCAGCATTTAATTTATAACATGCTAAGCTAACAACGATTGCATGATGGATGATTCTAATGAATATTATATTTAACGATTTTAACTAATATGTGGGTTTCTGCATTAACTAAGCACAAACAACAACAACAATAATAATAATAATAATAATAATAATAATAATAATAATAATAATAATAATAATAATAATAACAATAATGCGATGGTTAAGTGAACTAGTCGTTAGTCAATCCGAGTCACGAGGATTCACAATCCAGCGATCAATCAATCAATCAATACTGATCTGCATTTAGGGCAGTCGCCCAGGTGGCAGATTCCCTATCTGTTCTTTTCCTAGCCTTTTCTTAAACGATTTCAAAGAAATTGGAAATTTATTGGTAAGTTATTCCAATCCCTAACTCTCCTTCCTATAAATGAATATTTGCCCCAATTTGTCTTCTTGAATTCCAACTTTATCTTCATATTGTGGTCTTTCCTACTTTTAAAGACGCCACTCAAACTTATTCGTCTACTAATGTCATTCCACGCCATCTCTCCGCTGACAGCTCGGAACATACCACTTAGTCGAGCAGCTCGTCTTCTTTCTCCCAATTCTTCCCAGCCCAAACTTTGCAACATTTTTGTAACGCTACTCTTTTGTCGGAAATCACCCAGAACCAATCGAGCTGCTTTTCTCAATATGTGGGATTTTCAATAGTCTCCAGGAAGAACAACCGGCCTTAAATCGCCAAATTCGACTGAATCGGAGCTAAATAGTCCAGAGACCTCACAAAGAGTAGGAATCTTGCTCCTAACTATGCTATTTCAGTGATTACAAAATCGAGACAAAATTACAAAGAACTTGGCAGTACAAGCCCATATCAGTATGACGTTGGACCCCCTTTGACCTGGATTTATGCACTTATTCGGTTGGGAAGGATGTCATAAAGCCATTGTACCCTCTCCTGAGGCAAGTTGGCCCGCAACTGTTGTAACGGGTCCTTGATATCCTGGATACTGGAACTGGGACGGTGTTGGCGCCCGAACTGGTCCCACACATGTTCTATCGGGGACAGATCTGGGGATCTTGCTGGCCACAGGGTCTACCACAACATTACGCAGACAGTTCATGGAGACACGTGTCATGCGTGGACGGGCATTGCCCTGTTGGAAAATGGCACCACGATACTGTCGCATAAGAGGTAACACCCGAGGACGCAGGATGTCCGTGACGTACAGTTTTGCCGTCAGAGATCTTTCAATCACCATCAGCCGTGACATGAAGTCATACCCGAAGGTTCCCCACACCATGACGCCAGGAGTAACACCGCTATGCCTCGGAAGAATGAGACCCCCTCCCCAGGTCGCCACCATACTCGCAGACGATGCAAATCCGGGGTAGTGCAGAACCGCGATTCATTGCTGAACACAATGCGACGCCATTCATCAGCAGTCCATGCTTCCCGGTCACGGCACCACTCCAAACGCAGCCGTTTGTGTTGTGGTGTTAACGGCAGCCTACGCTTGGGACGGTAATTCCCCAGTTCGGCTGCTGTTAAACTCCGACCAATGATGCGGAATGACACAGAATGTTGCAGGGAGTCCATAAATTCTTCTTAAACGGCAGGCGCAGATGTAAAGGGGTTACGATGAGCTTAGTGCACAATATGGAGATCCTCCCTTGTGGTCAGACGTGGTCGACTGGAAACTTGACGACGGTATGCCTGCCCTCACGTTCCCATGCAGTCCATCATTGGGTCGCTATCATATCCCAATGCCCCACAAATCTGGATATTGAGCGATTCGACCAGCCGGCCACATCACATGGAGGCCCATTTCAAACTTTGTCAGGTGCTGATAAAACTGTATCACACGAGTACACAGCAACTCCGTGTCCTTCACAGTGATCACTCAATATCTGACGCTGTTCACGCCCCTATCCTGCCAGGCCTGGTAACAACACTAATGCACTCTGGTGGCAGTTCTACCTGTCACAGAGAATGTCAACTCTAATCATTTATATACCCGCCGATGGTGTGTACGCCGACATGTACGAAATTACATTGACATACGACCATTTCTTCTGGATACTTTTTTTTTTTTTTTTTTTTTTTTTTTTTTTTTTGTCAGAAAGTGTAATGAAGTTTCCTGGTGGCAGTAGTTTTCTGGAAGTGGACGATTCTTGTGTTACAGAACGCAGACTGATGGTATTTGGAGTGGAAGAGCTCACGATGTACTAAATAATGGCGAAAACTTCTTCATGGACGGGATATTCGATAGCTGTCCAAGACAGTTCACTGAACTGTGTGGCATTCATGTGGACATCGGCACAATCAAAGATGAGACACAAATATACCCCATACTTTTGTCTTTGCTTCTGGATATGTCAGAAGACACATACAGTTACCTCTCTGTAGGTATTAGTAATTAGTTACTGCCACATTAAGAAACGATTTCGAAACCGCCGCCGCGCCGTGAAAAACACATTACGAAGCGTCTTTCCGACTGGATTCATTTTTCCTTTTGATCAGTGCCTTTGGAGAAAGAACCAGGACATAGGCCTGACACAAGAGTAGGCCTACAAGGAAAACATGGAGGTTCAACGGCTTTGTAAAATGTGTGCAACACTGGCGTTAATACCACCGGATTTCATTGAAGAAGGCTGGTTGATAGTCGCGTCGGACGGTCCACAGTCAGATAAAGTTGCGGTATTTTCCGACTATTTTGTACCTCAGTAGCTGGATAATGTGAAGGTACCTGTAAAACCGTGGAACGCTTCTGGGCATAACACCGAATAAATAATTCGCTGAAGGCTGACACAGGAAGCTAAATAATATAGTTGGAAGAAAACACCCAATAGCTATTTATTAATTAAATGCCTGAAAGATGAAGCAGCTCGTCCAAGTTTCTTGATTAAACGGAACGAGATAGGAAAGCCTAGCAAGTGAAAAAACGTATATATAAGGCATGATGAAAGACTGAAAAAGTGTTGTAAAACCTGGAATATACCGGGCGAGTTGGCCGTGCGCGTAGAGGCGCACGGCTGTGAGCTTGCATCCGGGAGATAGTAGGTTCGAATCCCACTATCGGCAGCCCTGAAAATGGTTTTCCGTGGTTTCCCATTTTCACACCAGGCAAATGCTGGGGCTGTACCTTAATTAAGGCCACGGCCGCTTCCTTCCAACTCCTAGGCCTTTCCTATTCCATCGTCGCCATAAGACCTGTCTGTGTCGGCGCGACGTAAAGCCCCTAGCAAAAAATAAAAATAAATAAAATAAAAAACCTGGAATAAACCTTGACGTTAGGATATGTTCGAGAACATTGACCTACACACAAAGATTTGAATAAGCCGACTGGTTTTAGTTTCTATAAACACCGTGGCCAAGCCTCGAATAATTTTCTGCACTATACATTTCGGTTTTATCCATCAACCCTTTCAAAATAAAATCCTGGTAAGGGAATAAACACTATCTGTAGTACTATTACCTGTGAAAGTAAGATATGGATAATCTCTTGAGTAGTCTTTTGGGCTTTGAAGGCCGAAAACTCCCTCTAGCGATTATGTAACTGGCCACGAAAGTCTACACCAGAATATTAGAAATAAGTCCGATAACTTAGTATTACATAAGCCCTCGGTCATTTCTGGTGTATAGAAAAAGCAGAAAATTGAAAAAAACAACGATTTAAGCCCCTAAACAAACCAGCAATTGGACGATAGAATGAGAAACACCACAATGATTTTACTATAAGAAATGCAATAAAAATCTCGTCCTTGTTTTTGTGTGGTTGAAAGAAAGCATAAGTTTCTCCTTTCTAACATGAAATAGCATCAAGAGATTTACGATTCCGTTATGTAATGAATAAACTAAAACAACTCACACTTTAATGTTGATGGAGTTGGAAACACGACTTTCTCTTTCCAATATAATAGCTTTTTTTTTTTTTTTCAATAATGATTTATTACACGGTAGTAGCTGTCACGGTGAATCAGAGGCACAGTGTCTGATTCATGGTCCGAATTCTGCAAGTTCGATCCCAGCGAGAAAACATCTTGGCACGCCGTCCCATAGTTGTTGGCACGCTATAAGACCTCTGGTGTTCCATTCTGCATCCAACTGATACTATTAATTCAACCGCAGATACTGTCCAGTGAAGCTCGGTTTCGCTGATAGATGGAAGTGCAATTAGAACAAAGAAATCCATGCGTAGATTGTCTAAATGACACCATTTTAGAAGGTTCGAAACCAGGTAGCCTATAGATGACGACGATGATGGACTTTAACTACAGCTGAAACTCTAGTTCTTTTCTATCTTCTTCTATACACTTTTTAGAGCGACTGCATCCTAGAGCACGCGATGCACTGTCTGTGTTTTCAAATCGGAGCTTATGATTACTTGTTTTATGAGTAGAATGGTACCGCTAAACTTTTCAGTAATTTTTTTAAAACACAGTCTTAATACAGTCAACTTCGAAGTAAACAAATGGACGTTATTCGGTCGTAATTTCACGACCCTCATTATTGCGCGATTCTGTGGTGTGCGTGTGTATGCAGAGGTGATGGTTGGAAAAAACATAAACACCAGTCTCTGAGTCAGAAGAATTAACTAGACTGGATTAAAATCTCCATACGAACCCGGAATCGAACGGGGGATCCTCTGAACCGAAGACCTCTATGTTAACCATTCAACGAAGGAGCCGGAATAATTCCGATATCATTACCAACTCGAATATTGGTTTACAGTATAGCTTGCATGCACATTTTACCACCTAATACAAGAGTTTCTCAAATATCGTCTACCTTTTAAATCAACTTGTTGGGCAAGCAAGCAGTGCTTGCTACCGAGGAAGAACAGAGCAGCAGACTTGTTTACATGAACACAGTGACAGTACTTGCAGTAACCGCACCGAGATAATTCTACCATACGTTTGTGATTATTATTTAAACCACGTGACAGCAATGTACCAACGGGACGTGACTGTATTGACATTATTAGATCTCAGTAGTGCCTTCGACACTGTTAATCCTCAGTTACTACTGCAGAAACTTCGAGAGCTAAATTTTAACAGTGTATCACTTCGTTTCTTTTTATCTTATCTTGAAAATCGCCGGCAACGTGTAACAGTTGGAAATTTGAGTTCAGGATGGCAAAGGAAGACCCTCGGCGTCCCTCAGGGGTCGGTTCTTGGACCACTGCTATTTATCATCCAAATTAATGATATATCAAAAGCTCTTAAATTCTGCAAATTGCAAGTGTACGCGGATGATATACAGATTTACTATCATTCAAAACCGAGTGATATTGATACTGCAATTACTAAAATAAATTCTGACCTTCAACATCTTAGTGACTATGCAAATAAAAACAGTTTATTAATGAATCCAAATAAGACTCAAGTTATTATTATCGGTACCAGTGAAAACCTTTATTCCCTCAAGCAACAGAACATCCCCCCAATAATTTTAAACAATAAAATCATACCCTACTCTACTTCAGTGACCAACTTAGGAATTATCATGACTGAGACTCTAAACTGGACTCAACAGGTGATAAGCACATGCAATAAAGTACATAAAAGCTTATATCCCCTGAAACGGTTCGCTAATATATTCTCTGTTCGACTTAAAGTACAAATAATTCGCTCTCTTATACTACCTATATTTGACTACTGTGACACTGTGTTGACTGGAATAACCTGGGACAGTAACAAGAAACTGGACCGGAGCCTGAACAGCTCCATAAGATACATCTTTAATCTGCGATATGATGCTCATATATCACCTTATTATAAGGAGCTGTCGTGGCTTCGAGTGCACCAGCGCCGTGAACTTCACATGCTATCGCTTCTGCACAAAGTTCTTTCCACTAATACTCCCGACTATCTGTCTTCATCTTTTTCTTACCTCTCGTCCTATCATAAACACAATACAAGATCTGGTTCCTCTCTTGCCATACCTATAAACCGTACTGCTGTGTACAACCGCTCCTTCATAATCTCTGTGTCTAGGTCATGGAATTCGCTACCTGCGAACATTAGAGAAAATCCTTCTCATCGCAAGTTTAAAGTGGCTTGCCGGGAGCATTTGCTGGGTAGATCCCGCTGACTTGCTGGATAATTGTTGAGTGAATGAAGGAATCAATGGGATGAATGAATGGATTACTGCAGTTAAATAATTTAAGTGTACGTTATTTTGTGTATTTTAAAATTAAGGATTCTTTCATTATTATTATTATTATTATTATTATTATTATTATTATTATTATTATTATTATTATTATTGCTATTAGTATTATTTGTTTTATTTGTATTCGAAATTATAAGTTATGTATATGTATACTCATCTAGTGGTTAAGTGTAAGAGAGGGCCTTGAGCCCCAACTTCGCCACCAATAAAGGCATTATCTATCTACTCAAAGGACATAATCGCTTGAATTTGCAAAACCTAGTCGATGCGAGAGGAGCCGCGGACTGTATTTGCGCTAGTATACTATAAAATGTCTACTACATTGGGCACATTATATGTCATATTTTTACTACCGGTAATCGCTTTGCGCTGATGGTAATCGAACGGAGGAAACGATAACAGCTTTCCTATTTCAAGCTTACAGTAATGAAACATTATCCTGCTCTCTAAAACAGAAAACCATACATAATATGTATGACATCTTGAGCTTTCCTTCCCAGATTCCGTTCTTGTCAAGAGAGATAATTAAGATCGACTACACAGTATACTTGGAGGTCAGAAAGTCGACCATATGCAGCTCAAACAGAAATATACATAACTTGCAATGGGAGCTTGATAGCCGAGTGACAGTCTCATCAAGGCGGCCGTGGTTCAAATATAGTCTAATGTATGTTAGATTTTAAAATGAAGAGTCACATCCAAGTGGTTCGTAATCCACGCAAAACTTCAGGTGTCATGGCTATGACCACGATATCAACTGCCTCATAAAACTATAGCCTGCCCCATCTCAAACGGGTACACGTAATGCCAATAAATAAGCATTAACTAACAATTACTAAACAACTACAAAATCCTTACACCACCAGTTTTAGATCTATGTGGTCAGAAAAAAGGACATGACCTTTTTTAAATAACCAGCTGATTTTAACCTTGTCAGTTTGCTCTATATATTATAAGGGATGCTGCGTCTGTTGAATTATATATCTAGTAACATTTTTAACCAAAGAATATCCCTATACTTCGTATTATTCACGTTCTTTAAAAGCTGGTTTCCAGGTAAATGCTAGGGCTATACCTTAATTTAGGCCGCGGCCGCTTCCCTCCAACTCTTAGACCTTTCCTCTCCAATCGTCGCCATAAGACCTATCTGTGTCAGTGCGACGTAAAGGCACTAGCTAGTAGTAAAAGCTGGTTTTGCACTGCTGAACTTTGATGCTTGCGAGACCATGTGAGTTATAATCAAAGAAAATGAACATTATCATTTAATGAAAATTTAGTTCTGATTTCCGATGAAAGAAGGAACGGGGAACCCAACTCTTAAAACGGAACGTGCTCTTCAAAATAACAAACGATGTCTTATTGACAAATTCCTACATGAATGTTATAAAACGGAAGTTCAAACTACCAGTCAGCATGTCACATATTCAAAAATACTTGAAGCAGTTTCTATTTTATTTGGATGAACACAACATAGTCTCCTCAGCCAGAGAATGGTCTGCTGATACAATACGGTCGATATTTCCAAAGTAGAGATCCGACTTCACACTGTATGTATGTTGACATAATTCAGCGTTTTATCGGTAAGTGTGACAATAACACAACCAGTAAATAATTTTTTTCTATTTGCTTTACGTCGCATCGACACAGATAGGTCTTATGGCGACCATGGGATAGGAAAGGCCTAGGAGTAGGAAGGAAGTGGCCGTGGCCTTAATTAAGGTACAGCCCCAGCACTTGCCTGGTATGAAAATGGGAAACCACGGAAAATCATATTCAGGGCTGCCGACAGTGGGGTTCGAACCCACTATCTCCTGGATGCAAGCTCACAGCTGCGCGACCCTAACCGCACGGCCAACTCGCCCGGTAACCAGTGAATCAATCCTCATACATATGTACATACATCTTCATTATAGACTGTTAGGCCCCTCAGCGATCAGTCTGCAAGCCTGTGTGAATTTATTAACCGCCGCCGCAATCCTTTATCTGTAACTAGTTCTGTGGCTCCGTTTAGTTCTATACCTCTTACCTATAAATCGTTAGAAACTGATTCTAACCATCGTCGTCTTGGTCTCCCTCTGCTTCCCTTGCCCTCCACAACAGAGTGCATTATTCTCCTAAGTAACGTATCCTCCTCCATTCGCCTCACATGACCACACCACCAAACCCGGTTTCTTCGTACAGCTTTATCCATCAAGTTCATTCCTAACTTAGCCTGTATCTCCTCATTCCGAGTACCCTCCTGAAATTGTTTCCACCTGTTTGTACCAGCAATCATTCTCGCTACTTTCAGATCTGTTACATCTACTTTCATATCTGTTACATCTAACTTATGAATAAGATATCCTGAATCAACCCAGCTCTCACTCCCATAAAGCAAAGTTGGTCTGAAAGCAGACTGGTGTAAAGCTAGTTTCTTCCAGGAGCTTTGCTGCACCTGGATTCAACTCACTTACTATCCTACCATCCTGGGAGAACACACATCCTAAATATTTGAAATTATCTACCTGCTCCAGCTTTGTATTCCCAACCCGACATTGAATTCTCTTAGATTTCTTACCTACTGACATCAATTTCGTTTTGGAAATGCCAATTTTCATATCATACTCAATGCACCTACTTCAAGTTCGAAGATAATAGACTGTAGGCATTCGGGACAATCTGCCATGAAGAAAATTAAGATAGCGTACCACAATAATATTTCTTGGACGCATTAATAGTCTATTGTACTAGTGGTCGCTGATGAGTTTATACGAATCAGGATGTCGATCCTGTGGTTGGTAGGAGAAGGGAAGCTCGAAGACCACGAACACGAAAATATAAAACCTTTTCCCAACTAACGTTTGATACAGATTATGTAAACTGAACTTTAGGCAGGATTTCTTCTTTGGTATCCGTCTGTAAACACCACGTCAACAGAAATATTTAGAATATTAAGTTTTGTGCTTCTTTTCAACATTATCTTCCAACTTGAATTTACAAACAAAATGTTCCTATCCGCAGGGAGTTACGGTAAGCAGATGGGCATTGAAACGGAAATATTTTCTGCCACCGTACGGCTTCAACGTGCAAAATTGCAGTGTTGAGAGAGAATAAATACAGAAAGAAATTATTATAATTAATGAGTCATGAATGACAAACATTACTGCTGTATAAACTGAAATAATGTGATTAACACATAATATTACAACTTACCCACTATTCACAATATATTACTGCATTTGTTTTCGGAACAAATAATTTAATTATCTCATAAAATGATAAGGGACATCTTGTTTTCGTACATCGTATAATACAGATTATCAGTTAAACATTATCCTAAGTTACTGATAACGCAGAATAGCATGATGTTATAGCAGCATTATCATCATTCTTGATAACAGTCACATCGCAATTTAAACATGTTAATGAATAACATTCTTAGCATATCGAATGAAAATGGCTCGTGCTAGCTTTCTGAAAATGAGGAATCTATTGCGTGACAGAAGTCTCAGCTTGGAGACACTCCACAACTTCGTCTGATTCAGTGCTTCTGTACGGCGCTGAAAACATGGACTCTGAAATGTAACACCAGTAGGAAAATAAATGCCTTCGAGATATGGGTTTTCCGAAGCATGTTACTGATATCGTGGGCTGACTACGTCTCCAATGCTGTCGTACTCAGGCCGTGAGGAGGGAACGGATGTTGGTGCGTACAATCAAGGGCATAGTCTATTATTACGATGGGGTCGCCACTCCCAAAGTTATGTATTAATGAATGATAAATGCTACGAAATGAGAATGGAGAGTGTTGCTGGAATGAAAGATGACAGGAAAAACTGGAGTACCCGGAGAAAAACCTGTCGCGCCTTCGCTTTGTCCAGCACAAATCTCACATGAAATGACCGGGATCTGAACCACGGTATCCAGCGGTGAGAGGCCGACGCGTTGCCGTCTGAGCCACGGAGGCCCCCTATCAATATAGAATCAAGCTTAAGACAAAATGTGAATACAGTATGTGAGGATATGTAAGTATAATAGTTTACAACAATTCTTACTTCTTACATTTTAGAGATAAGCATGATGTTTTATTTTCTTTTTCTCTCTCTCTCTTTTTTTTTTTTTTTTTTTTTTTTTTTACATCTTTGGCATACGTTGTTTTAAATGCTTATGATGCATACTTTGTTGTATACCGCTTGAAGGCCATTCTTTCTATCCGTCTTCTATCCACGTTGAACATGTTCCAGTTATAATTATATACGAATAACCTTGTCCAGCGCCAAGGCGAGTTTTTCTCACTCGATCAGGTTTGCATTGTACCTGCATTCGAATGGCAAACACACGTAGGTTTTATAATGCATTGAATTGAAAGTTCGTTCGGAATGTGCTGGAGATAGTTCATTTACGTGGTTTCCTTCACAAAGAGCTTTAAACGTGATACATGCAATTATACAATGAACGAACGGTATTCCTCAACGGTAAATCCCTGCGGAACTCGCATATATCCGGCCGAAGAGGATTTAACAGCGATAAGATTGAGATGGCGGCTCTGACAAGCGCCGTCTGGCTGGCAGACCAGTCCTCGGACATATTCCTGACATGTTTGTGTGTTGCCTGTAACGTTAACAACACGACATCGTTAACTTCAATTGAAATCACATTAGCTCAATAGTACGAAACCTCCATACGTACATCATTAAACAACGACAGCGTAAAGCAATACCTGCAAGTTACGGACGTCTGTATAAAATTCGATATATCAATTATTTGAAAGAACATACGAAAAACGCACGCATGTAAGTGGAGCAATTATGTATTTACAGTATATATAGGAACATGCTAATTACTGTGAGCAAACGAATCCCAGATTACAGACAGATGAATTAAAGGCTCCAACTGAGTATAATAATTTCGTGTGGCTATTTCTTCTAACCGAGTGCAGCCCTTGTAAGGCAGACCATCCGATAAGGGTGAGCGGCATCTGCCATGTGTAGGTAACTGCGTGTTATTGTGGTGGAGGATAGTGTTGTGTGTGGTGTGTGAGTTGCAGGGATGTTGGCGACAGCACAAACACCCATCCCCCGGGCCACTGGAATTAACCAATGAAGGTTCAAATCCGCGACCCGGCCGGCAATCAAACCCGGGACCCTCTGAACCGAAGGCCAGTACGGTAACCATTCAGCCAACGAGTCGGACTCCACCGGAGTGAATAAATGTGACGTGAGCGGTCTGAAAGTAAATGGCTATTCAAGCGTTTATTTTTATTTAATTTATGTTACGAAACAACTTTAAAACTTGAAAGCTTAAAAGTTTACATACCAGTCTGACGTTAAGTCCAAGAAATACTAAGGATAACAATTACGGTTTCAATCTTGCAGAGATAACATTGAGTGCTGTCAGACCCACATAGTCAATTTTCGGTCTACTGCGTGTGTGTTTGGTGTTATGTTTCGTCCCCTGTCCTTGGCCCTTGTCCCGTTTCGGGTATGAAGCCAGGTGAATCTTTGTAGCGAGGTTTTACGACCAAATGCCCTTTCTGACGTCAATCTCATCAGAGAAGCTAATGAAATGAAACGAATGGCGTGACATGTGATAGTAGGAAGAGGGTGAAACCGAGTGCCGGCATACAGCTTACTCCTGTCGAATGGCACCAAGGGGTATGCTCAAAGCTTAACGTCTCCATCCGACGGATGAATCACCATCACTCTATATGAACATTGCGGATAGGTTTGGAACTGGTACACGCACGCACATTAATGGTGTCCCGACATAAACAATCAACACTGCCCCACTCCAGTACTGAAAAGGAGGGGAAGGGAGTGAACAGGTAGTGCTGAATACACAGTGTATGTATTCCGGCGTTATACTGTAACATTGTAATAAGATGGCTCCTATCCTATCACAGGTGAATCGAGGCCGTATTATTGGCATGTGGGAGGCTCACATGGTCCCCCAAGCAATAGCACAAGCAATACCATGCAGTCTTAAGACAGTTTGGAGATGGATAGAAATATGGCAAGAACGAGGTGAAGAAGAATTGGTAGACCCGATATAACGCAGCTACAAAATATTCCTAACTAGTATAAAATACTTTTCGGTTAAAAACCTCCTTTTCGTCTTAATACTGTAATACTGTAATTAATTTTTTATGTTAAAATGCTATTTGTTTTGGGCGTCGACCTATAGAGTTCATTTGCCCCTACTTGCACAATATATGAACCTGCATGTAATTGGAATTGCGGAGGTGTTGGGTGTTGAATGTGAGGAACGTTAAAGATGACACAAATACGCAGTCCCCAGGCCAGGGATATTAATCATTTACAATTAAAACACCCTGACCCGGCCGGGAATCGAACCCGGGGCGGCCGGACACGTTGCCCCGTACACAGCGGGGCCGGATGAGTAGGTAACCTAATGCTGTACTTCAATACATCCGCCACTGTGCCCATTTCGATCACAACGAAGTCTTGCAGCGGGCTATCTGCATGCAGTCCATGCAGCAATGCGTTAAGCGAGAAGGTGAGTCATTGTGCCTTCGACACTACCCCTTCACTCCCTTCCGCCATGTTTTGTACTGGATTGGCCTTCAACACTACCCCTTCACTCTCTCCCCTTCTTTTCAGTACTGGAGTGGGACAGTGTTGATTGTTTATGTCGGGACACCATTAATGTGCACGTCTGTACGTAATCTAGTGATTAGAAATTGTATACGTATTATATTGTGTATTTTCTATCAACGGGCTCGACCGGCTAACCACGATGGCAGACCACACAAGCATTAAAGATCATGGCCACCAGGTGGTGGTGGTGACTGTTTTAAGAGGAAGTACAACTGAACAGGTGTGTTTCGTTAGTTGTACCAAATACTATACTATGACAGTACGGTACCGGAAAGCTTGCAGTTTTCGGCGGGAAAGTTGATAGTGCTGCTAAACCGCTTTTCATGAGAGTTTAATCCTGATGTAAACAAATAGGCGGAGCACCTTGCCTATCCCTTTCGTGGCCAAATTATTTAAGAAATTAATTTTTGGGAACTAAACACATTTTTGTAGTGATGGAATGTCAAAGAATGAGAGACTATTTAAAAAAATTTCAAACACTGGAACTGTGAAAAAAATATGTGGGAACTATATATCCCAGTGGCTATATAGACATAGAATGCGAATATGTGCATTTATCTTATACCACGCAGAATAACTAATTTACACCGAATACAGCTGAAGCCATAATTTCAGGTAGAATATGGGTTGTACAAAGTGAAAGCCAAACGAATAATAGATCCACAATTGTATATTGGAAAGTTAATCTGAACAAATTTATTTGTCGTGAAACAAGCTACCAATACAAGTTATAAATCTCATTATAAAACCGTATTGGATTTCAGAATAAGAAGTCATTATATTAATAAAACCACTTCTTATACAAGCTACCAATACATTACATTTTACTTTTCATGGAATTTCTGGAACTCAGTAACATAGTAAGATGAAATAAAATAACAAAATAATTCTGGAGATGGGTAATCATGGCAATATGAAGAACTTATGTTCCTGTGTTTCACCTTTACATAAATCCTACTTATTTACCCATACTGAGACAAAATATGCTCAATCTATGTCTGAAGCACTACATAATAATTTTATGATAACGTAAATAGCTTAGAATTACTACTATCCATCTTTCTGGTGCAGAATATTTACTTCACTTCCCAAAAATGCGCGCTCCTGGCAGTCATAACACTACACACATGTAAACAAACACGTCCACCAACCTAAAAACAAATATACCCGAGCAGAATTTTTTCCTAGATTTTCTGATGTCCACACCAGGTAGCAGCACAAATCAAATGTAGGAATCAGGTCACCCAATGGCCCAATAGCGGAAAAATGTTAGTGGAAATTATATCACCCACTGGCCACGAAAGGGCTATGCACATGTGCATGGACGTACGTAGTTGATTGGAGAAGCAACCGTCGCACTCACTCACTCACTCGACTGTATGTGAGCTCGAAGGAAAGTAGTACGTTGCATTAATTTTATTTTATTTTGGAAGAGTACGTAATCAAATTAAAATATGGTTGTCATATATGCCGGCGTGGTGGAATACAGGAAGTTTTCTCGTAGTGAGGGAGCTAAGGATAATATGATGGCAAGCATAATTGGCATATAAGTCTCTGGTAAGACCCCAACTAGAGTATGGTTCCAGTGTATGGGACCCTCACCAGGATTACCTGATTCAAGAACTGGAAAAAATCCAAAGAAAAGCAGCTCGATTTGTTCTGGGCGATTTCCGACAAAAGAGTAGCGTTACAAAAATGTTGCAATGTTTGGGTTGGGAAGAACTGAGAGAAAGAAGAAGAGCTGCTCGACTAAGTGGTATGTTCCGGGCTGTCAGCGGAGAGATGGCGTGGAATGACATTAGTAGACGAATAAGTTTGAATGGCGTTTATAAAAGTAGGAAAGATCACAATATGAAGATAAAGTTGGAATTCAAGAGGACAAACTGGGGCAAATATTCATTTATAGGAAAGGGAGTTAGGGATTGGAATAACTTACCAAGAGAGATGTTCAATAAATTTCCAATTTCTTTGAAATCATTTAGGAAAAGGCTAGGAAAACAACAAATAGGGAATCTGCCACCTGGGCGACTGCCCTAAATGCAGATCAGTATTGATTGATGATTGATTGATGATTGATTGAAAGTCCCAAGCTGTACCAGCGTGGAGATAAGGTGTTGCATCTGGCAGCAGCAGCCAGTGTCAGTATTCATAGTGTGAGAAATGGATTAAGAGGTAGGACCATCGCGTGTAGTGAAGCACAAAAGAGGAAAATCGCTTAGAAATGACCATAGGCAGTGCATCGTGAATGTGTTCAATAAACTAAGTGAACAGAATCCAGGTTTAGTCGTTTATTCAGAAGTTCAGATCTTCGCACTGTTGTATGTGATGCGCAGCCCTGTACATCAGAACACGAGACGTTGACGAGGTGGAGGTCGGTACTACACGCTCAGCGAATCACAACTCTGTCTTTGGCGGAGGCGTGGACATACCATGTTTACATCAGGATTAAACTCTCGTGAAAAGACATATGCTTGCACGGTACGATGTGGCTAACTCTGGGATAGCATATTGCCACTTGAATGAGTCTTGGCGCCCTGGCGTGTTGTTTATAAATAAATCAGTGTGTGTCACTAGATAGTCTTACACTGCAGTGATATTCCAAAAAAATGCTATGCGCTGAACATATTACCCAGCATGATAACGACACGCGAACTGTTAAGAATCGCAAGTATTAACAGTCATGACCTCACATCAGTGTTGAGATTACCTTCTGATTAGCTATGCTAGTCTGATGCAGGTTTTTCTATGTGAAGCCAATGTGCGACGTGCGCATCTGTGATGATGATGATGATGATGATGATGATGATGATGGAGTCGGGAGAGGGTGAAACGTGGTGTCGGCACATAGCCTACGCCTGACGAATAATACCAAGGAGTCTGCTCAAATCTTAAAGTCTACGTCCGACGGACGAATCACTATGATTAGTGTCATATGCCCTCAATCTATATGAACAATGCGGAAAGATCTGGAACTGAATCCAGGATTTTGGCACGAATTCGAGTTTACAAGTCATTACTTTCATTGTTCGTTCGTATTGAAAATTGAAAATAGGTTGAACAATAAATGTATACCTTTTGTAAATTAAGTGAGACGAATTCTAGTGATTAGAAATTGTATATCACCATATCTCTTACCCCGATGGCCAACATTCTAAATGGTGAACATTTCGTTCCACCAACGGGACTCGAACTTACCACGTTGTCAGACCATATAGAATTGATGCTTTAACGATCATGGCCGCCAGACAGGCAGAGGTTTTTATCAGCGTGACGAAAGCCATGTATTGGACACATAGCGATCGTTTTAGCGACATGAGGGTAGTTGCAAGGAGAAGACGAAGAAAGGTCTATAATTATAACGAGAATTATAAACTGATGGATCGAATATCCCGTCACAATACCAATATAGTAATAGAATCGTATATATTCCTTGAGCTGAATATCAGATATTCTAGAATTAAAGCTGTCTATCGTGAACTGCAACATGAATTATCTTCTAATTCCACATCAGTAAAGCAAGTGAAGGTGAAGTATAATCTTGAGTAACAGCCACTAAAACAATGATTTACACGTTCCAAATAGCCGCTACTTCTGTAAGCACTACGACCTATAAAATTATACATATGGTTGCATTGTTATCGACCCGTATCAAATGGCATGAATCTAGCTTCTTTTTGTTACCAAAAACAACATTGTGACTGGTGTTTGTGTTCTGCAATTTCACGGAATAATTAACTTCCAACATGATTTCACGGTTACAAAATGACGTATAAATCACTAGCAGAATCAAAAACTCAGACTGAAACTAAAGAACACCCATAAACATTTATAACCTCTACATCAAGCTCTTTAAATATGTTCATGGCTAAGGAACATTGTTAGACAATGGTTGCAGCCATGACACAGGAATAATATAATATTTATATTCGTATGTTGCAAACGGAATATGCTTCAAAATATGCATGGCAAATTATCATTAAATGTAAGAACTGGTTGGAAATAAAATTATAATCGGAGGGGCAAAAGCCATAACAACAAAATACTTATAAAATACATGGAAGTGATACGCACTCCCTCTTGCAAAATAGGATGCCATCGTTTAAGACAGATCGTTGATAGGAATTTTACCAATTCAAAACAGCGCAGAAATAATCTCCAAATTACTGGTCCTTATTTTAAAACAGTATGGCTCCATGGCCAAATGGTTAGCATGCTGGTCTTTGGTCACAGCTGTCCCGGATTCGATTCCCGGTAGGGTCGGGAATTTTAACCATAATTTGTTAATTCCTCTGGCACAGGGACTGGGTGTATGTGCCGTCTTCATCATCATTTCATCCTCATCACGACGCGCAGGTCGCCTACGGCGTCAAATTAAAAGACCTGCACCAGGCCTCCTCGGAGGCCACACGCCATTATTATTATTATTATTATTATTATTATTATTATTATTAAAAACAAGCAACCTTGTAGTCTTGAGTGACTATCGATTGATCAGAGCCATAGTATTCGAACTGCAGCGACGCAATTTTTCGTTTCAAAAATACCACGTGCAATGGCCAGAATTCAATTCGCAACTGTCTTAGTGAGAAGCCAGTGACGATGCTACACGGCAATCACTGACCAGGTCCTTACTCCCTCATCAAAACGTAAAAGCAACGCCAATGCACAGTACTCGTGTTACTTCTTGAATCTGAATAACATGGAAAACATATCTCAAATCTATCGTTGTTCCTGAATTTTAGAGCTGATAGCTCCAGGTATTTATGTGAACAAAATCGATAATCTTAAAAAATATTTTATTTTCATTCATGCAATCAAATAGAGTGTCTAGCAAATTCCAAAGTTTCAGTATCTGCTAAGTTACATTTACAGTAATCAATTTCACCAGTCATTCGTAATATCTACTTTACCTTGCAACATAAAAAAGTATATAGTTCCTATCGCTGGCTGAACATGACGGGTTTTTTTAAATGTAGTACAACCATCATTTACGCCACAGTTAGGGCAACATTATTTTACTTAGAAGAGCATACACTGGGAATTGCAATCAAGACCTACTACTCAATCCGCTATAGCTTCAGACAACCGTTTGGGAATGACGGAAAAAGTAATTCTGGTACATGCCTTAGCAATACTTACACTTCTCACGGCGTAAAATCAAATTATATTTTAAATCAGTGGATCGGTCTAAATCTGATTTGAGGAGAGTATGTCAAATAGTTGTTACCATATACAATAAAAACTAATCAATATAAAGATGCAGTGTAAACCTTTGTAAAGAAGAGCAGAGATGACAGTTCGCGTATGTATGTATGTATGTATGTATGTATGTATGTATGTATGTATGTATGTATGTATGTATGTATGTATGTATGTATCGATACCATTAATATACACTAGCTAACAAAAAAAAAAAACTGAGTGGACTTTTGTACGGAAGAACCAACTGCAAACTTTGTATACCTCGTTCCGTAAAAATATATATGTACCTACATACTATATATTCGTCCAATGCACACTTTGCCAGTAAAATTGCACAGTCTCACTATTCATTATGATAGGAAAGTTACAAGCAGCATTTAGGACAATTTGTAGTGAATATTATCATTCAAACTCGTTTTTAAACAATAGAAGACCCTTTTATGGCAAAATGTAGGCTACATTAATTTCCGTGTATTAAATAGCGAAGAAATATCTGTGACAAAGAGATCCTTCCGTCATGCTTCTAATTCAAAGCCATGAAACGCTTTAAACCGATGAATTGCAATCACGCTGTAAGCTGTACAGAAGCTTATCAGAGGGACTAGCTGAGACCATGACATCACTGGGCGAGTTACAAGGGACAAGCGGCTACTGCATCATTACAGAAACAGGTTAGTTTCTAGTAAAAATCCCTGGAAATTAATTAACGAGATACTTCAAACAATAAATAGCAACAATAGAGATATTAAACTAAAAATTAATAATATAATCCCCAACCCCTGTGATATTTCAACAAAATTAAATGAATATTTTACTAGTATTGGTCAGGATCTAGCTTGTTAATTTGCCTACAACCAATACCAGTAATCCACACAGTTACCACACAGTTCCAAGAAATTATTTATTCTTGCATCCAGCTGACAACGAAGAACTAGCATGTATGATAAAAGAACTGAAAAATTCCAGTAGGTGCGATTGTTAAGGTTTAAGCAACACAATTCTCAAACAGTTATCAACCGAATTACTTCCATACATCACTGCATTTATTAACAAATTGTTAGTTGAAGGTACAGTTCCTCCATTGTTAAAAATTGCCGAATTTATACCCATTCATATGGGCTTAGAAAAATCAGACAAACAACTACAGACCGATCTCTACCGTTCCCATTTTAGCCAAAATATTAGAAAAAATTGTTAAAATAAGATTAAAATTCCTTCTTAAGAATAATTACTTTTATAAGTATCAATATGGTTTTATTCCAAATTCCAGCACATGCATTGCTGTTGAGGATATTATCATTAAACTGCAGGAAGCTCTTGATTCACGAAAATTAGCTTCTGGGTTAGTTATACACTTAAGAAAATCCTTTGACACAGTTGATCAAGAGATCATGATCAGAAAACTGGAAGAAGCAGGAGTAAAAGGTGTAGCGATAACCTGGTTTAAGGATTACCTCAGTAATCGATCACAGTTCGTTTCATATAAAAATGCAAAAAGTTTATCTCTTCCTATATCAATTCGAATTCCTCAGGGTTTAGTACTGGGTCCAATTTTATTTCAAATATGTTTGAATTACATAAGCTCCTTAAAATTACAAGGACATATCTCTTTTCGCAGATGATACAAATATTTTTTATGTTGGTAGTCCTGCTAAAGAACTTGGGGTGAAAATGCACTTGCTTATTACAAACTTGGCTTTCAAACAATAGCCTATCCATCAATCTTAGCAAGACCAAGTACATGATTTTTCACAAGCCCTCATGTGCAACTCCTCTTCATCTTACATTAACATTTTTCGATCATCCTTTACGAAGAGTACAATTTGCTAAATGTCTAGGTTTAAAATTAGATGAAATGCTTGACTGGAACGAGTAAGTTAAAATCATATGCAAAAAAAAAAAACCCTCCAGCAATTGGTGTGCTTCACAGACTAAGATATAAATTCAACCATACGTTTTTAAAATCTATTTATCGTGCTCTCATTTAGTACGTTTACATGCAGGATTCAGATCGATCTGAGTACACTTTCCGTATTGAAAACGCCATGTAAACGGAGACTCAGTTCGGATTGAGTCTCAAGGTCGATACGGTAAAATCTGGGATCGTATCGTACTCGGTTCGAATTGAGTTCCATGTAAACGCGGATCGTACTGAGATCGTATTGAAAACGGCTGCGCACACACTCCATGTTTGTTCTGGCTGGTTCTGACGGAATCGTCATCATCAAAGTTCTGTCGAAATAACAAATATAATAAGCCAGTAAATATATTTACCTGTATAAATGATCATCAACTGCAATCATATTATAAGACGGCCACCCCTTGCGATTAACAAAATCACGATAATCTTCTATTGGGGGTGAAATTGAAATGTGCGTTCCACCTAACACACCAGCTACATTTGGAATACCACACATACTTTCAAAACTGAAAGTTATCTCCTGGGCTTCTACTATTTATTTGTACTGTACTGCATTTGGCGTTTTTAAATTTTAGGAGGTGATATCGATTTTACTACAATTCTGCATCGTTCGTATACGTCGATGTTGCCTGGCGGATTCAATACGATACTCAACTACTGTACATGTAAACGGGGATCGTATTCAATACGGTAAGTGTACTCAAATCGATCTCAATCCCCATGTAAACGTACTAATTGAAAGTCACGTGACTTATATGATACATGTTTGGAAATGTTGCAATAAGGAACTCTTTGAGAAAGTTGCCATTTTACAACAAAGAGCACTAAAATACTTCATAATTTACCGCCCTTAACACATACGAATTATTTGTGTAAGAAATGCAGACTTCTACAACTCCACATGTTACGTGATAGAGCTTCAGCTATGATGGTATATAAAATTAAGCATAATTTGCTTCGTATAAACACTATCTGTATCATAAATTCTGACATCCACTCATGTAACACTCGAGGAGCAGAGAGAGTGCATAGCGAATTTGGAAAAACTAGTAAGTATGGTTGTAACTCCTATGGCTCTACTCTGTGAAGGTGTACAATGCTCTCCCTAAACATATACAACAGGCAACAACAATGTCAAAATTTAAACAATAAATAAATAATCAATGGACTAAAGAAATTGAGCAGTAAATTTTACAAACCAAGTAATGTTCAGTGGTCTTATATATTTGTAAGGGTTTCCTCTTCTCTAAGACTGTAACATATTTAGAAATAAGGTATTATTGTATTGTAAATATTTTGTAAATTCTGCCTATATTTAATCCTTGTATTGCACCGTTAAGAGCCACGGCTCAGGTGCCCTTTCTTGAGTAAATAAATAAATAAATAAATAAATAAATAAATAAATAAATAAAAAGTCATCCACTCGCCCAGACAGGCACAGGGAATAACCGGCAACTTGACCGAGACTTGCACTGTATTTATGCGAGAAATCCATTAATGGCTTAGAAATGTGTATGTAAAGACATCGATTTCAAACTATAGTCACCTAGCAACAGTTAAACATCCGTTTGCAGCTAATAGTACTTTTTCAAACACAACCACGTACTGTATGAAACAAAATCGTACATACAAAACAGTACATATTAGTAATTATGTGCAACAAAATCTGTATTTTTTTTTTAAAAACCTGTTGTACGCATAAAAATGTGATAAATATACCCACGACTATTATTATTATTATTATTATTATTATTATTATTATTATTATAGTGTTATGTGTTTTACATCATATGAACTACTTTTACGGTTTTCAGACACACCGAGGTGCTGGAAATTTGTCCCATAAGAGTTCAAATATCACCGGACTGAACCGGAATCGAACTCGCCAATTCGGCTCAAAAGGCCAGCACTTTTACCATCTGAGCCACTCAGCTCAGCAAGTATTAAAAGATATGAAGAAGATTAGATAAATTAAAGTATTATATTATTCCCACTAACATACTTCAACAATAATCACCAGCTAAATCTTGTAACTTAAAATCACTTTTACAACAGTGTCTACTCTGGCTGTTGACAAATACCGATCATTATTAATGTGTGTTTTAACATACATCATTAAAAATTAGAAGGCCGAAGACAATAAGCTCGACCCGCGCCATGACTTCTTGTGTTTATTAGAACTTCTTTCCCTTCCGCACAGTATTCTAAGATCCCAGTAGTATCTACATTTCCTAATTAATATCCGAAAAAGTCACAATTATTTAGATTGTTCTCTCATACGCTGGACAACCGTTGCTCCGATTACTCATGCAGATAAGTTGAATTCAACCGAGCACAAGCCGTTCTCAGTAGCAATGACTCACGTCGGCCGCTGTTTTCAACATTCTCCACGCCTCAAGCGTTACGAACAAGCATCGAATCGGATACCGGTCAGTGCCCGGGCTAAGACAATTGGTTTCTTCCTAGAATACGTTAGAAGACCAACAGAAAACCCTGTTTCTCGCACCTTTCAGCCAATAAACGCTTAGTCTTAAATAAAATCCACATTTTATAAAACGAGAGAAAGAAAAAGAAAGCAAAAGATATTTTTAAAAATATACTTTATTAATTGATTCAAACTACACATCTTTTCTACCAGTGGTTTAATGTCGCACCGACTTAAATAGCCTCTCTCCTTTTCCTTGTGTGCGATGATGAGATAGAAAAGAACAAGGCTTAGGAAGGAAACGACTATGGCCTTCATTCGGGGACAGTTGCAGAATTTCATAGAAACGAAAATGGCAAATCGATAGTGGGATTCGAATCCACTATTTTCCAAATGACAACTAACAACTACACAGGTCATCTAGATATCAAGATTTCAACACGTACGCAAATAATTCACGTTTTGCTACTAGCGAAGTGGAATAAACCTGAGAAACTTAATATTCAGGAAAGATACTGACATTTGCAGCGGTCCAAGTTAAAACCACTCGGTTTAGTTTTCTAGGTCCTATCATGCAGTATGTAATCGCTAACTTTGCAACAGTGTGGATGCTTGCAATACAAACATGGAATATAAAGAGTTACAATAATTTGTCTCAGCACACTACGGCATATCCCGTGAAAGAATCAAGCCTATTATTCAATGTGAAGAAAACTTATCCTTACTATCAGCCGGGCTGAGTGGCTCAGACGGTTGAAGCGCTGGCCTTCTGACCCCAACTTGGCAGGTTCGATCCTGGCTCAGTCCGGTGGTAGTTGAAGGTACTCAAATACGTCAGCCTCGTGTCGATGGATTTACTGGCACGTAAAAGAACTGCTGCGGGACTAAATTCCGCCACCTCGGCGTCTCCGAAAACCGTAAAATAGTTAGTGGGACGTAAAGCCAATAACACAATTTATTATTCATAGCCGTCACCTAAACAGACTAAAATACTCAAAGCGAATACAGGAACAAGAAGCTGCATTGGCCACAGTTTCCAGAAGCTGACAGGAACTTCCTCGACAGTTTCCTTCCATACCACAGACATACTGAACATACGATGACTACTACTATCAGTTTTACGATTAACTAAGAATTTTGTCCCAGGAAAGTTAAGGGTCAGTAGGTTGGTGCTCTACAATCTGACCCACTCAGGCCATTCACAGTCACAAGTAATTTTTTTTGAGTGTTCTAAGAAAAAAAATGAAACACGTAATGTTCCTCGTAGACATAAAGGTAATTAACCAATTCAACAAAAAACGCATACAAACTTTTCATATGTATAACGTGCTGTATTTAAAAAAACAAATAGTATTTCGGTTAAACTTCACTAACGGGGGCCAAACGAGAGGTTAGGAATCCGTGCAGAAACCATTGGTCTGGATTCGTTAGGTCCGACTGGTGACAGGACTTTTTTTTTTTTTGTTTTTGTTTTACGTCGCACCGACACAGATAGGTCTTATGGCGACGATGGGACAGGGAAGGGCTAGGAGTGGGAAGGAAGCGGCCGTGGCCTTAATTAAGGTACTGCCCTAGCGGTGACAGGACCATTGGGTTGGGCAAGCAAAGGGGGTCTGGAGGCGTTAGTCGCCAGATTAAAGTACTAGTATCCCCTGAGGAGACACCAGCGCATTCTACAATGGACAAACTTGAATAAATGGAATATCGCCTGGTTCCGTACTTCATGGGTTTACGTCGGGGACAGCACTTCGTGGTTTCATTATTTTCGCAGAATGTGGCAGCCCTGTGGACAGACATGATGCGAGCTCTATCGGAGACAACAGTAAACTGATCATCATTTTCCGGCTAATAAAGCCAGTAAGATAACAGAAAATGGCTATATTTCGCTGATTTACATTGCTTCCGTTTTAATTTTCCTATGTAAGTTAGAATGTTTCTAGGGGTCGATTGATGGGTCTCTGGCAAGAATAAAGGAAGGATCTCACCTCTCTGATACTTCAGGTATCGTCTCACGTGATTCTTACGTGATTTTCTTCTTCTCAAACATGCACATCCGCCAGTAAAGTATAACCTAGTCTTTCTCACAGTTGACATTTTAAGTTGGACACACGTATCCGTACACAAACAGAAAATTTGTCTTCCAGCTAAAAATAACGATGATTCCCTCTTCCCGGTACTTTGTAGGTCTGTCTGGTCTGTGAAAGACTTTAAACCGTTTTGGCTTGGAATCACAAGCTATCTTCTGGTCCATTACACCATTCATGCAGAAGTATGTTTCTCAGTTACGATTTTGTTGATATACGATGTTTCCTTACCCGTTTGTTTAGCTTTCTCCAGGGATGCTCAATCGGATTGAGATATGGAGACTGGGATGGAGTTTTAAAGCAATCAGAGTCGGATAATCTCTGCCGTATGTTTGGGATCGTTATCTCGCGGGAAGTAATTATAGGTCAATAAACCCAGTGTCGTATTTAGTTAGATGGATAACTAAATCTATCCATAACCAAATCCATCCTCATTTCTCTCAATGAAAACTACAGCAGGTGCTGCCTGGTGGCCAAGATCCTTAAGGAATCAAGTTTTTGACGCCGTGGTAAGCCGATTCGAGTCCCGTTGGTGGAGAAAAATCTTCCTTCAGAATGTTGGCCGGCAGCGTAAGAGAGGTGGTGGTATACAATTTCGAATTAATAAATTGCGTGCCATAAACCTGGATTCAATTCCAATCTCTCTGTAGTGTCCGTACGGAGTGAGGGCATATGACACTGCTGATTGTGATTCGTTCGTAGGATGGAGACGTTAAGCATTGAGAAGACCCTTTTTGTGTTACTCGACAGGAGTAGGCAATGTGATGACACCGGACTTCACTCTCATCGTCACCACCACCACCACCACCACCATCATCATCATCATCATCATCATCATCATCATCATACACGGACACGCAGGTCAACCATGGGAGCCAAATAGAGAGAGACCTGTATCAGGCGAGCCAAACATGTCATCGAACACACCCGGCACTAAAAGGCACACGCCAAATAAATATTATATAGTTACCTCTACACCAGAAGCAGCCATTCACCCCCCAGACCAGAACACCACCAACTACATGCTTAACAGTGGCTTTAAGATTCCGCATACCTAGTTTCAGTATTGGGCTTCCTCAAAAAAGAAAGAAAAAAAAAAGGCCTACATTATGGAAAATATTAAACTTACTCTCATCCGGGAATAACACTCTGTCCCAAAAGTTCGGTCCTTCCCTACATAGGCCTACTCCACTGCGAATGCTAGCCAGCTATTTTGATTCTTCTTCCTTACGTAGGATTTCTTTCTAGGTATACTGGCTCGGAATCCGGCATGATTGATACGCCGTCTCATTGTTCTTTATGTTCCTTTCCACACTGTTCGTGCACTTAAGCAGACACTGGGGAAGAAATCTGCCTATAAGTCAGTGTTTGTGGGTGACCCAATCTTTTGTTTGTTTATTAAGGTTTTAGTTTTTTAAAATCTCTGGATTACATTTTGCACAGCTGAATGTATTCTTCCAACGATGTAACGAAAAAGCTGCAAACTACTTTGGACTGGGAATAGTTGGGAGTACGGACACGAACAGATCGGAATGTTCCGAGCTGTCAATGGAGAGATGGCTTGGAATGACGTAAGTAGACGAATAAGCTTGAGTCGAGTTTTCAAAAGGAGGGAAGACCATAATATGACGATAAAGGTGTAATTCAAGATGACAAATTTGGACAAATACTCGTTTATAGGATCAAGCGAGTTGACCGTGCGGTTAGGGGCGCGCAGCTGTGAGCTTGTATTCGGGAGATAGTGGGTTCGAACCCTACTGTCGGAAGACGTGAAGGTGGTTTCCAATTTTCACACCAAGAAAATGCTGGGGCTGTACCATACTTATGGCCACGGACGCTTCCTTTCCACTCCTAGCCCTTTCCTATCCCATCGTCGCCATAAGACATGTCTGTGTCGGTGCGACGTAAAGTAGATTTAAAATAAAACGTTTATAGGAAGAGGAGTTAGGGAGTGAAATAATTTACCAAGGGAGATGTTAAATACATTTCCAACTTCTTTGATAGGCCTATCATTTAAGAAAAGACTAGGTAAAAAACCGATAGGGAATCTGCCACGTGGGCGACAGCTTTATATGCAGATCAATGGTGATTGATTGACTGATTGATTGATTGACTGATTGATTGATAGATTGATTGATCAATGTTTTCGATTTCAGAATATTATTTATTTTTATGATGTAGTGATACAATGATGTGCTTCGTTTCCATCGTCATTTCCTTTCCTTTGCGACCCATTTCAACGTTCTTCAGCCAACCAGTCACACAATACAACAAAATTTGTCGAGCAATAAGCAGCTTGAAGGCAACTGACTGTGGTAGGAAACTACTCTATACGTTCTTTCTCTATTCACTATCACGTGTACAAGTATTTCTGTCCTGGCATTAGTACACACTACGGGTTCATGTCGCGATGTTACAGAACAGGAAGGTCTCATATAAATAGTTGTTATAATGCACTATTATTAATGCTGTAACAGATCTTGTCTTTAAGGAATTAAACATTAACTCTTAACGTTGTAAAATCGATTTCATAATTGCTGTTACACTGTTCGAATACATATTTTCATATCTGTACATTCTGGGTACTACAGGCTGTTATTCGGACGATCAAGTAATAGTGTGGATTCTATCGGTATTTAATAGGCCTAATTCTTTAGCATACTTTTCAGTACGTTAATCCGCGTAGAGGGTACATACTGGGGACTTGTCATCAATACTAGTGTCCAGATCCATGGCTAAATGGTTGGCATGCTGGTCTTTGGTCACAGGGGCCTCGGGTTCGATTCCCGGCAGGGTCGGGAATTTTAACCATCATTGGTTAATTTCGCTGGCACTGGGGCTGGGTGTATGTGTCATCTTTACCATAATTTCATCCTCATCACGAAGCGCAGGTCGCCTACGGGAGTCAAATCAAAAGAGCTGCACCTGGACAGCCGAACATGTCCTCGGACACTCCCGGCAAAAAGCCATATGTCATTTCATTTAATTTCATCAATACTAGTTCTCCGATACATAGGGTAATCACACTTACAAGAGGCTAATCTATATATATATAAAATAGCTTGTCCTGACTGACTGACTGATTCATCATCGCCGAGCCAAAACTACTAGACATAATGAAATGAAATTTTGGGGATACATTCATATTAAGATGTAGGTGCTCGCTAAGAGAGGATTTTTGGATATTCCGTTGCTAAGGGGGTGAAAAGGGGGGGGTGAAGTTTTAAAATGAGTGCACCTATATCTCAAAACTTTAAAAGTTTACAAATGTAAAAATTGGTATTTAGAATCTTCTTTGAAAATAAGGAAACACGTATTTTTTTGTTTTCAGAAAATCCCAATAGGAGGGGTGAAAAAGGGTGAAAATGGGGGAAAATGTGTTGAATGCCTTTAATCAGGATACCGGTACTTATATCTCAGAAACTGAAGATATTACAGACCTGAAAATTGGTACTTTTGATCTCTTTTAAAAATAAAGAAACACGTATTTTTTTGTTTTTGGAAAATCTAATTAATGGGAGGGTGAAAAGGGGGTGAATTTTTAAAATTAGTGAATCTATATCTCCAAACTTTTAAAGTTTGCAGATGTAAAAATTGGTATTTAGAATCTTCATTAAAAATAAAGAAACACGTATTTCTTTGTTTTCGGAAAATCGCAATAGGAGGTGTGAAAAGGGGTGAAAAAGGGGTTGAATGCCTTTAATGAGGCTACTTATATCTCAGAAACTGAAGATATTATAGACCTGAAAATTGGTGTTTGGGATCTCCTTTAAAAATAAAGAAACACGTATTTTTTTGTTTCTGGAAAACCCAATTAAGGGGGGTAAAAAAGGGGTAATATTTTAAAATGAGTGTATCTATATCTCAAAACTTTTAAAGGTTATAGGTGTAAAAATAGGTATTTAGAATCTCCATTAAAGATAAAGAAACACGTATATTTTGTTTTCGGAAAATCCTAATAGGAGGGGTGGAAAAGGTTGAAAAAGGGGTCGAATGCATTTCATGAGTCTACTTATATTTCAGAACCTGAAGATATTACAGACCTGAAAATTGGTGTTTGGGATCTCCTTTAAAAATAAATAAACACGTATTTTTTGTTTGTGGAAAATACAATTAATGGGGGGGGTGAAAAGGGGGTGATTTTTTAAAATGAGTGTATCTATATCTCAAAACTTTTTAAGTTTATAGATGTAAAAATTGGTATTTAGAATCTCCTTTAAAAATAAAGAAACACGTATTCTTTTGTTTTCGGAAAATCCCAATAGGAAGGGTGTAAAAGGGTGAATAATGGGTTGAATGCCTTTCATGAGGATACTTATATTTCAGAACCTGAAGATATTACAGACCTGAAAATTGGTATTTTGGATCTACTTTAAAAGTAAAGAAACAGGTATTTTTTTCGTTTTTGGAAAATCCAAATATTGGGGGGTGAAAACGGGGGTGAATTTTTTAAAATGAGTGTGTCTACATCTTAAAACTTTAAAATTTACAGATGTAAAAATTGGTGGTTAGAATCTCCTCTAAAAATAAAGGAACACGTATTTTTTTGTTTCCAGTAAGTCCTAATAGGAGGGGTGTAAAAGGGTGAAAAATGGGTTGAATGCCTTTAATGAGGATACACATATCTCAGAAACGAAAGATATTACAGAACTGATAATTCGCATACGGGATCTCCTTTAAAAATAAAGAAAGACGTATTTTTTAGTTTTTGGAAAAGCCAATTAATGGCGGTTAAACAGGAGTGACAAATTGGGGTGAATTTTTTGAAAGACTATATCTACAGAATATCTTGGAATCGTAAAATGTTACAGACGTAAACAGTGGGTGTAAATCTCCTGTAAATGTAAAGAAATATAGGTTATTTGTTTTTGGAAACTCTACTTAAGGGGAACCCAAAAGGGGTGAAATTTTAAAATGAGAATTTTTACGGATATCTAAAAAACTTAACATGTTACAGAAGTGAAAAATAGTATTTTTTTATCTCTATTAAACATAAAGAAAAGTGTATTTTTAGTTTTTGGAAATACCACTTGCGTGAAAGGCGGGGGGGGGGGGGGTAAAGTGACTGAAAATGGTGATGAATTCTTTTAATTAGGCTACTGATATCTCAAAAATGAAGATGTTACAGACGTGAAATTTGATATTTGCAATCTGCTCTAAAAGTAAAGAAACACGTATTCTCGGAAAATCCAATGAAGGGGGGGGGGGGTGAAAGAATTGAAACATTAGTTGACAATTGTATGAGAATACATACATCTAATACTAAAGTTGTTACAGACGTGAAAATTCGTATTTGGATCTCCTTTAAAAACAAAGAAAAAGGCGTTTTGGTGGGGAAACCATCTTGGAGGGCGGAAGTGTAAAGGAGTTGAATTCCTTTCATGAGGACACATAAATCAAAAACTGAAGAAGTTAGAGTCGTGATAATTGGTATTTAGAAGATCCTTTACTATTAAAGAAACAAGTATTTTTTTGCTGGAAAATTCATTTAGGGGGAGGAGAGATTATTGTAAAATGAAGTGAAAAAAAGTAAATTATTTTTATGTGGATACTTATATCTCAAAACTGAAGGTAATAGACGTGAACATTGGTGTTTAGAATCTCCCTTAAACATAAAGAAACAAGCATCCTTTTAATTCTTTTTCGGGGGGGCGGGCTGTAAATAAACTTAACAGGGGTGGGGTGTAGAAGGAGGTGAGACCAATTGATTTTACTGTTATTAGTGTACTTATAAGGATCCTCCGTTGCTCAGGCGGCAGCGCGCCGGCCTCTCACAGCTGGGTTCCGTGGTTCAAATCCCGGTCACTCCATGTGGCATTCGTGCTGGACAAAACGGAGGCGGGACAGGTTTTTCTCCGGATACTCCGGTTTTCCCTGTCATCAGCCATTCCAGCAACACATAATAATAATAATAATAATAATAATAATAATAATAATAATAATAATAATAATCCGGACCGTCGTCAAATTGCGGACCGCGATGGAAACGGCTCCTGGACGGGTAATGACTAAGAATGCAGTCCGGTCGCGGGTTCAGTGCCGCCAAGGCACCCAGTATGACAGCACGCCGGATCTCCTGAAGGATTATATCCGTATTAAAAATATTATAGGAAAAGATGGCAAAGATTTACGGACCCAACTGACCTGGAGGAATACCTGAGCCTAACCCGGGAAGTACGAAATCGATTGCTGGAAAGGAAGATTTAAAAATGGGAGGAAACGTGCCGTAAAATAATAGATCGGGAATTTTGGTGGATTCTCGCAGAGAATGAGTCAGATCGCGAATTTCGGCGGATTATATATCTAAAACAATAAGCATTCAATTATAAATTTCAGTATAATACCGTAGCGAAGCACGGGTATCTTGCTAGTATAAATATAAAGCCGGATTGAAGGCAGTCTTCAATGCCATTGCTCCAGTATCTTCCGTACTTAGTAGCTGAAATAAACGAAATCAAGGGGGGTCACATCAATGCTAAGAAAGTAAGCTCTTAGATGCAATCAGCATCATTCTGCACGAAATACTTCCAATTATTCCTGGTCAGTACATACATCGACTACGTTGAACATTAACAGGATTATGAGGACGCGACTGATGAAATGGACGTAACTTACACAATGGTAACGACGATATTTATCACTGAGAAAAGCTGTATGTGAAATGAGCGTCATTAAAAGTATGTGAAGCTGAACGTATTGGTCAAATGGACGATGATGATGATATTGAAGTGAAGTAATTAACAAAAATACATATATATTCTAGCCAAAGGAATCAGCTGTTGAATGGAATATGTATCTAGTGGTGTCAGTTCAGTCAAGCTGCACATTCTCCTTAAATCAGTCAAGTGTCAGTTGATTCTGAGTCGAGGTTGTTGATGGCAAATATAACTTTCAATCTCATAAGTTAATCCCGTTACACGCATGGAAATACTTCTTAGTTAACACTAATGTACTATCTCATCTCTAACCACTTGCCTTGATCGTTTCCACGGACAGTAACACTAAACCCTTAAAACAACAATCACTATATCATCACCTTCACCACAAAAACTACGCTACGCAACGCAACGTAACGTAACGAATCATTAGAAAGTACATAAGGAAGAAGGTGTAGATCGTAGAAAACATTTTATAATCATCTTCAACTATACTAATTCCTGGTAGGTCTGGGGAAGATGAGTGTGTAGAGCTAGTAGCGTATAGAAAATCATTCACTAATAACAATTTCATTCAAGGAGGAATACTAATCTACGCTGGCAATTCAAGTTTCTTCAGTTTTCAACATCAGAAGTTAAGGATCGCAGTTTTAATCCCTACATGTCGAAATTCATGGACGTGCCTGTACGTATTGGTGCCTCTGATTTGCCCCCACGGCGCCTCGGAGTCTGGATATCCGCATGTTGCACGCAACACAACAACAAAAACTATACACGAAGCTTTTAGAAACAATCTATAATAAGCCCCCAAAATAAGGACATTAAAAAAGTGAGCATTCCGTAGAATTTAGCTTCTTGCATTAACCGCATGAAAAGCGAGCGTTTAGCCTCTTGTAACCACAGGGCAAGAGCTATACTAATAAGAGCAATATACAGCGACTTCGATAACAATAATAATAAAAGTTTCTGTTAAAAAAAACAACGCACACAAAACAGAAGAATTCTATTGAAGCCAGGGAGTTCGCTTAGGGGCAGTAAATAACAGAAGGCAAGCTAATTATGATAATGCAATAGGGCTGCTACCCCTTCCCACTGCTGCACGCATCTCCCTAGAGACCAGAAGCTGCCAAGCTTGTTTCCGATGGACGAACCTACAGGCCACTGCTAGCCTTCCGTCAAATAGTTTCGAAACTTACGTAATATATATTTTTTAAACTATGTGAGAACAGAGATTCCTGATGTGAACTTTTCTTCGGGCGAAACAGTCAAGGTTACCATATTAAAAATCACCAACGGACAAATATATGAAAATTAAGGCATCGTTTCGCAGTGCAGACTGATTATGACAAAGTAAAGGAGAAGAAAGCGGTCAGAAAAAGGACAGGATATCAGATCTATGTTAATCGAAGCGGCTACAAATGTACTAGCTCAGAGAATATTAGAAAGTAATAAAATAATGGAGTTTAAACCATTTCTGACTTTGAAAAATATAAATTTAGGAATCTTTTAAAAATGAATGTTACGGGAAAGAAAAAAACGAGCATGGTAGAACTCGCGACAGCTGCGAGGTGTAGGGATAGCGTGTACGTCACTTGCCCGAGGCCCCAACTTCGATTACCGGGCTCATTCAATGATTTTAATCTTGGAAGGAGGTTGGAACGGGGTTCACTAATTGATGCTGATGATGATGCTTGTTGTTTGAAGGGGCCTAACATCGAAGGTCATCGGCCCCGGTTCACTAATGATTGTGAGGTCAAATAAATAGCAATTGATATAGGAGGCAGTGACCTTGGTCAAAAAATGCATGCAATATCGCTAAAGAAGTCGTCGCGTTGATCACGCGGCAATTTAATATCAGCACATTAACTGGCTGGGCATTAGTCCCTTAATAATGATGCATATGCCACGAGTTTCGTTCTTTTCAGGTTTTGATTCACGGCTATCTTCGTCAGTTAACTTGTCAGTTATGCAATGAACCAAAGACCACGTCAAAGTACTCCACTGTATATAAAAGGCCTGATTGGAGAGCAATGGGATCCAACTTGTGTGCGATATCCTAGCAATGACCCTCGGCTACGGAAAGAAAGGAAAGCATTGTGTACAGTATATCTTGAAGACGATAGATAGGTCTTGTATTTGATGATTTTGAGGTCTAGCTGCAAACACAGGGTAACTTGCAAACTGTATGTATGTATGTATGTATGTATGTATGTATGTATGTATGTATGTATGTATGTATGTATGTATGTATGTATGTATGTATGTATGTATGTATGTATGTATGTATGTATGTATGTATGTATGTATGTATGTATGTATGTATGTATGTATGTATGTATGTATGTATGTATGTATGTATGTATGTATGTATGTATGTATGTATGTATGTATGTATGTATGTATGTATGTATGTATGTATGTATGTATGTATGTATGTATGTATGTATGTATGTATGTATGTATGTATGTATGTATGTATGTATGTATGTATGTATGTATGTATGTATGTATGTATGTATGTATGTATGTATGTATGTATGTATGTATGTATGTATGTATGTATGTATGTATGTATGTATGTATGTATGTATGTATGTATGTATGTATGTATGTATGTATGTATGTATGTATGTATGTATGTATGTATGTATGTATGTATGTATGTATGTATGTATGTATGTATGTATGTATGTATGTATGTATGTATGTATGTATGTATGTATGTATGTATGTATGTATGTATGTATGTATGTATGTATGTATGTATGTATGTATGTATGTATGTATGTATGTATGTATGTATGTATGTATGTATGTATGTATGTATGTATGTATGTATGTATGTATGTATGTATGTATGTATGTATGTATGTATGTATGTATGTATGTATGTATGTATGTATGTATGTATGTATGTATGTATGTATGTATGTATGTATGTATGTATGTATGTATGTATGTATGTATGTATGTATGTATGTATGTATGTATGTATGTATGTATGTATGTATGTATGTATGTATGTATGTATGTATGTATGTATGTATGTATGTATGTATGTATGTATGTATGTATGTATGTATGTATGTGTACAGTAATGGCAAAACTTGATGACAAAACGTAGCTAAAACTGATTGCCGAAATGACTAAATATATGGAATAGATTGAAATAGTCGCTATATCCACAGGTGTAAATCATAAGACGGTTTAGGTTCACGCACACACAACAATTTTTAAAGGGTAACAGCTGAGGAAAAATATATGAAAGTATAATTTGTCTTCAATGGTACTGAACAAACCTAACATATATATTCATCATCATCATCATCATCATCATCATCATAATCCCTTCTCTTGGGGAGCCCGTTAATTTTTTCTGATTACACATAAGCTGCACTTGTTCCAACAAATGGAAAAACATACGACAAACAATATTTTTTTCGTACGGCTGAACACACGCTCAACTTCTGCGCTTGAATGAGGGGAAAGTTAAAGCGAAAAAACAAATCAGATCAATTCTAAATAGGGGTCTTCTACTGCTGCATCTTTATACTCATTCAATTCTAGTCAATATTCAGTTGTGGAGGATCTATTTATCCACTTATGAAAACGAATACTCTTCCACTGACTTGTAATTTTATCGACTTTTGTTTCAAACGCACACATCAAATCATGTGTGACGACAGACGGTCGGCCGCTCCGTGGGACGTCATGCACATGTTGGTGACCTTCACTGAACATTCGAACCCATTTCCCCACCATTCGATCCGTCACTGCACTTTCACCATACACCTCACACACTTGGCGATGAATGTAAGCTGGGTTTATGCGTGTTGACACGGTGCGAGAGTGCTCGTTTGACACGATGTGAGCATACTCGCACTCACTTGCACCGAGTAGACTCGAATGTTGTGGGTGTTGACATGACGTTGCACTAGCACCTAACGGTTTTTTGTTTGTTTATTTTTTACTGGTCTAATGTCGAACACATCGACGGTTTTCGGCGACGGAAGGATGGGAAAGGGCTTGGATTGGGAAGGTAGCGGCCGTGGCCTAAATTCATGTACATCTCCCAGCATTTGCCTGATGTGAAAGAGGGAAACCGCGGAAAACCATCTTCAGGGTTGCCGACGGTGGGATTCGAACCCTTTATCTCCCGAATGAAAGCTCACAGTTGCGCGACCCTAACAGCATGGCCAAAACTCGCTCGGCAGCACCTGACATAAGATGGCGGATCCCGAGCGCGAAGGGACATCAACTGTTGTTGATACTGTACGTTTACATCGAGTTAGTTAATAATGTTGAGAAGATAAGAAGAGGAGAACGAGGACGCGGAAGATTTTAATGCGCAATGCAATGATTGCTTAGGCAAATTTTCGACGTAATTTTGACGGAAATGAAAGTAAATTTAAAAGACTCACAGGCAACCAGTTCGATCATAACTCTACACAGGAATCTGTCAGCGGTGTCAAACCTCTGAATCGTCAGTGAATAAGTTTCTTTGGGCTATGTGCCTGTTTTCCCTAAGTTTGTACATTTCACAATTTGCTGCCTGTTCGTAGTACGAATGTTCTTAATTTTCTTATTGACTTAATCAATGCTTACGCCCGGAATATTAATTTTTTCTACAACCCTTACTAATGCTGAATCTCTGTGATCTTTGGACTTATTCTTTAGATAGTCGTACGTTCCACAAAACTTCTTCAGCTCCTAATAGTTGCTCAAATGTTACTGTTCTTCACTCCACTTACTTCGTTGCACAAACTTCAAGCTTTCAGACATCTTTAATCCTAACTTGCATAACACTCGCAAGTGGAAAGTTGGACACGGTCCGAGTGTAAAATCTTCGCCTAATCCCAGCAACCGGACTCGCTTCACCTGTTGACACAATGCGAGTAGCGAGCGATTAATGCCCGCTCGCAACGTGTCAACTCGCCTTTAACGTTCCGTGCATTCAAGAAACGAATCACGGAGTATCTATCTCTCAGTCGGCGGGTTGATCTATTGCACTAAACATTTTAAACACTCACTACAAGATGGCCACATTATGCGAATGTCTCCAACGTTCCATGTGGCATATCAACAGATGAAAGAAGCCATCGTGCATGCATAACAAAGCAACCGCAGGTCTGTACCAGAAATGTACAGAAATAGAACTTACTATAAAAAATAAAAACGCCCCTCGTGTATGTATGTATGTATGTATGTATGTATGTATGTATGTATGTATGTATGTATGTATGTATGTATGTATGTATGTATGTACACCCGTCTTTTAAAACTTCAGTACCGAGCTCGATAGCTGCAGTCGCTTAAGTGCGGCCAGTATCCAGTATTCGGGAGATAGTAGGTTCGAACCCCATTGTCGGCAGCCCTGAAGATGGTTTTCCGTAGTTTCCCATTTTTTTGCTATTGGCTTTACGTAGCACCGACACAGATATGTCTTATGGCGACGATGGGACAGGAGAGGGCTAGGACTGGGAAGGAAGCGGCCGTGGCCTTAATTAAGGTACAACCCCAGCATTTTCCTGGTGTGAAAATGGGAAACTACGGAAAACCATCTTCAGGACTGCCGACAGTGGGGTTCAAACCTACTATCTCCCGAATACTGGATACTGGCCGCACTTAAGCGACTGCAGCTATCGAGGTCGGTGATTTCCCATTTTCACACCAGGCAAATGCTGGGGCTGTACCTTAATTAAGGCCACGGCCGCTTCCTTCCCATTCCTAGGCCTTTCCTATCCCATCGTCGCCATAAGACCTATCTGTGTCGGTGCGACGTAAAATAAATAGCAAAAAATAACCCGCGCGCAAGTTTCAGACTGACTGGGTGCTCAGCTGTCTCCACATAAAACCTGGGAGGGTGCTGATGCTGCTGCTGCTGCTGATGATGATGATGATGGCTAAATAAGTCCATAAGGTTCCTTCATTGGCTACCAATTTTAAGAGGCGGCGGAGTGTCTGAAATTTGTACTTTATTTCTTTTTATTTATTTATTCGTGCCTGAAGCCCTCAACGTATATACAGTCTCCCTGAACTTAAAAGAGGTTCTTTAATCTTAAAGACGCGCGTCTCTTGCACTTAAGCACACTTAAATGCCAAGCGACAGCCCTGTAACTTCGAGCACATACTGGAAGCGCCTACTAACTGCTTTACTCAGCCAGTATGACGTCAATTTGTTTACGAAACCAAGTACTACCACCTCACTGTATGTCCCAGTATAACACTGCCCATGATACGCCCATTATAACTTTCACAGAGCAATGGAGTATGTATTTTATGGATTAACGGTGAGTAAATCAGTGCAAAGATATACAAGAATCAGTGTTCCTTTTGCATATTAGCCCATCAGATAATGAAAGTTACCAGTCAGTGCGACAAACAAAGCCAGGTGGCGCGTGAACTCATGCAAAATAGCATGAGCCAAGTGAGATTAGGCGTCGTTATCGAAAACTTCACGAAATACCTTCAATGTAGGTTATTAACCAGCAAGTAGACAATACATTTGAGTGGCAAACATCAGTAGTAGGGACACACGCAGAAAGTGTGAGATACCGAAATGATCCCAGGATTTTAACAAATCGCACTCTTTCGACTAACCTACCTCCAACAGTCCTCAGCTATGAAAAAAATACTTCCTCCGGCTAGAACAAGACGATTCTTTAACTACGACCACGAGATCGTCTATACGAGGCGTACTTCACCTTTACTCGACACATCGAGGATTTGCTACGAATGCGTATTTTAACTTTGCTCATATCCTATATATTCTTGACGAAACCACTCTTCTCTTGGCTTTGTTGTCCTAAGTGCCATGTTATTGTTACCTCCTTGTCTCTTCTCGAGGTCTTCCAAGTACTTTTTCCTTTCTTCCTCCACACTTTCCCTTCAAGAATTTTAATGAGGGAAGTGCTGTGTACCGAACGAATTGGCCGCGCGGTTAAGGCCGCGTAGCTGTGAGCTTGTGTTCATGATGTGGTGGGTTCGAAACCCACCGGCGCCAGCCCCAAGGATGGTTTGCCATTTTCACACCAGGAAAATGCTGGGGCTGTATCTTAATTAAGGCCATGGCCGCTACCTTCCCAATCTTGCGTCGCCGGAGACCTTCGATGTGTTAATGCGACGTTAAAGCACCAGAAAAAAAAATATATTGTGTCTGATTATATATCCAACACATTTGTTTTTATTCCATTCCATTACACATTTCCTTTATTTCTTTATTATTTAATTTATTTCTTCATGGACTTCAAACTTCCAGTTTGATTTTTCTTTCCATCCAGTTCGTCCTTGTAAATGTGTACCATATCCAAATTTCGGTATCTTCAAGGCGGTTCCTTTCCGGTTTACCCAGAGTCCAACTTTCACTTCCATAGAGCAATGCACTCCATACAAATGACTTTCCAAGGATTATCTGTCATCTATATTAATGTGTTCGTTGGTCAAAATGTTTTCCTTTGTCATAAATACATGCTTTGCCAGTGCTATCCGTCTCACTTCCACCGAATATCTATTGTTCTCAGTGATCATGCTGCCAAGATAAAAGAACTGTTTCACCTAATCATTTCTGACATAATCAATTTTTAGATTGGTCTTGATTTCTTTAATATTCTTTCGTATTACCATTCCATTCATTTTCCTTTTGTTGACTTTAAATTTCCATATTTTTTCTAAGAGTGTCTGAAAATATTTGCAGCATTCTATTCATTTTTGTTTCCTAGTCTGGAATTATTACGACGTCATCAGCAAATCTGACACAGTGTACCCTTTCACCATCGACTTATATTCCCTTTGTCTTTTCCTTCATGATTTGAACAGCTTCCTGACTGAACAGGAGAAAGAGGGTAACCTTGTTTAACTCTGATTCTTGCATCTTCTTATACCTCACAGATGTTTCTTCATTTTCTTTTTGTGCTTTGGTATTGATACAGCTTTTTTTATCAATATGCCATCCTTTCTGTCCGATCCAGTTTTCTTCATAGTTCGAAAAAAGCTCCCAGTTGTCAAAGGCTTTTTCTAAATCAGTGAAATCCGTCTATATACTGGTCTACGTTCCCTTTTATCCCTTTATTAATGAGTATTTTGAGACATGTGATAAGAGTGATTCTATAATTGATGCAATCAACTGCCTTTCCTATATTATATACCGCTATGGTGATGGTTCTACATTTTATGAAGTCTTCTAGGACGATTCTTCTTTCATAGGAGTCATTTATTTTTCTGAATAATTTGTCCTTTATATAATTACCTACATTTTTCACCAATTCTTCGGAGAAGTCATCTACACGTGTTGCTTTACCTTCTTTGAGACTCCAGAGAACATTCAAATTCATGTCTCATAATTGGGGAACCTTGCATTTTTTTCTTTATACTCAAGACATATTTTCAAATAAATTATTTTCATCCTTTAAGTTCTTATTGTAGTACAGTTTTTTCCCACTTATTTAACGTTCCACTAACACATCGAAGGTTTTTGGCAACGGAAGGATGGAAAAGGGCTAGTATTGGGAAGGTAGCGGCCGTGGCCTTAATTAAGGTACAGCCCCAGCATTTGCCTGTTATGAGAAAGGGAAAACACGGAAAACCATGTACAGTTCTTCCAGTACTATTTCCAAAGAGCACATACCTCATCACTGTTCACCAATAATCTTCCCTGTATATGTTTTACTATTATAGATGGCCGGCTCCATGGCTAAATGGTTAGCGTGCTGGCCTTTGGTCGCAGGGGTCCCGGGTTCGATTCCCCGCAGGGTCGGGAATTTTAACCATAATTGGTTAATTCCCCTGGCACGGGGACTGAGTGTATGTGCCGTATCATCATTTCATCTTCATCACGACGCGCAGGTCGCCTACGGGAATCAAATCAGAAGACCTGCACTAGGCTGGTTTGTATGAGAGAGATCTGATTTTCCTACAAGCTTGTTTTCATGTTCATTTTTTCTCTTCCTCTCTTCAGCAATGCTTTTAGTCCATTTTTTTCTTTTTCTTCTCTTCATTTGGTTGTAATGTGATTTTTAATTCTTTAATATTCCTCCATATTGTTTTCCTTCCTCAACTTATTTCTTTCCTGTATTAGGTTTAGTGTTTATTCTGTCATCAAAGGTTTCTTCGGCTCCAATTTCCTTTTCGCTAAAACCGCATTTGTTGTTTCAATTATTCCAGTCTTTATATTATTTCACTTCATTGGCTCATCACTTCTATTAGCTATTTTATTGGTTTTTCTTTGTGCTTAGAAAGCTTTCTTTGTTGCTTCTTATTTCAACCCCTCTACTCGCTATTTCTTTTTATTTGGCTAACAGAAGAGTATGGTCACTATGTATATCGGGTCCTGGATAACTGTGGAATGATTTTAAATGATTCCTGTACCTTCGTTTTATCAGTATATAATCTCATTGAAATCTTCTTTTGTCTGGCGCTTTCCACGTGTATCTCCTTCTAAGAGGAAATTTAAGTAATGTGTTTGCAATAACCGTTGCAGAAGTCTCTGTACTTTTCGCTTCTTTCATTCATTGCATTGTTTCTTCCTACTACAATAAAACAATCTTGAAACAAACATATTTATTTATTTATTTATTTATTTATTCATTTAGTTTTGTGAACATAAACGGTCATGAGTCCCAATTAGTGTTCACGACAATTGTTGTATAATATGTAAAACAGACAAACGTATTACTTATCAATAGCACACAAACAAGATTCTACTATTAACTAATAAGAATAGGTAAAATGTACTAGTTTAAATCTATATTAGCATGGTAGTTCACTTGGAACCAAGCGGAGTGGCCGCGTGTGTTAACGCGCTGCGGCTATGGAGCCAAGATTTGCATTCAGAAGAAGCGTGGGCTCGGGCCCGATCGTCCACTGTCCTGAGAATGGTTTACTGTGGTTTCCCATTTTCACTTCCAAGCAAATGCCGGGACAGTTCCAATTCAAAGATCACAGCCTATTCCTTTCACCTCCTTACCCATTTTCATGCACCATCATTCATTTAATCTTCATTAGGATGTCGTTAGGAAGGGCACCCGGCCGTAAAAGTACCATATAAATTCATCTCACCTCATCCCCGGAGGGACAAAGGAATATAAAAACAGCAACATGGTGGTTTACTTGGGATATTACTGAGAACTATGACTTGCAAAGTTTATACTGCAGTGTTTTAAATTTCTTGGTCTGGATTAAATTGCAGTATACTGAGATGTACAGAGTTCCACGAAGAAATAAATGCAGCACCAGTCACACTAAAAATATAAACGTGTGGATGGATACTGCTATATGTTTGCTTGGTCTGTTAATTGGCCTCTGGGCTGATGACCTAACAGACAGATTTCTAACTCAACGTAGTTTCTGTGGAGTAGAGAAAAAGACTGACCACGACTAATTTAATCATCAATTTTATAATTCGTTATTAATAAGGGCATCCGAGATCTATAGAGCCCATTTTCATACCCTTACTGCCATGGCCCTTCCCCTAGCAACCTGTTCGTCGGGGAGTGCGAGTTCTTGTCTTTCCTCTCTTAATAAATCAAGCAACTATAGGCCTTAACTTTTTTCCACCTATAATGCGTATCATAAAACAATAACGAGATAGATACTTATAGGAAATTAATTGATTCTTAACAAATTATCAATAACCATATTGTAAGTTGATAACTAGAAAATTTAACAGGAATACATACGCTACAAAAGCTCAAATCTTATTCATCAATATTTTCATCTCCTTGCTTCGCTGCAACTATACGCTATACTGTACATGCAATGAACAGTGACCGCCAAATTACACGCAAATACATGAAGCGTAGAAATTACCACAGCGACATAACCGCAAACTTTGAATTGCACTCAGAACTAGTCTGGCTGAAACTAGAACACCTGTTCAACAGAGGGGGAAGTAGGCATTCAATGTAAACTTACTTCGGAAGAACCTTTAATAAACTGTTTGTTTTTAAGGTATAATCTGTTGTTAAATGTGTCCTTTTTCAGGTTATTTTTAAAATTTGATTTACTTATACATTATTTTCGACAGACTGAAGGACTTAGTCACAGATTACTTTGAAAGAGTAAAAGACTAACATCTTTTATTTCTCAGCTGCAAATATTTGCATCGTATTGTACGCCATGACATAGAATAAAGCAACAACAACAAAAAACCAGTACTGAAATGACAACCATACAATGAACATCAAGATACGTCATTATAACATGCAAGGTGACGACGGCGACAAGTACCTAACTGCGTCGGCACAACACGTGCTCAAAATGTGCACCTCCACGTCTCACGCATTGTTCATAACGGTCCTGTAGATGGTCGAACATGTTGATTAGCACAGGCTGCCGCAAGAACATAATAAAAAAATAAGATTGTATTTCTCTCGTAACTCTGAAATATTCTCCTGTGAGTCATCTGACCGGAAAAACGGAATGGGAGTGAAATCCGGAGAGTGGAAAGGCTACAGGAATTGAGCTATCTCCAAAGCGTTGTTGCAGAAGGGCACGTGACCCCCTCCGGTGTAGGCTAAAGCTTTATCTTGCTGCATCCATTGTGGTTATAGAAACAGGTTTCTGGAAACGTTCAGTGCTGTTTATCCAGAGCATGTTGGTAATTTCACTACTGTTTATTTTTCCGCACACTGTACTTGTATCACTACTAACTTCCCCTTTTTTTTTTAATAATTTGCCTTTACGTCGCACCGACAGAGATAAGTCTTTTGGCGACGATGGGATAGGAAAGAGTTAGGAGTGGGAAGGAAGCAGCCGTGGCCTTAATTAAGGTACAAACCCAGCATTTTCCTGGTGTGAAAATGGGAAACCACGGAACACCATCTTCGGGGCTGCTGACAGCGCGGTTCGAACCCACTATATCTCGGATGCAAGGTAACAGCTGCGCGCCCCTGACCGCACGGCCAACTCGCCCGGTGAAAGATCTTCATTGGGGTAATCACATAAACGGGATTGTAAATAAAGGTTACAAATCTCTGCACATGGTTGTGGAGGTATTTAGAGGTTTTAGTAAGAAAGTAAAGAAGAGGGCACATAAGTCTCTGGTAAGATCACAATTAGAGTATGGTTCTAGTGTATGGGACCCTCACCAGGATTACTTGATTCGAAAACTGGAAATGAAATGAGAACTGGAGAAATCCAAAGGAAAGCAGCTAGATTTGTTCTTGGTGATTTCAGACCAAAGGGTAGCGTTACGAAAATATTACAAAGCTTGGGAGAAAGGAGGCGAGCTGTTCGATTAAGCGGCATATTCCGAGCTGTCAGTGGAGAGATGACGTGGAATGACATTCGTATACGAATAAGTTTGAGTAGTGTTTTTAAAAGTAGGAAAAGATCACAATTTGAAGACAAAGTTGGAATTCAAGAGGACAAATTGGGGCAAATATTTTACAGGAAGATTAGTTAAGAGATATTTGATTCCTTTCTAAATCCTTTGAAATTATTTAAGAAAATAGACCTACTAGAAGAAAACAACAGATAAGGAATCTACTAGCATACCGTGTGAAACTCTACGAAACTCTTCCTTACATGAAAAATTCAAAAATCAACCCGCCGTCGCATTGAATCTCGGGTGTACTGATGCCGGGTTGATGCATGTATCAATGCCAAGAGAAGGCATTTCGAATTTTTCATGTAAGAAAGAGTTTTATGTGGTATGCTGACACGTTCTATTCCTGTGTGTTTCCCATGATTGATGTACTATGTAGAGTTGAGCTATAATATGGAAATCCGGACAAATGCCCATGTAACATATATTCGTCTTCTTCTACGTGTGAGAAATGTGTCCTGATAGTTCGGCCGTACCTTACTGTTACACCTTTTATACATGACATCCTGCACCATACCGGATGCCGGACTCTGTTAGCTTATACAGTATATCATTATACAAATTTTCGCTCTCTAAATGAAGTATTAAGAAGTCAAACGGAGAATGATAGATACGATAATACGTACAGTATCCTGAAGATATTAATAAAACAAAAGTAGTCATAATGAAGTTGTACAGCTGGATCTTACGCAGATATTAAAACCAACAATGCACAGTCAAGCCCGCTAGCAGTAAAACATGCAGCAATAAACCCACTAACACGCAAAGCAGCACTTGCAATCAGACATCAATAGATGAGTCCTGACTCGAGAAGTAGTGCAAGCTTATGAGGGTACAAAGAACAAATACAACCCACTTCATCAGAGATTAAATGAACGATGTTATTACAACAAAGTACCAACCCAACCTACATTACCAAACTTCCTTGTTGCAAAATTACCATTTCATAGGGGAGTTGATAGGTTTGGAGGTTTTAGATGGAAACACAGCATTAATGTCATCCTACGAATTTAGACAAAAAAATAAATCGATCGTTTCTAACGTCAAAGAAGTTAAAAATATGATTGTGATTTTTGAGGGTTGGTTCCTTGTAGCAAAACACCACGCAACTGATAATCCCCAAGCAACTTATTTATAAATGCAGCAACTTGTCTATGGTAAATAGTGTGGTTTCACAGCCCACTCCTATTTGTCATTATTCTGATTGCTTTAATACCACTGCATTTAGTAAGGCTGATTGGCTGAAGATTATAACCTGCAACGAAACTGTCCCTAACATAAATATGAGTAAGAGGGCATAACTTTCGCCCAGGGACTCTCCATTTACTCCCCCCCCCCCCAAAGAAAAGCTTCACCGAACAAGTACGCTGTCAACGTGGGAGACCAATGTGTGCACGAACAAAACTCTTAAATGATTCTAATGAAAACACCTCTAGATTATCTGCAAATCCAATAAGAATAGCGATAGTCAAGTAAATCCGACCCTAAAATATTACAGGCCACGTCCAAAGTTCACTGCGGTTACATTGCGAGTGCGGAATTTCGGCTTCGTTCTGTACGGTCCATAACCTATTGCATTCATAGAATCACAGCTGGAGTCGCAGTAAACCCTATTATCAAAATATGTACCAGCCCGAAAGAGGACAGTTGCCCTGATATATAGAAAGGTGGTGGTCTAAAAATAAATAAATAAATAAATAAATAAATGAACAGTAATTTACTATTTGATAATAACGGCTTATTTATCACCCCATGTAAACCACCACTATTATCAGTGGGGTCCTTTGGAGTGAACTGATTACTCCCATGATCCTTCATTCGCCGATAATACTACTCTTAACATGAACAATTTGAATACCAAGTGCAACTAACAGGGTACGGGTCTACTCAACTCCTTTTCTGTCAACAGTTGAGAGCATTGCCTTCTCGGGTAATGTCTCTTAAACTTAGTGCGTGAGACTTAGAGGGGATATGCGAGCAACTTTCAAGGAATAATATGAAGAAAAAAAAAAAAAAATGAAATTAAATACAAAGAAAGCGAAAAGATTTATTTATAAATATATTTTCCCATTCTAGCTTTGTAAAAAATAACCTGACAGAAACACAGATTTCAAACCCGTCATTTAGAAAATATCGTAGGAATACATTAAACTTTTAGAAGTGAACAGTTATTGTAGGTCGTGGTTCGTTTCTGAAGAAGCAAAGTCTTTCCGAAATGTAAAGTTTTCTGACAATTTGTCTCGTTCTACGCGTTGTGAACCCAAGAGAATGTACATACTGTATTATTCTGGACCGTGAAAGCTTCAGTCTTAACATATCCCTTTATTGTTCAGTATTAAAATCTGCAGCCTTCATGTGTAACAAAGCTGGGCGAGCTTGGAATATTATTCGTGAGTCAAAGTGGATCCGAAATTAGCCACAGTACTAGTACAAACAAATGGTAACAGTTTCTGTAATGAAAAGGCAAAAACGTTGGATGAAGTTGTGCATATGCAATATTCGATACGAGTATATCAGCAAAGATCCTCTACAACAGAGGTTTTTCATCTTTTTTTAAGATTACAGTATACCCCTCACTCATGAATGAGAAAGCGGAACAATGTATTTTCAAAGCGTTGAGTTTCCCTGCAGTTTCCCTCTTTTATCACACGATATAAAACCCAAAATAGTAGGGGTCAATTTGGGCATTTTTTAAATATGGAAGATCATATTAAGTATTCAACCACATGATCTCGATACTTCAACACGCACAATTCTGCCATTCTGTCAAAAGAGTTTCAAGCACGATAAACAACCTCTTTTCAAGGCAAAATTCAGGCACCCAGGCGTATCTTCAAATCTATATGAAATGAAAGAGCGTTAAACGTATCGTAGGCTATTTACCCGGATTCTTGGAGCATATTTGTGACATATTCGACTGTACATAATCAAAGTAAGTAAATTACATTGAACTTCATTTAAATTATTATTATTATTATTATTATTATTATTATTATTATTATTATTATTATTCACGATTAAGTTCGTTTTTGGAGCAGTTCTTGGCGTGTGATTCAATCAATTTGTAGTTTAGAAATAGTTCTTAATTATTAAATAACTTTGCTCTCTACATTTTAACATCTAGGCGACATTTTAGTTACCTTTAAGAATACGAATTTTAGTGGATCGTAGTAATTGCGCATATCGCTGGAAAGGACAGCTACGGCAAAAGTGCGGGATAGATGAATCACAATGGAAAGATGCAGTTGCGAACCAAGTGAACGAAAAATACACCGCCTGTTTCTAGTCATTCGACCGGGTCAGGAATGGAATGAATGAAGACCCCATCTAGCGGCAAGGATAGGAATTGTGCCGACTGCCGAAGCCTATCGCACTCCTTTGGGGCAATGATTAATGACTGATAGATGAAATGAAATTATATTGGAGAGTGCTGCTGGAATGAAATTTGACACGGAAAACCTGAGTACCCCGAGAAAAACTTGTCCCGCCTTCGCTATGTCCAGCACAATCTCACATGGAGTGACCGGGATTTGAACAGCGGAACGCCAGCGCTGCCGCCTGAGCCACGGAGGCTCTTATGAAACAAGTCTCTGCGAAAAGTTTGAATGGAAAATCGATTCCGGGTACCGCAATAAAATGGCTTAATTTTATCTGTATGCTTTCAAACCCACTAGCATTTTACCTGATACAAGGCAGGACGTAGCAGCAGTAGCCTAAAATCTTTCACCATCTATTTGAAATAACTGAAATTTAAACAGCTGTTGCCTGACATCTATTGTCGCTGAAGAGATTATGACCAACCAGAAAGTTCGTAATATATTACCTTATTCCTCAACTAACTTCCTCGGGTTTATGACTCTCATTAGATTGTCTTAACGACTACACTGGATACACGCAATGCCCATAGTGGGATGAGGTTTAACTCTCAATTACCACGACAATAAAGGACTGCCCAAGAACTAAGTTCCCGGTATGTAAGTATTTTCTAATTTGCCTTGCTTCCAATTGCATTTTAAGACTCACTCAAGTAACTGGCTCCGTAACATATAACATCAATTAGCCACTCCGTAGATAACAATCCTAAAGCCAAGCAAAATAAATCAATACATCAGACTGCAAGCTACGAACATAAACGTAAGAGAGGCTAAAATACAAATGTAATTTACACTTGAAAAAATAATACAAAAACAACATTTCCCATTTACTGCAACCGATAACGTTCCCGCATTTTTTTATCTGAGCGTCCGATAAATTTAATGGTGTCTTCTGGAACAGCCATTCAGGCGGTATTCATTTCAGCCAGTCTATCACTACTTAGCAGGAAATTGTCGAATACTGTAACACCATGCTTCCATTAATTTGAAATAGATCACTATTTCGACAACTTGGTGGACCACGACAGAACTAAATTTAATTGCCCTAATTATCAAGTACTATATTATAAATTAATTAATTCATTTGTATTCAAGATTCTAAAAAAAACGTCATTTCAACAGATATACCGTAAAGTAGTTTTTTCTGTTTATTCTTAATTCCAATAAGTGATTCTTTAGGCCTTACAATGTATCGCGAGTAACATCATCAGCTGATAAACTTCCACATTATTTTAGGCTGCTCCATTAACAAATATGCTTTTATACATAACTGATCAATACTAAGGGACTTTAGTCCGCCTGGTGGCCACGATCATCACGGCGTAAAGTCTCTATGATGTGACATCGTGATTAGCCAGTTCGAGTACCGTTGGTGGAGAAAATATTCGCCATCAGAATGTTGGCCGGCAGGATAGGAGAGGTGGTCGTATACAATTTCTAATTACTATATAGCCTGCCGCTGTGTTCATATGAAGTGAGGGCAAATGATGCTGTTAATGGTGATTCGTCTGTCGGATGGGGACGTGAAACCTTGAACAGACCCCTTGGTGCTATTTGACATGAGCAGTCTGTGTGCTGGCACCGGGATTTACCCTCTCCCTTCCTACTCTCATATATCACGTCATTCATTTCATCTCATCAACTCCTCTGATGATGTTGACGTCAGGAAGGGTACGCGGTCGTAAAAACTGGATACGAAAGTTCATCCCACTTCATACCCGACCCCGCTGAGAAACAGGACTCGGGTTGGGCACACGTTAAGGGACATCATAGGGGTGCGATTGTGTATCCGGCTCCTTGGCTGAATGGTCAGTTCAGAGGACCTAGTCGGGTCGGGGATTTTAACCTGGTCTGGTTAATTCCCTTACCTGGGAGGCTGGGTGTTATTGGTCGCCTTCATTTACATACAACACATCATACTATAAATCACCTCAGAAACACGCAATGGTGAATACATCCCTAAACATACGCTTGGCGTCAGAAAATGCATCCACCGAGCTCGATAGCTGCAGTCGCTTAAGTGCGGCCAGTATCCAGTAATCGGGAGATAGTGGGTTCGAACCCCATTGTCGGCAGCCCTGAAGATGGTTTTCCGTGGTTTCCCATTTTCACACCAGGCAAATGCTGGGGCTGTACCTTAATTAAGGCCACGGCCGCTTCCTTCCCATTCCTAGGCCTTTCCTCTCCCATCGTCGCCAAAAGACCTATCTGTGTCGGTGCGACGTAAAGCAAACATTAAAAAAAAAAAGCATCCGGACGTAAAACTGGGCTAAATCCATATATACAAAGTGCTAACTTGTGCTAATTGGTAAAAGATCAACAAGAAGATTGGTGAGATAGTGAAAACTGTTCCTGTAGCAGTAAAGATCTCTGATCTCGAGTAAAAGGGCGACTAGTTCCTTTCGTCTCTCATTTCTAGCATGGAACATATCCGTAATGGTCCGCACAAGGTTGGACAATTCTGTTACCAATTATACCAAGACCTTTTAAAATTCTAGCCACATAAACTGGATCTGCAAAAAAAAAAAAAAACCGCAACTTAAAGCTCAAAATGACTGATGGTCCGGATACGCGGGAGAAATTGCTTGAGAAAACTCCTACTGAAGAAATGAGTGGGTGGAGGTCAGTTTGAAGTGTTGATAATTATCATATGATGCTGAAGGGTACAAAAACTGGACTGGGTAATCACAAACCTTTACAGTTTCTGGAAGAGAGACGTACGACATCTAGAAATCTGTATGTGCTTCATCTCATACAAAACATCACATTTACCGAGCGAGTTGGCCGTGCGGTTACGAACGTGCAGCTGTGAGCTTGCATTCGGGAGATAGTGGGTTCGAACCCCAATAACAGCAGTCCTGAAGATGGTTTTCCGGCTATTTGTGTCGATGCGACGTAAAGCAAATTGTAATTTAAAAATAAACAAAAACATCACATTTCTGCACTGAGTGTGTAAGGAGTGTGTAAGAGATAAATGCATCAACAAATAAAGTACTAAATTAAATTAAATCGAATTATGATGACGATGATGATGATAATGATGATGATGATGATAATGAGTGGCCTCGGGAGAGGCTTAGTGCAGATCTTTCTAGTTGACGGTCATGGACGACCTGCGCCTCTAGGTGGGGGTGTGTCGTCATGATGACGCTAATGAGGTAGGAAGACGGTAAAACCCGGTGTCGGCACATAGCCTACCCCTGTCAAATAATACTAAGATGTCTGCTCAAAGCTTAGCGTCGCCTTTCGACGGAATAATCACCATCAACGGCGTCATATGGCCTCAGTCCATATGAACACTGCGGATAAGTTTGGACCTGAACTCAGGTTTTTTGGCACGTAAATCAGTACTGTAACCAGAAATTGTATACCACCACAACTCATACCCTGTCGGCCAACATTCTGATAGTGAACTTTTTTCCACCAACGTGACCCCGAACCAGCTAACCACGGTGTCACAGACCAAAAAGACGCCTTAATGATTATCGCCACCACATAGGCATTAAATCAAAGGAGAGACCGAAAGAGATCACTTAGCCCCCTGAAACCATACTCCATGCGAACTGAAGTACTGAAATTGAACAAATAATAATCAATGAATTATGTTTGCCAGTAATTCTTGACCTAAATGCTCTTAATTTTCCTGATGTGGTCAACAATTACTGTTGTCCGGGGATATTATTATTTATTCGATCTGTCTCATGACTGAGTGTACATGGCTCCCAATTTCATATCTGGTGTAATCACGCGACGCGACCCAGGTGGGAGCTCCACAAGGCCGTGCTTTATGTGCTTTAGGGAATGATAATGGACCGTGAGTGATTTAAGCACATAAAACGCTCCCTACCCGAACCTTGTAATTCAAAAGATAAGCCAAAAAAGGTCTTGTACCGGCATATAGCCTCCACTTCTGTGATAAGAACATGGCGCGCGCGAGAGAGAAAGAGAGTGCGGGCTTACTCTTTCATGATTCTTATCTTTCCATAAACAGAGTTCCTATATGACTTCAGTAGTCCTGGTTCAAATTCATAGCTCAATCACTGCTATAAATTTAGGCACAAAAGATCGGCTGACCTCAGGAGAATAACCTCTCGGCAAGTATTATGTATGTATGTATGTATGTATGTATGTATGTATGTGCTTGATGATGATGCTTGTTGTTTAAAAAGGGGCCTAACATCTAGGTCATCGGCCCATATACGTGTATATATATATATATATATATATATATATATATATATATATATAAATGAATAATACTCTAGAATTGAGCCCGAAGGCTGGTTGGATCCTCAATACCTCCACCCTCAGTTGTCACAGATAGCCTAGGCATCACTGAAGAGGCACAAGGGAAATAAGAAGTGAGATAGTTTCCCGTTGCTTTCCTCAGAGAACCATATGTTTCTACTGAATACCAGTCCACCAAAACCACTGAAATGCATCCACCAACCTGCCCTATGAACAACATTATCACGCCATTCATAACAGGGACTGGCTGCAGTACGAATGGCATTTCTAGCATCGCTCATACCTCAGTCACTTTCACACTGTCAAAATCAAGGACGAGACTGAGACAGATCGATAAACGTGTTCTAGCCAATTCCAGACGACGTAGTGCACTGTAAATCCTATTTCTCACCAGCAAAGGCATACTCAGCGAGTAATTTCCCTTTACAACTTCGGCACCACGAACATATTCCGGGTCGTAGTTGACCTCATCGTGCTCATGCGGCAAGTCTTGTTAAATTCACCGATGGCCCTAAACCATTAGAGAGATAGGCTCATTAAGGTTGTCATGTCACAACGTTCTTGACATGACCAGGACTTGCAGGAGTAACGGAGTCCCACTTCCGTCTGACATGTCGGAAACTACTTCGAAACAACTCAGAAAAATAAAATTAAATTTGATGGAGTATAATCAATATCAAAGCCTCCGTGGCTCAGGCGGCAGCGCGCCGGGTCTCTCACCACTGGGTTCCGTGGTTCAGTCCCGGTCACTCCCTGTGAGATTTGTGCTGGACAAAGCGGGGACGGGACAGGTTTTTCTCCGGGTACTCCGGTTTTCCCTGTCATATTTCATTCCAGCGATACTCTCCACTATCATTTCATTTCATCTGTCAGTCATTCATAATTGCCCCAGAGGAGTGCGACAGGCTTCAGCAACCGGCACAATTCCTATCCTCGCCGCTAGATGGGGGCTTCATTCATTCCATTCCTGACCCGGTAAAATGACTGGAAACAGGCTGTGGATTTTCATTTTTTCACACTCAATAACAAGGGTTTTTTGTTGAAGGAAGGAAGGAAGGAAGGAAGGAAGGAAGGAAGGAAGGAAGGAAGGAAGGAAGGAAGGAAGGAAGAATCGATCATATCACCAAAAAGGATGCGAATGAATGCCCTGGAAACTAGCAATATTCGTATGAAGGGAGATAACGAGAAAAGGTGTTCGTATCACCAGTAAACTAGGATGGTTTCTGTTATTCGCCATGGTTAGATGAAAGAATGACAACAGGTTTGCAAAGATTAGGTGATTACAAGGATCAGAACAACGACAGTTTAATAATAATAATAATAATAATAATAATAATAATAATAATAATAATAATAATAATAGCAACAACAACAACATAACTCCAAATATCATGTTCAGGCATTTTGATTTGACGTCATCTAGGCTGTCTATGAGACTATTTCAACGTTCTGTTTTATTCTACGGACCTCTGCTGGGCGATCTATGGGCAAATTTTAATTAATCTTTTCTTTCAGACGAAAACCAAATGTGTCACCAAGAGATCTTTTACATGTCGCCATCGCACGACATGGATTACCGAAAGGATAGTTTTCCCCACCCCTTCAAAACTCCGATCACCTCTGCCGAGTCAGGATCTGAGGTACAGCACTCTACCACCGGTCTACAGAGGGAGCTACGATCAGCCAAGCACATTCATCGTGGAAAGTAGCAAGTAGATACAGGACGCAATCAAAAAGTGCGAAAGGGAAACTCATGTCAGGAACTTTTAACTATGGAGATAGATTGGAAAGAAAAGAATTTCTTCCAACAAATGAGAGACGATCGAGATCTTTGATGTGTGGTACTGTCATCACCAAAGAGAAATGTATAATGTAGGGCGGCACTATGAAAAACATTCTGTTACGCATAATTCAATCGAAGGAGAGGATGGTGTAAAGATGGTTTAGGACCTAAACATGCATTGCTAAGAGGGGTAATTTAGCTGCACTGAAGTAGCGCGAACTGTCCACATATTTCACGCCTCACGATACGCACAAACACACAAATAATATTTAAATAATATTTAAAGTATGTCGTATTTTATTAACGTGCATCCTTGTCAGAAGGATGTCCCTTTTATTTATTTTGTAATATAAATATATAGGCCTAATTGCGCTACATAAAATAACGTATTTGTAAAATTATGGCTTATGATTTCTTAAATTCGTAGAATACTTTACAGAATAACATACTACATTAATTAATACGTTCCTACATTCAATCACGCAGCTCTCCTTACCATGCTCTCTCTCTCTCTCTCTCTCTCTCTCTCTCTCTCTCTCTCTCTCTGTGTGTGTGTGTGTGTGTGTGTGTGTATTGTGCCAGACTTCTCAATTTCGTCTATCCTATCCGACCTCCCTTGGTTAACAGGGAGGCTTAAATTCTCAACGCCCTTCGTGGCCTTTGTCTCTCTTTGGCGGATACCTTAATTTTTCGAAGTGTTGGCCCCCTTCCATTCTTTCCCCTCTGATTAGCGTTAATAGAGGAATGTTGCCCAGTTGTTCTCCCTTTTTAAACAATAATCAACACCACCACCATCCGTGTACGTACCCTAAAACAAACTTCAGATCAACTGGCATGGACATTGCTGGAACACCAAGGAGGACTTCAATGCAACAATATATAGAAAACGGAACTAATAATAATAATAATAATAATAATAATAATAATAATAATAATAATAATAATAATAATAATAATAATAATAATAATAATGTTATTTGCTTTACGTCCCACTAACTACTTCTAGTTTTCGGAGACGCCAAGGTGCCGAAATTTATTCCCGCAGCAGTTATTTTACATGTCAGTAAATCTACCGACACGAGGCTGACGTATTGGAGCACCTTCAAATACCACCGGACGGAGTCAGGATCGAACCTGCCAATTTAGGGTCAGAAGGCCAGGGCCTCAACCGTTTGAGCCTCTCAGCCCGGCACAAAACAGGTACAGAAAGTGTCCGAGATACAGAAGTTGCCGACAATTAAGACTTCTTAAATGGCTTACCGCGCTAATACCGAATTCTCGCTATGGTATATACGGCTCATTAAGGGGAGTCGGAAAGCCCTAACTTGACAACGTTAATTTGGTAGAAAAGGTACCCCATTATGTCAGGGAGTATTATGGATAGAACATAGAAATTTTTACTACTGCTAAATACAATCCATAAATACTGACGTAGAACGGAGTAGTTTGAGTGAGCAATTGTAAATACATTAATTTTGTTATAATTTCGTATTTTTAGTTAAAATGTCTTCCGGCTCTATGGCTAAATAGCTAGCATGCTGGCCTTTGATCACAGGGGTTCGGGTTCGATTCCCGACAGAGACGGGAATTTTAACCATAATTGATAAATTTCGCTGACATTGGGGCTGGGTGTATGTGTCGTCTTCATCATCACTTCATCTTCATCACGATGCACAGGTTGCCTACGGGTGTCAAATCAAAAGACCTGCATCTGGCGAGCCGAACTTTTCCTCGGACACTCCCGGCACTAAAAGCCATACGCCATTGTCGTTGTACTTAAAATGTCATTAAAAATATCTCTACATTAGAAACTAAATAAGGAAAATAATATTTTCTAGGTCAGTAGCTGAATCAAGGCGTAAATTAACTCTCTGCAAACAATAGGGTACGCTGTTTAATTGATCTACTTTCTGAGATATAGGGTCTAGCATGTGAAAGAAAGTCAATATTCAGAAACTGAGTTCAAAGTAAGGCAAAATCCTCACTCGTAGATTTGTTTCATTCTTTGAAAAGGTAGTGCCTGATCTGTTAACTAGTCTAGGGTGAAAATTAGCGAGTTTTTCATGATTATTGTTTTCTGTTTCTTTTTCTGTTTAAAGATTAGGTTACGTTTTTTATTGTCAATGACCATCTGTTTCCTGATTGCTTCTTTTTTAATATAATCGTGTAAAAAGTTAGAGTAGGATGTCCATTGAGTGTGGTACCATAAGTTGCTTAGGTTTAAATGGATGCGTAGAATTTGTTTGCTGATTTCCTGTTTCTTTACGTACGCAAATTTAATTTCGTTTCTGATCCATAATAACTGTGATTGGATGTTGATATTTTAGCCGAAGTTGTTGTAGGTTTAGCTTCTATGGGTGGTGTACCTAGGAACGAGCTTAAATTCTAAAATAAATTTTATTAGATGTAACTGATTTGTCAATGTTCATGATTTTGATTTTAAGTGACTTGAGTTTATTGGCTTCGTAATTTGCCTGACTGGCAGAAAATTTGTTAAGAAGGAAGCCATACATTCCAGTGTCGACTTAGTCAAATAGAGTATAAAAACTTTCCAGTCTGCCAAACACACAACATTTCAATAATAATTACAACACTATAAACATACCTGTAAAACATACACATATTCACCTAAATCAGCATCTAAACACAGCCTGCTTCACAGTCAGCATTATCTGGGTCCCCTTTCTGTCTCATTCCGTCAAAACATAATCTAACGTATTTATACTTGCTTCTTTGTCAATAAATTCTACCTCAGAAGATTCAAGTTTAATATGCACTGGTGGGCGTGGCAGTGTCATTTTCAACAACAGATGCATTACTAGGTTCAATATCTACAATATCAGCATATGGATCAGCAGCTTGTTTGTATCTACTTCCGCAAAAAGACAAAACAAAAAACAGACCTTTTGGCTGTTCATGGTTAACATTTAAATACATCACCTATATATCCAACAGATAATGCACATACACTGATCAAACAAATGTACACAGCAAGAAAATCACAAATTAAACTCCGGTCAATCTGACGTACGTGAACGTTTGTTACAACAGTATCAGAAACCTTTTCACACAAAATTCCGAAACAGATCAGTGAAAACCACAGCCTTTCAGACAGAAAGGTTGCAGAAATGGGTAACTTCAAAGAGAAACGTCCCCGAAGTTGTAAAATTTGTCACTTGTGTATTACTATTCCAAAATATGTTTAAACGCTTACAGGTAGCGTATCATAATAAATTATATACAATTTCCTTCAGCAGAGTACAAATACTTGAGATAACATTTTGTAAGCCATTTTTTTAAATGTTTCCTTTCACTTCCCTTAAGAGCCATGGCAAGGCAAAACAAGTTCCTGCACAGCCATATGGCCTGAGATATTGGAGTGCAGGTGGTCAAGAGACTAAATCCTCAGCCTATTGCCTGGCTTCCTTGACCAGATCTGCTCTCTCTCATATCACGCAGTTTCTCTTTTAATCTCACAAAGTTGAGTGAACCTCGTTCCAGCCCTCAATTGAGAACAAAATGCTTGGACGAGCAGGGTCGAACGCGAGGTCTTCCAAGTAAGCGGAAGACATGCCATCCCCACATTACAGGCGGGCCTAATATGGAATTAGTAACTGCTAATTCATTCTTCAAGCACACGACAATTGACTGCTACACTTGGATGGGTCGAGAAACCAGATCCACAAAACAATATATTGAAACTGACTTCGAATTCAGGTATTCTATACAGGAGATACTCCGAGTAGTTTTCGACTGCATGATTTTCAGCAAGATAACGAAAACATGGCTACTTTAAAACTTAAGCAACTTTATGTACCTTGGTTGCTGCGCTGGTGACGTCCTAGATCCCGATAAGGAAACCAAGACCCGTATAGAAATAGAACCGCATTTTAACAGAATGGAATCTTTGTTATCCAATGATCTTTTTTAAAAAAGAAGGAAGCCATACTTTCCAGTGTCGAATTAGTCAAATAGGATATTAAAAAAAGTTCCAGTCTGTCATACACACAAAATTTCAATAAAAATTATAACACTATAAACATACCTGTAAAATAGTGTAATAATGTGTATTTTTACAGGTATGTTTATAGTGTTATAATTTTTATTGAAATTTTGTGTGTTTGATAGGCTGGATTTTTTTTAAATATCCAATGATCTCTAATTACTACTCCACCGGGGCAAGGTAAAATGCTGTGAGTGGTCCACCCTGCTCTATGGTGTTGCGGCATGGACTCTGAAACAGACTTAAGAAGTTGGAAACCTTCGAAATGTGGCCACACAGAAGAATGTTAAAAGTCTCCTAGGTTTAACATGTAGGCAACGAACACGTTTTCCAACACGCAACATAGTAAACGAGAATTACTGGTTACTATCAAAAGCAGAAAGATAGCCCATTTGAGCCATGTATCGTACATGTTCAGATGGTGTTGGTAATTTCATCATGGACGAGTACGGACATGCCAAAACCAGGTCAGGCATAGCGGGCAGCCTGATGGAAGAAAAAAACGAAAATCAACGGAGGTCAGTTCGCAAGCAATGATGAGTCTGAAGAGCCACTGAAGAATGGTTCCACCGCCAACCACGGACGTTGTTCGCTCGGGACATCTGTTATCAAGGGGACCACTAGAACACTGCTTGAACCAACAAAGTGACTGTATTTATGCAGATTTATCGCCCGTACATCAATTTTTTTACTTCCTGTATGTTTACGCAGTTTGAGCAGTAAATCAGTACAAAAACCAACAAAAGTCGCCGTTTCATTTGGGCAACTGGTGCCATCTGTCTTGTTTTTGCTTAAATCCACTCTACAAAAGGATTTCCAAATCTGAACAGAACTGGGTCTTTTTTTTTTTTTTTTTTTTTTTTGCTTTACGTCGCACCGACACAGACAGGTCTTATGGTGACGATGGGATAGGAATGGCCTAGGAATTAGAAGAAAGCGGCCGTGGCCTTAGTTAAGGTACAACCCCGGCATTTGCCTGGTGTGAAAATGGGAAACCACGGAAAACAATCTTCAGGGCTGCCGACAGTGGGGCTCGAACCCACTATCTCCCGATTACTGGATACTGGCCGCACTTAAGCGACTGCAGCTATCGAACTCGGTCTGAACAGAACTGTAGGTATCTGAAACCGTATGCGAGCGCCGTATTTTAGTCTTCCTATTCAACTACGCAGTGTGGTTGCGGAGTATTGTGTACTTCTGCAAACTGTTTAATATTGATAATTAACGTACGATAATGAATATAGTAGTGTTCGAGATTGCCATGCAATCATGTACAGCTTGGGAAATTCATGAGTTTCAAGGTCGTCTTATCAAGAGGAGTAGTACGTAGTGGAACAATTCTGTATTAGGAAATATTTCTTAAAGTGGCTTACTTTTTCGTCAATGCCAGTTAAGCAAGTACTGGATTACACTGAAGTTTATTTCGTGCTCTCTTCACTTTCGCAATTGCTTAATTTGTTACCATCATCCTTTTCACACCAATGAATTCTGTTCAGAAATTTTATAATCTCACTGATGAAATTCTTAAAACACTCCTTTTATCTGGCCAGTAACTTCCTATGTATCAAATTCACATTATTTACTCAATAAGTTAACTATTTTACTTTTTTCCTTTCCGCCGTGTATTATGCCCCAGAAACGATTCCCTGTGCTCTACCGAGCATTTCTAGGTTACTACCCAGCTTCTCCGATGATTTCCTTTTCGCGCATTTACTGTTAACTATCGATACGATAGTTTGCTTTGTGTCTTCTTCGGTGTACATGCTGCCCAGATAGAACCATTCCACCACTTGTATGTTTCCTTAAAAAATCCTTCCCGTTTCAAATACATTATCCGAACATTGTTTCCATTTCTCAGTATCCAGGACCTAACTATTTGTCTAGTCAAGTATGGAAATATACAACTTTCTTGGATGGTGTAAATATGTGACGGCAAGTGTTGTATTGCTAGCGGCGATACACTTAAGAATGTATTTACGTTCCTCTAACGCCGTCGATTAACTGGTTAAATATATCCAGTTAACCGCTTATAATTTTAATCAGTCAACAGCCCGAATAAAATCGTTCGAAATCTTATATCAAAAATTAAACAAAACAACAATTATAGGATCGTATTCATCAAATAGTCATCAACCTTCAACTAGGCATACATAGGTACAGTCAATTATTCGAATGCCCAATATCCGGATCGATTTGCATGGCAGCTCAAAGACCTTTCTACATTCCATTCCTTCCCTCCACCACCCGTATTTCCTGCAACATCAGGCAGCATGAAAGAGAGTACTGGCCTCAAAGCAAATAACTACTCTATGTTGGGTATGTTTAAACAAAAATGCTGCTTAGGGGTGTATATACATAAGTAAAGTAATTTTCTGTAGTGCAATATGAAGAATTCCTTTTGATGTTCCGTTGCCTATTGAATTTACTTTTGTGTTCAGATATTTGACATGTTCTTCTTTAATAGGCCTACATGAAGCAGTAACATATTGCTAGAACGATGTCCAGTTCTGACCCAATTATCCGCATTTTTGCATATCCGAACCATGTTCATCCTCAGTTACTCCGAAGAATTGGAGTTCTAATATAATATAAAATGTAACAAGGAGTATCCTAAATCCATAGAAGAGGTTTACCTGTTAGAAGCCTCTAAATCTCTCCCAGGGAATAAAATATGAAAACAGTGACATCCTACCTCTACCATGAATGTAGAAGTATGATTACTTTGTTAATGATAAGTTCAAATATATTGACATTTTAAACTGGAAAATCTCACGGCGTCAGGAAACGCACTGGACCTTAAACCCCCAGCCAAAATCCAAAATGAGCCAGGTGGCATCAGCGAACCCAGAAAAACTTGGAATAAGCTGAAGAAAAGTAGTGTATTTAGACTACAGTACCCAAAATATTCCAGCGTTATCAATGTCACTTCTGTGGTTTCAGAAGAATAATGTGATGCTGATATTTTGTTTCAAAAATATTCTCGAACTATAGCTCAACACGCTTATGGACAACCCGAACCTTAAAACCAATAGGCATCACCAAACGAGGAGAGGGAAAGAGATGCGTATTCTAAGCAGGAGCCACTCACCTTTGTACATAACGTTTGTTTTGATGATGCTGCTTCATGTAAAGGGGTTCGTAAATCTCGGTCAACTGTCCTGTATATTTAGTGGTCAGATAACCTGTGGAACTGTGGTGTCTGTAAATAATAATGCTATTTGCTTTACGTCCCACTAACTACTTTTAAGGTCTTCGGAGACGCCGAGGTGCCGGAATTTAGTCCCGCAGGAGTTCTTTTACGTGCCAGTAAATCTACCGACACGAGGCTGTCGTATTTGAGCACCTTCAAATACCACCGGACTGAGCCAGGATCGAACCTGCCAAGTTGGGGTTAGAAGGCCAGCGCCTTAACCGTCTGAGCCACTCAGCCCGGCTGTGGTGTCTGTACAGAGGTGAGTATTTGTAATTATTTGCGATTATCATTGGGAAGCATGAGACTGTGGTCTATACATTAGGTATCACCTCGGCATTCACATGGAAATGAAGCAGAAAATCACGAAATATTACTTTTAGGATGACCTCAAGAAAGAGATTTTAACCGACTTCCCTACTGGATTACCTGACTCTGAATGAACCTCGTTGTAGTCTCCAAATGTCTCAAATTCACGGCAAAGCGATCAAACAATCGCGATCCAATTGCAGGGAAAGCTACTATAGGCTACCGATTTCTAGGTCACTTTTTTTTAAACAGTAATCGTTGACATTCTTCACATTCATCTGTGAAACCAGAGCTGAGAAGTCCATTCCCGAACCATAGCGGCTTAAGACTTCCGAGCGTGGTTTTTCTCCGTTACTCGCTTCGGTCAAATGCTGAAGTGGTGCTTCAATGCAAGTCTCAGGAAATCCTAACTACTATAAACGTAGAAGGAATATTACTTTGTTACAAATTTAATATTCACTACAAGGTCACATGGGTTGGAATTTTCAACTTAAGATAAATTTTTAAACAAACAAGTACATAGGCTACGCCTGAAGATAGCGTTTGTAGCTTCAAAAGTTAATTAATAAATATATGATGATGATAATGCTACATGCTGTTTTAAAGGGCAATGTATTAAGGTTATACGCCCCAAATTAATAAAGAAGAATGGAAAACGAAGTTATGGCAAGTTATGGCAAAATAAGTTTTGAAGGTATTTCTGACGCATCACCTAAGTCAAGATACTTTTCTAGATTGCTTGGAATCTGCACATTCAAATAAGGAGAATTCGAAGTTCATTCTAGACGTTGGAACTTCTGAATTTAACGTTGGCGTAAAGAGGGTAATGTGCCTGGTCCTCTTGGAAGTGAAGCTACTACGTTACACCCTAGGAGAATCACTAATACATTCCACCTATAACCTACAAATGAACGGACATTAAAGAAAAAGTTTTCAAATTAAAAACAAAGCTAAATCATATTTTCTATCGGGCACATTACAAAGGTAAATTGTTACTTTACATGACCAGCAAGTTATCCGTTAAGCTTTTAGTTTCGTTCACATAACATTTCGGAATAGAAAATTTACGAAAGATGTACAATTATCACAAATGACACACATGCCACCATTAGCAGTTCATATAAAAGTAACTGATACGTGGACATAAAACGTTATCGGAATATTCCCATGAAGTTAAAAATAAGATACATGAGCAACAGCCTACTCTAGTTTAGTCTTATGATGGCATTCACAAATGTTATTGCACAATTATTTAATACAGTTACCGTACATCATGTACTATAATGTTCGTCACCGATGCTGTCTCGGCTCCACTATACGAAAAGATTGCAGACTTAGAAAAACAATCAACCTCACGTTAGTGCACAATTAAATTCCATTCCAATGTTCTTGTTGGAGGACATTTTAAATGTAACCCAATTAATATTTAAGGTACGTAAAATACATTCAACTCATTCTTCGAACATACGTGGGCTAGCTCAGTTTAATTAATGGTGCCTTCTTGTACATTTTAACACAGTGCGCAAGCGGGTGGCTCACATAAATGATTATTCCACTTTTTCACCATCGAGGAACAGCGGTTTCACCACTGGACACCTTCTGTACACTACACACTTCTGAATTCTAGCAATACTTCATGATGCAACTTTCGGCATTGAGAAACAACTAGGATCTCAATCCGATTACAACTACACACTAGTATCTTAACATCGGCTTAAAAATCTGAAATGTTATGTAATTCCTAGTCTGTCTAATTGCAAAACAATATTGTATATTTGCAGAAAGACGCTAAAATTCAAACACGCTGTTCTCTGATCACAGCAAAACCACTGCTAGCGCAAACCTTAACGGTTACATCCACTGTTCAAATATTTTATTTTATCAAGGTCCCTTCGGAAACCTCTCTCTCTCTCTCTCTAAAACTGAACTAGCCCTTGATGTCAAAAAGATGTGTCCCATCAATCTCACTCTCTTCTTTTGTTAAAGTCGCCCAACCTGATGCAGTATCTCTTCGTCTGTAGCCCGATCTATTTATCTCACCGTCAATATTATTGTTCATGTCCGTCCTTCTGATACACGTACCTGAGGTAAGAGGTGAGGAAGTCTCTTCTTCAGAATGACATTTCATGCTTAGAATAGTTACATTTTACGTCCTCCTTGCTTCTCCCATCGCTGATTATTTAATACCTAAGCAGCAATATTTATCTAGTTCATCTAAAATTACATTTCCAACTCTATATTCTCGCATCACTTGACTTCGTTCTGAATTCCCATTACTTTTGTTTTACACTTACTTTCCGTTTGCACTCCACCAAGACTAAGTCACTGTAATAACGTAACTTATTCAGACCTTCAGGAGACTCAGACAGAATGATAACATAATCGACATGTACAAAAATATATTTCCTCTTCTTGAATAATTCCTTTTCCAAATTCCTCTTCGAGTCCCTTTTCTGCCTCTTCCATACACTCATTAAGGAGAAGAGGAAATAATCTACAACTCTATATCACCAACATTCTGAATAGGTGATGCTCAAATTGTCTTCCAAACATCTCTGAATTTTACTTGGGTGGTGTTAAACGACTGTTACGGAAACTTTTTACAATTATCGGCACTTAATTGTCATAGGTATAAAAATAATTTTATTAAAAATCATTCACATTAAATGGGATACTTCTAGTCTGCTTATTCTCAGGGTTGATGATCTCGACGTTTGGTCACTTTAAGTACAAAGCAATTAAGACGTGAATTATGTCCCCTACTGATGCATCAAATTCTGACCTCAAAATCGGGTGCCCCAATTCCTTCTCGTCAAAATCGTTCTTTTAAAAAAAATACACTAGCATTTTACCTCAATACAGCTGCTCTACGAGATCCTGACATCTCTCTGTTGTATCTTCTGTCCTTAAAAGTGGGTAGTCCACCCGAGCTCCTAAGATTCGTGAATCTAGGAATTTTTACCTGAAAGTTAATCTGCAGTACATATCTTTCCAGCTATCATGAGGTAAGCAATATATTTGAACTTCTCTTTCAGCTATTCCTTTCTAGCCATCTTGGACTTCCTGTTACGACTGTCCTCCTCTGTGCCTCTTATTTCTGACATTCTTGCCCCGAGTTTACATCTCAGTGAATTCTAGTGGGTTTTTGAATACGACCACAATATGGCAACTGGAAGGGCAAAGAGCCTCAAACCCTCGGCCAAGATTAGAGGTTTCGAACTTTCGGTCAAGATTAAAACTAAGCCTGGGTAGTCAGCCAAACCCACGTTGAAAATAGAAAGGTGGCGCTAAAAAAAAGTAATTGCATTTTTACAGTTTCGTCGTTCATCAATCAAATTCAGAATCTGTTGGGTTATACGGCGATTTTCAATAGACATCAGTAGCCGTATCTATCTCATCCTTTAAAACAGCAAAAACTGTATATTCTTAATCTAAAGTCCCTCCCTCACACTCTTCAGTTAGTCCTTACACTACACTCTCGGAAAATGTCGACTTTTGTTTCACTCAATTATTCTACTACACATCTATTCGCTTTGCTTATTTCATTTTAGGGAGTATTCTGTGACCACTAAATCGTAATACTAGTCTATATTTGATAGTCTGTAAGGAAAACCACAACACCACGTACGACATCTGTCAGGCATGAAAATGAACGAGTGACGTACATATAGGTAGATTCGGTGATTGTCAATGTATTTGTCATGTGAAGAAGAAACCCGACTGAATGGCGGACTAGGCAGTTATCTCCCACGTGTTTTAGAAACAACCAGAGCGAATAAAATTAACCGAAGACATGAAAGGAAATTATACACTGACTGACAGAGCAAATGCAACACCAAGGAGGAGTGGTTCGAAAGGGATGAAAGTTGGGGAAAAAACAGAGACGGCACGGACGAATAATTGATGTTTATTTCAAACCGATATGCAGGTTACACAATGCGCACGGCATCGACTCAGTAGGATGTAGGACCACCCCGAGCGGCGATGCACGCAGAAACACGTCGAGGTACAGAGTCAATAAGAGTGCGGATGGTGTCCTGAAGGATGGTTCTCCATTCTCTGTCAACCATTTGCCACAGTTGGTCGTCCGTACGAGGCTGGGGCAGAGTTTGCAAACGGCGTCCAACGAGATCCCACACGTGTTCGATTGGTGAGAGATCCGGAGAGTACGCTGGCCACGGAAGCATCTGTACACCTCGTAGAGCCTGTTGGGAGATGCGAGCAGTGTGTGGGCGGGCATTATCCTGCTGAAACAGAGCATTGGGCAGCCCCTGAAGGTACGGGAGTGCCACCGGCCGCAGCACATGCTGCACGTAGCGGTGGCCATTTAACGTGCCTTGAATACGCACTAGAGGTGACGTGGAATCATACGCAATAGCGCCCCAAACCATGATGCCGCGTTGTCTAGCGGTAGGGCGCTCCACAGTTACTGCCGGATTTGACCTTTCTCCACGCCGACGCCACACTCGTCTGCGGTGACTATCACTGACAGAACAGAAGCGTGACTCATCGGAGAACACGACGTTCCGCCATTCCCTCATCCAAGTCGCTCTAGCCCGGCACCATGCCAGGCGTGCACGTCTATGCTGTGGAGTCAATGGTAGTCTTCTGAGCGGACGTGCCTGCCGGGAGTGCAGGCCTCCTTCAACCAATCGACGGGAAATTGTTCTGGTCGATATTGGAACAGCCAGGGTGTCTTGCACATGCTGAAGAACGGCGGTTGACGTGGCGTGCGGGGCTGCCACCGCTTGGCGGCGGATGCGCCGATCCTCGCGTGCTGACGTCACTCGGGCTGCGCCTGGACCCCTCGCACGTGCCACATGTCCCTGCGCCAACCATCTTCGCCACAGGCGCTGCACCGTGGACACATCCCTATGGATATCGGCTGCGATTTGACGAAGCGACCAACCTGCCCTTCTCAGCCCGATCACCATACCCCTCGTAAAGTCGTCTGTCTGCTGGAAATGCCTCCGTTGACGGCGGCCTGGCATTCTTAGCTATACACGTGTCCTGTGGCACACGACAACACGTTCTACAATGACTGTCGGCTGAGAAATCACGGTACGAAGTGGGCCATTCGCCAACGCCGTGTCCCATTTATCGTTCGCTACGTGCGCAGCACAGCGGCGCATTTCACATCATGAGCATACCTCAGTGACGTCAGTCTAGCCTGCAATTGGCATAAAGTTCTGACCACTCCTTCTTGGTGTTGCATTTGCTCTGTCAGTCAGTGTATTTACAAAATAAAAGAATAAGAGATAGATAGAAAGATGATGATGATGATGATGATGATGATGATGATGATGATGATGATATCAGGAATCTGTCTGAAATGTGAACATCCAACGACAGATACACTGTTCATGTAAAGTGTACACTTGTGCCTGAAGTGTCGATTCTATCGGTCCACGAACACGAACTTACGGTAGGAGCAGAGGAAACAATTACTTCAAATCCTCTGCACTTTTCGAGTAGTAATTTTCTGAAATATTTCCCTATTCAGATGTCAGTCCATTTGTCTGCAGACAGCATGAATAAAAAGTGATAACAACTGGTTCCTCGCAGATTAAACACAACTCTTATTACCTAGGAAAATGGCTTTATCGAAGGCTTCATCGACAGAATTCATTAAATAAGGGCGGAGCTAAAACATCCCGTTAATTTAGAGAAGGGATGGAAGATTTCACAATATACGACACCCTTTCTTTTTTTATATATAGGTATGAATTTCGTCCAAATTAAGTTTGTTAACTTTCAAACTTCAATGAGCATATATGCATTGTACAATCAAGTTGTTATAATTGTATCTTAGACAGTAAACAAATTAAAGTGAACTTGTACAGGTAATAAGATGAGATGACCATTACTTCTTAACACTAATCAAAGATGAAAAAGATGTTGTCCTACGCTTTGAAAAATGAAGAAAATGTCAAATGGAAAACTTCCTACACCTCGCAAACTGTCGGGGTCGGAAGAAATTGTACAATGTTGGTCAGATAGGAAGGATACACGTGACCAGTCAGGCACAAGTGGAAGCAATTCCAGATTCAACTACTAGCCCTGCAGTTGACAATCCACATTCTTACTTAAGGGGATGGGTACAGTAAACAACCTTCAAAATTTGGACATTTTAAATAATATATCAGCTTCTACTGTATGTATGACATTGAAACTTTCTAAATGAAGCATACTACATGTTTTCTATGCATGCACATATCTCAGAATTGATTTTGGCATTATCGAATTCGCCAATTAATTATTCAAAATGGTGGCTCCTTGTGTGTCTGTACTCACCGTTTCCTTCATAGCTGGGCCATTTATCAATATATTAGTGTTCTGCTTTTTTAAGTGTACTGATTGAAGTGACAGCTACAAAACTGACCACTTCCAGAATTATATTTGCCAAATTAGTATTTTTAATTTTGTGTTACTTAAATATTGCATATTTTGTTATCAACCCTAGGCATATGAGTTAGGTCAGTTTTGTAGACACTGTCACTAAGATCAAGTGAGAAAAGTGCCATTGCAATACACCATATAATTTACGAGTTACAAGGGAAATGGTTTTGAAAAATACAGTTTTGAGAAAATGTGCTCCAAAGTTATATGACGCCTGTAAACACACTGCAGCCTTCCAGTGTGTGCAAAAATGCTGTTGGGGCATAGAATGTTCCCTCAAAAACCGTTTTCTCAGCTTCATATTCCAGTATTAATTTTCTTCTGTTTTGTCTGGCCCCTTTTGTGGCTTCTCATACCCTTTTTCCAGCAGACTTCATACGCATCACGTGCTCTTGTAGCATTGCACGTTCACAAAAGACACCAGGATTCAAACCCATTTCTTGCAGCACAGCCAACCTACTCTTCACTTCATCACTAAATGTCATAACTGCATCATTTATGGCAATCTTCACAGTTGTCTTTCCACAGAATCCAGTTTTTGGGTACATTTTCCAAATCCTAGCAATGTGAGACTCATTAGCATTCTGTGTATAACCTCCTAAATACTTTTTCAACAGTTTAGTAGCAACTAAATCCTTGAAAACAGGCTTAATCACATCCATAACGGCTGATTGTAATGTGTTTTTGTGTCTGTACTCTTGAACTCTACCTGCATTGACAGCGCGCTGGTACGGGCACCAGGAATTATCTCCTTCTGGGCAGAAGTAATGAAGTGGATTTTCATCAGATGAGTTTTTATCGTACCAAATAGCCCAGATAGCAGTTCTCATATCATTTACTGATGTTGAGTTACTTCTTATAGCATTTCCACTGTAAGTCGTCAGAGTTTTTATTGCAGAATCTGTCAGTATCTTCTTTCCAGACAGTAATCTGCCATCTGAATGTTTTTCGCCTTGAATTCTTTCTTCAGATTTCTCAGTCGTGTGCGCATACGTTTCTGAACATGGTTCAACACATTCAGCTTTGGTGATTGATACACTAGGACCATACTGTTGCAAATCTTACACAGCTTTGAATGACTTTGTGTCACCTTCACCAATGTATGTTATGTACCGTACGCCATACCTTATCTCCAGAACGTTCAGAATTCTCTAAATATCCTATGCAATGTCTAGCATTTTAAATCATAACTCCTATACTAGTGCAGATATTTAAATAATTATTTCACCAAAATTAACTAGAAGAGTGTGGTTAAACATTAAAAAATACTTTGAAAAATCAAATTTTTGAAGGTTGTTTACTGTACTGATCCCCTTAAGCTAAGAGGCCCACGGAGAATTCTCCTTTACTCTTAAAAAAATGAGCAGACTGAGATTCGCGCCAAAATTACAATAAAGCATTTCTTAGCAATCCCATTTCATTTACAGCTCCTCCGAATAATATTTACATCAGGGCGCTCTTATGAGTATTGTATTTGGAGGAGAGGTCAGTAATTTATTTTACCTCAATTATCAGATGGTAAAAGGTAACAAATCAAAGCCTATATCATGCAATATGCAACTTTCATTGATATATCCGTATGGTAATTATGCATGTTCATAACCTCACTCCTGTTACAATAATGAGATTATTATTATTATTATTATTATTATTATTATTATTATTATTATTATTATTATTATTATTATTATTATTATTATTATGCTTGTTTTAAGAGGCCTGACATCGAAGGGCATCGGCCTGAGAGAGAGAGAATATTATCAAACTGCTTTTGCTTCCGTTAAAAAAAACCGTAAAGTATCATTTTTGTTAACTAGATAACTGCAACATCGCAGAGTAGGAAATTCCTTTTCAAGAAATCGCCTGAACGTTTCCAAGAAATAAAACAGACGCTTTTAAATTTTTGCGAATCAGATTCATCTATCACTGTTGTTCTTGTCTACAAGTATGACCCAGCAAGCAATGTAAGTCTCTACGTGACGACGTAATATCAGTCCTTGCATTTTGTTTCGATTCTACAGGATATTCTTATATGAAAAGAAGACTGAGTGTAGCTATTTACTGGACAATGAAGAGATGCGTCTATCCTCGGATCTGTGTTCACCTAATAACACGCTACATTTACTGTAATGTCTCGAATGTGTACTAAACGTTGTCGTGGACTCCATATTCATTTGCCCAAAGCAGCCCGTGTGTAAAAGAGGTCGAGTCGACAAGGAAGTGTTGTTTGGCGCAATTAAAGTGTTGGTGCTGTTAGAAGACAAAGCCAACTGTTGAGAGGGGCGGCGTGGTGCGGCGCTAACGGCCGTGGGCCACGCGAGGAGGCGTCGTGACGCGACCCGCCTCATCACCTACCAACCACTTGCGGTGGGAACGCACATTCCTCTCGCATATTTCCACGGTACTATTTCTCAGTCTAAAGATGAACGGCTTTTAATAAACTAAATAATAACGAGTATCTACTTTAAGTAACAACGTGACGGTTGAATCTGAACACTGAATTTGTTACTGAGAGCTATTTTCGGGGTCGTTTTGAAATTTGTTCTTCACAGACCATTCTCTCCAATCCTAGACTAATTTACTGATTCATTTTAATGATCTAGTAAGAGTTTTAAATTACTTAACATTAATGCTATCGACCGCAAAGTCCTGTGATTCTTACATTAGCAACAGCCACATTATAAAGTATTCGTAACAGCACTAACATTTCCTCTCTCTCTCTCTCTCTCTCTCTCTCTCTCACACACACACACACACACACACACAGAGAGAGAGAGAGAGAGAGAGAGAGAGAGAGAGAGAGAAAGAAGAGAAGAAAAGAAAGGGAAAAACATGGCACGAAACATGTGGTCAGCGAAATCTCTCCGGATCTTCCAATTCTTTTAAAAAGTTAAAAGCAAAGTCACCTCCGTACAGGCCATGAAAGCCCTTGGAGGAGTGGAAGGTAAAGGCTTCCACCATTGTTAACCTCGGCACGTGATGGGTAGAGTGGTTAGCTCTACGCCCGGCCGCTTTTGCCCCCAGAAATTAACCTGGTACTCATTTTTGGTGTAGACTGAGTGAACCTCAGGGCCATATGCACCTCCGGAAGTGGAAATCTCGTTTCTTCGACTTCCTGACGGGAATTCGAACCCACGTCCTTCCGGGCGGACCGAGCACGCCTTTACCGCCTCGGCAAGGCAGCCCCTAAAGTTAAAAAGCAGAACATTACTAAAGAGCTTTACCAGGGTAGCGTTGCGCGTCATAAATAAAACCTTGACAGTGTGATGACAGTCAAAGACCAGAGCAATGTCACACTATAGCGTGACTAATTGTGAGCCTGTCGCTAAAAGTATTAGCAACAAGGTGCAGGCTGGGCATCAGGCCGCTGTCTTCATGTAGGCTACTGGATCAAATACTCGATGGCAAACAAAAGGAAAAGGAATTACAGTAAATGTATGCACACTGCGCGTGGTAAAACAATAATTAAAAATACATTAAATGTTGTAGTTAAGATAACTGTAGTCGTTCATTTTGCCGATACAAGCAAGCTTCGCGTTTTACATGCCTATTAACATTGCCAAACGTCCAAAGACCTATACTCGGACGTAACATTTTTTTTTTTTTTTGTTGCTAGTTGCTTTACGTCGCACCGACACAGATAGTCTTATGGCGACAATGGAACAGGAAAGGGCTAGGAGTGGGAAGGAAGCAGCCGTGGCCTTAATTAAGGTACAGCCCCAGCATTTGCCTGGTGTGAAAATGGGAAACCACGGAAAAACATTTTCAGGGCTGCCGACAGTGCGGTTCGAACCTATCTCCCGAATACTGGATACTGGCCACACTTAAGCGACTGCAGCTATCGAGCTCGGTGGACGTAACGTTTAATTTCTAAAACCTCACTAGCATTTTCCGAAATACGGACCACGGCTGTCTTGGCGAGAAGTTAGTACCGAATTTACTTAACGATCATGTCGCTGATTCATTTTAATGACTTGAGTCAACTCCGATTAAGAGCAGAAACTGTCTGATAAACTATATTAATGCGGAGTATATGGTAGTGTAATAATTGCGACTGTACGGACCTAAAAGGAAGACGGTTGTTATCATCAAGACTTGAAATATGAACCATTCTCGATTCTAGCTGGTGTGTGGAAGAAATTGAGTGCAAAAATGTAAACAAAAATTATCTCAGTTTCACTCATAAATTCAGTTTCTTAGGCTTACCGTGAAGCGCCTAGAATGAACAACAGAGAAAAACAAAACACAGGACGGCCACAGGCAACTGAAGAGACCGGAATCATACCACAGTCGTTTCGTATTGCAAATCACTCACAGCGAGCGTGTAAATAGGTGAATGCTTTAATGAGTGATATAGGCGTCATTTAAAATATTTAATCCGTGGATAATATCCAATGCACGGGGAATCTTCTAAAGAAATTTGATCAATGGCATACTCAATGTACCGTGAACACCGAAAAGAGTGCCAAAACCGGTTTCAGTACAGCAGTGTAATTCTGAACTTTCTCACATACAGTACATCTAACAGGTTACCCTCGTATATAATGGCATGGTGACTTCCAAAATACAGTAATATGATTAACATGATTAGCCGACCCCTTGTTTCAGTAAATAGAGCAGAAGTTATTGTTATACGATGATGATGATGAAGATGATGGTGGTGGTGGTGGTGGTGGTGGCGGCGGCGGCTGTTCTAATGATCGGTTGCTGTTTTAGTTTAAGGACATATCACCGACGTTTCCAGGCCCATTATTGGAAGGCTTACCGAACCAAAGAACAAAGAGACTGGAAGAGAATGAAAAAGAGTGTATAAAAGGACGTCAGAGAGGATTGAAGAGGAGTCCTAGAAGAGCATTCAGAACGTGGCCCGTCGTCATCCTATGATAATCATGCGTACTGAATGGGAACCAGAAAAACCCACAGATTATCAGCCACTACTTCCTATTTAACTACTTCTGGCTTAATGCAATAAAGAGTAAAGTTCAACTGCAAGAACAAGACATAGCATAATAAATACTGTGTGTGAGAGAGAGAGAGGGAGACCACAGGCAGAGAAAGATAATTATTCACACGAAGAAACGGTGTAGTTAAATGAACGGTTGCACACCGACATTCTTTCGAAAGATATGTAAAATGGTATTTATCTCGACTATGTTGCCACAATGATGAATCTTCTTCTTCTTATTGATCTCTTCTCTATTTACTTGGGGATCGACACTATAAGTAGATCAGAGTTGCTCAGTTCGGCGCCCGTTGAGACTGGCCCAGTGCGGCCGGGCTGGCTTGACGTAAATACGGACAGCTTACGTGCCAAGCGTATGCCACAGTCAAGCAAAAGAGCGAACACATTCGCTACAACTCGGGAGGAATGACGTTCGGTTATGACTATTAAACTTTCCTCGCAACATTTTCAACGAAATGTTTGGAGTACAGCATAAAGAAATACACTATAATCGCAAGAAAGATAACTTCTTATTCAAATATTCATATTTGATTTATACTGCGCTCGAAATTAAAAGACGCAGTTTTATTTTCGTATATTTATATATTAAAAGAAAACTGACACTTCACAATTACAACGTACAGACACTCAAAAAGAGAATGAGCGCATGGTATTGTAAGTTGCTCGCACTTAACACCTTATCAGACATAATTTTCATTATTATCAAAGTATAATTCACCTCCCATGTAGGAAAAGCCCTATAGATACTCGCAAAAAACATATCTATTGGTTAAATTATTTCTTGAAAAAAGTACAGTGACAGTCAGAATTTTTCGGACAGAATAGTCTATACATATAACAGCGCTGTTGTTAAAGAAAGAATAGGTAATACATTCGAAATTACTAAACTCTGAATTTAATGCACTTCGTAGGTACTGTAATTATCCAATTGCGATTTGTAGATGAGTTTACAAAGTAATAATACCTTTCACTTATTTGAGATACAAAAATGTGCTGGTCAATATTTTTCGGACAGGAGATGTTTAGCTACTCGAGGCATTCTTTGCACTTGTTATGCGCTGTGCAGGCAGGTCCCAGTCAGTAACTTCCTCATGCACAAAGCAGACGCAACGATTCACGAGTGAAATGGGACGCGGAGGAAAGATCAGTACACTAGATTAAAGGCAATTAGTAATATTCCACGATGAAAAAGGGAAAACATGTCGACAAATCGCAGATTTACTGAACATGAGGAAAAGTACTGTTAACGATATTATCTGCAATACAAATTTCAAGACAGAATTGAAAATTTGCCACAGACAGGTCGCCCAAGGGTCCTTACTAGGAGAGAAGAGAGGGCAGTAGTAAGAAAAGTGAAAAGAAATCCACGTCTTACTACAACCACTATTGCTGCTGCAGCTGAGAGCGAGTTTGGAAAGAAGATCAGTGCAAGTACAATCTGAAGGGTGTTATATAGAGGTGATTATCACGGACGAACTGCAAGAAGGAAGCCCTATATCAACAAAATAAGTAGGATCAAACGGCAAAGGAGCATTTAGCAAAGATATGAACTGGTGGAAGACTGTAATTTTCTGCGATGAATCGAAATTCAACGTGCCTGGCTCAGATGGGCGCATCATAGTTTGGAGACAGCCCAGTAAATAGTTTGAAGAAAGAAATATGAAGGCAACGGTAAAACATGGAGGGAGACATATTATGGTGTGGGGCTGTATGTCGGCTCAGGGAGTAGGTGAGCTGATTTTTATAGACCGAAAAATGGACCACCGCCAGTATCTTCAGATTTAGAAAACAACCTGAAGAAAAGTGCAGAAAATATGGGAGTTGGGGACTGTTTAAAATGTTGTCAGGACAACGACCCGAAACATACGGCGTATAATGTACGGCTATGGTTGTTGTACAACTGTCCTAGAGTCCTGACATTAACCCCATAGAGAATTTATGGGATATACTGGAAAACAACATCCGAAAACATCCCATAAATTCCAAAGCTGATGTGAAGAGACGACTGCAAGAGGAGTGGGAAAAATTGCCCCATCCTACCACAAGAAAACTCGGGGAGAGCATGCCGAGACGCCTGACTGAAGTGCTTCGCAGGAAGGGAAGAATCACGAAGTATTAATATTCCTACCTGGACTCCATCCTTCATATTTTTGTTGTACTTGCGCTTTTTTGTCCGAATATTCATGAACAGACAATTTTATATTATTGTAATTATATTAATAAGTTTCAGATTTTTTGTGTATCATGAAATGAAGTGCATGTTTGTTTTTGTTATCTGTATGTGTAACTAATCATTCTGAACTAAGCAGAATTAAACTATATATGTTTTTATTAATCTATTTTTTTAATTTTAACGGAACTCTGCCTGTCCGAAAAATTATGACGGTCACTGTATCTGCGAGGAACTTGTATGCCGCCATGCGTTCTTTCTAAGCGACTGTACAAAGATATGGGGTTGAAGCGTGCACGCTACGATTTAAGATTTCTTGGACGGGAATGAAAGAATTTCCGCTAAGAAAAGTAAAATTCCTGTTATTTATTCAGTAAAACATAATACCGAATTCAAAAGGCTTTACGCTTGATTTTGCGCAGTGTTCTAGTGTTTTGCGACTTTACCTGTTCATCGACTTTCTGAAAACAGTATTTAAAACCTATCTTCAACCATTTTTATTCGATCATTCCCTACAACTGTATAATGCGAATGAGCATGCTTCATTTCGTATGACGTTCTATATCACACCTTTCCCATAAAACAAACTGACCATATAGAAAGTATTTTGCACGGTCCACTGCTCGAATAAAAAAAGTAAAACGAATTATATAAAATGGTTCTTCACATCGGCTTTCTACAGTTAGATTCGGCAAGGCCCTCTCCTTTTCATTTGTTTCTGCCTCCATTTCGCAGTGGGGAATCGCAATGATCGAATCTGACTGGCAGACCTTCACCCCCATTTAACTTCACGGCCTACGACATAACCACGTCACTGCGGTTCAAGTGTACACACACACACACATCACTCCCCCCTCCGACTCCTCGTCCCTCACACGCTTTCTGCATACCTCCGTCCTTTTCCTCATTTCGATATCTGCAACATTCAGAATAGAAGTGTATTCCCTGTAGTTTCCCTAGATGAGATGATGGTCTACAGTGGTTTTTAACACTCCAGAACAGCGCAGCAACATTTTCTTATGTACACAGAGCCACGAAATAACTCCTTTCCTTTTCCTGTGTGTCCTGTGTTGATATCCGTTTAACACTAAGGCTGGTTATCCAATCGCGTCTTAATCATTTCTATCCCGCTATCACTCCTTTTATACTGAACTAATTGCCAAGACAGATGAACGAAGAATGCTGTTTACAAAATGTGAACATCTGCATGGAACACAAAGACGAGCTAGCACATTTCGTCTACACAGATAAGGAGTAGAAATTTACCACTTTGCTGACTTGGACCCGCGAAATGATCCATCTGCAAACCTCGCCATGTGGAAATTTTGCTATGCGACTCGACCACGGAGCCTTGTTTCACATGAGATAAATCGAAAATAATTTCAGATATTATTATTATTATTATTATTATTATTATTATTATTATTATTATTATTTTAGTAAAGTTACAAATATCTTAGTGAATATTACATACAAAGATCCATGCAGCAAATTTTACTACATCAGATACAAATATAATTTCGTTTCATCATCAATCGTTCACCAATGATCAGCATTAGGGATGTCGGTCAAGTGGCAGATTTCTTACCAACTATTTACCTGTTTTTTTTCTTGAATGATTTCGAAGAAGTTGAAATTATCTCTCCCTCGGTAAATTATTTGTATGTTTCAATGTTATCACAACAGAATAAACGAACTTCCTGTTCACTTTTGAATTCATTTAATGCTAGACATGGATATTTTTGTCCAAGAACGCTCACAACAGAGTTCATATTGTGGTAAACTCTATGGACATGGGAAAAATACGCTCGGCATAAAAAACAAGATCGAATTCTGCGATGACTGCCATGAATTCCAGTATTTCTGCTCTACGCTATTCTTGGCTCGGGAACTCGCCACGACAAGCCATATGCTAATGACTCACAGCGTTGAGGAATACAGTTAGCTTCCTCAGAATAAGTCACAGTCATTGTTGAAACTGAAAGGAATAAACGGTACATGGCAAGCCTCGCATTGCGAAGTTAACCAAACATTTCTTTTGTTTTAGGACTAATATGAGGGATAGAACATGTCTGGAAGAGCAGAAGGAAATGTCTCCAGCAAACAGACGAGAGAAGGAAGAAAAAATAAAGAAAAAACAAGACTTCTCACAAAATCTAATCCAATTTAGAGGTTTAATTCCCAGAATTAACTATCAATTATTATATCTAGAAACTGAATGTCTTAGAAGCCAGGGGAGATCTGAGCATGTTAATGTGTCGTATATCCAGTCAATACAATCTACTTTTAAGATGCTTTCAATGTTCATAATAATAATAATAATAATAATAATAATAATAATAATAATAATAATAATAATAATAATAATAATAATAATAAATAAAACATATCATAGAGCATATTTCCGAAGGTCGTGTGGAAAAGAGCGCATCCCATTAAGATATTTGCCAGTCTTATCTAGAGCTAGCTCCTTGTTACTTCAGTGGCACGACTCATTAATATACAACTTCTACACTGAAAATAAAAATACCGAAATCGAACATATATTTAAGGATATTTCGAACCTCATATGATTTCTACATAAATGCATAAACCAAGCTACCAATCTCAACTAATGTACGGCTCAATTGTAATAGGAATATTACAAGGGGGTTGTGGTATGAATAGTGTTCATGCAAGGACTTGAAAATATGAGAATTTTCTAATCGAAGTTGGTAGGAACGAACTGTTCTTCCATTTTGAGAAATTATCATCAGAAATATCATCATCAATTTTGTTCCAGTTGGCACATTCCAGTTGAATCGTTCAAAGTTAAAAAAATATGTAAAAATTCCAGTGCGTTGTGTTGACTGTTCGCATTAATTATGTATTATTACTTAGTTATTTACTTGATCTACTCCCAATAACATGTCGTTTACATACGGTATATCACACCTTACGAAGTTCCACAGAATGTGTCGAAACAAGTCATATTCCGCTAAATATAAAGTACAATTTGGTAAACTAATTAACAGGGTATCAGCTTATTCATGAAGATAGATGCTTTTGAGATGTGGTGTTGGGAAGAATGCTCCGTAAAACCAAGGACTCAATTTCAAGCGAACTGAAATTTGAGAAGTTGTTCTTTCTGTCTCCAATGAAAACTGCAGTTTTCTGGGCGCATTGCATGTACAGTAGGGTAATCTCTGGAGAAGGCGATGATGTTCGGCCGGTTACCTGATAGAAGACCACGTGGGAGAGCGCCACTACAATAGTCTCATAAAATTAAAAGTAGTGTTAGTACTACAGTTATTAGCACATAGGCTACAGGAAAGCTAATGCGATGGTGGTGATTATCGTTCTAACAGGAAGTAGGCCTACAAATGGGCAATCATCCTCTCTAACCCTCTACAGAACACTGATCAGAGAGAAAAATGGAAGAGATTCGACATTTCGAAAATGAAGGTATCGGCCAAAGAAAGACAAGTGCTACGAAGAACGCGAAAATGAAATATTCCCTAGGCTTCGAATGCTTTAATACCGTTGGGATCGAAATAGAACAAGAGTTGACCAAGGGAGGTCAGATCGGATAGATGAAAGCGAGGAGCCTGGCACAAGTACCGGTAAGTGGAAGCAATGCCAGGACTCAGCTAACGGCCCTTTGGTCGCAACTCACGTTCCCAAGTTCAGAGCCCGTGGGGCCCTTTTTAGTCGCCTCTTGCGACAGGCAGGGTCTACCGTGGGTGTTATTCTACCGCCCCTACCTAAAGGGAAAGCTCAGGAGAGGACATCGAGAGAACTCTCACAAAAATATCACGAAAGATAATGTTCCTCAGCAATGACGAAACGATCTAGACAAGAGGATATTATCCATACACAAACGTTATGTTGGTCCATAGAACTGTTACTGTGTTGTAGAGGCTAGTCAATCATTCTTTGGCCTCATGCTGTGCAGATTTAGAAACACTGGCCTCTTTATTATTTCTCCGTATTACTTAACTAATATGGTATCCCCTTATTTCAAACGTAACGTCAATGTATAACTGTTAGGTTCTTCAGTCTGTCGAAAACTAATTCAGGATAAAAATAAATGTAGAAATTACCTGGAAAAGAAAACATTAAATAACAGATAAGTGAAAAAGATATCATTATTATTGATATCAGGGCATCTATCATTTGAAGTTACTGCCACTGGCATTCGTGTATGTCGCAACCAAATGTGCTACGTTATGTACTTCATGTGCTTTCCAATCTCGTGGTTAATGCTCAAATTTTTCATCAACTCTACCCAGTACTTAACTAACGAACAGTTGCGATCTGAGCTGCTCAAGATCCGTTAATATTAAGGTCTCCCAATAACTTGTGAATAAACACAAACATTCCAACAAATTTAAAAGACTAAAGTTTGCTGTTCATTCATGCATTAATTCGTGAGTTGTACTTAATTAACTAAAGAGCACTTTAAAAACTGTTGATCAAGTATAGATTGCGCCAATGGGCTGTTCAAGAACTATTTTATATATATTGGGCTAATTCTCGAAGCTGTGTCTGTGTTCGTGGTATGATTTCTGACTTATTGGTTAATGACTATGTTGATGGGGTGAAAGTAAACGGTGAAAGCATCCAGGTGTTAATACAGTATAAGGAAAGATCTTCATTGGGGTAACCACAGAAACGGGATTGTAAAGAAAGATTACAAATCTCTTCAAATGGTTATGAGGTTTAGGGGTGGTAGGAAGGATATAAAGGAGACGTAAGAGGTCACTGGTAAGAGTATGGTTCTATCCTGTAGGACACTTACCAGGATTACTTGAATCGAGAACTGGAAAATATTGAAAGAAAGCAGCCCGATTTGTTCTGGGTGCTTTCCAACAAAAGAGTGATGTTACGAATATGTTGTAAACTTCGGGCTGGGATGAGCTGGGAGTAAGGAGATAAATAGCTCAACTAAATGTTCCGAGTTGTCGGTGGAGAGAGAGCTTGGAAATACATTAGTAGATGAATAAGCTTCAACAGCAGGAAACAACATAATATGAAGATAAAGTTGGAATTCAAGAGGACAAAATGGGGCAAATACTCGTTTATAGGAAGAGGAATTAGAGATTGGGATAATTTACCAAGGGAGATGTTTGATAAAGTTCCATCTTCTTTGAAACAATATAGAAAATAATAGGTATATAACCGATTGGGAATCTGCCACCTGGGCGATAGCCCGAAATGTAGATCAGCGTTGACAGAGTGTGATAAGCAATTTACTAAAAATCGTAAACGGACTCAAAAATTCACCAACATAAAGTGGAAGCAGTTATTCAAATGTAATGGAGACAAAATACAAATCGTCCCCACCCCTGACTGAGAGCATACGCCTGATTTTTCATTTCACAAGATGATAATAAACTGTAAGATAAAATGAAATGTAAAGCAGGTGAGAAAAAGCCGCTTACATTTACAGCAAGACAGGTTTAGGAGTCGCATAGAATGAACAATTTTGCACATTCACAAGACCGAGAAGGAGATCATGGAATAGAAACACTTTGGTGCATGGAACGAGATAAATATTTTCCTGGTAGCTAGTAGAGGAATTGGGGCAGAATAATTAACAAATAAAATAGATGTAGTGATACTGCAGTTCAGGTGGTAAAGGTAAAATACAATAAAATTAAAAATGTACATCTAATGGGGAAGAAGGAAGCAGGATGGGAATTGAATTGAATATGATTAGCTTCCCTCAGGAGTTCACACTGTCTTCCATGTACTCTTCCGAACCTGACGGTATTAGGGCTTCCAGGTCTACAGAGTTTTCCATTTTCCTGCCTTTCAAGAATTTCCCCTTTCTTTAGCCGAAAAATTTATTGTTATGAAGTCAAATATTCTTCCTATATTTTATGATTTGTGTTAAGGGGAGTTGATGATTCCGTTACGTTGTCTCTTTTTATACAACATTGACCACCATTATCTACATCGAAATAAAACAAACGGAATAAATGAATCCCTACTGCGACAGAAGGGGAGGCAAATGGGGGAGGCGGCGGTAGCGAATGCGAACTGTGTCACACATGGGAGTTAGGTCTGTTTTACGTACGAATGCCCTTCCTGCCGCATAACCTATTTGAAGGGATGTATTCGTTATGACGTGTTTCTGGGTGGGTGGGTCGTCGGTCGGTCGGTCGGTTGGTTGGTTGGTTGGTTGGTTGGGAGTGCAGTGTGGTATGCGTATATGAAGAGAAGTGTATTGAGATAAATACAAACACCTAGTCTCCGATTAAAATCCCAAACCCGGCCGGAAATCGAACCGTGGGTCCTCTCATCCGAAGGTCACGACGCTGGCCATTCAGCCAAGGAACCGGACGTCTGTAAACATCGTAATACTACTTGGCCAACTCCCGCTTACATCCAGATATAGAAATGGAAAGAATGGGCTGTAGTGCATGTCAATTTTATTACTTTCATTGCCATGGGAACAACAGATCGAAGTATAATACACCTACTTCATTATGTGCACGAAAAAATAAAATAGGCTCACGAAAACGTTCCACGGCAACTGTAAATTATCTGGAACCATGTATACTAGAATAATCCAACTTGGTGGCGTGTAGGTGCCTTCATTTTCAACGAGAGAGAAAATACATTGTGGAATTTCCATCAGACCACTAGTTCTAAACAAAACAACCGAGTCAGAGGTACAGTACTTAAAGACTGGAATCATATACTGTACCTTTCACCATGAGCAAAATGTAATAGCGGCTTTGTAAAGTTATCTCCACGAATGTCGAGAAACGAACATACATTATTGTATTTTCTAACAAGTTTCACTTCCAAATTAAAAAGATTCAGCAAAGAAGAAATACAGACTTCCACACATAACATTGCAAGCATTGGGACCTTGACGAATCGCTGAACTAATCCGTGTGGTATGCAAATGAAAATTCGGAGTTCCCAAATTTTTACTAATCTGAAAAGGAAAAAAAAAAGGAAAAAAACTAAACGGTGCGAATGAAACTTGTAAATACAGATTATTCCCATTCTCTGATGATCATTTCCTCCATGGAGAATACCTGTGAGTAAAATGTATTTCAGGACAATGGCAATGAATGGCTTGAATAACAAAAACAAACAGGAGAATAGTCAGTTCTTCGCATTTAAACTGGCAGTAATCAGTAATGTTAAATAATGACATTGGCAACATTGAGCAAATCCTCAAGTATATTATGGACAATATAAACACTTAATACAAAGTTTTATTAACTGACTAGTACTGAGAGTTAGTATATATTAGAAAAAAAATTCAATAACAACCGAATCCCGGTCTTTGAACAATAGCAGACTAGTTAATTAAAAATTCTATAGCATATTCTTCTGATCTTCCTGACAAAGGGAGAGGATAAAATGCTCTTTTATTTATATATAAAAGCAAATCGGTCTGGAGCGATCTATATATAAAGGTATACAAATGAAAATAGACATGAATTAATAAGGCACTTCCAGAAATCTCAGAAATTTGAAACTTGGTATCGGAGAAGCTGAAGCATCACAAGAAAAATAGAAAATTGTCAAAATTCCCCGAAGGGGGCACGCTGGGGGCTTCCAATTTTGGGCTCAGCAGAAGAACGCAGTCGTATAATTTATCCAAAGCGACAACTTATAGGTTTCATGGGCTTTAAAAAAATTCGTGAATTTCCTAATTTTATTCCCCCTTCCCCCCAAATCAAGATGGCGGCACAATCTGTCAGACGAGATAGAAAATTGAAATTTAGCCGACGGAAGAATTGCAAGATATTAAAAAAATCACTTTTTACGCCCAAATATCGAAATATGACGGAATTTTACTGACTGTGCAGATATTCCTTTTGAGCTATTTGTTGGCTAAACGGGTAAGTCGTATCACAAAACGGATGGCACAATCTCAGCTCAATTTGGCGTGATCTACAACTTTGGTCCTATGACATTTTGTCGAATCTCTCTCCCTTATACGTTAGATTGGACTGTACTTTCGGATTGTTCATAAATTTGGTTATTTTTACACGTATGTTTAATTGTTTGACATACTCATAAGGAAGATAAGAGTCATCAAGTTTGGTTCGCACATTGACACGATCTAAGGCCACATGTGGACTAAGTTTCATAATTCTAACTTATACGTAGGTATGCAAAAAATAATGTAAAGCTTTAAAAATGTACCCAAATTTCACCCTATTCAAATTTTCGAACTCAATTTAACCTGTCAATATGGGATAGGAGAAAATATTTTAGGACAAGACATGTGGAAGGATACAAGTGGCGTCTAATGGCGCAAACCGTTTGTTAATATGATGTACCGTTCAGGAGTAGTGAATCTCGAAGTGGAGGTCTGCACTTTTAAACTTGCTCATGCTTATCGGTCATCTACATATATAACAGCAAGTCGGTCTGGAGCGATCTATATAATATAAAGGTATAAAAATGAAAACAGACGTGAATTAATGAGTCACTTCCAGATATCTCAGAAATTTGAAACTTGGTACCGGAGAGGTTATGACCCTACGATCCCTAGAAAAATGGAAAATTCTCAAAATTCCCCGAAGGGGGCACGCTGGGGGCTTCAAATTTTGGGCTCAGCATAAGAACGTAGTCGTAAAATTTATCCAAAGCGACAACCTATAGGTTTCGTGGGCTTTAAAAATTCGTGAATTTCTTCATTTTTATCCCCCTTTCCCCCAAATCAAGATGGCGGCACAATCTGCCAGACGTGATAGAAAATTGAAATTTGGCAAAATTATAGCTTTTAGCCTTTGACAGACGGAAAAAATCTAAGATGTTCAAATTTTTCACCTTTTACCTCAAAATATCGAAATACGGACGCAATTTTAATGACTGTGCAGACAATCTTTTTGAGCTACTTGTTGGCTAAACGGCAAGTCGTATCACAAAACAGATGGCACAATCTCAGCTCAATTGGGAGTGATCTACAACTTTGGTCCTATGACTTTTTGTCGTATATCTCTCCCTTATACGTTAGATTTGGCTGTACTTCCGGATTGTTCGTAAATTTGATTATTTTTACACGTATATTTCATTGTTTGACACACTTATACGAAGGACAGTCATCAATTTCGGTGCGCATATTGGCGCGATTGAAGGCCACATGTGGACCAAGTTTCATAATTCTAGCTTATACATAAGTATGAAAAAATAATGTAAAGCGTTAAAAATGTACCTAAATTTCACCACCCAATTACAATTTTCGAACTCAATTTAAGCCATAAATGTGGGAGATACGAGAAAATGTTTTAGAACCAAACATGTAGAAGGATAAATGGGGCGTCTAATGGCACCAACCGTTTGTTAATATGATGTACCGTTTAGGAGTAGTGAATCAGAAGTGGAGGTCTGCACTTTTAAACTTGCTCATGCTTATCTGTCATCTCTCTTTATAAAAGCAAGTCGGTCTGGAACGATCTGTATATAAAGGTATAAAAATGAAAATAGACGTGAATTAATGAGTCACTTCCAAATACTTCAGAAATTTGAAACTTGGTACTGGAGAAGCTGATGACCCCAGCATCACAAGAAAAATCGAAAATTAAAAAAATTTTGGGCTCAGTATAAGAACGCAGTCGCATAATTTATCCAAAGCGACAACCTATAGGTTTCGTGGGCTTTAAAAAATTCGTGAATTTCCGAATTTTATTCCCCCTTCCCCCAAAATCAAGATATCGGCACAATCTGCCAGACGAGACAGAAAACTGAAATTTGGCGAAATTATAGCTTTTAGCCTGTAACCGACGGAAAAATTCTAAGATGTTCAAATTTTTCACTTTTTCCCCAAAATATCGAAATATGACGGAATTTTACAGACTATGCAGACATTGCTTTTGAGCTATTTGTTGGCTGAACGGTAAGTCGTATCACAAAACGGATGGCATAATCTCAGTTCAATTTCGAGTGATCTACGACTTTGGTCCTATGACTTTTTGTCGTATCTCTCTCCCTTATACGTTAGATTTGGCTGTATTTCCGGACTGTTCGTAAGTTTGGTGATTTTTACACGTATATTTCAGTGTTCGGCACACTTATAGGAAAGATAGAGTCATAAAGTTTGGTGCGCACATTGGCACGATCGAAGGCCATATGTGGACCAAATTTCATGATTCTAGCTTATATATACGTATGTAAAGAGTAATGTAAAGCGTTAAAAATGTGCCCAAATTTCACCCTATTCAAATTTTCGAACTCAAATTAATCCATAAGTATGGGAGATAGAGTAGAAAATGTTTTAGAACCAAACATGAAGAAGGATAAAAGGGACCTCCAATGGCGCAAACCGTTTGTTAATACGATGTACCATTTAGAAGTAGTGAATCTTGAAGTAGAGGTCTGTACTTTAAGATATTTAATAAAATCTCAATTACCGCGTGTAAAGTAAATTATGTAGAAATCCGTATACGATGAAGAAAACCGTAGCAAAGCACAGGCACATTTGCTAGTTTCCAATTAGTGTACAATGAATAAAATACAGAAATGGTAAAAAGGAAATGACATAAAACGAAACAAATTATTTTCATACGTTCCAACAACAGAATTTGTCTTTTCGGAAGACTATTAAACATATATATATCAGGTGAATCAGCTGCCCCTGCCAATATTTTGTTCTGCAGTCCAACAAACGTATGAAATAGTCTCTACCGACGAAATAATAACCCCATGTATTCACCAGAGCGTGCTTCCATATACAGTGTGTTTCCGTGACTTCGAGGGACGCTGGTCTACGCCAAAGCCGTTTTCAGTTGTAGTCACTTGACACGGCATTTTAACGTACTTACATGGTAGGTTGGCGTATAATAAATGGTTGAAAGGATGTCATATTTTTCGAATGGTCTTTAGTCACCTGGGCGGGAATGATAGTAGTGTTCAGAATCTTCCGCTCGGTAAATTAGTTATTCCGTATTTGAATTTTAAAAGTAGGCTGAGCAAAGCTTTCTGAAGTGGTGATTCATATCATATAACGTGCACTTTTGTATGGGATGTTCTTTATTTTCTACCTGCGCGTGGAGCTCCTGGTTTAGCTGTACTTGGCAGAGATGATATTTATGTGCATGCAGCATTCGTGATATAGAAGCCTGGCTGAAATTCATCTGTTGTGCAATTGCCCTGTAATCATGTGTGGGTTATTGCGAGCTGTGTCCAGAACGTCTGTTCTCCAAGTGGCACATACTCCAGCAGAAGAAAGTGCAGGTAGCGTGCGCCTATAAAATGACCCTCATAGAAATACGGTCCCATAAGGCGATCACCCAAGATTCCCCATTGCATTTGATAGGCTGGCTGTCGCATGTTATGGCGGTTGACGGTACCATTATTGTGGTATCGCGATTCTTCCGAGAAAATCACACTGGACGTTCGCCGTCCGTAACCATCTGGATGAGACATCCAGCAAAATGGGTAGGAAGAAGAGGACCTGTCTCTTGGCTCGCAGGTCACCGGATTTAACGCCATTAGACTTCTTCCTGTGGGGACATTTGACAGGAGCCAGAAAATCCTGAGCACCTTATACAAATCATCGCCGAAACCTGCAGATCAATAACTCCGGTTATGCTACACCGCACTAGAATATCCATTCAACAGCGAACCTAGATATGCATAAGCTATCATTTCGAGCACTTGCTAAAGTAAATAACCATCGTCAGTCCAGCTTGATGCCCCACCCCCCTACCTATTCCCGTTTTTGTCCGACCCTGACGACATATCGGCCCTTCTTAGGGCCATATACACTTTCATTTCCCGAAAATGTGCATAAAAGAGGATATCTAACGTACAATAAGGGACGGTGAAAACGAAATAAATCATAATATAAGAGTCTAGACTGGCGCACCGGAGAGTTCGGCTTGATCTTACCATCTACATTACACTGCACCGCGGCGCAGTACGGTACGTGTAGATTGCAGCTCATGTGATCGTTTTAACACGGTCGCAATGTCCGCCACGTGTTTCACAGAGTTTCATTTACCAATCAGACTATTTTGAGAACACACTCGTGGTTTCTAATATTATGGCAAAACAACTTCCTATTTCTATGTAGGCTGTAAATACAAATATATCCGTTTTACTGTGTTTGCTGTGCGTACCAGAAGGACAGATGTTTTCAGTATGTATATAAAAGTGCTGTTTGCATAAAACAATATTGGTAGGGGCAGCTGATTCGCCTGAGGAAAGAAATATAATCCAACTCAGAAATATATGACGAATAAATTTGAACGAAATGAAATTATCTGATATCCTCACGTAGTCTGCCACTGGTAAGTCAGCGACTGAAAGCCCAATCGAGAAATTGAAAATATTATCGACAGCAAAATAAAGAATCGAAACGGAGACAAACGAAAAGAATCGGACGCTAGTTCCGAAGGTAGTTCAATGGAATGTGCCACGAGTTTAACTACTTTAAAAAAATGTACTCATGCACCCAGTGATTTCTTAGTGTATTTGGGAAGGGGGAAAAAGGGGGGGGGGGTCGGGAATAAGAAGAAAATCGTACCTCGGAAAGCCATTAGTCATTACCATGCGAGGAATCGAACTGCTCATCCGTAAATACTATGCATGTGCCCGAGTCCACGATCGGCTACATAATAAATTACCGGATATTGGAGCCTGGGACATGAACTGTAAAAATCTCTCTCTTTCCCCTTTCTATTTACTAAATAGTATCAAGCAAACCATAAACATGATGCAATTAGGCGCAATAATAATAATAATAATAATAATAATAATAATAATAATAATAATAATAATAATAATAATAATAATAATAATAATAATTGTTCCGGGGTTACCCGTGGAGCAGAAAGAAGTTAAAGAAGGTGCTGGGGTGAATGGGTCTAACTACAATGTCAAGAATTAGATTAAAACTTTAACAAAGGTTATATTTCTTTTAGGACTTCAAAATTAACAATTTTTCATAACAATGTTACAGGTACAAATAGGAATCATTAAAAGAGATTGGGAAAATTCCAAGATTTAGAACCTTAACACTTTGGGCTTTAAGCCCCTAGTTTTACAATTTTACAAGAGGAAGAGGTATTATGAGGGCCAGAAATCCCCTAATTCAAGAGCACTTGCTCCCTTAATCACAATATATAGCCTCCTAGAGGCACACTTTACAGTTACAAAACTTGCAAAAGAGCTAACAGACTCAACGTTTCTTTCAGCCTCCTCGAGGCAACCTCAAGAAGCTTACACTCTCTGGCCTTTCATGGCCCAACTTTCAATTTGAAACAGGGGTATCTCGTACCCAACCTATAGGGCTTTTGCGGAAAAGAACAGGTTAAGTAAACGGCTCGAAACACAAACTGAATGGAGGCGAACTGCGCTCCGAGATAATGAACACTAAAAAAAAAAAAAAACCTAAAGGGCTCTAGGCCGATGAAACAGGGGCTATTCCCAAACTACTGAGGTGACTCGTATAAGGTTAAATTAATGCATTACGGAAAAGAAGAAAACAGTTACAAAACGCAGTCACTTCAAATCAAGATGAAGGGGAGCTCGAGAGGGTACATCACTCTCTAACCCCGATTTACAGTCAAAAAATTTAATGAAACCTTTTACATTAGCCGGAAGAAATTACATTTTAGAAAGGCAGGTTACATAGTTAAAGATTCGGACCTTTCCCTCGGGTTAAACTGCGGAGGTATCAAGAAAGAACAAAGTTATGTGGCCATTACCTTGTAGATGTTCTGTTGACCGATGAAAGAGCACGCCCGTCTCCCGCTTTGATACACACGCTCAGTAAGATGACGATCAATTGGCTAAGAAACGCGAAAAGCCGCAGTTTATAAACCCTCAGGGAAGGTTCGAGATCATTCAAGACTACACCAGCCACACCCTCTCAATTTAACTGGTCAATTCAAAAGTAACACTCAAAATCGAACAAGAAACCTCTGATAGGTGGAAAATTAATTACAAAAATTAGGGATTGGCTAGATTCAAAACTGGCGGAAATCAAAAGGAAATATTGCCAACCCAAAAATAAATGAACATCAATCAGTAAAAAAAAAAAAAAAAAGATGGTTCATGTTTGTGGGTTACTGTAATCACGTCCTAGTTCGTGAACCATGGGCAACGGCTGAGTGGCCTACTAAGTGGTCCTGAGAGTCGGGATACCAGTTGCTATGGAATGGGAGTGGGCATCTCCGACATATTCTGAGTCCTGGCCCTCCTTGTGCTCAGGCGGCTAGGACTATACAATTCACCGGTGGTCCATAACCCGTTAGAGGAGAGATCCTCACTTGGACTATGTGCAAGTAGGGCAGCATCCTGCTTCATGAATTTACCGAGCTCAGAACACTTTAAGCAAGCCTCGGACCTATGGGAGTAATGGAGTCCCACTCCCATTTGACAGGCGAGGGACTCCTTGGAAACAACTTGGCGAACGAAATGGAATTCGATGGGGAGCTATCAATATTAATGGGGCTTATGGAAGAAAGAAGGTAGAACTTGCTGAGTCAGCAAAGAGGATGCATCTGGATGTGCTAGGAGTAAGTGATATTCGGGTAAGGGGAGATAAGGAGGAAGAGAGAGGAGATTATAAGGTGCACTTGACGGGTGTTAGAAAGGGAAGGACAGAGTCTCGGGTAGGGCTCATTATCAGGAATACCAATGCACGCAACATAGTTTCTGCTAGGCACGTAAATGAGCGAATGATGTGGGTAGATTTGTCAGTGAGAGGAATTAAGGCAAGAATTGTGTCCGTGTATTCACCATGCGAGGGTGCAGATGAGGATGAAGTTGACAAGTTTTATGAAGCATTGAGTGACATCGTGGTCAGGGTCAACAGCAAGGATAGAATAGTGCTAATGGGCGATTTCAATGCGAGAGTTGGGAATAGAACTGAAGGATACGAAAGGGTGATTGGTAAATGTGGGGAAGATATGGAAGCTAATGGGAATGGGAAGCGTTTGCTGGACTTCTGTGCTAGTATGGGTTTAGCTGTTACGAATACATTCTTCAAGCATAAGGCTTTTCACCGCTACACATGGGAGGCTAGGGGTACCCGATCCATAATAGACTATATCTTAACAGACTTTGAATTCAGGAAATCTGTTAGGAATGTAAGAGTTTTTCGGGGATTTTTCGATGATACAGACCACTATCTGATCTGTAGTGAACTAAGTATCTAGGCCTAGGGTAGAGAAAGTGAAATCTGTCTGCAAACGAATAAGGGTAGAAAATCTCCAGGACGAGGAAATTAGACAGAAGTTCATGGATATGATTAGTGAGAAGTTTCGAACAGTAGACAGTAAGCAGGTTCAGGATATAGAAAGTGAATGGGTGGCATACAGGGATGCTGTAATAGAAACAGCAAGGGAATGCCTAGGAACAACTGTGTGCAAAGATGGGAAAAGGCGAACATCTTGGTGGAATGATGAAGTGAGAGCAGCCTGTAAACGTAAAAAGAAGGCTTATCAGAAATGGCTCCAAACAAGGGCCGAGGCAGACAGGGATTGGTACGTAGATGAAAGAAACAGAGCGAAACAAATACTTGTTGAATCCAAAAAGAAGTCATGGGAAGATTTTGGTAATAACCTGGAAAGACTAGGTCAAGCAGCAGGGAAATCTTTCTGGACAGTAATAAAAAATCTTAGGAAGGGTGGGAAAAAGGAAATGAACAGTGTTTTGAGTAATTCAGATGAACTCATAATAGACCCCAGGGAATCACTGGAGAGGTGGAGGGAATATTTTGAACATCTTCTCAATGTAAAAGGAAATCATCATGGTGGTGTTGCAAACAGCCAAGCTCATGGGGAGGAGGAAAATGATGTTGGTGAAATTATGCTTGAGGAAGTGGAAAGGATAGTAAAAAAAACTCCACTGTCATAAGGCAGCAGGAATAGATGAAATTAGACCTGAAATGGTGAAGTATAGTGGGAAGGCAGGGATGAAATGGCTTCATAGAGTAGTAAAATTAGCGTGGAGTGTTGGTAAGGTACCTTCAGATTGGACAAAAGCAGTAATTGCACCTATCTACAAGCAAGGAAACAGGAAGGATTGCAACAACTATCGAGGTATCTCATTGATTAGTATACCAGGCAAAGTATTCACTGGCATCTTGGAAGGGAGGATGTGATCAGTCGTTGAGAGGAAGTTAGATGAAAACCAGTGTGGTTTCAGACCACAGAGAGGCTGTCTGGATCAGATTTTCAGTATGCGCCAGGTAATTGAAAAATGCTACGAGAGAAATAGGCAGTTGTGTTTATGTTTCGTAGATCTAGAGAAAGCATATGACAGGGTACCGAGGGAAAAGGTGTTTACCATACTGGGGGGACTATGGAATTAAATGTAGATTATTAAAATCAATCGAAGGCATTTATGTTGACAATTGGGCTTCAGTGAGAATTGATGGTAGAATGAGTTTTAGGTTCAGGGTACTTACAGGGGTTATATAAGGCTGTAATCTTTCACCTTTGCTGTTCGTAGTTTACATGGATCATCTGCTGAAAGGTGTAAAATAGCAGGGAGGGATTCTATTAGGTGGAAATGTAGTAAGCAGTCTGGCCTATGCTGACAACTTGGTCTTAATGGCAGATTGTGCCGAAAGGCTGCAGTCTTATATCTTGGAAGTTTGAAAATAGGTGCAATGAGTATGGTATGAAAATTAGTCTTTCGATGACTAAATTGATGTCAGTAGATAAGAAATTCAACAGAATTGAATGTCAGATTGGTGATACAAAGCTAGAACAGGTAGTTGCGATCAACAGTATTCTGTAAGAAGGAAGTCAGCTCCCAGACGAAACTATCTTTACATCGGTCTGTTTTCAGACCAACTTTGCTTTACGGGAGCGAAAGCTGGGTGGACTCAGGATATCTTATTCATAAGTTAGAAGTAACAGACATGAAAGTAGCAAGAATGATTGCTGGTACAAACAGGTGGGAACAATGGCAGGAGGGTACTCGAAATGAGTAGATAAAGGCTAATTTAGGAATGAACTCGATGGATGAAGCTGTACGCATAAACCGGCTTCGGTGGTGGGGTCATGTGAGACGAATGGAGGATAGGTTACCTAGGAGAATAATTGACTCTGTTATGGAGGGTAAGAGAAGTAGAGGGAGACCAAGAAGACGATGGTTAGACTCGGTTTCTAACTATTTAAAGATAAGAGGTATAGAACTAAATGAGGCCACAACACTAGTTACAAATAGAGGACTGTGGTGACGTTTAGTAAATTCTCAGAGGCTTGCAGACTGAACGCTGAAAGGCATAACAGTCTATAATGATAATGTATGTATGTATGTATGTAAAAAAAAAACAACCTAGAAATACAAAACTTCTGTAAATGGTAAGTTCTTCCACCTTGCACCAGGGTGCATGACCGTAGTTTTTAGTAGTGCCATCTGTAGAAGAATGTCCAAACTTCTTGATGCATAGCAAACAAAACTATAGGTGGGCCGGCGTAAGGTTGCACATGACAGCTGCGCACAATATTGGTCACACTGCAATGGCGCACGAAGCGATGTTGCCGCTGTAACAACAGCTGATTGCACGACACATGTGTTTTTAAAAACATGGGAGAAATGATTTTAATGTCATCGCGATGATACACAATACAAATGAAATCTGCCGACAAAAATTGAACTTTCAACTCGCCGATTATTCATCACACAAAATTATACGAGATAAATATACTATGAAGTTCTTATTGTCGCGATGTTACAAAACACGGAAGAAATCGGCCGACAAGGATCTCACTTCATATACACCTTCACTAATAAATGTTAGAATAATATACACCGGTGCTAACACAAAATGTTTCAAGTAAATTCTATAAAATTTACGAAAATTCAGAAACCTTATTTTCATACCTGATTCACAAAGGCAGAGGCTCGATACCCTCCAGTTCACTGCCATCACTACCGTCGCCTTCGTTGTCACTGTCATCATCGTCTAGGCAGATCATCAACTCCTGAGAGTCACTGATGATGCCATGTATTGCCATTGCCGAATTAATGAATGCTGCGACATGGCTAAATTTCTTCCTGCACAAAGCCGCATCCATTGGAGCAATACTCTCCCGGAACAGTCCTTCCACTTCAGTAACTGTGAAGGACGTGTTATAAGTGCGTACGTAATGTTTTACTTCACCCCATACCGTACCAACTCAATGAGGTTGAAGTGACAGTGGTACGGCGGCAACCTAATAACCTCGTGCCCTTGTTCCTTCGCTACCTCATCGACTATTTTATTTTATTTATTTTTTTTTTTTTGCTATTTGCTTTACATCGCACCGACACAGATAGGTTTTATAGCGACGATGGGACAGGAAAGGCCTAGGACGGGGAAGGAAGCGACCGTTGTCTTAATTAAGGTACACCCACAACATTTGCCTGGAGTGAAGATGGGAAACCACGGAAAACCATCTTCAGGGCTGTCGACAGTGGAATTCGAACCCTCTATCTCCCGGATGCGAGCTCACAGCTGCGCGCCCCTAACCGCACGGCCAACTCGCCCGGTGTCGACTAATTTAGTCGTACACATATGCGCTGGGATATTTCTTTACTGCAGCCATTCCACTTACAGTTCTTTACGGGCGCTCGAAGAAGGGGTCTTGTCCATTATTACGGAGTGGTAACGTGCATTGTCCATAACAATGACAGAAGGGACTTTGAGCTGTAAAAATCGTACTCGTGTCTTCGTATTGCATCAGCCTGGAAAGAATTAATTCCTATTACAGGAGATAGCTTAATTCGTTTCTTTCCCGGAGTGCTGTGAAACAAGTCCCTACTATCAGCCCCGTTTTCGCTATTGCTATGTACCCCAGTCATTTTTTCCTTCTGTTCTTGGAGGCGAACACCTGTCTGAATGACAGTACGCTTTGAAAGCCCTAATGTTTGAGATATGCGATCCACAACATGATCTACAGGAACGGAGAGACGGCTATACAAGCGTACGAATTTCGTCTCTCTCTCGTAAAACTCACGAGTTCTCAGCACTAATTCTAATGCCTGACTATTAAGGGACACTCCGCGGCTCAAAGGATTATCACTTCGCGCTTCATGACTATGTTGTCATTTCCGAGACATCGCACTGCATTCGTTAAAATAAAATTTCACAGTTATCTCAAAATGAAAACAAAACTTTCACAAACGCGCGAATCACACCCGGCCACGTGCTAGCGGCGACAGACAAAACGGCAACACTTCAATACAGTAGTCAAGCTACTTATAGATGGCACCACTATACTACCTATATTGCCAACATCAATCAACTGAAAATAGTTCGTATTTGTTTTGTAGCTCGCTTAAACCTTATAATATATTTTAAATGCTCATATTTGTGTAGGCAAATAAAATATTATGAACACTATACGGAATTAAATACGAATTAACATGAATAAAATGCGTAACTGTATCTGACATAAAAAGTAGTGGATTGGTGATTCTGACTGACGGGTGACGTTCTTCATTTCATTTTTGTAGTGGTGCCAACATGACTTACAACTGTCAAGTGCAACCTTGTGCCGGCCCACCTAGTCAGTTTAGGAAACTTCATAATAACAAAATTCCATCATATTTCTGTGCTGACATCTTCTGAGTGAAGTTCTAAGTTGGTGTAGGTTCAGTTTCACTGTTTTAACACTAAAGGAGTTCGTTTGGGCGCTGAATTGGAATGCGCGGCGTTGGGGGTGTACTCCCGGTACAATAATAATAATAATAATAATAATAATAATAATAATAATAATAATAATAATAATAATAATAATAATAATAATAATAATAATAATGGCGTGTAACCTCCGGAGCGGCTTGGTGCAGGTTTTCCGAGTTGACACCCAAGGGCGACCTTTGGGTCTGTGAGGATGAGGCCCTACCTATGATGAGATCTAACGTTTGAAGATGCCATAAACACTCAGTCCCCGAGCCAGGGAAAATAACCAATGAATTCTAAAATCGCCGAACTGGCCGGGAATCGAACCTGGGAGTCCTTGTTACAACGACCAGCATATTGACCAGTTAGCCATGGGGCCAGACAATTAGGAGTCATTCACTATCTTCATTACACGCCAAGACTGAAAAGGCGAGAGAAGAGAAGTGTTGAGTCGCATGAGCGACTAGCAACTAGAAGTAGCAGCACTTGGGTGAATACGATCCAACTGACACACTTAATGTTCGGTCAGTAATCAAAATAGTTCATCTCTTTAGAAACAACAAATTAGACCGCGACCTCGAACGTAATTTACTACGTAACTGATTGTAATAGGCTACCTACTGGTGGCCTATATGATACCACCAATGTGGTAGAGGTACCACTAATGTCTAATCTTGCGTCATAGACTTCATTCCGCGGAGTTCCACATTCACTACCCTCTTGTATAAATAATAAAGACAAAAAGCAAATTACAACCTTTTTTTTGGATTAAATTTACCTGACCAGGAAAAATACATATTATTATTATTATTATTATTATTATTATTATTATTATTATTATTATTATTATTATGGATTATGAAAGGTTTTAAAAACGAGAAAAAGTCCTGAACTCTCAAAAAATGAGATTCTCTAGACAGAGAAAAAGACCCCCCCCCCAAAAAAAAGGGAAAAGAAAAAGGTAAACATGACAGAGACAGAGACAGAGGAGAGGGTCGCAATTCAGGAAACTGTGCGGTTGTTTCGTATAACCCGAAAGTACCAACCTTAAGGTTATCGGGATAAAGTCTTTTTACTCTAACCCACCACAAGATTTGTACAAGGGAAAGAGGTCTAATCTGCTGTGGCAACATAATTCTTGGGTATTGGAGCATGGGACATGAAATCTCTCTCTCCTTTTTACTAACTAAATCGTATCAAGCAAATCATAAACATGACGCAATTAGACGTAATAATAATGGCGTGTGGCCTCCGGACCGGCTTCGTGCAAGTCTTTCGAGTTGACGCCTAAGGGCGACCTGGTTATGAGCCCATGTGAATACACACGAAGTAAAGAGACATGAGTAAAAAGCTTTAAGTGAGAAAGCTGTCTAAAAGAATACCTTTTCAAATTTGCTCTACTAATAAAGCAAGTCATAAACGCCATCTTACTGAGCGTATATGCGAGTAAATGATGGTGTAAAAAGCCCATTAAAATTGGAAAAAAATGAAACAATGGCGAATAAATATACGCGGTATTTTAACAGTAATCAGGCAGTGCAAAGATTGCGGTATTCTTCTAAAATATTAATGCGGTAGTATTGTATAAATTGCTTATAATTTTCAAAATCATGGGAAAGTAACTGCCGTTAATAAAATGAGATTCAGCATCCTCTCCTAGAACCCATTTCTTAGACAAGCTAACTAACATCATCAGTTTCTCCTTTAGCACGCGCTTGTATTCCTGGGAGCATTGTTGTTCTTCTTTGCGTAACTTGATATAGGCTACTGTTTACGAAATAGCTGACGCATCTATAAACTAGGGACGTCCAAGGAATACATTTAACAATCAGCATTACACGAATCAAATAATTCCTTAAAATAATTTGTGATTCTGTAAACTTTATACCGTGTATGCCCACAAGCAAAATTCGGCGGTCTCCAAATGGAATAAAATGCATATCAAAGAGCGCGAAAGGATGTTCATAAGATCGTGATCTTATCAGACTTAAAAAAAAAGTTTTTACTTATATACAGTGCTAGTTTCTCTCGTTCAATTATTCTCTACTGCTGAACATTATTTTTAAAAAATTATCGATGGTCTAAGATAACTTCGAAAATGGCAACTTTAGAGGACGCTGCATAAACTATGTCTACTATCATTAGAACAAAAAAGTACGGTACTTCATCACGTTATTTTATATTGTATGGCTTCAACTACAGTGTGCAGGACTTTTGACTTGAAGACACGCAATCAGAAAGTCAATGTTAACGGTAACTTTCAAACCACCAGATGGCAGATAAACTGGAACCCTACTGAGCATCAACTGAGAAGATTTAAATAGTTTTGTAGGGTACACACAGACTGCGTTGCAAGAGATCTTCCAAATGTCGACATTTTACGTCATAGAACCTCGAATGGACATTTTCCCGTCCTTTAAACATCCACCTCTACCGTCTGCTTAGTCACTCGTAAGGCAAACAGGAGGTTAAGCAGTATTCCTTACATCACTTCGTAATTAGACGAAATTGTCTTCTGTTTATTAACAAACTAACAGCGAAACTGACTAAAACTGCAGTTGAAAGAGAAGGCTTACTGGTACAATACAATTTACCGGATTTACGTGATAAACACTTCTGGCTCGTATTATTATTTCCTTGAATTTTATTTATCATATCATCTTCAGAGCACTATTATTTTGCACATGTAATTCTGCCTTAAATACAGTACTAACTACACTTACCTATGCTATCTGCGCATGTTCTAAAAAGCAGATAGCATCAACATAACTTAATATTACGGATATACTATAAACTTGTGACTAGACACAAATCTAAAACATTCTAATATTTCGTTTTTAAGAATTTGAAAATATCTAAAATAAGTCCTTTTCATAATACATGTTCTGAAAGTTCAACAGAGTTAAGATTTCAACTTCATTCAGAAATGCGTATATTGAAGCCTGTAATATTCTCTTTGTACATTTATGATTCAGAGTAAGGTATAATCAATAGAGACACATTCTCCATAAAGGTTTTCTATTCATATTTATTCATATTTTATGTAATAATAATAATAATAATAATAATAATAATAATAATAATAATAATTCAGCCTGAATAACTCAATGAATTAATTAGACATTATCCATAATACAACTTAGCTAAAACTGTCACCTCTTTAGCTTGCACGTCTGAAATTGAAATCATGCACTGATTCCTAGAACTCTTACCGTCTAAGGTCGAATTTCATACATAACTGCTGCAGTGGCGGCCTATTCAAAATGGGCAGGGAGGGCTGCATGCAAATGTTTAGAACACTACACAACGGGGAACATACAAAGATCTTGCCTTACCAATATACAACACTGAAAAGACTGGAGATTCAACACTATTTTCTGTTACCCACACGGCAGAAAGAAAAAGGACCAGCCCCTAATGGGCACTTTCCTACTGAGAATATAACCAACAATATAGATATTTTAATTTCAATGCGAACTACCAACCTCTAGTTATCAAGCCCTGACCCTGTTGTGCGTACTGAGCAACCAGGACCAGGACAACCCTGTGAGGATAGTTATGGAAGGGCGGTCTCGCTGTTGTACAGCAGCAGGCGGGAGGAACTTCCGCGTTGCGTGGCGAGGCGAGCAAAACTTTCTCCCGCTTGGCAAGGAGTTGGTCTGGCGCGGTTGCCTAATGGTAGGTGGGTCCAAAAAAAAAACTGTAGCCTTCTCAATAACCTAACTCAGCTGGGTCTGAAGCGAACCAACCGTTAAATGAAGGTATGAACAAGATGCTATCACTTAAATCAGTAATATTACAGCAGAGAATACTGTAACTCGGTCTCCACTTCCGAGATGTAACAGAGACAATAACCTAAACCTTTTTCGAGAATTCTCGCGTACACCTGCATTCACAAGAGGACACACAAACGCATGTCTATCCGCCAACATTGGATGAAATGAAATGAATTGGCGTACGGCTTTTAGTGCCGGGAGTGTCCGAGGACACGTTCGGCTCGCCAGATGCAGGTCCTTTTGATTTGACTCCCGTAGGCGACCTGTGCGTCGTGATGAAGATGAAATGATGATGAAGACAACACATACACCCAGCCCCCGGGCTAGATAAATTAACCAATTATAGTTAAAAATCCTGACGCTGCCGGGAATCGAACCCGGGACCCCAGTGACCAAAGGCCAGCACGGTAACCATTTAACCATGGAGCCGGACAACATTGGAAGATCTGAGAAAGAAAGAATGGGCTATTGTCTATTTTGTCTCTTCATCTATGAGTTTCATCAGTACCATTTTTATAAAAATATCTGAGGAAGATCAAAGATTCCTTCAGTTTATATAAGATGCGTTACAGGGAGGGAGAAAAGAGGTACTGCAGAAAAACAACTGATTATCATATAGACAATCAACCCGTATTTTACACAGCATAGAATGTAGCTCATATTACATGTTACATAGTTCTAGATACAACTATATATGATTAATCGATTCCGAGGAGGCATCTTCTCGCATGTGATTATAACCTAAACTTTCTCTAGTTTATTCTATGTTATTTCCGTGTTCAATTAACATCTAAATCATTCGTTGAAAAAATTACTTTAGCTCTGAGGAGATGTGAGATGAAAAATGGATCATGGTATTCTTTCATGAAACAGTGGTAAACATTCACTGAACAGACGGACGACAAACAAAGTTTATCGTGGTTACTAATTTTCAGCGTTCATGATTCTGTCATGAAATGGACACTTACACCGTGAAAAAGCTAGTCAATGACCAAGAGAGATGAATTGCAAGTAGCCATGAATGGTGGGAAGAGAGCCAAGAATCGACGAAGCGTGGGAGACTACATTCGTACAACATCCTTTCCAAAATATTCTACAAACCATTGAGTGTTTTACGTGTATACTGTATATAAATAATTCCAATATTCCGGTATTCGCCAATGTTATAAAAATGCAAATAATTAAATCAGTACAGGACTAGAAAGCTGTTATAGGAAGACTTTAATAGACTTTTACAATGGAGTGGAATAAATCATCTGAACTTCAACACTAACAGGTGCTCTGTTAAAACATTATCAGACAACACCCTGAAGATAATTTTGAATATCTCAAACTCATAATCCCGAGTAGTGAATTCTATTACGAACTTGAAGCAACTTTTGATTCACAAATTTAACTTTTTGTTCTCACATAAATAATTTGGTAGTTATTGCATATACATAATAATGTTATTGGTTTTACGTCCCACGAACTAATTTCGACAGTTTTCGGAGACGCCAAGGCCGAAATTTTGTCCCGCAGGAGTTGTTTCACGTGCCAGTAAACCTACCGACACAAGGTTCGTGTATCTGAGCACCTTCAAATACATCCGGACTGAGCCAGGATCGAATGTGCCAAGCATGCATCAGAAGGCCAGCGCCTCAACTGTTTGAGCCACCTAGCCCAGCGGTAAATATAAAATGTTAGTGCATATATACGAAGATATTCCCAGGACTCCGTTAACCTGAACAGTGTTATGCTACTGTTAAAACCCACCCACCTTTCCCTTTGCGAAAATCAAATGATCATAAATATGTCTCCCGATCATGAGCATCCATCAACGGCTGCTAATTTCAAATGACAACCAGTCATAAGACACAGCCTGCACGCTTGCTAAGTAACAATGTCTGACCTTACATCACTGCCTACACGGTGGCGGCGGCGCCACGTTACACAACTTTACGGATGACCCCTAGCCATAAGACATAATTATGAAAAACAAAAGAACATGAATTTACCCGAACTATGACAACGATCTCAATAAGGCTATGCTCACAATATTTGGTAGCAAGACTCTAGCTAGCAGGCGAAAGATTACAGCTATTTTATATAATTTATAAATTGTTGATAAACTCATATGAAATAAATAAATAAATCATCTACATTTAGGCCTGTCGCTCTAGTGACAGATTCCCTATCAATTGTTTACCTAACTGTTACTTAAACATTTTCAAAGATCTTGGAAATTTATCGAACTTTTCACCTGAAAATTTATTCCAATCCCTTGCTCATCGTCCTATAAATTAAAATTTGCCCGAATTTTTCCTCTTGAATTCAAATTTTACCTTCATATGATGGTCTTTCCTACTTGTAAAAGCTCCACTCAAGCTTATTCGTCTACTTATGTCATTCCACGCCAACTCTTCACTGACAGCTCGAAACATTCCACACAGTCGAGCATCTCGTCTCCTTACTCCCAAGTCTTCCCAGCCCAAAGTTCGCAACATTTTCGTAACACTAATCCTTTGTTGGAAATCAACCAGAACAAATCTTGCTAATTTCCTTTGATTTTTTTTTTTTCAATTCTCGTATCAAGTAGTCCGGTACACTGGAGCCATTCATTTCGTATCGCTCCTACACACAAATAGTAATCAAATAAGTGGCACAATATCACAACCCATAGCCTTTAACATAATCCCAGAAATCTATCAATCCCGGCTGCATTTCTGACTTTATTATAAAGTCTTCACTATCATAGGTAAACTTAAGTTTTTCCGCCAGTATTAGTCGCCTCCTTTATCAGGACATTATCTTCATATCCAACTACCTCTATACATTGCTGACAATACTTCTGCCTTCTGGAAGTCCTCGCATATACACTCCCTTTGTTCATTAATGATCCCTGGAATGTCCTTCCTGGAACCTGCCACACAGTATCGTCATAGGTTTAATGCCGATTGCTTGCGCGGAAGTGCCACTAAGGGGTCTTCAATTCCCTCCCCCATCTACAGATGCAAGACAGCGAAAAAAGGCTTTAGTGGCAGTGTGGAAAGTATGAGCCAAAGAGTTAAGCCACGGCCATCTTGATATATAGAGGCCTGCTACCAAGAGTTGTGACGTCACGCGTATAGTGCTCACTCTCCATTGTCGCGTGTAATTCCTACATTGCTGATACGATACTTTTTATCATGTGACAAAGAAAATGCAATAATAAGCCTATAAACACATAAAATCGAAGAAAAACTATCAAAAGAATACATACGAATACACAATTATATGTACTCAAGGTAATATATCACATATTGTAAAATGTTGGACGGAAGGCTACTCACCTGGACTGTACGATGATGATGACTAGGCGAATGGTTTTCTCCCAAAACAATGTCATTCTTTTATGCTTGTCTGAGCACATGAACAAGTCACAAAACGTATTTTCCAAAATATGACAGATCTTGGTCACAACACTCATTAACTCAGCAGCACACACCCACACTTGTCACAGGTTTTTCAACTTCCATTATCAAAACATTGAAAGAAACATCCCTACAATTATTACTGAATAAGATATCAAGGTCTGAGTTAATGTGTAGCTTTCCACAATTTGAAAAGTAGTATGATGGTCACTCGGCAAACTGTTGTTGTCTCTAAAATGCCATTATATTACACTTGAGCACAAAGTGTTATTAATTATTTATGAATGACAGTTAGGAAAAGTATTTGCCACGATATGATAGATCTTGGACACAACACTCATTAATTCTGCAGCTCACACCCACACTTGTCATAGAAATTACCAGGTTTTTCAACTTCCATTATCAAAACATTGAAAGAAACATCCCTACAATTATTACTGAATGAGATATCAAGGTCTCAGTTAACGTGTAGCTATCCACAATTTGAAAAGTAGTATGATGGTCACTCGGCAAACTGTTGTTGTCTCTAAAATGCCATTATATTACACTTGAGCACAAAGTGTTATTAATTATTTATGAATGACAGTTGGGAAAAGTATTTGCCTTGATATGATAGATCTTGGACACAACACTCATTAATTCTGCATCTCACACCCACACTTGTCACAGAAATTACCAGGTTTTTCAACTTCCTCTATCAAAACATTGAAAGAAACATCCCTATGATTTCCACTGTTTAAAAATACAGTTTTGAATCAGATATCAAGGCCTGAATTAACATGTAGACCTCCATAATAAATCATTTGATGCTCACTAGGCGAATTGTTGTCTCTAAAATGTCATTATTTTATGCTTGTTTGTGCGCACAGTGTTGTTGTTAATTATTTTTGAGTAATTGTTACTAAAAATGTTTCCCAAAATGTGGCAGATCTTGGACACAATACTAATGAACTCAATACCACACACACACTTATCAGAGTAATTGCCAGTTTCTTCAATTTTCATTTTCAAAAGGTTTGTAAAAACATCCCTGTGATTTCCAGTGTTCAAAAAGGCATCTTCAAAATCAGATATCAAGGTCTGAAATAAAGTGTAGCCCTCCACAGCAATCTGAAAAACAAAATCTGTAGGCTGTTTCAACCCCCCTCTGCACAGGTTTAGCAAGTATGAATTTGTTTCATCATTCAGTCCTACTGTTGACAATTCTTTGTCCAAAGAATTAAGTGTTTTACAATCAACACATCCTTTGACATTTCTCAATAAACAGTGTGAAATGTACCCTGCTATGTAAAACAATACTGATGCAGTATTGAAATCAATTTCTAAGTCCCTTGATTTAGTGATAGCCAAATTTAGATCTTCATTGTATGAAACTTCCTTCACGGATTCATTTAGATCTCCTTTTAAGGAAAAGTCTTTCAATGAGAATTCTCCATATGATGAGGACTTCAACTTTAAAACACTTATAATTTTAAGTTTTTTTTCTGAATCAAGCACTTGAGAAACAGAGACATGGTAACAGGAGCCACACATTTGCCTGTATCGACCAAATCTGGCTTCAAGTGGGTCAGTCTGAAATTTCCTTAACAGCAAATATTTGCAGTCTTGAAATGTTCTAAATACATATTCAGTCAATCTAATGAGAGTTTCTGTTGTATGCCTTAATGCGAAAAATGTGTCCTGGGTTAATTTCCCTGTATGCTTAGAAGATGTCTGTACACTCAAACTTTGCCATAACTCCAGAAATTCTACAAACTTCTTAAGAAATAACACACTTTCATCTTCACCACTTCGAATTGGCTACCGTAATGGATCTCTAAGTTGTTTTCCTGCTTTTGGGGTTCCTACATTGACAATTTTCCACCATGTGAGGACAGTCTTTATGAATTCTGCTGTACCCACAAAGCAATGATCCTTTAAAAATGTCTGCAAAGCCACAATGTTCTTCTCATCAAAAAGACGGACAGCCAGTGAGACATTCTGGCGTTCAATATTTGAGGGATACAAGACCTTCTTTGACAAAGTTGGTGCTAACTTCACTAAAGTTCTTTCTTCTGAAAAATGAAGAACTTTTAAATCCTTCAAGTTAGGACTTAGAACTATCCTTGTGTCTTCAATGTATGGAAAAATGAAGCTCTGTTCTTCGTTACCCTGGTTTAGCCAATTATTTCTAACACTCTTCAATAGGTGCACTGTATCAAATAACAGAAATATTTTTCTGTTGGATTAAAAGGATTGTCAATACATGGTGTAATAGTACCATCACAAAGCAGCTTAAATGTGTTACGGTTCATTCTGTTATTATCACATATCAGTGACAAAACAACAAATCCACATTCATGTAACACTTTCAGTACCTGTAGTGTTAATTTCCTTAATTCTTCTGCCTGTAAAGTTTTTACAGGATATAATGCAATAATGTCCTCATTTGCAGAAAATAAAGAAGTTAACATGAATGCTTGAATTTTAGTAGCAATGTCATTGTTTTCTGAAAAACCTTCTAAACGACCCCCTCTGTATGTCACTCTCTGCATTATGTGAATTTCATCAAAAAGAACATTGACAATTTTTTCATGTGGTTTTAAACATTTTGCTTTTTCTTTAAGATAATTTACTTGAGAGTCCTTCAACCCTGCTTCACTCTTCATATCAGCACCTAATCTTCTTAAGTAAGAAGGATGAGGTAAGGTCAAAACACCTGAATTTCTCAATTGAATATATGCACCAGGAAATGAAAAAAATATTGAAGATGCCCACAAAAAAGTCTCTGATGAATACTTCCTTTCTTTAGACACACTGAACTCAAGTTGTTCTCTTAAAAACTGGAGTTTTTGAGCAAGTGGCAACGTGTCATCACTGTCTAAATTCAATAACTCACTAATACAGTCATTTAGAGTTAAGCACATATTATTTAACTTGTTAACTGTATCCCCTGATGTAGAAGAGTTACCAAAAGCATGCAAATGACTCAGTAAACACTCAAGTGCTGAACATGTGGTACACAGCAGACTATCTCCTAAAATCCAGCTATATTTTTTAGAAGGAATCTTGCAACCATTTAAGCAAACTTGCACACTTAAGTCCTTCAAAATTGTAATAGATACCTCGACAGTCGGAATGTCTCTGGTTTGAAGCTTGTAAAACAAAACTTTATCGACATCAATTTTGGTAGAAAACTCAAGTACATTTAGGGTTGTTAAGTTACCCAACAAGTCCTCATAATTTGGTATCTTGTCTCCTTCACACCATGTCTTGAAGGTTCGTTCGTCATTCTTCAAAATATCCTCTCTCCTTTCTTCTGGCGATTTTCGTTTGGCAGGTGTTGGTTGAGACATATATGAAGGCTGCCCAGGAAATATAGTTGGCACAGCATCGTCAGTTAATTTTGGTTTTACCCTAGGTACACTTAAAACGGAACCATCTGGTCGTTTTGCAGTATCAACTCGAATGATGTGATTTTCGGAAAAATGTTTAATACAGACACAGGCATATTTACTGGGTTCAAAATTAGCTCGGTGTATAGCATGAATCCATTTAGCTCGCTTTTCCTTATCGCTAGGAAACCCAAATGTTGAGATAGCCACCTCTTTATTCGAACGGTAATTGGATGTACATCCAGGCACACTACACGTTCGTCCCATTTTGCAGAGAGGAGCATACACTACACTAACACATTATTATAATAATCATAAAATAATAAACTTTATAGTACCGTACCTACTTTAGACAATTCATAATAGCTCAGTGGGTTCACCTAACCTATCACATAACCTAGCAATACTTCCTAACATCAGGCTGCTCAAATTAGAATGGTATAGTATTTAACACATACTACTGCTGAAAATACATCCTTTACTGATGCGTTTTCATACAGTTATCACTTCTGAACACGAACGAACACCTCTAATAACGTTGAAATAACAACAACGTGCTGCGAAACCACCATGTAAACAAGACTCGTACCTCGACATCGCGGCACTAAAAATCTGACGTCATCACTATGGAACTGTCATGTGTAGCAGGCCGGAATTTCGAGTTGGCCGTGGTTAAGCAGAGTGAACACGCAGCAAGCCTCGACGGCACGTTCCGCAAGACTTTGATCAGCTAAATGAGTCAGAGAGGCCGCATCGTCCGATTAAGAGAGGCAAGTTGGACGTTTCGGCTCTCTGCTCGCCATGTGAACTGTTCTGCCTACTAATGTGCGTCGGTGTTCGACACAATGGGTACGTGAAGGTATACACACGCGTCGATCCCGACGGATCACCAGCGGGTAGCAAAGCGGAATCAGCACGTTTGAACTTCTGCCCGAAATGGGCAACATGGCAGCTCACAGATTGGCGACGAGTGGTGTTCAGTGACGAACCACGGTTCTATCCGGTTAAATATGACCCGCCGAATTAGAGGGTGGAAACCTCCTGACCAGTTTCATTATAGAGCGGCAAACCGCCCTAACTAGACATGTGATGATGTGGGGTGCCATTTCCTACGATTTCCTCTCCGCATTGGTGGATACATAAGGAGCCCTGACGCGCCAATATGTCCATGAAATTCTGCGATCGTGTGTGTTTCTCTTTCTAGTGCACCTCGATAAACCCATTTTCCAGCAGGAAAATGCCCGGCCTCATACAGCACGCGTATCGAGATGTCAACATGCTTCCTTGGCCAGCAAGGTCCCCAGATCTTCATCCATCGAGAACGTTTGGAATCAGATCTTACGGCAACATCGGCCAACGACAACTATGCCAGATTTGGAAGGCCAGTTGCACATCGGATATGTGTGTGTCTCCATTCCTGACCGTATCGCAGCCTGTCTCCATGGACCGTACTAGCTGTAAGTGCATCCTGCATGTGTTTACCCAGCAATAAATGCTTGGTGTGGTGCACTATTTATGATATTTTCCTTGTACTATCATGTCCTATGTCTGCACCCATTTACGTGCCCCTGCGATGGCTCCATCAGGGAGTGATTTGCTTTTAATGATTGTGTAGTTCATATCTGATTTCAGAATGTAATTTGTAAGTTCTTCTCTCTTCTCTGCGACCAAATTAGTACTCTATTATTCCACTTACCACGATATAAAACTGAGCATCATAAATACTAAACTTTACTAAATTTCGTAAAAATATATGAGACACTTACAATACAACAGCAACTGTTGGTGAGATTGTTAGATACAATCGAACAAAACAATTCAATCTAGGCTACATTTTTATAAACAGAAAATATTCTTAACTATACCATAGAAATATAAATACCTGAAATAAAATATATGGTTGAAATCAAACACTGAAGAATTAATCATTGACTTCTTTACGTTTAGGCTGAAAATGTTTTTTTCACACGGCCATATTGTCAGCGTACATTAAATAATCACTTGCATTCGGCTTTCAATTGCAATACAATTTTAACAATTCTCTATTAGCATTAATTTTAAATAACTCCCTGAAAGTCCGGCTGCTTGGTCCAGTGGTCATCGTACTGACCTTCGGCTCATCACAGAGCCCAGAATTACATTGCCAACTAGGCCGGGAATTAGATGCATTCGATCAATTTCTGTAGCTCGGGGGTTGGATGATTGCGATCGTCTTAATACCTATCTTCATTTACATACAGCACATTCCACACTACTAACCACCACAGAAACACGCAACGGTGAATGTTTGACGTCAGAAAGAGTATCCGACCGTAAAATTGGGCTTCAATCACACTAGTGCCGAACCCAGATAATCGGGAAAGAAACCAGGAAAGAAGAAGAATCATAGTATAGTATAGTTCGAGTTTGAAAGCCAACAAATGTTGATTCCGCGTGGTCCTAAGTGACCCATTCACGACAAAAAAGAAGTAGTAGTAGTAGTAGTTTGAGTTTGGCGCTCTATCACCATTCTTTTTTCTTTTTTTAACAGTAAGTATAACAGGACACGCGCAGAGACAATGGGTTGTTATGAAGTTGGCAGCATATCGCACTGAGGTCACCAGGCCAACGGCCTTCCAGCGCAGGCCAGCATATTGGGGAACCGAGGTCATCTTGGAGCTCAGGATACTGGACACAACAGTGAGATTTGAATATCAAGTTCAGTTTGAAGTACGTGAACAGTATTTAAAGAGGCAAAGGAATGATCAAACCATAAGAAAATTAATATAGGCTATATTACAAAACTGGCTTTTTGACCTCTGAACCGGTTCCAATTAATAATAATGCTAAATTACATCCCACTAATAATTTTTACTGCTTTCGTAGACATCGCAGTGTCAGCATTTTGTTCCACAAAGTACATTTGCGTGGCGGTATATCTATCGACCCCCCAGGCTGGCGAGAACGCCTTCAAATACCAACGGACTGAGCTGGGATCGAACCCGTCAACTTAAATACAGAAAGATAGCGCTCTACTGTCTGAGAAACTCAGCTGGGCAGACCTCATTGACTATGCCACTTGAAATGAACTAAAAGAGGCAAGTAACCCCAACCAGAACTTACCAGCGATAGCAATGGAGAGAAACCTTTGCAAGAGTTACTGATATGATTTCCAACGTTATAAACAAGAGAAATACAAAGCGCTTAGCAAAGCTGCACTTTTGGTACCGTAACGGTGAAGAACATACCTTGCAACAGTAAAAGCAAAGGCATCTCCGTAATGGCCACGAAGGCCCCTGGAGGGGTGGAAGGTAAAGGCTTCCACTATCCGTAACCTCGGCACCTGATGGTGTAGAGTGGTTAGCTCTACGCCCGGCCGCCTTTGCCCCTAGGAATTAACTTGGTACCCATTTTTGCTGTAGGCTGAGTGAACCTCAGGGCCATATGCACTTCCGGAAGTAAAATGTCGTTTCTTAAATTTTACGACTTCCTGACGGGGAATCGAACCCACGCCCTCCCGGAGGAACCAAGCACGCCTTTACCGTCTTGGCCAGGCAGCCCCTACCTTGCAACACTACAGAAGGAAATACTGTACTTATGGAACATTTTGAGAAATGGTATGAATTAAAGAGTTGGGTCACCGAGGAGGGGAATATCATTTCACTTTATTCTCCTCTTTCTCCTCAGCCTCCAACCGCCACTGTATAATTCAGCTCATAACCATTCCTTTAATTTAAATTTAAAGGAGAAAAGTACGACGAAGTTTAAGTGGTACTACACTATATTATGTTAGATAATAATTCACATATACACGGCCACATGGCCGCCTCATCATGTACATTATCAAAGTCATGCAAAAATGCGCACGGTCAAGATTATTGGCTGGTAGATGAGCGGAATGAAAGAAAGAGGCCAGATGAACTCAAGTAAATTCTGACTCAGGCTAACTGATCAGTATTACTCGGTTAAGGAAGAGTAGCAGGCTGTGGTGGACACCATGAAATTGCTACTTTCACCATGTGCCACGTAAGCTCTACTACATTCATGTCTGATGACTGCGCCAGTTAGTCCGTTAGGCTGAGGTCTTGCAATGTCATCTACTAGAAAGTTGTGGTTCACCATGTAAGTCTGCTGGGCCTAACAATGACGTTAAGAATATATTGAATGTATCGGGGACTAGTCAGTCATGTGAGTTGTAGGTAGGGAGGAATAATAATAATAATAATAATAATAATAATAATAATAATAATAATAATAATAATAATAATAATAATGACCAACCACAATATTTTGTCTAAGAGCTTATTAAGTTCGTCTCACTTAGGGCAGTTCTATCCTGCAGGTTAGCAAACTACTGTAAATGAGAAATTCCCACCGGCCACTACTTGCTCAGTTTAACAGCAGAAGGACCTACGTGTTAACGTGCAGTAATGAAGTCTCTCCTTTCTTTTCTTCTATTACACAGACACTCATCCAAGTTGGTATAAAAAATATTCAAAGCTGCTGGACTTCAAAAAATGTACTTAAGCTGATATTGCCGACACTGTCGTCCAAGTTAATTGAGACCAAGAAAAAAATCTTGCTTACATGTGTTACACACGACAATACAGAACTGGTATCAAGCTGTTTCTTGATATCTCTCACCAAATCGGAGAGATTTTTAGTCTATAAACGTTTAATTATTTAAATTGCCAGACAAATCTTGGTCGCTAATGCACAGAGGTGTCACTTGAACATTCGAGCATATTTCAAGAAATTGTAGGCCTATGCGATATCACTTTGAAGAGATTGATTACTCCTGGTCTTAAAACATAACCAAATCAAGGGAATTCTAATTCTTATTTTCAGTAGTTTTAGAACTTCGTTATGGGTGTGAAGGATTTAAAAGATAACGTGTCATATAACTTAAACATTTCGAACCAAAACGGAGGTGAAAATATTCGATAACGTTCTTATTCGAAGCTGAATCTACAGAACTTTTAGCCAGTAGCGTTATCCACCACGGCAGAGTAACAATTAATAGCGTGTGACCTCCGAAGAGGCCTGATGCAGGTCTTTTGAGTTGACGCCGTATAGGCGACCTACGCGTCGGTGAGGACGGGACCCTCTCTATGATGAATTCTAATTATGAAGATGGCATACTCATCCAGCCGCCCAGCCATAGGAATTAACCAATGAAGTAAAAATCCCTGTGTCCACCGGGAATCGAACCCGAGACCCCCTGGACCAAAGGACAGCATATTAACTATTTAGCCATGGAGCCGGACAGCAGAGTAATGAACAGCCAGAAATCCTCACCTAAATTTCAATTTATCAAACGCAGCACAGTGCTGAGGAGAAACTCAAAGTGTTCTTGGGTTCTGTTAACTATGTGACAGGCCTACAATTTAAGGACGGAGTATAAACAATTCGTAAGCCACATTTCAGTAACAACACCCATACATAATCCTCGCTACCCGACCCCGTAGAGAAACGGGACAAGGGTCGGGCATTGATACACAATCCTTGTGCAGTCCGTTAAATCTATCCAGATACTATAAGTTTTCGTTCCGCTTGTCGTAATGTTTACGTAGTGTTTAACAATCTAGACAGATGGTAATGTAATGGCGAATGGCTTAAATATTCAGCAGAAAGAGTTAAATGTGAAATAGCTCAAATGTATTTTCTGACACTTTAAGGCTAGTAGAAGGTTTATCAACAAGAGATAAAGCGATTGATTTGAATAAGGTACAGACGGAGTTCAGGGACAGGGAATACAAGGTATGATGCAAACTACCATATTCGGGTGAGGGTAATGGTAAAGGTGCAATCTTTTACAAAGAGCATGCATTTACAAATAAATGGATCTGGCACCATGATGGTCTATCCAGCTGTGAATGGAAAGATACGCTTAAAATTACGTGCAATGCGGCTGAAGTGCGAGCTGTGCCGGGTAAAAGCCAGGACCTTCTAAAAACAATTTCCTGCGCTATTTGATATTTGTGTTTTATGGGTCGATCTACAAATAGGATCCCAGTGATATCTATAAGCTAGATACTATGTATACTTTCGTTTCACGGCCAGTATTGTACGAATTTACTCTGGGTTATGCGTCTCTCATGTAGTGGAGTCTTCGATTTTAGCTAGCGGCCAAATTGTGTGCGGCTGAGCGTACATATTTCTTTTATATGCTTTGTCTGTCAGGCAAACTTTAAGTTAAGGAAGCATTTAAAGTAAAGGAATGCGAGTTCTAATTATGTCACCGATATTATATACACGCCAACGCATTTATTTCAGAACTACAATATTTCTGCAGATACTACCCACATGAAGATAAGCAAAGTCGTAGTCACGCCTCCCATACGACGAGGCAGTAAGGCACCGGAACGAGGCTCACAAGTCAGTCCAACAAGGGACGCAAAGAATTCTACCACTGTTTCAAATGAAATGGTCGTAAGAGTAGATGGATGGAAATGGCAAAGCCCATTCCATTATCCACAAATCTCACTTAGGGCGTTGGAGCTCATAATGTCATCCCGACTCGATGCCAAGAACAAAATAAACAATAAAGCCAATGTTGATACAATTTCAAGCACAGCTTGCATTCACACCGCAGCAACAACTCCGTAACTCTAAGTTAAGGTGAGAAATTGTCTTGTTGGGAAAGATGGCTTACTCGCTGGCACAATTACATCTGGGAGCTAGGAGCTAACATACAGGTGCTAACTGCCACAGATAACATCCCTTATAACGTCCAACCTCAAGATTAAATTTAGTAGCGTGTAACGGGGTTACAACACATTGGTGTACAGGGTGGTCAAAATATAAACAAACTAGTGTTGTAGTAGAAGGGAAACAAATGACCAAATATGAACTGTATTCTACTCACTTGAATGAAATAGTCGAGAGTTTTCCTTGTATAACATCTATTTACCCAAATTTCAGCAGTGCCGAGTCAGTTGGTGGGAGCGCCAGACACAACAATGTGCTGGCTGGCAAGGGCTGTCGCATACCGACGGGGCAGTAACGAATGATTATTGAGTGTTACTGGAATAAAATTGGGAGAGAAAACAGGAGAGTTTTTCTAAAATGTCCTTCCACTGCTTTGACCAGCACTAATGTAGTCACTGGAATTTGAAACCTGGAACTGCGGTGGGACTAACCGTCTGAGCTGCGGAGGAGTAAATGTTTTAAATGTCTGTATGTCTGCACCGATTAACACCAATTTCTTTATATAACCGGTAATTTTGAGGTGTTTATGAATACTGAGATCTGTGGTAAGCTAACAACATCCGAGAACATTTGCGAAGTCGAAAAAGGAGCCAAATTATTTCATCAGTGAAACGGAGGGTCAGAAAAAATAAATTGCTTCTGGGATCAAGAGGGTAGGAAGTGAAGCACTGAAAATGAAAATTCACAGCCTGTTTCCAGTCATACGACCGGGTCGGGAATGGAATGAATGAAGGCCCATCTAGCGGCGAGGATAGGAACTGCCGGCTGCCGAAGCCTGTCGTACTCCTCCAGGGCAATGATTAATGACTGACAGATGAAATGAAACTATATTGAAGAGTGTAGCTGGAATGAAAGATGGCGGGGAAAAACCGGTCCCGCTTCCGCTTCGTCCATCACAAATCTCACATGGAGTGACCGGGATTTGAACCACGGAACCCAGAGGTGAGAGGCCGGCGCGCTGCCACTTGAGCCACGAAGGGAATGAAGCATTAACAAAAGAAAATTCTAAACAGTGAATACAACCAACTGTATACAAACACGGGTACATTATTTTTACGAGGCCGTATATTGAAAAGCTGTACACTTCATTTTACCCTCATTCAGTTAGATGGGACATGGAGGATCGCAGCGGTAGAAAATTATTTTACAGCAGGAAATATCAAAGCTATCCACGCTGATGTTTACCCAAATGTGGGTTCAAAATCTAGGATATGAGCTCTACATGTAGAATTTAATCGTATTTGAAGTACAAGAGAGTACCAGTTTTCAAAATAAACAGGAATAAATCGCTTTATATGTCTACCACATACCTGGACCGACCTCAGTGGCACACCTACTCCTAAGGTGTCTGGCACCGTGGCTGCTGACATTTGATCCAAGGGGTTTCGGGTTCGATTTCCAGCCGAGTCTGGAATTTTAATTTTCACTGGTTATTTCCGCTATCTCGGGAACAGAGTGTTTGTACCATCTTCAAAGATTTAATCCCAGATAGGACCCCATCCTCAAAGATGGGCAGGTCGCCTGTGGATGTCAATACCATAGCCCTCTACCAGGCCTCTCTGGAGGCCAGACGCTATTATTATTATTATTATTATTATTATTATTATTATTATTATTATTATTATTATTATTATTATTATTATTATTATTATTAAGGTACTGTAAATTGGGACTACTTTGGTCAGAATTCAAAAATGTATTAGAGCCATCCGGTAGCCAAGTTAGCACTTGTAAGGAAACGGTTTCCTTCTTTTCTGATAGGTTCACAAAACAGGTCACTGTTGCATGTCTTCGTTGCTTTTCGTGGAATACGAAAAGTGACCATCGTACATAATTCAAAACAGGTTAGTTGCTAGTATATTAATTTCCAAATGCTGTAGTTATCGTCGCTCTAACTCGAGGTGGTTTGATGTGTCCTGTTTCAATGATTACTTTGAGACACCACAATTTCTTCTTCTAGCGGTTTAACGTCGCACTAAATCGCAACGCAAGCTTGGGAAAGGGCCAGTGGCCTTAATTAAGGTACTAACCAACATGAACCCGGTGTGAAAATAGGAAACCACGGAACACCATCTTTACGGCTGCCGACAGTGGGGGTTCGAGCCCACACCACTACTCCCGGATGCAAGATCACAGCTGCGCGACCCTTACCACACGGCCAACTCGCTCTGTTTTCTTCTGTTCTTCCAGGGGCAACAATTGCAGTGATTGCTGCCTAGGAGACTGATTACCTCGGATCGAGTAGGGGTATTTCAGTCGCCTTGACAAAGAATACTGCAATGCATTCGAAATGCCGGCAAACTGTACGGAATGTACAGGAAACAACAACACAGTTCAACCCGGAAAAAGAACTAAATAATTCTACACACCGTGGAAGCTTCACTTCTAAGATACACTCAATATGGTTCATAAGGAAATTGTATAATAACTGTTATGATTCTATACAATTGACATGTATGAAACATCGGAAATGTTGTAACATGTACTAACATGTTCACTTCAAACTTCTAATTGCATTTCACATACCAATCTTGACTGTCGAAGTCGGGCTTGCATATTAGTAATAATAACAAATTGTTTTTAAAACATTGAAAAAAATGGAATTGCTCCTAAAATCCTTCATACTCGTGTTCATTTAAATCTGGCATGGGGGAAGTACTGCTTTGCTCCACCTTTCATCTGTAGCTAAATTTAATCAGATTAAGGGCCGGTATTATAATGAAGGTTTAAACTGAAGATTGAGTTAAGCTGTAACCTGAGTTTAAACCGATGTTGAGTCTTAAAATGGCCGGCCTAAGTTAAACTGAGGTGAAGAAGGAAATATACGATCTTTGTAGCAGTGACTTGCGAGAAAAGATGACTGTCGATAATGTTTTGCAGTGACTTGCAAGAAAGGATGACTATCGGTAATGTTTTGTTAATTCTTGTAGGTAAAATGGCGGATAAAAACAAGAAACGTTGTCGTAATTTTACTTGTAAGGAAATGGAATTGCTTGTGCAATTAGTATAGAAAAATTTATACAGTCCGTGAAAGAGTGGCCTTATGCATTCCTCCGAAATCTCCCATTGTAATAAACATACTACCAGAGGCATAAAACCACAATGCTACTAGTAGCTGACTGAGGGGTTCTACAGAATGATTTCTGAAATAAAAGGAAGTTACTTTATTTTCTAAAATTTACACTTTTGACATTCAAACAGTTCAAACAGTCATTTTTACATTCTTACCTTTACGTTGTATGTTTTATTCTAGAACCAATTTACTGAAATAGGGTTATGGCAGTCTGTTTTGTAAGCCTAAACCTATTTTAAAACCTTGTTTCATTCCACATATCCTGTCCAATAGCACCAAGAGGTTTGCTCAAAGTTTAACACCTCCATCCCACGGATGAATCTCCCTTGCTCGAAAAACTCGTGGTGCCCGTGGTCATTCAATAATTTGAACCACTTTTTTCATCATCGCTTAGTATTTCTTCAAAAGCCTCAAAAATATCTTCCAGATCCATTCATTCTGCCATGTTGTAAGGTTATGTATTCTTAAACTTCAGTTTAAACGGTAGATGAGTGACAGTAAAATTAATCTCTAGTTAATCTTAAGTTTTATAATACGCGACTAACAGATAAACCGAAGTTAAAACCGAACCAACAGTTTAAACCTCTATTATAATACCGGCCCTTAGGAATGGAGCAAAGTTAATTTAATTGGCGTATGGCTTTGCGTGCTGGGAGTGTTCGAGAACATGTTCGGCTCGCCTGGTGCAGATCTTTCTATTCGACTCCCGTGGGCGCCCTGCATATCTGGGTGTGAGATGATGATAGTAATGAGGCATGGAGAGGGTAAAACCCAGTGTCGGCACATATCCTGTCCAATAGCACCAAGAGGTTTGCTCAAAGTTTAACACCTCCATCCCACGGACGAATCACCATTAACAGCGTCATATACCCTCGCTCCATCTGATCACTGCGGAGAGGTTTGGAACTGAATCCAGGGTTTTGGCACGCCAGTCATTTCCGTAGTAGTAGAGTAAGGAGAGGAATAGAAAATTGGACTACCTTACGTCTTCAGCCGCGGGTAGTACAGAGGCAGTATGACAACCTTTGTTTCCGTAGAATCTGTAGTATTCGGCGTCACTGTAAATTTTTTAGTACATACGGCAAGTCCCTAGCTTGTAATAGTATGAGTGTACAAAGTCCTGGATAGATGTTGCCAGGATCTGATTCCGAATGTAGGATCTCTGAATGGTGTAGCGTCCTTATCCTGCCATCGACCTGACTTCAATACGAGTCTACGAGTGATGTTTATCTAACACTTGAATTGACATATATTGTTCTATTTTTGTTGGTTTTAGTCTGCGAGTCGCATAGCGCTAATACTGTTAAAATTTAGAACATTCAACCCACTGACTGAGTACTTCAAGGTAGCAAATTTAATAAAAGTACAATTAGAAAAACTGCTAAACAGCGATCTTCTACATTAACTGAGGAAATAAAACGTCAAAAATATAATGTGCAACGATTTCAACAGATGCAGTGCAAAATAAATTTGTTCACTTTCTGACGTAGTAATACACAGACAGGTTTCTCGCCGACTCTGGGATTGGAAACGACTAGGACTGGAAAGGTGGTGGTAGCGATATTAAGTAAGATGTAATCCTGATATACTAAATACAGTGGGTTGGGATATAGTACCATATCTGAAGTACTTGTTTGATTTTTGTTTGCATGAAGGAACTTGACCAAATGAATGGAGAGTTGCTATAGTAGCCCATGTATATAAAGGAAAGGGTGATAGACATAAAGCTGAAAATTACAGGCCAGTCAGTTTGACATGCGTTGTATGTAAGCTTTGGGAAAGCATTCTTTCTGATTATATAAGACATGTTTGCAAAATTAATAAATGGTTTGATAGAAGGCAGTTTGGATTTAGGAAAAGTTATTCCACTGAAGCCCAACTTGTAGGATTCCAGCAAGATATAGCAGATATCCTGGATTCAGGAGGTCAATTGGACTGTATCACGATTGACCTGTCTAAAGCATTTGATAGAGTAGATCATGTGAGACTACTGGCAAAAATGAGTGCAACTGGACTTGACAAAAGAGTGACTGAATGGGTGGCTCTGTTTCTAGAAAATAGCTGAGAATTAGAGTAGGTGAGACTTTATCTGCCCCTGTAAATATTAAGAGGGGAATTCCTCAAGGCAGTATTATTGGACCTTTATGTTTTCTTATATATAAATATCAATTATATGTGCAAAGAAATGGAATCAGAGATAAGGCTTTTCGCAGATGATGTTTTTCTGTACAGAGTAATAAATAAGTTACAAGATTGTGAGCAACTGCAAAATGACCTCGATAATGTTGTGAGATGGACCGTAGGCAATGGTATGATGATAAACGGGGATAAAAGTCAGGTTGTGAGTTTCACAAATAGGAAAAGTCCTCTCAGTTTTAATTACTGCGTTGATGGGGTGAAAGTTCCCTTTGGGGATCATTGTAAATACCTAGGTATTAATATAAGGAAAGATTTTCATTGGGGTAATTACATAAATATGATTGTAAATAAAGGGTACAGATCTCTGCACATGGTTATGCGGGTATTTAGGGGTTATTGTAAGGATGTAAAGGAGAGAGCATATTTGTCTCTGGTGAGACCCCAACTAGAGTATGGTTCCAGTGTATGGGACCCTTACCAGGATTACTTGATTCAGGAACTGGAAAAATCCAAAGAAAAGCAGCTCGATTTGTTCTGGGCGATTTCCGACAAAAGAGTAGCGTTACGAAAATGTTGCAAAGTTTGGGCTGGGAAGACTTGGGAGAAAGGAGACGAGCTGCTCAACTAAGTGGTATGTTCCGAGCTGTCAGTGGAGAGATGGCGTGGGAGGACATCAGTAGACGAATAAGTTTGGATGATGTCTTTAAAAGTAGGAAAGATCACAATATGAAGATAAAGTTGGAATTCAAGAGGACAAATTGGGGCAAATATTCGTTTATAGGAAGGGGAGTCAGGGATTGGAATAACTTACCAAGGGAGATGTTCAATAAATTTCCAATTTCTTTGCAATCGTTTAAGAAAAGGCCAGGAAAACAACAGATAGGGATTCTGCCACCTGGGTGACTGCCCTAAATGCAGATCAGTAGTGACTGATTGATTTGTCTGATGTGAAAGTGGCGAACCACAGGAAACAATGGATTAATGACTGTGGCGTTCGAACTCACTTCAGCTACACGACCCATACCACGTAGCCAATTCGCACGGTAAATAAAATACAGATCTCCCATGAACACTTACTGAATTCTCGCCGAAACCCGCTTTAAAGGAAACTTCTCTATTATTTTTAAAAAAATTTATTATTTGCTTTACGTCGCACCGACACATAGGTCTTATGGCGACGATGTAATAGGAAAGGGTTAGGAGTGGGAAGGAAGCGGCCGTGGCCTTAATTAAGGTACAGTCCCAGCATTTGCCTGGTGTAAAAATGGAAAACCACGGAAAACCATCTTCAGGGCTGCTGACAGTGGGGTTCGAACCCACTATCTCCCGGATGCAAGCTCACAGCTGCGCGCCCCTAACCGCACGGCCAACTCGCCCGGTACTTCTCTATTACTAATCAAAATCATATACACTCAACGATGACACTCTACGACCATATTTAAGACTATATAAAAAGCAATATAAACCGACATCAGTTATTCCACTTAGACAGCAACCATGCAAGAGCACACCTAAAAAATTCTAATTTCGGCTTCACTTATGTCAGAGCATACCCAAACCACCTAGACATTAACATACGAAACATCTCGTTGTAATGGTTTGTGAAGTGTAGCTGGCGAGAGCTCATGCATAAAACAATATTTACTTCTGTCTGGAGAGCTATGAATAATACGACTCAACCAGCAGACTAATAGTTATCTATACAATTCTCAAGCGCTATATTTCGCTGTGCCACTTTTATCCACATCATAATTACAGGCTTCCTATAAACGAAACTACAAAGTGGAGAGTAAAGAGTGAGAATTCTATGTGGTTCTAAAAGTCGGTGCTTCAGTTAATCAAATTTAACCGAGAGACGAATATAGTGCATTTGTCCTATCAGCTGAAAATTTTGATAATAAAATGTAATTTCTTTATTATTGTTGGTGATTTCTGTATTATATATATTTAGCTTATGGCCTTTAGTGCCAGGAGTGTCTGGGGACAAGTTCGGCTCGCAAGGTGCATGTCTTTCTACTTGACTCCCATGGGCGACCTGCACGCCTGGTTGTGAGATGTTAATAATAACGAGGTACGGAGAGGGTGAAACCCAATGTTGTCATATGCCCTAGTCCTGTTGAATAACACTAAAGGGTCTGCTCAAGGCTTAATGTCTCCATCCAACGGACGAATCACTATCAACAGCGTCACATGCCCTTACTCCATATGCGCACTGCGGAGGGGTTTGGAACTGAACCCAGGATTTTGGCACGCAATCTAGTGTTTAGAAATATTATACGATCACCTCCCCTACCCTCCCGGCCAACGTTCTGACAGTGATATATTTTCCATCAATGAGATTCGAACCGGTAAATCAAGGAAGCAGACCATACAGATTTGATGTCATAACGATCATAGCCACCAGGCGGCCCGTTGTTGTTGATGATGATTATGATGATGATAATTGTCTTATAGGGCCAGATACCTCGCCGTCAGTTTCTTTATTGATATCGTTGGATAACTTAATCCATATCAGAACAGGAGTTGACACACTGGAAGTCACGAGTTTGATCCTAGTTCTACTACCTAGACTTGGTAACTACATTCCTATGATCGAACCTACTAGAAGTCAACTCATTCAAGAGAATGGTGGTTGAAATGAAAATGCGTTGATTTTACTTTGTACCGTACTTGAATTCCACAACACTTGGACATAAATGAAATATATTAAGATATCATTAAAATTTGTATTAACTGTATTAAATGTCTTTAAGTTCGATATTTATTTTCTTATTCAGAGAATACAGTAAAACACTATTTCAGGTTAAGAACACTAGCAATTTCGCTTCCTAAAGAGATTTCTCCGCACACATGGCCGTAAACTGCGGCTGGAATACTAGTACGTCTTCTCAGCACAGCTAAAAGGGTTGGACTGGGGCGTTCAGTATACAAGGGAATCAAGTCACAATAAGAATGTTTTGAGAAAAATAGACATAAAGGTTTTGCTGAATAATTAATTACAGGAAGACGTTTACAATGTTTTAAAGTGTTTCAATAATAGAAGTTATTTTGTACAATGTATTCGCATATTACAAAAGGGTAAATATAAGTGCTAATACATGCTAACTAAAATAGAAAAGTAAAGTTTTGGACTTGATTCTTTTGTGCTCTGAATGTATTGAACTTGTACCTTGGATTTGGACTTGATTCTTTTGTGCTCTGAATGTGTTGTACTTGTATCTTCACTTTTATAAAGTAACCAACTCATAGTCAGCCAGATGATGTCATAACCATCAACCGGTTTTTTTTCTGTTCGTTACTGAATTCTCCTAGTTTCTGGTGGATAAGAAGTCTGAGAATTTCATTCCAATTACCTCAAATCCAGGGGACGTTTTCTTTGCTTGTCTAACGATATCCATCCAATCATTTGGTGCGTAAAAGTGCGAGATTGTCCTACTGGCTTTCTCCACTAAACTAAAATCACTGTCATTAGGTAAGTAATAATGTCCTGATACCAAGAATTTGTGATCAATGGCTGAGACTATCATGCTCGGATCTTGACACAACTTCATCCGAGACAATGACATTTTAATTAAATCTCACACACCGACAAAGCAAACCATCGAAACTGTGCCAATGGACATGTTCCCATTGTGCTCTGAACAAAGGACTGCTTCCCTCCGTGCTCAACAGAATTGCCAATCATATAACAGTTATTTACATTATCTGGACATGAATCTTTTATGCTCTGAAAGCAGCTTCATAAATAGTACTTAAAGGTGGAATAAGTCCAAAATGACCAAAAATGGACTTGATTCCCTTGTGCTCTGAACGCCCCATATCTTCAAATGCCTAGTTTTATTGAGCAGAGAATGTAAATTTTATCTTTCGCCATGAAGAGAATATTAAATTTTAAATTCACGATGTAATCAGATATATTCTGAAAAGCATTTATGAAATACCAAGAGTATTCGGCAAGGGACAAATTCACCTACAAAATACAATCATTGCATGATGCTTTTAAGGCAGTTTTTCAAAATAAAATGCTTTCATATATATCCTACTGTAGTAACTAATACTGTTGCGATTCAACAGGTGCCTACATTTAGTAGGCTATAGAGTAATGCAGATATCAAACAGAAGGCGATCAAGCGAATCTAATTGCCTTTCTCCGGTTCGTGTGCTAGCGGCTGTTGGCTTCTCTTGAACTCGAGCTGATGGGCAATGTAACCTGCGTCTTCCTTAATTAAATTAATAGCATAATTCGTGTGAAAGCAGTTATGTCTGATATCAGTATCTGCCATAAGATAAACAGATCACTATAATGGTGAGCTTTGTTGTTTCAGGGGCTCACCACGATCAAAAAATGATTTTAAAAATATTACGTTAAGAGGAGCCATGTTTTTAAAAGCTTGCAACAACTGTGTGATGAAATGAAATGGCGTATGCGTATGGCTTTTAGTGCCGGGAGTGTCCGAGGACATGTTCGGCTCGCCAGGTGCAGGTCTTTTGATTTGATCCCGTAGGCGACTTGCGCGCCGTGATGAGGATGAAATGATGATGAAGACAACACATACACCCAGTCCCCGTGATAGCGAAATTAACCAATGATGGTTAAAATTCCGACTCTGCCGGGAATCGACCAAAGGCCAGTACGCTAACCATTTAGTCATGGAGCCGGACAACTGTGTGATAAATCTTGTGGAACAAGTTATGGAGACAAAACTCGGAATAGTCTATGACATTTAAAAAAATTCATATCTGTCTGCAAGTTTTATCATACTGGTGTCCCATATCAATAAACAGTGACGATACGAATCCAATCGAGAATAAATCATTACACATATTTCAAAATGAATATGTATGTATGTTCAGTCCTCAGCCCTGAGGCTGGTTGGATCCTCAACAGCTCCGCCATCAGCTGTCATAGATGGCCTAGGCATCACTGAAGAGGCGTACTAGGGAAATGAGGAGTGAGGTAGTTTCCCGTTGCTTTCCTCACCGAGCCAGAAATTGCTATTACATATCAGTCTGCCAAGCCTACTGAAATGCATGCACCAACCAGCCCTATGAGCAACATTTTCACATCATTCATAGCAGGGACTGGCTGCAGAAGGAATGGCATTACTAGCATCGCTCATACCTTAGTCACTTTCATATTGTCAAAGCCAAGGATAAGACTGTGACAGATCAATGAAAGTAACAAAATTGCTCTAGCCCATTCCAGAAGACATAGTGCAGTGTAAACACTAGGTCCTGCCAGCAAAGGCATCAAATCGCACCATATTTGATATGGGTATATCTTTTCTTCGAATTTTATATTATACAGTACCTACACTAGTGGAAATGCATTGGAGAACACTCGGTAGTAGTTCACGTATCTGTCCGTAAGTTGTAGGCCAACACTACACCCACGTCAGATAACTTGCGCTACGCACACTGTAGTGGTGAAGTTTGGTTCGGTTCTAACGTCACTGACTGCTCAGTAGGCAAGGCAGTTATCCATTGTCTACAAATATTACCTCGCTGTAAGCTCACCAGGTGGCCATGATCGTTAAGGCTCAAGTCTATATGGTCTGAGACAGTGTTTAGCCGGTTCGAGTACTATTGGTGGAAAAAAAAAAAATCACCACCAGAATGCCGGTCGGAAGGGTCGGAGAGGTGGTGGTATACAATTCCTAACCAATGGACTGCGCTGTGCCAGTGAAAATCCAAGAAGACAGGCTCAGATGGTACGGTCACGTTGCACGGAGGAACGAGAACTATGTGGGGCTAGTGGGGAGGAAGGTTCCAAAGATGGAAGATGAATGCTAAAGGAAGAGAGGGCGGATTAAGTAAAGATGGAGCTAATCTGGGAAGACCTCACGGAGAAAGGTCTAGATGAAGAACTGGGAAAAGACAGAAAGAAATGGAGCAGGCTAAATAAAAATGTGACCTTGAATGAAACAATAAGCAGCAGGAATTATTATTATTATTATTATTATTATTATTATTATTATTATTATTATTATTATTATTTTCTTTACGTCGCATCGACACAGACAAGTCTTATGACGACGGTAAAAATAAAAAGAGTGGCAACTAAATAAAGCAAGCAGTCAAGGAAGGAAGGAAGGAAGGAAGGAAGGAAGGAAGGAAGGAAGGAAGGCAATTATTACCTTTTCTAACGCATGCAATTGGGTACCTGTTCCAATTCTTGTTCTTTTGTGATGCATATTTGTGACGGATATAAGTACACATTGTACAGACTGAAGGCTTTGTAGACTACGACTCTCCGTAGGAACTAGAGCCTGAAGCTTCTTGTATTTCAAGGTCTCACATTTTCCTGACACAGCACCCTACTGTGCTCCGAATGCCCTGCAATGTGACCTTGCTGACTTAAGTCGTTGAACTGTTGTCAAGTTTGGTCTATAACTCAAGGTCTTACGTGCTCGTGGTCTAGTTTGTACTAGCGTTCCGTGCATAGTACACTTTGTAAAATACTGCGAAAGTATTCGGAAGTTCTGGGGAGAATGGTCCCTTTACTAACATTTGTTTCGATCTTCCTCAAAATTTTCTGCAGTTTGTACTACCGTGAACCAGAATAACGCATAGCACGAAGAGAACCATATGGCACCGAGAAACGAACGATAAATTTAATTCAGGAGAAAACCTACCATCTAAAATCTTCCCGTTTCGTTGTCTCTCTCTTGACTAATTTCAACTTCTTTTCTTTTTTTCTTTTTCAATTTGCTTTACGTCGCACCGACGCGCATAGGTCTTACGGCGATGATGAGATATGAAAGGGTTAGGAGTGCGAAGGAAGCCGACGTGGCAATAATTAAGGTACAGCCCTAGTATTTACCTGGTGTGAAAATGGGAAACCACACCACCGAAAACCATCTTCAGAGCTGCCGACAGTGGGGGTTGATAGGTTAACGCCGGATACGTTTTTTGCGAAACTTCTACAATTCTCGCGTTCCGAGTCGCGAAATCTATAAAGCTTGTTTTATTGCTAGAAAATCTATCTTCACAAAAACAAGTTATATAAAATACTAAACCTTCCAGACAGTCTCAATCGACTGACTGGTGGTTAGATTGAAGTAGATTATCATGCATCAATGACATGATCAGAACGTTTCGATTCACTTCTTCTTCTTCTTCTTCTTCTTCTCATAATAATAATAATAATAATAATAATAATAATAATAATAATAATAATAATAATTGTACGACCTCGCCTACGGGGTTGCAAGTGTTCTGGAAGGTGCCTATTCGGCCTGTATACAAATTTCAGGGCTGAAAACGTGTTAACATCTAGCAACGAAGCGAAAGTCAGGTGGACGTTATCTAAGGTTGAGATGATTTTGTGGATGGTTGCAAAATGCGTAACCAGAGGTCTTTAATGTGCCAACAATTATGACCTAGAGCGCGGGAGTTCTTAGAAAACCAACTGTCTCGGTTGAGATCAAACCTGCGAACTTGAGATCATACGTCGGACACACCTGGCCAATATATGTGTATCTATTCCTAGCATAAATACTGTAAGCTGATTTTTGTACACTACATACACATGATGCTGCCCATGTTGGAATCTTGTAGAACAACAGTTAGTGATCAGTAAAACTGAACAAGAAAGCATGTGGATGGTGATGCTTGCCCGGTATTAGTTGGTGAGTGGATTTATCTACTAACGACAATCTGTTCGTGTCAAATAGCGGTTACATCCCTGCAATAAACATCCAATATGTAAAGAACATATTACAATACTCGGAAAATTTAACCATCTGATATCATCTGTCCCAAATTAATATGCCCTGTCGCCAATAACAGTGCGGAGATAGCGGGGTCGAAACTACAATTGCATATGGAACTACAAAGATGAAGTGATACGAAAGGACGCAGTATTTCTCAAGCAAGTAAAGGTAAAATGAATAAAACTGGAATATTCTGGAACTTGCGCATTTAAAAGGCATAGGAATAATAATAATAATAATAATAATAATAATAATAATAATAATAATAATAACAATAATAATAAAGTTAAAGAAATGACCCTTGGCAGATTACGTGAAAACAAAATTGATTTACAGTGTTTGGCCTTCGCTGATGACTTAGCAGTGTTGTCCAATAACAGACAGGAAGCGATTGCCAGAACAGGACTCCAGATGGACAACCAACCAATGAAAACCCAATATGGCAAAATATCCCAAGTGTCTAAATTCAAATACCTGGGAGAAGTCACCCAACCTTCAGGGCTCAATCGTGAAGCAAAACAAAGTCTCTAAACTACAAAGAGCATACAGATTCACTTGGAGCAGATATAACAAAAACATCTATATCCCGAAATGCAAAATTAAGACATTATAACATTGTAATGAAGCCTGAAGCACTATACGCCCCTGAAATACTGATCACTGGGGGAAGATCATTGATTAAAGATGTAGAAAAGCAAGAAAGAAAAATCTTAAGGAAAATGTTTGGACCAGTCTGTACAGGGGGAATTAGGATGATAAGGAAATATCATGACCTTACCAACACTCAGAGAATATCTCAGACACATTTACGAAAAGACGTTTGAAATTTTACGGACACATTCTCAGAATGAGTAATCAGAGATTGACTAAAAGATTTCTCAATGAAAATAAAAATACAATTGGCTGCTGGAAGTTGGAAAAGATATTCAGGAAATAGGCTTCACAGATGACGTTGTGTTAGATCTAAGTTCAGGAAATTAGTCGATAATCACCACTTTAAACATCATCCAACACTACCACCAACAAAACTTGGTGAGAAGATCGCAACAAAAGCCACAGCGAGAAGGTGAAGAGATTTTGGGAGAAGAAAACGGCAACGACATCAGCTAAATAAGTTCAATCGGCTCCTTAGTTGGGCATAACGAAGAAAGAAAGAAAGAAAGAAAGAAAGAAAGAAAGAAAGAAAGAAAGAAAGAAAAATGATGATGCTTGTTGTTTAAAGAGGCCTAACTTCTAGGTCATCGGCCCAAGACAGAAAAAGAAAGAAAGAAAGAAAGAAAGAAAGAAAGAAAAAGAAATAATAATAATAATAATAATAATAATAATAATAATAATAATAATAGGCATACTATTGTTTAATTAGGGAAGTGTGACAGTGCACTAGCAACGTCAGTGAAGCTGTGTGTGAACATTTTGACTATAATGCCTGTATTTTGTGTAAGACTATAAAAGGGATAATTCAACGTATTTAAGGCTAATTCATATAGTCAAAATTCATGGACTTGGGACAAAGATGGATTGGAAGTCAACTTTCGTCTATCCTTGAAATATATTTCGCGCTTTTTCGTGTGAAATTTAGTGAAATACTGGGAAGGTGACTGCTCACAGTTAGTTTATGGCCGCTTTCTTCCCAATTAACTTCTTGATACAGATTTGTGCAACAATAAAATGGTTTATTACACAGATCTCACACGCTTAGCAAGTACCCAGGGCTGAAGATCACAAGGTTCCATATGTATATAGATAGATAGATAGATAGATAGATAGATAGATAGATAGACGTGATGAATGTAGAGTAAATTACAAATTCAGCCTACAGGTTGATGTCACAATTTTATCCATGTACCCTTTAACCGAGTCCAGTAAGGAAGTAAATTAATTGAAATAAACTACATCTCCGAACAAACCATACATTGCATTATTTATTTTTCGCACTGATTTACAATAAAATTCCACGTTCTAAATTGGATACAACAATACGCGGAAATGGCACATCTACTTAAATATCTTGACAAACTGGTAACAGTTAAGCCATCCTCCAACATGGAAAATTTTATTAATTTGGTAGTTAATATACTGTATCACCTAACAAGATTTATTCAACTAGAACAAAGCTACTAATTACTTCGGTAGGGTGAGAAATTTCTACAGAAAGTAATATTATATTTTCTGTAACAGTTAGCTTAAGTGTTTAATTTACAGACCAATAAAACTATAACCCCATCGTGGGATAAAGTTGCTACTTTGCCTCTGAAAATTAATAATAGGGCTGAGAAAGCAGCTTATCAAACTCCTCAAATATAGATATGAAAACATATTGTGCACAACAAAATATTGTACCATAACACAAATTCAGCAGTGCAAGTGATACAAGAATACAAAGTTAATTTCAATTACAACAAACTTCGCCTGCGAGCACAGTAAATGTAACTGTACTGGAATTAAGATGAGAAGAAAATCACAAGAAAAAGTCAACAAACCCACATGACCAACAACGCATGAAATTTATCACTTTTAATTATGAATAAATACCTTGTAAATGGCAAGAAGAAGACCTCTTCGGTATGAGGATGATACTTACCTGAAAAAAAGAACAAACAACATTATGAGAGCGATCAAGCTAATATATATATTTCATTTACAGAATTCAAAAAGTGTTTAACTGTTAATTAACGTATCACAATTATCAAGCCGTTCGTTAAAATTTTCGAAATAGAAATTCATTCTGCTGACAGTCCTAATTTAGCACCCACAACAAGCTGTGACATACTAGGCAGTAGTAATATATTGTTAGTCGCTTAAAGAGTAGCATGCAGAACATGCAATGAACGAGTAGTTGCAGGCGATTCTCCTCCACGAGTTCAAACAAATATCATAATGCTACTTATTAAAATTCCCTTCATTTGTTACACATTTTAAGAAATTCTGGAATTTCCCTGAGTTAAATATTTTAAAACTCCACCGACTGTATGGGGATTCGATCCAGCAATCTTGAGCTTTTAAGCTACGTGTCTAACAAACAATAGCGCACCAGTCAACTCAAAGTAAGAGATAGTGTAGAGTAGAAACCGAAGAGACAAAGTGGGCGAGGCATGTAGCGATGAAGCTACATGTAAACCATATGTGGAGAGTGAGAGAGCCCCGCTCTTTGAGCTAACGGCATGAGCGCGGAACAGCCGAGAGCAGCTGACTTCTTACAGTTTGTGCTGTAAGGACTAGATGGCGATATGCGGAGTCAAGGCGCAAGCAAAGCCACAGCAATGTACCTGCCTGCGAGGACTATCGTACAGTTCGTTATGTCGTTCATTGTTTATGCTGTACTCCTAAGCAAGCTTTTATGTTGGTCTGCAGTATTTCTATGAGTACAAGCAGTAGTCGAAGGAGTATTGAGTTACCACATGTCAAAATAATTTTGAAGAAGAAGAAATTCATTCACGTCCCACTGAATACTTTCACGGTTTTCGGAGACGCCAAGGTGCCGGAATTTTGTCCCACGTGAGGTTTTACATACCGGTAAATATACACGAGACTAACGTATTTGAGCACCTTCAAATACCACCGGACAAAGCCAGAATCGAACCTGTCAACTTGGGCTCAGAAAGTCAACGCCTTAACCATCTGAGCCACTCAACCCGGCTAATTAATTTCGTTTCCTATGCATAACCTAATGAAGCGAATCTAATTAAACGTATTTACTTAGCACAAGGCGTTTGTATACAAAATAACTTGCTTTGTTTCCTCACCATAATCTAATACACTGAACAGAACGAGACATTAGTTACAATAAAAATCGTTAAAAATTTAAATCTGTTTGGACACGCTCACCTTCACTAGGTGTAACTATGAGCCGTGCAAGCAGCTGCTAGGCTGTACGTTCCGTCAGAGCGCATACTCTGCTCTCCTTTACCTGCCTGAGCCGGAGCGTTGGTTATTGAGCCAAATTGTGCCCGCCTTTGATCTAAACATACTATTCATTGGCGATTTGAAAAAAAAAAGTCCCCCAGTAACCACCCTGCACAATGATGAGTAGGCTATATTTACACTGATTAACAACTTTATGAATGAAGTCACTGTAAGAAATTTGGCTAAGAATAATGTATTTCAGCATCAATCATTTTTAAACATTACCAGAATAACAATATGAATTCGGATACGTAGGAAGCACAAAACATAACCCAATATTAGGAACACATGTTTGAAATGCAATAATCCCTCTTCCTTAGCTACGAAGAGGAGCTCTTTCGCACTAGAACCAATGATCAAGGTGAGTTTTCTTCGACAACGATACACATACAGGACAGTGGCTGAAGTACGATAAACTCCAGTAACACCTACTTAAACGTCCGACACTGGGAAGTGCTTGAGAGAAACATCATATTGAAGGAATGTTAGTGAATCAGCCTTGTTTCATCCGCGGCCTTAGTGCAACATCAGCTAACATTAACACATTATCTAGTGTCTTCTGCAACGTTCATACTCATTTACAAATTAAAGCTCGCGCATTCGTCGTCCCCGCCCTCCAAAAAATACTGCCATTGACAAGCCAACAAAGGAAGTCAAGCCGTAATAGAGTATCAAACGAAATGAGTTAAAATAGGAATGAGAGAGTATTGCGTTTACCAATGCAAGCTTTTTTTAATTATTATTATTTTTTAAAGCAAACATGAAGGACGCATTTCTGGTAGACCACGAACTTGTGAGAGGCATCAGTAGGCTGGTATTTGCAGAAGGCATACACCCCAGTACAACATGAGTGGACTATGGTGTTATTAAGTATAAATTCTAGTGCGAATCTGCAGGCTTATCACGAGTATCTATTACACCAATAACATACTGAAACCAGTAGATGGGCCCATTATGCTCGAATTTTGGTTCCCCACAAAACCATCATCACCATCAGCAGCAGCAGCAGCACCAGCATCAAATTAATAGGGTATTAGTCCATGCAAGCCATCCCCCAGGCGATAGTTCGGTGATTACACATGGCATGTCTTCTTTAACGATAGTGACATTTCATTTGTGGCCCTTTACATCACCAAATCTAACTAAAATTTCTGAGATGTCATCAAACGGTCAGGAATGGTCATAAAGCGCATTAATAGTGTGCAGATACTGCAAATCTGAGTGAAATTTTAATTTCTTCGGTACTGCATAAAACATATCCTGTATTACACGTCAATCACAACTGCCTCATAGTCTCGAATGTTTAGAAACAGCATGCAAATGAAACTACAATTTTTGGAAGACTTCAAAGGTAGACAGTGAATCCCTTTAGTTATTCAGAGAGACATGTGTTGGAGAAGCCTCGTATTCTCTGCATCATATTCTTTTCGAAGGTTCAAATAGTTTGTTTTGCCTAGTACAAATTATAATCAATTTCTACTAAAAGAAGAATGACACACGTTAAGAGTAGTAAAATTATTATATCTATCTATCTACAGGACATGGATAGATATATAGACAGGGTGAGTCAGCTAAGACGTTCACCTCGTATTGTTCGTAAACCGTTGAAGGCATCGAAATATTTCACTTTCAGTAATATTATCAAGAGGCTCATAATTGAGCTTGCAGTACTTTTCCAAAGCGTCATTATCCGCCGAAATAACTGTATTAACTTTGTTTCTCTTTTATTTGTTTCTTTTTAAATGACTTCAAAATTTCTACACCTAGCATTAGCATCATGATAACTGTAAATTCGGATGTGCAATTATTTTCAAAATCCAACAATAGTTTTGAGTTGATAGATGTGTTGACACAATAACAAGTGGTCTATTACTATGTAATAATTCGATACTAAATTACATTCATCGCGAGAGCATAAAACATCCCATATTATATGCAGTGGCATAATTTTGCCCAGAAAAATATACTAGTAACTATGTACATAATCCCAATATCCCATTAGTACATGGTGTTTTAGGACGGTTGAAAATATGTTTTTTTTAGAACTAACATTCATAGAACAAATTAAAAATATTATTTATTTAATGTCCCTTCGCTTGCTATAGATTTTAAGACACGCCAGTGTGTATGAATGCTGTCCCGGAGGAGTTCATTAATGTGCCGGAAGCCAACGACAGGGAGTTGTCAACCAAGCAGCCTCAGTTGTCAACGAATTCAACCATGATCGAATCCGCTATCTGTGATTAACAACAAAAATTATTACTATATTCAAAATAAAGGCCCATATTTTCGAAGACGTGCTCCCATCTCTACGTCAGCATCCCAATTGGTTCGTAATACCAATCCTCGGATTTGGTTGGTGTCAGCAATGGCACCCGGCCATAAAAATGGGCCCAGTCCACGCGTGCGACACAATCACATCCGCATCTTTAGCAGTGTGTGAGAGAAGAAGAAGATCAATCCTTGAAATTGCAGGTGAAAAACTTTGCACAGGCATCTACGGCGTTTTCAAGATTATCCAATCGTTTACGCCAAACGATGTTGCAATGAACCGGAACGTATTAATTCTGGACTGTATGTTGGTCAAGATAGAAATTATATTCGATTTGTCCGAGCTCAATAGCTGCAGTCGCTTAAGTGCGGCCAGTGTCCAGTATTCGGGAGATTGTGGGTTCGAACCCCACTGTCGGCAGCCCTGAAAATGGTTTTCCGTCGTTTCCCATTTTCACAACAGGCAAATTCTGGGGCTGTACCTTCATTAAGGCCACGACCGCTTCCTTCCCATTCCTAGCTGTCCCATCGTCGCCATAAGACCTATCTGTATCGGGGCGACGTAAAGCAGCTTGTAAAAATATTCGATTTGAATCCTGTGACAATCTTACTCTACGTGCTAGAACAGTATAATGCGGTATAGCGCGATTTCCATCGATTAAAGCAGAGTAATTTCCTCAAACCTTTCTAAACCCGAACCAGTTGCTCACAATACAATTCTGAGTCAACTTCACGGTCATTACGACCAATCAGAAGGGAACATCGTCCACTGCACAGATTGGCCTTAACAATCTACTGATTGAGGTTCTTTATCAAGTACTGATTCCTCTTCTCAGGATTAAGCAAACAGAGCCTTTTATCATCGCATGTCATAATGAGTTTCCAGATCAGTACTCTTGCAACATTTTCAGAAATAGTCTGCAGATATGAACTTGTCGTTGGTCATGAACTGTGGTTAATTGCAATAGATCTACATGTCGAATTTTGTGCCCAAGTGTCGAGTTGGTGGAAATGTGTAGCAACTGTAGCCTCAGGAACATTAGTGATTACCGGCAAATCCCGGCTACCGGTAAGTGACACTTCTCCGGGTACTCGGCGTAGAACTTTATTTTCTACAACTGAAAGTCGTCCTGAGAGAGGTTTTCCTTCAAGGCTAGTATCTCCATAATTGATTCGACGGAACCAATTTCATAATTTTCTAAAACTTACTTCTCTTTCAACTTATATCTCCAGTTACCGACTTCATACTTAAATTATTTCTCCAAAGGGAAATAAGAAGTACCTGGATTGAAATTATGTTGTCGCACAAATCTCATTATGTATTGAAGTATTCTTCAAAATAGTACTCATAAACACACACGCACACGCATCTCCGTTATAGACTCATGCCTTTCAGCGTTCAGTCACTAAGCCTCAGTGAATTTACTAAACTCTTCACAATCCTCCATTTGCAACTAGCTCTGTGGCCTCATTAAGTTCCATACTTCTTATCTCTAAATCATTAGAAACTGAGTCTAACTATCGCCATCCTGATCTCCCTCTACGTCTCTTACCATCCCTCACTGAGTCCATTATTCTCCTAGGTAATCTATCCTCCTCCATTCACCTCACATCGTCGGACTGAGTAACTCGGACGGTAGAGCGCTTGGCTTTCTGAACACAACTTGGGAGGTTCGATCCTGGCTCAGGCCGGTGGTATTTGAAGGTGCTCAAATACGTCAGCCTCGTGTCGGTAGCTTTACTGACACGTTAAAGTATTCCTGCGGGATAAAATTTCGGCACCTCAGCGTCTCCGAAAACCATAAAAGTAGTCAGTGCAACGTAAGATCAATAACATTATTATTATCATCATCATCATCATCATCATCACTTCACATGGCTCCCCAGCCCTCTCCTACGTAACATTCTCCATTCACTCGCCGTGCACCCTGCTCGGAGGGCACCAAGGAGAGATCCAGCCCCAAGCAGCAACAGTCAGCAGCCCTGATAGCCGGCACGCCCACTACTACCACTCCAGTACCGCACCAGCGACTTCAAGTGTCACTACAGCGGCAATCGAACAAATCTATCTGACAGTTTGATGTCCTGGGTTCGTGACTTGTCTGTGGCGTTAAACACTCAAAAACCTAGCCCTGTCACGACCCAGGCAACAAGTTGTGTGTTTTAGCCCGGTCCGCAAGGGCATCTGACCACCCAGTACTTCAAACGTACCTCTCCTCCCCCGCCATTCCAGCACAACCATGCCCAGACGTCCTGACCACCTTGCTGAACCTAGCAGCCGAGGAAAACCCACCCATAGTCAGCCAAGAACCCCTTCTCCAGAAAATCAGACCCACGCACAACACCTTTTAAATTAAGAGCCACCTCCAAAGCATCCACACAACATGTCTACAATGTTGACCGTATCACTATTTTTCCCCACCAATCAGAAGCGAAGAAAAGAACATAAAACTGCAGTAGCACTATTTATAATGCCTGCTTCTATCTGAACATGCATCTCAACATAGCCACTTGAATAGCAAATTTCAAGACGGGAATCTTCCCAAATACAAACAAGCACATCCTTACATTCGTCAAAGCCCTGACCAAAACTGAGCTCCTCTTCAAAACTACTCATCACCTCACGAATTGTACTATCAGCAAAGGCACTCAAAACCCACGACCCACTAGTATTTTTTTTCTAAATTCTCATACTTTATCGACTCTCACTGAAAAAAAACCCCACCTCAAATCCCAAAGAGACTCAAACAGATCAAACATACCCCTGAATCTGTACCCATGACTGATGGCTCTATTCAAACGGAATCTGGGACTGACAACTTCCGCACACATAGCCGCATCCCCACCCCCACCTTCTCCTCAAACACATCCACGACCACAAACACCCCGTGTCAAATTATGCTATAAACTGCCTCAGACAGCAAATTGTATCTTCCATCCGCTGCAACAGATGTGGTGGTAATCATCGCCACACTACCTGCATGCTGCCACGGGACCAGGCAAAGTGTGCTAATTCCACGCCGCCTCCTTTTCAGGCTGCCCCCCACATTAAGAAGGCAATTATCAGCTAATACAAACATTATCAAACGTAACATCTACCACCACTCAAGTCACCACCGAACCGCCTAACACTACCCAGTTGCCAACTCATTCAGACTAAACTCTCTTATACAAACAATCTTACTAGCATTAATTGCTAAACACTCACCCCAACCCCACTAACCAAACCAATTACTCAACCTAACCGGAACCAGGTCCTCTGCCCCAAAACCACCAGGTCTAAACCAGAAGTCCCGTAGTCGGGGTAACTCGGCGTATCGAGTAGCCGAGCCTCTGACAGCCAAGACCACTCCATCCAACACACACACACCCCCCCCTACTAAATGCTGCATCCCAAACTACCCAACATACCCATGACTTAATTCCAAGGTAACAACCTCACAAGCGAGCCAGTACAGATGGTTGGCTGCTTCTTTGTAAGCTAGAAGTTCTCCCTTCTCAAATCTTGTCCGAGCCTATGATAGAACAATCGCAACTTCGTCACAACCATAATCAATATTCTAACCTCAAATAGAGCACTGAAAATACAGAAAGTATCACTTGTCGCAACGATGTTATATGTCTCAAATATGAAACTAATGGAACTAACAAAAACCCCAAAACAAACAATTTTTCACACAGACATGGAACAAAGACTAGTACAGGTCGGCGGTCTCAACATCCAGAATTCACATGGGGGCACGTAAGTCAGTTACTCATTAATTGTGACTGTGACATCACATGACCCCATCACCGAAGCCGGTTTATGGGTACAGCTTCATCAATCAAGTTCATTCCTAACTAACACACACACATTCTGATGGGGACAGATAAAAAATTTAGTTTTTTATTTTATCGCATTTAGAATGTAAAAGTATGTATTCATACCCATTTCATGACTTTGGGAGATAAATGGACTAGAAGAATGGTGTCACGAAAGTAGTTTTGTTCATGAGAAGTAATCGACGGCGCTGAAATCGCGATTTGAGGAATTTTAGTATGCCAGTGAAGATATAATTTATTTTGCTGCGGCAGAGTATTAGCCGACTGTTCGAAATCAACATTTCGTAAAAAGTAACGTATCATGTACTGTATTTGTAAAAACAGGAACATTATCGATAGATTGAAGCGCATATTATGTTGGGTTGGGAGATAATTTAATCGTCAATTTAACAGGGTCATGTTGTGCTTCTTCAAGAATGTGTCTGACCTTTTGTGTGTCGTCCACACGACAGGAATTTAAAGTCAGCAAGTTTCGAGCGCGTGAATTAGGAAGAAAGCATATATTTAAAGATACATACTTGCTAGTTGTTTTAACGTCGCACTAACACAACGAAGGTTTTCGGCGAGTCAAGGATAGCAAAAGGCTATGATTGAGAAGATAGTGGTCGTGGCCTTAATTAAAGTACGGCCAACATTTACCTGCTGTGAAAATGGGAAATCACAGAAAACCATCTTTTAGGCTGCCGACGGTGGAATTCGAATCCGCCATCTCCGGAAAGCAAGCTCACAACTACGTAACCCTCACCGTACAGCCAACTCGCTCGGTGATACATACTACTTGTAGTTTTCATAACGTGTTCTGTGGTCAATTATGCATTTTTAGTAAAGGAAAATATCGTCGCTGGGTGAGTGATACCGCGTATCTGACAATACCCTTTCTATGCATTGTTTTCCTTAAAACTGGTTATGCCTCCCGGTCACATATGTATATGCAGTCCATTAGAATAATTTTCGTTGTGTTCATTTTCCTACGCTGATGTGTAAAGGAAAATGACTTAAATGCATTATACTGTAGGAGTGCGTAAATACGTCTTGCGAACACACATTCATACAATGCGGTACCGGTACGGTAATGTCCATTTTCCTTTCGACATGAGATAGACAAATAGACGCAACGAAAATTGTTCTGACGGAATGCACATCCATATGTGGCTGGGAGGCGTGACCAGTCATAAGGAAAATATTGGATAGGAAGAGCAATGTCAGATAAGCGATATTGCTCGCGCAATGACCATATGATAGTATGATAAAAACTTAATAATTGTATCTGCTCCATGAAAATGTTTGCTTGCCAGCCTTTATCTCCTCATTGTTCACACTTGTTTGTACCCGCGATCATTTCACTACTTTTATGTCTTGTTACTTCTAACCTATGAATAATACATCATGAGTCCACCGAGATTTCTCTCCCGTACAGCAAGGTTGGTCTGAAAACAGACCGGTGTAAAGATAGTTTAGTCCGGAAGCTGACTTCTTTCTTAGAAAACACTGTTGATCGCAACTTCGAGCTCACTGAATTAGCTTTGCTGTACCTTGATTCAATCTCGCTTACTATACTACCATCCTGGGAGAATACATATCCTTAATATTTGAAATGATTTACCTGTTTCAGTTGTGCATTCCCAACTTGACACTGGCATTAGGCTTCTTTACTACCGACATCACTGTACTAACAAACAGCATAAACTAATTACACTGATTTACAAGGGGTAGATATCTAACATAATGTTTACTGTTTCTAGTGCATCATTTTATGCTGATTTCAAATCTGAAAACCGTTTTGCTCTATCACGTCAGGTTTTAAAGATGATGACAAAGTTTTATTTTCCATGGAACAGCGTTCATCGAAAATTGTTTTCCTTGTCTTTCGTTATTTTTCATAAAATCCGAAAATATTCATTTGTTTTTCCTTTAATGTCAGCGATTACGGCTTCCAGAGGTTGCATAAATTCACCAGATCTGTTGTGCTATGTGTGCGGCTATGTAACAGACAAATCCAATGTGTTCTGTACACTCATCCTGGCTAAAGCCATGTTCATTGGTACTCCATGTACCAATCAATGCTCTATTGAAACTTCTGTCTGTGAGTTGTTTCCCTTGATAAAATGTTAAAAATATGTAAGTGGTTGATGTATATCTCAAGAATGGTAGAGACAAATTGTTTACATATTTTGAATCAATACGTTTCAGTTGTGTTAGAACGCTTGTTGGATAGCAGGATATCCAACGAAATTATTTTCTTGTTGATCTATGTTACTCGTTGTCTGGTAACTCAAAGACAAAGTAACACAATATTTATAGGAAAATATATTTCAGTTAACATTTCAAGAACATTAAACATGTAGAACAATTCTAATGGCATTTTAAATAACGTTATAAGACGTACCTTCGATTATAATCGGTTTGAAGAGACGAAGAAGAGCCAGATTTGTAATTTGAAGGAGCAAGTAAATATAGGATGTGCCGGGATTTGATTCTGCTATTTTAACCAATCGTGCAACGCAGACAACCAATGGAATTTTTAATACCCTCACCAAATTAAAAATGCACGTTTCCTAATCAGCGCTTTTTATAATTGAGATTTTCACTTTGAATGGTTTCTGAAACCTTTAGTTTAATCCAGTATGCTACATCTAATTGCACGAAGGACTGATTATTGGACCTATCCTTTCGACCAAGACAGAGCCACATTTTTCTCTCATCTGTTCATATCTCTCAATGCTATACAACCCGGATATAATCTCAGCAATCGTAGATGGAAGCTAGTAACAACAAGGTACAAAACTCCTCTTTACTTGTAAAGGGTGAAAATTGTGCGTTATTGCCTGATACATGTATCTTTGTTTTCTAAATCTGCGAACGTTCTGGACATCGATGTAATAGAACTGATTACTATACAAGAACGAACTTCCCAAATATGCTGTGAATATAGTTCCACAGCTTCATCTACGTAGAGAAATTCAGCAGAAACAATTCGAACAGAAGCCTTACAAGGAGGGAAAAATTAACAGAGAACAGAGCCAACCCTCGAGTAATTTTATATAATGAGAAGTAGTATTGTGTTCAGTTATATTCAGAGAAAAAAATGGGATTAACGAAAGACCCTTACGCAGTTAACAGAAATGAGCATTGTAACGCTACTGTACAAACTTCATAAACCTAATTACAACAATGGTTCTTATCGACCACATTGCAAGAATACAATTTCGTCAGCCTTGTAGTCCGTAGATAAGAGAGAGAGAGAATAGAAGAGAATTCAAAAGGCAAATGAGTCATCACCTTTTTTTTTTGCTAGTTGCTTTACGTCGCACCGACACAGATAGGTCTTATGACGACGATGGGACAGGGAAGGGCTGGGAGTGGGAAGGATGTGGCCGTGGCCATAATTAAGGTACAGCCCCAGCATTTGCCTGGTGTGAAAATGGGAAACCACAGAAAACCATTTTCAGGGCTGCCGACAGTGGGGTTCGAACCTGCTATCTCCCGAATACTGGACACTGGCCGCACTTAAGCGACTGCAGCTATCGAGCTCGGTGAAAAAAAAATCTCATAAAAATTTTAATGTAAATGCCTCATCATAAAACTCCCTACAATTATACAGTAAACAAAACGAAATACTGTACAAGTTGCAGCACTTGATATGAACATTTACTGTAAGAAGCACACCTCGCTAAGAGATAGCATTAAACAAAGAAAAGCACAAGGAATCTATCTTCATAGTCTAATCAGAAGTTTGTAATAGCGTGTTTTCATTCTTGTAGGGGGATTTAAATAGCCTAGTGGCTTAGCTGCTGGCTTTCCACCCAGACGGCGGAGTTTCAAATCCCGCTTTTAATTCATTAGAGTCCGACTCCTTCGCTGAATTGTCAGCGTATCGGCCTTCAGTTCAGAGGGCCCTGGATTTGATTCCCGACCCGACCGGGGATTTTAACGCGTTTGCTTCATTTCTCTTGCTCGTTTGTGATCGTTTTAATACACATCTGCATTAAACACATCAAACTATCAACTCCACAGAAACACGCAATAACTTAGTGTGTATATCCCAACAAAGTTGGCGTCAGGAAGCGTAGCCAGATTAATCCACATTTAGTGGTGACCCCAAATGATTGGAAAAGTGGCCAGGAAAGAAGAGTAAGGTACACTACTGAGAATTTCTGACTTCTATTACCGAATATAGAACTATTATGGAACTTGATGAGCATGTTTGTTATTTAAAGGGGCTTAACAGCTAGGTCATCGACCCCTAATGGTACGAGTGAACGAAATGAAAATTAAAACTACAAAATGTATCCACTGACTAGAATCTTTACATGATGATAAAAAATGATCGTGAAACAAAACTATCAGTGGATCCACCTCACAATGCCTTCATAACTGGGATGATACTCATTATCTAAAGGGGTCCAAAATCCAGGTCACCGGCCCCTCACAATGGTATAAATCACTGGTAAAGCAGAATCATGGTGTTCCTCCTATAGTGGTACTAATCACAGGTAATGTAGACCCACGGTGTATCACACATTATGGCAACACAAACCCATGGTGTTCCCCACATAATGGTAGTACTACTCTCAGGCAACGCAGGCCCATCGTTTTACCCACATAGTGGTACTAATCACGAGCGCCAACCAAACCGCGGTGTTTCCCACTTAGTGGCACCAATCACACGCAACGTAGACCCATGGTATTTCTCAAAGAGGTACTACTCATAGGTAACGCAAACACATTCTGACCATGGAACTGACCGGTAGAATACACACGATGACGGTTATCACAAACAACGCCCAGACCCGTAGTGTTCCTCGTATAATGGTACTGATCCTATGTGACGTAAACCCATGGTTTTTCTCGCAAGGTGGTACTAGTCGCAAGTAACGTCGACCCATGGTGTTCCGCACGTAATAGTATTAATGACAAGTATTCTCGTGGTTCTAATGCCACCATCCCTTGGTCGCCCCTTTTAGTCGCCTCATACAACAGGCAGGGGATACCGTGGTTGTATTATTCGTCTGCGTCCCCCACCCACTGGAGGTATTTATGGAACTTCAAGTATCCACTAATATTTTACACTGAAGAAAACTGGGCTTACTGAATGTGTTCACCGAGGCGTTCAACAGTAAGAGATACTAATGTATTCCATTTATTCGAATTCGAATCGTTGATTCCCGTAAGTAATTTAGGAATTAGGACGCGTAAGCCAACAGATCTCTTTCAGAAACTTCCTGTCTTCATACACCCGCCCGGAAAGATCCTGGAAGACAACGGAGACAATTCCGTAACAAAGGCCTGACGTCGTGAATGTGTCCATACGGAAGATGAGAACCGGACGCTATGGGATTGGATAGCGATGGCAATGGTGTATATATGTGTGTGTGTGTGTGTGTGTGCGCGCGCGCGCGCGCGCGCGTGTGTGTGTGTGTGTGTGTGTGTGTGTGTGTGTGGGTGGGTGGGTGGGATACGAAGGGCTCCATTTTTGTTCATTGTGATTTTAACACGTATCTGTTACTCAATTATGTTTTCTGACATGCAATTTAGTTGCTTGTAATATGAAAAATATGTGGTTCAATAACATTACAATTATATCTTCAAGTCAAAGTAATTGCTGATATTTAATTATAAGAAAATATCCAAAAATCTTCCAACGGATGGCCTGTTGAAATACTCATTTTTGATATATTTTCTTTAAATTTTGTTCGTAACTTCGACTCACCATGACGGATTCAGAGTTTTGTTAAGTGGTGATTAAGTCCAGACCTACAGACGTTACCATGAATAACGTTCTTCAACAGTCTTTAGACTCTCTCTAACATTGCTGTAACATACGGTCTTTAGTATTAAATAACAGGAAAAATTACGATATATGTATTAACCGTAGCTAAAACCAAATTGTGAATCATACTTTTGTGTTAGGTTTTCTGCACTGTGCCCAACGTATATTCGTGTATTGTATAAACCGTCCAACACAATGTTATTCAAAGACTGCCGTAAGGTTTAAATGATATTTTCAGAGAAGTTACAATTGGACAGCATTCATTTTATTAATCAACTAAATAAAACAAAAAACCCACATTAAAATTCCATCAGTCTGATATCCCTCAAGATCGCAATACGAAAGCGGCCGGTTGAATTTAAAATAAAGGTGGTTTAATAATAATAAAAATGTTTTTACGTCGTATTATCCACATTTACGGTTTTCGGAGACGCCGAATTGCCGGGATTTTGTCCCGCAGTTATTTTACACACCGGGAAATCTACCGACGTGAGGCTAACATTACTTAGCACCTTCCAATACCACTGGACTGAGCAGGCGTCGAACCCACCAACTTCAACTGAAAAGGCAAACGCTCTACCGTCTAAGCTATCCAGCCTGGCAGTAAATGTGATATATTCCCTACTTGCTGAATTATTCCGTTACCAACATCGTCCGATCACAAACAATACACTTTTATTCCGTAAATAATCTTCTCCACGTTTTTGCTCCCTTTTCGAAACAAGACGACGCAGTCAGTGAGGCGAGAATAAAATAATAGGAACGAGAAAAAATGGAAGCAGGTGGAAGAGTTTACTTTATGAGTGGTCATCCGGATAAACATGAGGCGTCAGTCGCTAACGAAAATCAATATGAAATCTGAGGAGCTTACCTTATCCTGGAATCAGAGTTTGAAGACGTTATGAGCAAAATGAATAATTAGAAGAAAGGACGTACAAATAGTTAAAGAGAGCTTCAATGCATTGAAACAAAAATGGTATTTGTGATTTTTAGCAGAATTAAGAGCGGAAATTAGCAGTGAATACTCCAGTTGCATTAAAACTGCCCTAACTTCATTTTCGAGTGGAGTATCGACTGAAATAAAGGAAGAAGGTTTGGATATGGTGACAATATTTTCGCGATTAAGTGAGGATGTGCGTCGAGAATTTGTCATCCTAACTTGTGTACGGCAGTGTGTTCGCACAGCTTACGTTTGCGTATTTTGGATAAAATAAATTACGCATATTACCATTTTTTCTGCACCAGAATTAGTCGAAGGGGTTCCAAACGTTCAATTTTCAAATATCACGAAACAAGAGAGAAGAAAGCAAGGAATATATCAATAACGCACTGTAATCCGGCAAGCGAATATTTATGCTGAAATCATTTTTTTTTTCGCAAACTGGAATGTCTGTAGGACTTCAGGTAATTTGCCTAATAAAACAATTACAAAAGTATTGATTTTTAATATGTTTGTTAAAGATAACGGCTGTTCAAATTCCGGAATTGTCTACAGTGTCTCAGTGGAGAAGAATACCTTCAAATGTCACTTTACTCCCATCTTATTGACTCTAGATAAGGTGTTTAGGAGGCTCACTGGTAAACTGTTACATAAGGATCGGGCCGTGATAGCGGGAACTTGATACGGATAGCTGTATAAAACATCAGAATTGACTGTTGCCTCAACATACAAACAGTAAAACTGGCATTTCATATCAGAAATAAAATAATCTTGTTGGTGCGCTACCACATAGAAATTTCTCCACAACTCAACTGCAAAGTTCCGCTTTTACCGGAATTCGTAATTTGTTAGCCAACTTTATAAGTACTACAAACCGTATTTACAGACTACTCCCATGTAAGAAGCATAAAGCTGGGTTTATCTATGGAATACAAGGCTTGTGGAACTATACATATACTCAAGCACGGTTCTCACCTCACGAAATACAACTTTTTGTACAGGAAAAACAACTAAACTTCATTGAGATTTTGTGTTTATTTGCATATATATAAACAGATATATGAACAAAACATAAGATCGGTTCTCCGAAAGAATGTGTACAAAAAAATATGAATTATTTCACTACCTCAAGACGTTTAATATAATCTTCCCAATAAACTCAACATCTAAAAATATTCATCTGAAAAGAGAAAACTAACAAAACATAACCAATACACTATGGATTTCTCATATTCGTCAAACAGAAAGCAGAAGACGGGTGTGGGTAGGCTGAGTTTTAATATAAGTTTGAATTCTCTTAAGAACGATAGAACTGGATTATCTACATGTTCAGTTCTTATTCAAAGGAAAGCATAGCAATAAACTGAACGATCACTTTACTAGGAACACCTACCTAATAACGGGTTGATTCCCTTTTACTGGCGATCACGAGCGGCACACAGATAACGTGATGACCTCTCCTTTGTACGTCAGTCGACAGCATTCGACAGTGATGGGTAAATGCGGCGACTTAAGAGATTTTGACCGCAGACAGATAATTGGCGCCGGGAGGTGCAGCTGTTTATGTAATGTCGAAATAGGAGATCGTTGCTCACTAATCGGACACAATTCTAGCTCTTCCGCGCACCATAAGTGAGAAAAATCAGTAAAACAATTGTCAAAAAAACCGGACCGACAAGACGGAGAGATCCGAACCCATGTCTTTCGAGTCCGCAAAGATTAGTTCTAAAATGCACTTAGCTATCATTACCAGTTACTGTAAAACAACTTATTACGTAACAAAGAACACTTGACTAGCAAAGGCATGTGTAATTTAATAAACCCGTCAATAACAGACTGTGGAAACTTCGCATGTTTCACATTCTCAAGTCAATTTTGTCTTTATAGCCTGAAGAGAAATTCTATGTTAAATAACTCGAATTTAATCTACACAGTATCTGCGTGAAAATTACATGTATTTCCTTCTTTCCTCTTCTTAGACCAATAATTAATGTTTCCGTCAGTCGTGCTATTCCCACGTCATCGGCAATATTAAAAGAAGTGCACGAGTAAAAGGAGTGAAACAGCTTGAAATTTTAACATTTTAATGAAACTGCACGCGACAATCATATAAAGACATGCAGCTCTTTTACGTAAATTAACAACAATTTGTATTGTATAACAAAAGATCAATAATTATACATAACGTTATATAACACATAGGTTACAGGTCTGAGTGCTGTGTAGGCCTACTGAACGGTTCGATTACTGACGAACATGCCAAAAATCCATCGTTAGTTGATAGTAATATGATTGTTAGTTTAAGGAACCAAATATTGACGTCATCGGCCGCAATTATCGTTTAATTCTTCACCGCAAAGCCAATGCCGTAACCACTGAGATGCTCCACTTAAATTGATACTTTACTTCCTTTAACTTCATGCTTTATTTATTTTGTATTGGTTTTACGTAGCATCGACACACGCCAAGTTTTATGGCGGCAATGGGGTAAGAAGGATGGAAATGAACCGATCATGGCCTTTTAAATTAACAGCCCCAGCATTTTCCTGTTGTAAAAGCGGGAAACACCGGAAAGCATCTTCAGGCCTGCCGACAGTGGAGTTCAAACCCATCAGTTTACAGGTACACGGCCCGAACCGCTTAGACAACTTGTCCAGTAAACGGTACTACGTTTGTCAGTAATATTACTACCATACCATTAGTAATTCTACTCTAAACGAAGTGCACGAATAAAATGAGTGAAAAAGAATCCCCCTCTCTCACTCTCATCTTGAGTTCTCATTAGAGCCTATACGCACTGTATTCCGTACAAAAATCGGACTTTTTGTACCAAACAACGAATTGATAAAACAACCAGATACGCATTTATTGTGCAAACCGATATAACGATTCCGATGAATAACTTATTCGTAAATTGAACAAAGACCTTTCCTATTAGTAAATTCAGCTTTCATTTACACGGAAACAGCAAAGACAGAAGAAAGGAGATCTGACAAGTGTGTCAAGAAATGTCGAATAATACAGAACTGTATTTACACGTTTACGTTCTCTACAAGATGTTGGATGCTCTTCAATATGAAAACAAAATTACTATGGTAGATGTCCTGTTGATCTGTTCAAGGGTACTTTTTCGCATACGCAACGCTTCCTATCCACAATTGTTTGCAGTCATTTTTATGCGCTTTATTTGTTAGTTAATACAATACAACCAAGTATAAGCTCTTCATCCAAGACACACTCTTGAGTTTCTAATACTATATTGCATCTTATATGGCAATTATCCCGTATCGTAAAGATGGATTTAAAAAAACTGCCCCTTCTTTCAAACTCTACACGAATAACTTTTAAGTGCCGTTGTCATTTTTAAAATTCTGAAATGTTATGCAATAATTTTATATATTGATCCGCTCGCTTTAACTTGCCAATGTGGTGGTGAATGGGCTGTTTTTCTTGAAGAATGAATTTGAAACGGCATATTCCATTCTAACACAGAAATGTAAGAGTTTCCCAAACGTGTTAGCACCCATATTTTCCTCACGCCGTTATTTTCTATTCACAATCCTATCAATGAAAATTGCCATAAGACCTATCTGTGTCGGTGCGACGTAAAGCAAATAGCAATATCAATTAAATCATTCCACTACTACATCATTTTATGTATCATTCAACATGTCCACTTCATCTTCGTCTACTCCTTAACACGATGAATACTGAAAGAAGAATAGCCCAGATTCCCACGATCTACCAACATCGCCCCTTAAAGGTATGTATGCGCATTTAATAGTTCACGAACCACAAGTGGTCCATAACCTTCACGCAAGATACAAGAGATGGCACCTGCAGGAGGTCAGTATTCATTCCATTCGTACATCACTCTTTCATATAAACCAAACCAAACCAAACCAAACCAAACCCCATGGCACTACACCCCTTGAAGGGCCTTGGCCTACCAAGCGACCGCTGCTCAGCCCGAAGGCCTGCAGATTACCAGGTGTCGTGTGGTCAGCACGACGAATCCTCCAAGCCGTTATTCTTGGCTCTCTAGACCGGACTCTTTCATATTCTGAAATGATTTGTAAAATAACTGCAGATGTAAAATAAATGTAGTTAAAAGCAGAATCTTGTAATCTGCTAGGTGTTTACTGTGGCTCAAAGTAGATATTATAAACTGTAATCAGGGACTGTGTAAAAATCAGCAACCATTCGTTCGTTCCGAACTAGGTCTACGTGGTGTTTTCTGGCTTTGCGGGTTGATTAGCAAGTAGTTCGGGGTTGCCGACACATGCTTCATGGCACCAGAGAAACAACAGGCGAGCTTTGGTTCTTGTTGGAGAATTTTGATTCTCTCTACCCATTCTGACAGTGACTATTAACACTTTAAAGAAACTTCTACTTCCTCCTTTTGTCCCCTTATCCGAATAGATATAATTCTTAACGCATTCAATAGCACCCTATTAGCGAACTCAGCTAATTCTACATTCTTCTTTCCAAGAGTCCCATTGATTGACTGGATGCTCATTTCACTGTCATTCTCTATGCTAGGTCGTTTCCGAGGAGTCCCTGACCTTTCAGATGGAACTAGGATTTCTTCATTACCATGCATTCGATACTTTAAATATATATATACATACAAAATATGTCTTCAGCGTTCAATGTGCAAGTCTATGAATTAACTAAGCGCCTCCACCACAATCCGCTATTTACAGCAGCTCTATTCTTGCCCGATACTTGTTTGTAAAAAAACTTGTAAGCGTGTTAGTAGAATATATGTGAAACCACTGTTACGCTTACATCCATACAAACCCAATGAGTACTACTACAACTCAAAACATGCCCGAGATAAGTTCTTATTTCATAGTAATTAGTTATCCCCTACTTCTAAGGACCACCTACTGCCCCAATACCCACTTTCTTCTTGTTCTCAAATTCAGACATGGCTACAAGACATCTCACATCGAATCACGATACAATGCAAGCAATAAAAGCATATATACGAACATATATATCATAAATAGAATACATATATATGTGTAATGAGAATACGAAACAAAGAAGTATTTTAAGACTAGTCATGAATTCCGTACAATCAACCAGGCTAAAGAGTAGGACTATCGATACCTTTGTGGCGTAACTGGTTAATGATTGGACTTTTGTTCTCCGGATAGCGGGTTTGGTGGTAGTGAAATGTGTTTAAATGCGGCAAGCTTGTGTCATTGGCCTAAAGTAGGCCTACTCATGCAGGATAAAATGCGGGGTACGACCGTTAGCAGCAAGAAAACGCCTTAAACACGTAACATTATTACAATTATAGTAGCTGGTGGATCTTTCAGTCAGACTGATATCTCTTCCCTGTGCGACTTGAACAGTGAGGTTACTAGGCGTGTTTGTTCTACCACTACATGGGTAGGAATCAAATGCAATAAAAGCCACTCATCACTATGCTATTATATGATAATCGAGATGGACTCCAGATGTTAACTCTCCACCTTACACAGACATGAGAATCACAGGCCATAGAAAAAGACGACGGCCTCGAATCTTGCCTGAGCTTAAAACAGAAAGAGAGAGCAAGATCAATACGGAATGCAACTGATTAAACACGAAATACTTTCAGTACGAACAATGATAAATACTTGGGCCGCAAAATGTTGAGTCAAGCTCAGTAAATACCATCAACATTAATGAACAGAGTAACCTTATTATCGTTCAGGAGCGCGCGCGGATCGCCACGTAAGGGAAATTGCCATTAGCTACTCATGGTATGAGGAAAAATCCACAGCCGACGTATTTTGAAATTGCATCTAAAAAAAAAAAAAAAAAAAAAACAGAAATTTATGATCTTTCACAACAACCGAAGAAAACAGCGAAGAAAAGAAACTTGTTTCGGCGAATTAAGTTAATTAATAGAAGACTGATGCTTTCATGGCCCATATTAAAAGTCAAGATGTATTTTGGGTTCATATCGTGTGAAAGTGGCAAACTAGAGGGAAACTTTCCGTTTCGCGAAGACTTCGTTCCGAAACTTTAGGTTTCGCGAAGACTTTTGTTCTGCTTCCTCAAAAGAAGAATTCGACCGATCACGATTTTTCTAAACGTTTCTCTTCTTAGGAAGTGAAAAAAAAACTTTGAAACGTAAAGTTTATCTGTAGCTTGTATATTTCACACAGTATAAACACAAACTATATCATGTCAAGTAAATTATAAAGAAGTGTTTTAATTTAAATGTAAAGTGATACTGCTCTTTAAGTTCTACCACTCCAATACGATTCTGTAACGCACTCTTTTCTATCATAAAGGGGAATAGCACATGTAACAACTTCACTTGCTATTCTTCAAAATCTTTGTGAATCAAACCAACTTTATACCAGTAAAATGCAAAAAGTTATTTTCACTAACACGTGCAAGGAAGATACCTCTACCTCGTAATAAAGTAGAATGAGCTGAACTGCTAGGATGTTAGCATTACAGCTTTCCCCAGAAGAGGGAGAGAGAGGGAGGGTACGTTAAATTCCGCCGTATCACTTGCAACGCGTAAAATATTCACGCACACTTCAAAAAACTCATTCCATGTCAATGATTTCTAGAGATTTCCAGTCAATTCTGAAAAATGTAGGTTACCTACGCAGGTAACAAAGGTTGTTGAAAACTCTTAAAACGTTCCAGGTTCTAAACAAAATACACATTAAAAATAGGAGGGTTGAAATGTGTGTATGTGTGTGTTTTAGCTATACGTTTGAAGGTTTTTATAGTTGACTTAGAATGTACAGTTTTAACGTTTAATATCAGAAAATTAGCACTTCCAAAGAAATTGCTTTTTTTAAGATTTCCATTAATCTTTCTGAGATCATTAATTGCCTGAACCCCCAACGTCGTTTAAATTTCGATATTCTCAATTCGATACAGAAAAGATGGAATAAAGACAAATGAGGTACACTATTATTTGAAACAAGATAAGTTACCTTGGGTCCTTTTTATTAACGCAAGCGCCAGTGAGCGGTGGAAGAGGCGGTCCATGATAATTTGCCGTTGAGCACGTTTTGCGGCTACAACCTTGATCTCTGTTTATCGAGCGAATTAAATTATTGCTATTTTTACTCCAGTTACCTTCCATCATTGTGAACTTTTTCCACGACGTGCTTAAATATCATCGGCTTCATAACACACTGAAACAATACATATATCTACCTACGCGCATCTTCGTAGTGGTTGGTCACTTACTGTGATACCAATGGTGGTGGGTCAAAAACTACGTTTCAGTCGAAGTAGAAACAAACAGACTCAAGTGAAACAGTCACAAAGAGGAACTTTGCCCAATGAAACATTTAGACTGTACGGCCAAGTAAATTGGCTGGAAATGGTCGAAAACTGCAGGGTACCGAAACTGGAGGAAAAGGGAGCCCCTAAAGTAGAACAGTAAAAATACATACATACATACATACATACATACATACATACATACATACATACATACATACATACATACATACATACATACATACATCTTCCTTATAGACTGTTATACCTTTCACCGTTCAGTCTGCAAGCGTTTGTGAATTTACTAACCGCCGTCACAATTCTCTATTCGTAACTAGTTCTGTGACCTTGTTTAGTTCTCTACTTCTTATTTTTAAATCGTTAGAAACTGAGTCTAACCATCGTCGTCCTGTTCTCCCTCTACTTCTCTTACCCACTGTAACAGAGACCATTATTCTCCTAGGTAACCTATCCTCCTCCATTCGCCTCACATGACCCCACGGCCAAAGCCGGTTTATGCGTACACTTTCATCCATCAAGTTCATTCCTAACTTATCCTGTATTTCCTCATTCCAAGTGTCCACCTGCCATTGTCCACGCCTGTTTAAACCAGCAATCATTCTCGCTACTTTCAAGTCTGTTACTTCTAGGTTATGAATAAGATATCCTGAGTCCACCCAGCGTTCACTCTCGTACAACAAAGTTGGTCTGAAAACAGACCGATGTAAAGTAGTTTTGTCCGGGAGCTGACTTCCTTCTTACAGAATACTGTTGATCGCAACTGCGAAGTCACTGCATTAGCTTCACTGCACCTTGATTTAATCTCACTTACTATACTACGACCCTGGGAGAACACACGTCCTAAATACTTGATATTATCTATCTGTTCCAGCTTTGTATCCCCAATATGATGTACAATTCTCTTGGATTTCTTACCAACTGCCATCAATTTAGTCTTGGAAAGGCTAATTTTCATACCATGCTCACTGAATCTATTTTTCAAGTTCCAAGATATTAGACTGCAGGCGTCCGACTCGTTGGCTAAATGGTCAGCGTACTGGCCTTCGGTTCAGAGGGTCCCGGGTTCGATTCCCGGCCGGGTCGGGGATTTTAACCTTCATTGGTTAATTCCAATGGCCCGGGGGCTGGGTGTTTGTGCTGTCCCCAACATCCCTGCAACTCACACACCACACATAACACTATCCTCCACCACAATAACACGCAGTTACCTACACATGGCAGATGCCGCCCACCCTCATCGGAGGGTCTGCCTTACAAGGGTTTCACTCGGCTAGAAATAGCCACACGAAATTATAAATTATTATAGACTGCAGGCTTTTGGCACATTCTGCCATTAAGACCAAGTCGTCAACGTAGGTCAGACTGCTTACTACATTTCTATCTAACCGAACCCTCCCTGCCACTTTATACGTTTCAGCAGATGATCCATGTAAACTATGAACAACAAAGGTGAAACATTACAGCCTTGTCTAACCCCTGTAAATACGGTACCTTGAACCAATAACTCATTCTACCATCAATTCTCACTGCAGTCCAATTGTCAACATAAATGCCTTTCACTGATTTTAATAATCTACCCTTAATCCCACAGTCCCCCAGTACGGCGAATATATTTTCCCACGGTACTCTGCCATATGCTTTCTCTAGATTTACGAAACATAAATATAACTGTCTATTCCTCTTGTAGCATTTTCCAATTCCAATTACCTGGCGCATACTGATCCTGAAAGCCCTCTATGGTCTGAAACCACACTGCTTTTCATCTAACTTTGAACCACGGACCGCACCCTCCCTTCCAACATGCCAGTGAACACTTTGCCTGGTAGAGTGAACGATGAAATACTTCGATAGTTGTTGCAATCCTTCCTGTTTCGTTGCTTATAGATAGGCACAATTACTGATTGTGTCCAATCAGAAGGTACCTTACTAACATTCCGTCCTAGTCTTATTACTCTATGAAGCCATTTGATCCCTCCCTTCCCACTATACTTCACCATTTCAGGTCTAATTTAAATTAGACCTGCTACTTTATGACACTCGAATTTGTTTACCACCCTTTCCACTTCATCAAGCGTAATTTCACCAATACCATTGCCCTCTCCCCAAGAGGTGGGTTGTTCGCGGCGTCACCAGGAAGAGTTTCTTTTATGTTGAGAAACTTTCAAAATATTCCTCCCACCTGTCCAGTGATTCGCTGGGATCAATATTATGAGTTCACCTGATCAGCCAAAACAATATTCATTTCCTTTTTCCTTCCCTTTCTAATATTCTTTATTGCTGTCCAGAAAGGTTTCCCTGCTGCTTCACCTAGCCTTTCCAGGTTTTTACCAAAATCTTAACACGACCTCCTTTTGGATTCACAACTATTTGTTTCACTCTGTTTATTTTATTTACGTACAATTCCTTGTTTGCATCAGGCCTTGTTTGGAGCCATTTCTGATACGCCTTCGTTTTACGTTTACAAGCTGCTCTCACTTCTTCATTCCACCAAGGAGTTTGCTTTTCCCCCATTTTTTCACACAGCTGTATCAAGGCATTCCCTTACCGGTTCTACTATAGCATCCCTGTATGCCACCCATTCTCTTTCTATATCCTGAACCTGCTTACTGTCCACTCTCTGGAACTTTTCGCTAATTATATCCATGTATTCCTGTCTAACTGCCTTGTCCTGGAGAGATCTTCTACCCTTATTCGTCTGCAGACTGATTTAACTTTCTCTATCCTAGGCCTAGTCACTACAGATCAGATAATGGTCTGTATCATAGAAAGATTCACGGAAAAGCCGACTATACTTTTTCTGAGTTTGGAGTCGGTGAAGATATAGTCTATTATAGATCTGGTGCCAGGACCCTCCGTGTGTAGCGGTGAACAGCTTTATGCTTGAAGAATGTATTCGTAACCGCTAAACCCATAGTGGCACAGAAGTCCAACAAACGCTTTCCATTCCTATTAGCTTCCATATCTTCCCTACATTAACCAATCACCCTTTCGTACCCTTCAGTTCTGTTTCCAACTCTCGCATTGAAATCGCCCATTAGCACTATCATATCCCTGTTGCTGACGCTGACTATGATGTCACTCAATGCTTCATAAAACTTGTCAACTTCATCCTCGTCTGTACGCTCACATGGTGAATCAGTCTACACTCTACAGCGTACAGCCGGCCAAGCAGGTTGTGTTTATCGTGCTCTCTCTGCAAGTGTGAACTCAGTGCAGTGGAACGTGTTTACTCACTCCATGGCTTATAGCAGTTTAGTGCAACAGAAGGTAGTGTAAGTAAGAATATGAACGACCCTCCCGATATCGGGTAGGTAGTGCATTCTGCTCCTCAGACGTTTTATAGTGAAGCGCAACCTGAACATATGTCTCTAATGGAAGTGCAACATCCCCTGTATGAACAAGCAGCTGCCCCAATGGAGCCGTCACATGAAATTCATCAAAACAAGGAAATATAACATCCAACACAACTAATACCGAACCTATACAACGACCATTACTAACAGACAATATGCTTTATCCATCCGATGTTTGTGATCAAATGTGCCATCAATCTACGTAAATGTTTTCGTGCCAACAAATCATTAGTAGATTCAGCAATAATCCCAGATGGAACACTTGAAATGGGTAGTTTGGAACCTGCCAATACGGAACCGAGTGGAATGTGGGAATAATATTCAGTCAGGTGAGGTTCCCCTTTGCTTAACCAGTTGAAACCCCGTCGTAGTAAAAATAACCGTTATTCTAACACTGATAATGGTCCTTTCTTTGTAATTATAGAAGGAACAGAAAAATCTGTGGGTAATTAGCATCCGGTGGCAATTGGTAGGCTAATATTCCAAGAAAGTATGTGTTCCAAAGAAAACATCATAAATATTTCAAAAACAGGGCGCAATACATTACGTGTGGAAACTGTATCAGGTTCAATAGCTAATCACCCAGTAGAATCTCCCATTTTTAAAGATAGACATCTTGATGTATATATCCCTGAAAGTGTTATTCATAGGCTTAGAGTTATTAAGGATGTAGATATCTCACTCAGTGAAAAATACCTTTTACAAGAAGCTCAAGGCGAAGTCCCTATCGTGAACATTACTTTTTTTTTTGCTAGTGGCTTTACGTCGCACCGACACAGATAGGTCTTATGGCGACGATGTGATAGGAAAGGCCTAGGAGTTGGAAGGAAGCGGCCGTGGCCTTAATTAAGGTACAGACCCAGCATTTGCGTGGTGTGAAAATGGGAAACCACAGAAAACCATCTTCAGGGCTGCCGACAGTAGGATTCGAACCCGCTATTTTCCGGATGCAAGCTTACAGCCGCGCGCCTCTAACCGCACGGCCAACTCGCCCGGTACCTCGTGAACATTAAATGCTTTACAAGGAAGGCATCGACTGGGACTCCCGTCCAATACCGGTCTGCTTAATCACGTTCCGACCACAGTGCCCACCACCATATGTTTACATTCTAGGCACACGCTGTGTCATTCAACCTTACGTCTTCTCAGTATTCCAATGTGAACGATGTTTACGGTTCAACCATTCTACGTCACGATGTCGTAGTAATCAACGTTGCGGTCGTTGTAGTGGCCCTCACGATATGAGATTGTGTCCCGGAACTGTAGCCCCTGTCTGTGTTTACTGCCAAGGACCTCATCTGTCTACCGACCGGGATTGTCCAGGATATAAAAAGTTGGTCGAAATCAAACATCTAATGGCTCACAATAACATTTCAAAAGAAAGTGCACTCAGTTTATATAATAACCGACGATATGCGACGACTGTAAATACGCCCACATTTAACTGGCGATGACACCAAGAATTCCCTCCCCTCTCAGCACAACACGTAATAACCGCACTACGACCACCAGTCCCTGTACGATCAGACGTTTCCCCGTCAAAGCCTCCAGTGAGCAACATTCCTCATTTTTAACTACACCAAGAGGATATTTCCCATCAAGATTCACAAACACCTCAGATACAATAAATAAAGCAGCAGCAGCAGCGACAACAACAACAACAACAACAACAACAATAACCTCAACTTATTCAGCCATATAATTCCAGTATTAGATACCCATCAGCCTAGTCTGTCAATCAGGACAAGTCACCGAGACCTACCCCACATCCACTTCATCAACCTCAATTTTCTCCGGTCACAGAACGATTATTTATTCCTCAACATATATCGTACAGTCCTGTACGTCATAATCCATATTCCCCTCAACAACATAACAGAATGATAAATACACCTCTTAGAAACAATGCAATCATAGATAAGATTTTTAACCCAGGTTCAGTCCTCACCAGCAGCCTTCAGTCCGACTGTTATTCATGATATGATTGCGAGTCTTTTCACGTCTAATGATGACGTTTAAAATTCTTTAGTGGAACGCCCGGTCTGCTAGTGCGAATAAAGAATCCTTACAACGGGTATTAAAAACTGAAAATATCTCAATTGCAGCTTTCTCAGAGGCATGGTTTCGACAACGAACAACAGTTACATTTCCAGGCTACCATGTACTTTGCCATAACCGCGAAGACGGATTCGGTGGATCAGCATTATTAATTAAGTGTACAATTCCCTTTTCGGAGGCTGTTATAGATGGTACACAAATAGACAGTCTTCAAGCAGTGGCAGCTACGTTTCGCATACGTAACCAAAACATTACAATCGTCTCTATATATTGTCCTCTAAGGACAGTCATCACTTTACGACAATGGTTTTACCTTACTCGCAATCTAGACCCTCCGTATCTCTTCTGCGCAGACTTCAACGCTCACAATACTATGTGGGGATGTACAATAAATGACATTTATGGAGATGATATTTTGCAATTTGGATGAATACAATCTATATATATTGAATGACGGTTCACCTACACTTCTACCTATACCTGGACAAAGACGTATCTTTTTGCTCAGCAACAATATCTAAGGACTTTTTATGGAAGACGTTATCTTATCCTTTAGGTTAAAATCACTACGGGATCCTAATTTCCTGCAATGATCCACATCTCTATACCCCATATAAGCCGGCAGTGAAATGAAATACTACAAAAGCTGAGTGCATGAAATATAGAAGAAGAATAGAATACCTCATTCTTACAGTACCCAAACACGAAACAGTTCATATCAGATACCAGATTTTTCTACACATTCTTAACGAAGCAGCCTCGGTAGCGATACCACAGAGAAGAAGTGGAGATCATACAAAGAACCAGGCTAATCCATGATGAAATCAGGAATGCTCCTGTATGATTGATAAGAGGAAACAAGCCTTCAGCCGACTGAAACGTGAAATAACACTGAACAACTATCTCATGTATAAGAACCAAGCATGACTGTACATTAAAGTTTGGGCGATTAACACAGACGCCCAAGTTAAACGTTTCCTAAAGAAACGGAAGAAATCGGGGAAAACCTACTGTGAAAAGTTGCTCTAATGATACCCCGTTATTGCAGGTATCGCCAACAGTTAACAAAATGAGAAAGAAGTCTCCACAGGTATAAGCTCTCCGCGACTGGATTGAAGACTTTGCGAATTTGATCGCTCCACCGACCACATCGTTCGAAAGATTACATTCGTCATCTTCTAATCAGCGGATGTCCTATATGTGCCCTCTTACATCACCATTCACATTCCGTGAATTAGAATTGGTCTTGAAGGCATCATCCAACTCAGCTCCAGGGTATGATCAAGTCTATTACTTGATGATATCTAACCTCCCTCGGTGCGCCGAAGAGATCCTTCTTCAGCTATTTACCGAATATGGAAGGCAATTGACTTTCCAACACATTGGACTACTCAAATAATTGTTCCAATACTGAAACCAAGGAAGGATCCCAACGATCCGTCATCCTATCGTTCTATAGTACTATCATGCTGCATAGCTAAGACTTTTGAAAGGATCTTGAAAGTTCGGCTTGAATGCTGGATGGAACATCATGCAGTTTTTTCAACGACGCAGTTTGGATTCCGGAGACGCCTCTCACGATAAGACAATATCTTGCGAATACCTTCTTTATTCGCCGGTCAACACTGGGGACCAATGAACTGATAAGCAAATTAAGACTACTACAAATGACAATTGACAGAAATAACTTCAGTCAGAAACAACGGACTATATTATTATATGAAAACTTCAAGAATTTCCAACACTTGATTCCCCTCATACTTCAGTCTGAAAGACTCCCTGTATTTCAACATAAGTACGAACTTCTTATATTTACACCTTCCATATTCATCTTACCATGCTTCATTACTAGCAGTGTTTCCATCAGTGAAATCATCTCGATATTTTTTCATTACCACCTGGCCCAATTTTGTTCATATTTATACTGAGGGATCCCAGACAACAACAGGCGTGTTGCAATTCAGGTGTCAAGAAAGTACTCCTTACCTCAAGAGACGTCTATTGTTACTGCAGACATTTTAGCTATCCACTCAGCCATTAGCTATGGAATTCGTCTCTTCCGCAAAATTCTAATACTTTCTCACATTGTGCCCTTCAAAAGCTACAAAATTCTCGTTGGGACCTGTCTGCACATCAGTATGTATTAGACATTTTGAATGTAATCTATACCGCGCAGAAAGCAGCTCAGAAAGTGCATCTCCTATGGATTAAAGGCCACGCTGGTATAACGATGAACGAGATAGTAGACCAGCTAGCAAAAGAAGCCACAACTTGTGAACTCCGCCTTTACAAACAGTTACCATATTCTGATTTCCTGCCCATAATCAAACAACAGGTCTACAGGGAATGGTCTGAGTACTGGAAAATATCACACCTTACAAGAGGAAAGCACTATGCTAAAGTTCAGCCGACCATACCAACGCAAATATGGTTCAAGAAATTGAAACTAACTCGCAGACACCTTTCATCTTTAATAAGACTGCGTCTAGGGCATGAATCCTATCCGAGTCATCTACACAGCAGCAAGGTCTTCGACAACCCACACAGCCCAGAAGACCCTGGAGAAATAGCCGACTTGAACCACATCATACTGTCCTGTAAGAAGTACTCCCAACAACAGAACAATCTGTACTCTTCTTTGGTGAAGTTAAATACCCCACTGCCAACTTCAGCTGCCATTCCTGTTATAAAACCTCCTTCCACATTTATGAGCTGTAATATGCCAATATTTATCAGACTGTAATATTAATTTATAAGATATGACTTTTCTTTTCAAGCATGAAATGTATGTACCATAATAAATAATAATAATAATAATAATAATAATAATAATAATAATAATAATAATAATCGTATGGCCTCAGCTACCGTTTGCAGATATTTCGATCTGACGCCATCTGGCTGTCTGCTCGTCAATTTCGACGTTCCGTTTTACTCTAGGTCCGCTAGATGGCAGACAGAGTAAACCGGATCTCTCTTGGGCGTCTATGACTGAGATTTAATTAATTTTGTCGGGTAAATACCAAATGTATCACCAGAGATATTTTACATGCCGACATCGTACGACATGGAGTGTCGAATGGACTTTTTTCCGCCCTTCAAAAATCCGACTACCTCTGCCGGGTTTGAACCCGCTATCTTGGGATCCGGAGGCCGACACTCTACCACGGATCCACAGAGGCCACAACTTGTATGCTCACTCTATAAATGCTGGCCCCATGGTCTTCCGAGGCCTAACGCCATATTTTTTTTGTTAAAAACACGGTGAATATACTGAGACAATTCTCGTCCTAATTCCTCCAACTGTCAAATCTACCCACATCATTCGCTCATTTACGTGCCTAACAGAAACTACCGTATGTTGCGTGCAATAGTATTCCTGATGAACAGGTCAACCCCACACTTTGGCCTTCCCTTTTTAACACGCGTCAAATAACTTTATAGTCTCCTTTCTCTTCCTCCTTATCTCCCCTTACCGAATATCATTAACTCCTAGCATATCCAGATGCATCTTCTTTGCTGACTCAACCACTTCTACTTTCTTCCAAAGCCCCATTAATATTGATAGATCCCCATCGAATTCCATGTCGTTCGCCAACTCGTTTCCAAGGAATCCCTTGCCTGTCAAATGGGAGCGGGACTCCGTTACTCGCATAGGTCCGAGGCTTGCTTAAAACATTCTGAGCGTGCTCGGTGAAAATTCATGATGCAGGATGCTACCTTACTTACACATAGTCCAAGTGAGGATCTCTCTTCTAACGGGTTAGGAACCAACGGTGGATTGTATATCCCTAGCCGCCTGAGCACAAGGAGGGCCATGACTCAGAATATGTCCGAGATGCCCACTCCCATTCCATAGCAAATGATATCCTGACACTCTGGATCACTTACCAGGCCACTCAGCCGTTGCCCATGGTTCACGAACTAGGACGTCACTACAATAACCCACACCATGAACCATCAGGAAAAAATAGACGAGTGAAATATTTGTACAATCTGCTTTACGACGCACGTACACAGATAGGTCTTATGGCGACAATGAGATAGGAAAAGACTACGACTGGGAAGAGAGTGACGTGGTCTTAATTACGGTACAGCCTCAGCATTTGCCTGGTGTGAAAATGGGCAACCACGGAAAACAATGTTCAGGACTGCCGACAATGGGGTTCGATACCACTATCTCCAGAATGCAAGCTGGTAGTTACGTGAGCCAAACCGCTAAGCCACTTGTTTGGTAGGGATGAAATAAAACAAGGCACAGAAAAAAAAAGGAAGAATGGAGCAAATTATAGACCCAGAGGGAAGAAATGCGCTTTTTTTAAAAACAAGTGGAAGACATTTGCAAATCGAATTGAGGCAACTGCTGAAGTTTCAAGATGATGATGATGATGATGATGATGTCATAAATGTATCCATAACATGACGAATCCTCTTTGATATTTAAACGTTTTAGTAGTAGTAGACATCGTTGTTGCTTTTAAGCAAACAAAAATTTATTTCAATGTTAGCCGTAAGAACTGAAATTAATAAACAAATCAATATATTTTTGACATAAAGTACTTTATATGCACCGCTAAGACACATAGAAATAAGGCGGTATAGCTACAACAGTCCGGGTTGAAAACTCTGCCAGTGAGGAATTTTTCATTCGTTTAGATTGATGCTTTCAACATCCACAACCTAGACAGAAAAAATATACGCCATGTACAACAGGCATAAACCCAAAACAATATAATGGCTATTTCTTCATTCGATTCATTATTTTGAAATCTTTGGTTGTCTGTGTGCTCGTTTCGATGTTTGACTAGGTATATTTTATACATACATTTATTGCAATATATACATATATCACGCACCAAGAAAGAGTTGTGCCGGGCTGAATAGCTCAGACGGTTAAGGCGCTGGCCTTCTAACCCCAACTTGGCAGGTTCGATCCTGGCTCAGTCCGGTGGTATTTGAAGGTGCTCAAATACGACAGCCTCGTGTCGGTAGATTTACTGGCACGTAAAAGAACTCCTGCGGGACTAAATTCCGGCACCTCGGCGTCTCTGAAGACCGTAAAAGTAGTTAGTGGGACGTAAAGCAAAATAACATTATTATTATTATTATTATTATTATTATTATTATTATTATTATTATTATTATTATTATTATTATTATTAGAAAGAGTTGTCGCGGGTTTCGCATGGTATCTGCGACATGTCTGTCCATATTTACTACTCTACGGCCCGGTTGTATAAAGATATCTGACTGGAGATCAATTAAGAACTTAGTTCTGAAAATGAACTGAGATTACGACTTCATCGCGTTGTATAAAACTGAACTCGGTTTACACATGTGTAGTTCAAATGTAATCGGAGTTCAAAAAATTGGACGTGGCAACACCGCAAAACAAATGAAATACGAAATATCTCGGCCCGTTGGATAATACTTAAATAGTGGGATTGATCTGGCCGTGACTGTCAACAAATGAAATACGAAATTGCCGTGACTGTCGAAGGAGGAGAAGAAGATAATATTGTAATCTCGTGAAGTAAACATGGAAGGAACTTCACACAGAAAGAAAAGGGCGATCTAGTGGATATTGTACTATCAAGGTACAAACATATAATAGAAAATAAAAGAGCCTATATGGTGACATCAAAGTTGAAAGAGAAAGCCGTTGACTTGTCAATGTTAAAGAGCTCTCCAACAACCATTTGAAAACTTACTGTAGCATAAAACCTAGAAGTTGTTAGGAACATATACATGGGTGACAGGGGATCATTTATTTGACTAGGTTTTTGTAGTATTTCCCTTCACTTTAGTTCCAGTCGTTCCACTACATCTTTCGATAAACGAAATCTTATTTTGAACATTTCACACAATTCAATAATCGGATTCCATCTGTGCCGAAAGACGCGAGGAGCTCGTTGTAAAATCAACTCTTCTTCATCAGACGAAAAGTCGGAATAATCTGACATCCCTGCTAAAGAAAATATATATATGCTTTGTTTTGTAAACTTGAAACATAATAAAAAACTAAGTAACAACATGTTGGTATAGCAGTAGGCTATTGTTTATATGAAATTCACATAACCTCACTTCTGAAAAAATCAAGCGATCTTTAGCAATATTATTTAACTACTAGCATTCAATATATTTATAACGCACCTCGATATTATTAAGGTACGGTATTCTTACGCAGATACGATACAAGGAAACACTTCTCAAGTCTTCAGGTCTAGTTCAATGTTTAATGTGAATAATAATGATCTAAGTTCAAGGAGATTAACCGACGAATATTCGGCAGTCAAATCTGAACTTAGATCAGGACGAGATGATCTTAGATTAGCGTTTATACAACGGAAAATCGAAGTTCAACTTGACTGGCAGCCATTTTTCCTCTTTAAACTCCGATCAAAAGTTTTATACAACCGGGCCTACATTGTGTAAACGCCTAGACTGCTGAAGTTGGCATCCCAGGTGGTTCCAGAATGTTCGGTCGGTAAATCCGGCGTCGGGGCATATTACAGAAGTAGGGCAATGTTGCGAAGGCATTCCTGTTACACCCTTGTTGCTTTAAGCGGCCGAGCATTTTCTTGTTGGAAAATGCCTCCTGGAACTCCTACTATGAAGGGCAACTTATACAGTTGCAGAATGTTTTATATACATCGCTGTGCTTCCAATGATCCTTGTTACCACTACTAGGGGTGACCGACTGTCCTATGCGATGGCCTCCACAGACCAGCATACCAGCAGCAGGGGCGACGAGAGGGCAACGTGCATCCGGAAGTTAATGGGTTCGAGCCCCACTGTCGGCAGCCCTGAAGATGGTTTTCCGCGGTTTCCCATTTTCACACCAGGCAAATGCTCGGGCTGTACCTTAATTAAGGCCACGGCCGCTTCCTTCCCATTCCTAGGCCTTTCATGTCCCATCGTCGCCATAAGACCTATCTGTGTCAGTGCGACGTAAAGCAACTAGCCAAACACGAATATGGCCGTCGTGAGTGCACAAAGAAAACCTGGTTTCATCACTAAAGACCACCTGGTCCCAATTCGTAGCAGCAAAGGTCTGTCGTTCACATCACTATAAACAGATAAGACCGTGGATGGGTGTCAATGACAGAACCTGTAGTGGGCGCAGTGAGACTAAATTCCCTTCAGCCAAGCTCCTGCAAAGGGTTCGGGCGGACCAAGTCCGTACCCAGGCAAGGGGCGAAATAAAAATTGACTTGACAAATTTAAACAGCACGTACTGATTTTCAAAAGGTCAACTCATTAAATGAAAACTTTTATGAAACCTATGAAACTGTGCCGTCTTTAAAGGTTCCTCTGATAATTTAATTAAATTTACTTTTTTTATGAAATGTTAAATTTTGATGGGATTTGTTTGTTTTTTATGTTTTTAATAATATTTGCACTATAATGCAATTATTTACACTCCAGCACAAGCCATTCTTTAAAATGTTTCGCTTAGGCCTTTTATTAGCGTCGTATAAATACAGAAAACGGAAAACAAAGTATATTGTCTAAATATTGTAAGCGTTGAAATACCTACATGTGGGCTATTTTAATGGTTATATACCCAGAAACTTACCATAATCTTCACTTTTTGACACATTTGTTGTCAGTTCGTGTGGATCATGTTTCAGATGTCCGACTCGTTGGCTGAATGGTCAACGAACTGGCCTTCGGTTCAGAGGATCCCGGGTTCGATTCCCGGCCGGGTCGGGGATTTTCACCTTCATTGGTTAATTCCAATGGCCCGGGGGCTGGGTGTGTGTGCTGTCCCCAACATCCCTGCAGCTCACATACCACACACAACACTATCCTCCACTACAATAACACGCAGTTACCTACACATGGCAGATGCCGCCCACCCTCATCGGAGGGTCTGCCCTACAAGGGCTGCACGCGGCTAGAAATAGCCACACGAAATTATTATTATTATTATGTTTCAGATACATGCAGTTAAGATATTCTTCTACTTTCCTGGCTTTTTCCTAGTCATCTGGGATCGGCACTTATTAGTGTGATATGTTGTGTGTAGGGGAAGGTGTATTATGATGATCACAAACACTAGGTCTCCGAGCTAGAATTAGCCAAACGTGGTTGATATCCTCCCTTGAAATGAACTCAAGGCCCTACGCCAAATACGTTGACAATTCGTCCTGGGAGCCGGACTTTCAGATATAATTAAGAGACTGAAATAGACATTCTTAAGATAATTTTCGATGATTAATATCAAAGAAATAAAATGAATTCGTTTTCGTTTAAAAATATTACGTTTCAAGTCTCACATTTTCCAGTGTCCTACTGGATTTCATCCAGAACCGCTGTCACCCATTCATGCTTTATAAATAAAAATAATTATTTTTAAACAGTTCGTGGTGGTCACTAAACAATTTTATCATTTTGAATTTTCCTTAGAATGATTGCATTTTTAAAACCTTTATTTGTGTCAGTCGATTAACAAAAGGGCAATACCTGCCTCAAAAGCAGGAAAATAAATGCCCACAAAGGGAATCTCTAGCCTGAAGAAAACCCAACAGGTGTGGGGAACCTATTCTCTGGCATACACATTTAAGTTATTTTTGTTTTCCCCACCTAAATGTTCACCTCTGCAGTAAATAGGATCTAAGTGGAGAAAAGGGGCGAAGTTTGTTAGTCTAAAACCGTATTCGGAAATCACAAGTCTCGCCAACGTATCGTTCTGACTGCCAGTTAATTTGTTAATTGTTAACAGTTATAGTTTTATCGTGGTCTCCCGAGTTACTTACTGTAACTTTACAACACACTCACAAGTTTTATAGAAACATATTAAAAACTATATGCATTACCATAATAAATGTTATTACAATTTATATTAATTATGTGCCTCAGGGGAAGACAGCATTTTATACTGATCGAAATTCTTACCGAAGTCATTAATGTATGATAACTCTTATACACTATTAAGTAGAAAGATAAATTTTAATACTTATTTAACCATTATCCGCAATATTTTATGAACAAAATGGGGATTATATTTAATACATTGTCGATGCCAATCAGTATTTTTGAACTATATGTTTGTGTTTCATAGGGTACGGTACGGTTTGTGAACACTCCGGCTTTAAAAAAATATTAATTTGTCGGTATCCGCGTCCGTACAGATGGAAATCTAATTTTTCTGTAGCCACCGTTTTATGAATCGTAATTTTTGGAGCGTTCTGACTATTGCCTCAATAATGGTGGCAGCTATGCAAATTCGTTTAGTAATTTTTGGCGAGGTAACTGAATTGAACCTGCTATTGATTATGCATATCTTTTTATCTTAGTGGCGAAGAAGACAATATAATTTGACTTTACCGATGGCTTTTCGTAAATAATGCTACATGCTCAAGAACAACTTCTGAATATTTAATCCACTGAGTACAGTTTTGCTTTATTGGACATGTCCGTAAAAAGATGCATACGAATACATGAGGAGGACCTCTACTGCAGAACGGATCTACATTCTTTAAATATGATAACGACCCAGTAGGCCTATAGCTTTATACATCTTGGGGAAAGCAGTATAGTATAATACGTCTCTATAATGGACCACCGTGTCACAACATCTACCATAAGATGTACCTGACATTCAGACAGGGAACAGAAAATTACTTGTATGCTCGGACGACTAAATGCCCTTCGAACGACGATAGAATATCATCATCACAAACTTGTACTTAAATTAATAGCGATATAGGACAGAACTTGCAGAGGTGTGTCATATTCGTCAAAATAATAATAATAATAATAATAATAATAATAATAATAATAATAATAATAATAATAATAATAATAATAATAATAATAATAATAATAATAATGAAATTAAGGAAATCGTCAAGAGCTTAAAAAATAACAAATCATCTGGAAAAGATTCAATTATTGCAGAACTTCTGAAGTAGGCTGGAGATAACTTACTGGAACAACTTGAAATACTCTTTCAACAGATCTGACTCACAGGAGAGATCCCAGATGAATGGAGGGATGCTGCAATCCACCCGCTGCACAAGAAAGGTGGCAAAACAAATGTCAATGATTACAGATGAATATAACTTCTACAAGAAACGTTCCGTAGCCCTCCACTGCAGGTTATAAAAACACGTAGAACAGCTAGGAGAATACCAAGCCAGCTTTAGAAAAGGACGGTCATATGCAGAACAGATTTTTACCATAAAGACCTTGATGTAATCGAAGACCTTAGCACCAGACAAGAAAGTGATCATGAAATTTGAGACTTCTAAAAAGCATACGCCTCCATAGGCTGGAACACATTAATAGAAGTGCTTAAAGAAGTTGGAATAAATAATAAAACTCATACTACACTTACCCATCAAACACCCGATCGCAGGTTACATTTTTGGGAGAACTATGAGAACCCTTTTAAATCAAAACAGGTTAAAGACAAGTCGTTATTTTGTTCAAATATGTTTTAGAGAAGGTTACCGGGAATTACGAAAAGAAATTAAGTCAGTTCAATTTTCCAAACGGATTTAGATTAAGTCACAAAAGAAACGGGCTTAAATTTGAATGCCTCGCATTTACTGATGATGTCGTGTTTTTTGCAGAGAACCTACAAATTGCAACTAAGCGGATTGAAATCCTCAAGGAAACATCAGATAAAACAAGATTTCAAATATTAAAAAATAAAAAGAGACGGAGTATATGTACACAAATGCCACATCCATCTTAGACAATGAAGACCAAGTACGGTGATATCAAAAGAGCTAAGAAATTCAAGTACCTAGGTGAGATTATGACATCCAACTTCAGTGAAAAGGGAGCCAATGAATAACGGGCGAGAAAGATGGAAACGGCATTCAGACTATGTCAGAACACTTACAAATCGAAATCACTCATGAGGCCAAATTCAGGCATTACAATGCAATAGTCAAACCTAAATGCTTATATCGAGGCGGTAAAGGCGTGCTCGGTTCGTCAGGAAGGACGTGAGTTCGAATCCCCGTCAGGAAGTCGTACAATTTAAGAAACGAGACTTCCACTTCCGGAGGTGCGTATGGCCCTGAGGTTCACGCAGCCTACACCAAAAATGAGTACCAGGTTAATTCCTGGGGGCAAAGGCGGCCGGGCTTAGAGCTAACCACTCTACCCCATCACGTGCCGAGGTTAACAATGGTGGAAGCCTTTACCTTCCACTCCTCCAAGGGCTTTCATGGCCTGTACGGAGGTGACTTTGCTTTCACTTTTAAATGCTTATGTGCAGCTGAGACAATAGCCCGTAAGGAGCTCTCGACCTGGAAAAGAAAGAAGGGGAATTCTTCAGAAAGATTCATGGACCCAGGAAACTAACAGATGGGTTTACTTTCCACTTAAGACCAAACCAAGAACTACAGCAAAGATATGAAAATATCACAATGAAGAACAGGAGATTGGCTTTCTACAGACATATTAAATGGATGAAACCAGAAAGGCTCGTCAACAGGATTGTGATTTTTCAGGAGAACAGGAAAACGCAAGTCCCGTGGGTGAAAGAAGTCCATCTGGATCATACGGAATATTTCAGATCTGGCAGATTCTTGCATGCCATGCCAGGTTCAACAAGTCGTTGAAATCAATACTTGTGGATAAGATGTTGAGACACAAACAATCCTCCTTATGGCTAAATGTATTACACGAAATATTTTTCTATATTCAACCCTGGAAATGAATAATCATAAACTGAAGAGTAGGAAAGTACACTTTAGTTCTGTCACTATTAAGACAATAAAATCCACTGGATTTTTAGCATTCTACATTCACAACTGTAGCTGTGCATGTACATAAATTTATCATACATCAAAAGGACAGAAAGCCCAAACTGTTTTAATACTTCGTATGCCCGTCAATCTCTTTGGCATGGAACGGAGCAATGCATCTCTTCAGAGACATCCGTTCAAAGATGTCTTACTACGTATTTCACGTGTTCTGACTCTCGTTTCGGGTTCACTCCACAGGTTTTTGATTGGTTTAAGGTCTTTACTCCAAGCTGGAGCGTTGGTAGTGTGCAGACTGATATATCAGAACACCGATGGACAATTTCCGCTGCATGATTTCATTTATTGTCTTGTTGTTGATGATGATAATAATAATAATCTCAGGCAGGACCCAAGCCATCTACACTTTTCAGTAAGTTATCCATGAGAACATTCATTTACGCTGGAAGATTCTATTTGCCCCTTTCCTCTTTCTGTGATTTTATAATGTCAGGCCGACGTTATTATTCCTATGAGGAACAGCCCGTCAGCACACACTGTCAGTGCAAGAGGGAGTGTACTTCACAGTTGCCTCGAATTGGTCTATGAGCTCTTTCAGACAGCGATCTCTAAAAGATGCCAAGAATGTACGCAATCACCTAATTCGGAACACTTCTCAATGTAAACAGGTCACTTGCCAGCTACATTCACGTGTCTTCACTCGCAGGAAGTGTGATACGCATAATTGCTGTGTAGTGCAACCATCAAGAATCACCTCACGTTCCGGCAGCCCGTGGAATTAGCACTATCTTTTGTAATATTAGCCGTTAGCCACTATAAGCGTAACAGCTATGAATTCCACACTTCGGTTTATGATTCATACCTATACAGAAATATACAAGTACCCAGTTCTAAGCTTTAAAAAAATTAAAAATGTATTTTATAGAGTCTACTTGGGGGCTATTTAGTAACTGAATACACGTCCCTAAATATGGATTTCCTCGTAAGCGAAGAATACAAAATTCTTCTTTCTTTTCCTTCGTCGTCCTTGTTATCAATTGAGAACGCATGTCTGTCTTTTCTATGTATTCAGTGCGAATTATATCCCTCCAAGCTAGATTATCCGTACACTGTCTTACCAGAAATTCCCGGTTTCGATTCCCTGCTTCGAATATAGAATGTTGTTGGCTAAAGCTATGCATATTCCTCGTTCTTTAAACACCGTACGCCGAACTTTTGTCTGACTGCTCTGCGAATAGTTATGTCAACATTGGTTTTATTTATGGTTGTTAAGCATGAAGTGAATAATCTAACAAAGGGATATACAATAAGTTAAAGGTATATAAAAATCAAGTACAAATAAATATGGAAAACATCGAAAAATATAATTAACAAAGTAACAAGCTCAATCTCCATTTTGACAATCATAAATCCCGTTTCTGAACCATCTAGGCTGCAAGTCTTTCTAATTCCCTTCCTGTTCCAGCAGGTCAAATTACAACTTTCAGATAAACATTATTTGTGAGCTTGGCAAATGTAGTAACACGAAGAAATCACAGGGATATCTACGCATAACTTAAAAAGTATTAATTACTTTAAAATAAAATAAAAACAAATTATGATTATGTGTATTTTTTTCCATGGACTGACACGAAAAATGAGAAAATACCTAACTTCTTTTGGATGGTGCAAATTGTTCAAATTATTCGAGCATGCCGAGTATAACAGCAGCATAGCACACACGGTATCTAGCGCTAAATGTGATAATGGAATGCAATTCAACACGTTGTTATAGTTTTACGCACTGTAGTTATGCGTCAGAGTTTCTTCCTAACACGATATGGTATTGATAAGCAGTAGGCCTATGTATTACGTTACAAAAAACGTGAAATTAGGAGATATACGACAGTTAAAAGGGTCAATGACTCAAAAGAGAAGGTGTATTTAAAATAATAGCGCGTAATCAATAAGGATAGTTGTACATCCAATTTGTGTAATAACAAAGAGATATTTTGTGAACGAAAGATAAGATTTCAACCAAAAGGATACTGCCCTCCAATTTCGTGAAATCAGCAGCATGTTATTGTGAAGTGAATACGTTATCTGTCTGTAAGGCCGTGTGAAGAAAAATTAAGAGTGATCAGTCTAATGATTTGTAATAACATTTTTTTCTTATCAGTCATCTACTTTAGCATGCAGATATCCAAAAGAAAGAACATTTAGTAACGAGCTACATGAGACGAGTACGACGAAAACTGCATAATTTCAATTAGCAGCAACATTTATTTCACCAGCATGATACTAGCATTTCTGAATAAAATTTGATGAAAAGAATTCAGAAATTCACGTACCATTACGAGCTAGAAATACGGTTTCCCAAATAGTAGTCAGAATGCATTGTAGTCTTTAGTTGAAGGGTTCATACACAGCCAGAGGCGAGTCCAGCAGGGAACCAAAGGGACGGAATATTAGTTTAGCAAGCAACACAAAGCCGCATGGGGGCGTCTCACACTATATAACACAATTAGCCTCCAGACGGGAATGCACAGGCACAAAGGGGAGGAACACTTTTCTCCAGGTGTCAAAGAGCTTGTAATCCAATCCACAATCGGAACCAAGTGCCTCCTGTATTCAGTAATTAGAAGGAACTGTAGATAAGACAATATTGATCAGTTATCTTTCCTCAATACACGTCCAACGTATACAAGCTATATTTTCAGGATTTACTCAACATTTAAAAAAACGATCAGTCTGTATTGTCCACTATAAAACAAATATACTCGTATACAATACGGTACCTACAAACATGCAGAAGACGCCTTTGTTAAAGTATTACTCTGTCCAACGATAATATGATCATGCACGTTTGTCGAGAACCCCTCCACTTAAATCCACTACGAAGGGTAATAGGGAGGTACATTCAGGGAAACGGGATGGCCTAGGGAGCGGTGATAAGGGAACAGGGAACTGGAAATCAAGTAGGGATGACATAAAATTGTTAGTGTTGAACTGTAGAAGTATTGTAAAGAAAGGAATAGAATTAAGTAATTTAATAGATATATATTTACCAGATATTGTAATAGGAGTTGAATCATGGCTGAGAAATGATATAATGGATGCAGAAATTTTCTCACGGCACTGGAGTGTGTATCGTAGAGATAGGATAGGAAAGGTGGGAGGGGGAGTTTTCATTCTGGTGAAAGAAGAATTTGTAAGCTACGAAAAAGTTAAAGATGAGACACATGAAATTCTAGGTGTAAGGCTCATTTCTAAAGATAATAGGCAACTTGATATATTTGGAGTGTACAGATCGGGAAAGGGTAGCACTGATGCGGATTCGGAATTATTTGATAGGATAGTCAGCTACGTGGGAAACGACATGGAAAGAAATGTGATTGTAGCGGGAGATCTGAATTTGCCAGATGTCAATTGGGAAGGAAATGCGAACGACAGGAAGCATGACCAACAAATGGCAAATAAGTTAATATGGGAAGGACAGCTGATTCAGAAAGTGATGGAACCAACCAGAGGGAAAAATATTTTGGATGTGGTGCTGATAAAACCAGATGAGCTCTATAGGGAAACTGAAGTAATAGATGGTATTAGTGATCATGAAGCTGTTTTTGTGGTAGTTAAAAATAAATGTGATAGAAAGGAAGGTCTTAAAAGTAGGACTGTTAGTCAGTACCATATGGCTGATAAAGCAGGTATGAGGCAGTTTCTAAAAAGTAACTATGATCGGTGGAAAACGGTAAATAAAAATGTAAACAGACTCTGGGATGGGTTTAAAGAAATTGTTGAGGAATGCGAAAACAGGTTTGTACCTTTAAGGGTGGTAAGGAATGGTAAAGACCCACCTTATTATAACAGAGAAATAAAGAGACTAAGAAGGAGGTGCAGACTGGAAAGAAATAGAGTTAGAAATGGCTGTGGAAGTAAGGAGAAATTGAAGGAACTTACTAGAAAATTGAATCTAGCAAAGAAGGCAGCTAAGGATAACATGATGGCAAGCATAATTGGCAGTCATACAAATTTTAGTGAAAAATGGAAGGGTATGTACAGGTATTTTAAGGCAGAAACAGGTTCCAAGAAGGACATTCCAGGAATAATTAATGAACAAGGGGAGTGTGTATGTGAGGATCTTCAAAAGGCAGAAGTATTCAGTCAGCAGATTGTTGGTTACAAGGATAATGTCGAGATAGAGGAAGAGACTAAGGCCAAAGAAGTAATAAAATTTACGTATGATAACAATGACATTTACAATAAGATACAAAAGTTGAAAACTAGAAAAGCGGCTGGAATTGATCAGATTTCTGGGGATATACTAAAGACAATGGGTTGGGATATAGTACCATATCTGAAGTACTTATTTGATTATTGTTTGGCCGAAGGAGCTATACCAGATGAATGGAGAGTTGCTATAGTAGCCCCTGTGTATAAAGGAAAGGGTGATAGACATAAAGCTGAAAATTACAGGCCAGTAAGTTTGACATGCATTGTATGTAAGCTTTGGGAAGGCATTCTTTCTGATTATATCAGACATGTTTGTGAAATTAATAACTGGTTCGATAGAAGGCAATTCGGTTTTAGGGGAGTTCCTCAGGGCAGTGTTATCGGACCTTTATGTTTTCTTATATATATAAATGATATGAGTAAAGGAGTGGAATCGGAGGTAAGGCTTTTTGCGGATGATGTTATTCTCTATAGAGTGATAAATAAGTTACAAGATTGTGAGCAACTGCAACGTGACCTCGAAAATATTGTGAGATGGACAGCAGGCAATGGTATGTTGATAAACGGGGCTAAAAGTCAGGTTGTGAGTTTTACAAATAGGAAAAGTCCTCTCAGTTTTAATTACTGCGTTGATGGGGTGAAAGTTCCTTTTGGGGATCATTGTAAGTATCTAGGTGTTAATATAAGGAAAGATCTTCACTGGGGTAATCACATAAATGGGATTGTAAATAAAGGGTACCGATCTCTGCACATGGTTATGAGGGTGTTTAGGGGTTGTAGTAAGGATGTAAAGGAGAGTGCATATAAGTCTCTGGTAAGACCCCAACTAGAGTATGGTTCCAGTGTATGGGACCCTCACCAGGATTACCTGATTCAAGAACTGGAAAAAATCCAAAGAAAAGCAGCTCGATTTGTTCTGGGTGATTTCCGACAAAAGAGTAGCGTTACAAAAATGTTGCAATGTTTGGGTTGGGAAGAATTGAGAGAAAGAAGAAGAGCTGCTCGACTAAGTGGTATGTTCCGAGCTGTCAGCGGAGAGATGTCGTGGAATGACATTAGTAGACGAATAGGTTTGAATGGCGTCTATAAAAGTAGGAAAGATCACAATATGAAGATAAAGTTGGAATTCAAGAGGACAAACTGGGGCAAATATTCATTTATAGGAAGGGGAGTTAGGGATTGGAATAACTTACCAAGGGAGATGTTCAATAAATTTCCAATTTCTTTGAAATCATTTCGGAAAAGGCTAGGAAAGCAACAGATAGGGAATCTGCCACCTGGGCGACTGCCCTAAATGCAGATCAGTATTGATTGATTGATTACGTAATATTTGGAATACAAAACACACACACATTTAAAATAGTCTGAAAATATGTTATCCTATACAAATGAAGTCATCTGCTATCGTTATAGAATATTGCAAGAAAAAAAATGCCTCATGTTATATGACAACAAAACCATTATGACTGATATAACAACATAATCACGTGAGAGAAAACGGCATTTCTGTAACAAAAGAAGACCATCAACACGGCTTAAATAATTATGAGTCATAAGGTGTGAATGGAAGATGCTAGACAAACTAAGAGACCAACAAATTCTGCTGAACATCGTTAGCTGCGAATGAAGACTGACATTAATTCGTTTCAAGTGTAACTGGAAAGAGATATGGTAGGTCTTCCATAACATGTATAGGCTTTTGGAAGATGAAGTAAACTTACAAATTTATATTACCAAGATGCAGTGTACAATACTTACTCCACATTATCTTTTCCTTTCAAAAAAAGACAGACTACTGGAATAGGCAGTTGCAAGGAGGACATTACCGGTAATCATGGCTTTTGGCTTCTGAGCCCATTCGAAGCAGCTCTCTCTAACTTTGGATTTGAGATCTTACTTAGCTGAATCTCTTAAAGAAATTAAATGGTGTATGGCTTTTAGTGCCGGGGGTGTCCGAGGACATGCTCGGCTCGCCAGGTGCAGGTTTTTGATTTGGCGCCCTTAGGCGACCTGCGCGTCGTGATGAGGATGAAATGATGATGATGAAGAAGTTACATACAGCGAAATTAACCAATGATGGTTAAAATTCCCGACCCTGCCGGGAATCGAACCCGGGACCCCTGTGACTAAAGGCCAGCACGCTAACCATTTAGCCATGGAGCCGGACTCTCTTAAAGAGATGGACAGGAAATCATGTACCGATAATGCAACTATGACGCTTAACTACTGGAGCTTCATAAATTCTCCGTTTTGTATTCATATAAAGTATTTACAAGAAACGAATTATGAATAAATCGAGGCACAGATGCGATAGCTGAAGGATTTGAGAGGGGAATGAAATGGCGTATGACTTTTAGTGCCGGGAGTGTCCGAGGACATGTTCGGCTCGCCAGATCCATATTGTTATTTGACACCCGTAGGCGACCTGCGCGTCGTGATGAGGATGAAATTATTATGAAGACGACACATACACCCAGCTCCGTGCCCAGCGAAATTGACCAATGGTGGTTAAAATTCCCGACCTTGCCGGGAATCGAACCCGGGACCCCTGTTACCAAAGGCCAGCATGCTAACCATTTAGCCATGGAACCGGACTTGAGAGGGCATAACTAAAAAGAGCATACGTGCATAGCTAGCTGATGGTATAATATCCCCAGTTCTAATGACGTTTCGATTTTCAAATAAAAATGACTTGAACCAGTGCATCTTATATTACGGATCCTCGACCCCTATGTTACGTTAAGCCTTGAGCAGACCCCTTGGTGTTATTCAACAGGAGTAAGGTATGTGCCGGCACCGGATTTCACCCTCTCCCTTCCCTATCATATATCACGTCATTCATCTCATTAACTTCTCTGATGAGGTTGACGTCAGGAAGGGCATCCGGTCATAAAAACCCACCACGATAGATTCATCTCACTTCATACCCGACCCCGTAGAGAAACGGGACAGGGGTTGGACAAACAAAACTGTTACATCCGTAACATTTATAATATACCTGACTACTTAAGCTTCCGATTTTACGAAGAAACACCAACGCAAGCGTTATTTCATTTCGATTACAAAAAGATGAGTTACAGTTCACAAAGAACGGCAAGGATGACAGATGCTTCCGAATCGCACATTAAGGAGAGCAAGGTAATGCTGTGCCTGTAAAGTCAAACTGAGTTAGTCTATTTCTTGTGCTTGGTGTTTAACGGGGCTTAACACCTAGATCATCAGCCCTAGTCTATTTCCATGGTGAAAATCGTTTAGGACCCCAAGACGACGATATCGTATACAGAAAGCCATGCTACCATCTGCCACAACGGCAGTGATCAATGGCCATTAATAATTACGTCAACGGCTCAATGCTAATGCCGCCTCCAAGCAGGGCGCCGCGTCGGGTCTCACGTGACCTAATGAGGGAAGCGCGTGTCCCGGGTGCACACCCTCCCAATAGGGGTTTGAAACAAAAGCCAGACGATAATGCGGATTTTCACTGCTTCCGAACAACCAGGATAGTTTCAAAAATAAACTAGTAATTAACGGCCAGCGAATAAAAGTTCCACAATAGAACTACTATAAAACAACACACAAACTGAGTGTTCCATAAAGAATAAATTGCCAACATCATATAATAGTAAGATGGTAACTTCTTTGCTTCCTGTGCAACGAGTAATTGTGATAAGTGCTGAGCTGCCAATCCCTACTAGGGGCCCGGTGGTACCTGAAGGTGCTAAAACACCCAAGCCTTGGGTCGGTCGATTTACCGGCATTTACAAAAACTCCTGAGAGAACAATTTCGGCACTTCGGCGTCTCCGAAAAGCGTTAAAGTATGTTATGAATAAAATAATGAATGTTGAACTAATTATAACGAGGATGACCCAATTAGTACCCACGCAATAATACTCGACAATGAATGACAACACTTCACTAATTACAGGGTATTTACAAAAGCCCCTTGTCTTCACAGCAGGTCTTCGGCTGGCAGTCTTTACTCAGAACGGGCGATGCTTTGTATTATTGACTGACAAGTTTCAATTTTCACTTCGCTCCCCCACGCACCACAGCCACTTTTTACGGCAGGACGATGTAGTCAGGTTCGAACATACGCCCGTTGGCTATCGCAACGCACGACTACCGTATATAATGAAAATATCTGTACACTGCAGATTTTGGTCTCATTCTTCGTACTTATCTCGAATTAGGTCTACAAAACTCAGTTCAAGTTTTGTCTGTCTGCTGGATGTTTGTCTCAACATCACGGGAAAACAGTGTGACAGAATTTTTTATTCAAGGACATCCGGATAGTGCACCATGCTATATATTATTTGATTAGTGAACAGTGGCGTAATAACATTAAGGGGACCAAACCAGGAAATGTCAAAATCCTCCGTTAATATAGGGTGTATCGAAAAACTGCACTTAAAAAAGTTGAGTAAAATATTAATTCGATCATTTATGTTTTATGCACTTTTACCTGAAGAACAGTAACGGACATATTCGCGATTATTATATTTTCACAAACTTCCAAGTATCTCTGGCAACGTTAGTTCTATCTAGAAAGTGTATATAATAACGGAAGGTCTATTTTAAAATATTTTGTATATATATTTATCGTACGAGCCATAACAATGGAGATATTAACAAATTTAAGTTCTTATTGTCAAGTCTATGACAGCAAGTACCGGTATCGCTAACGTGGAAATACTGTCCAATCTTCTTAATAACGAACTAGCTGGCGATTGTGGTCATTCTTGTGGATTTCTGATAAGCTGAGAAACCATATAGTAATTATCTCTTATTGATCAAGAATATAACGAAGAAGTCTATAGAAATGAGAAGAAAAATATGAAGGAACTGTCACTTGAAGAACGAGAGAAAAAGGAAATATAAAAGAAGGGCATGGAAGCACAAACCTTGAATGCTTTAATATCAACGAGCCGGAAGCAAACCGTATGTGATGGCCTAGAATGTCCCAAGTTCCTCGAACTTATCAACATTAACATTACACTGATTGACTATTGCTGTTAGCTCACGTGCGCTTTGTCTCTTCTGCTCATCTCCGCTAGTTGGTATTACTGCTGCAGTTACAAAGCTACGCGTACGACGGGTAATCTACACAGTATAAGAGTTTTGTTTGTATATTGCTCAGAATTTTAAAAAATGGCATTTCTGTACCGATCGTGTCCACAGTAAGAAGTAAATGCAATTTGTAATTTTCCGTCACCTATGTATGTATATATGTAGGCCTATGTATGCACGTTCAAAGGTGAAATTTATGGGTGATATATCCAAACATATTAACCCTTTGTTGCCTGACGGTACTTTAAAGTACCATCTTATATTTCATGGCTTTGGAATTATTCAGTAAATCCTAACCTTGTATTTTCCTCATGGTACTTTCAAGTAACTAATTCTTGAAACAGAGATATTTCAGTTTTGAGGTTGGTATTGATGAAAAACGCGGGAGATCGTTTTATTCTTAGGGGTGTAGTCATAGTGTTACCACTGTAAACAAATGACATTTTGATTATTTCTTTGCTCCTATTGTTACATTCGACCTGCAAGTGATCTTAGTACATGTAAGTATGCTTCTATAATGCAATAAAGTACTCAAATTGATGAACTTTGCAATTGGTGTGGATATATAGCTAGTAAATGGCGAGGTACGTAGAAGTACTGTCAGGCCATATGGAGCGTCTCATGTTAGTCATATCCAAAACCGAAAGTAATGCTTTCCTTCGATGGACATCAGTGTTTTTCTATAGAAAGACAGTAAAGGTGTGTGCTTAGCATCTAATTTCCATGGGACAGAAGACAACTGTTTCTAGGGAACAGAGGGACGGAAGTAATGTTACTGTTGATTGCCCGGTTGTTGTACAAGACTACAATGCACACATGGGTGGAGTGGACCTTGCTGACAGACTTCGAGGCGTATATGGTTTAGACTGTCGATCCAAAAATGGTGGCATAGATTGTTTGGGAATGATTGAGATAGCATTTGTCAGTGCCTACATCATATACTGTAATCTGCATGAAAAAGTCCCTCTAATGGCATTCCAGCATAATGTGGCCCTAGGACTGATGAACCAGAAATAAATTCCTCTTCCAGAAAAACTTTCACGTGATATGAGGTCATCAAAGTCACCAGAGCAAACCTGTCTACCAAAAAGGAGGAAAACAGAGTATTCTTTGCCCAGTGATGTCAGACTAAGTAATCGTGGAAATCATTTTGTTGATTTTGTAAAAAGCCGTGGTCGATGTGAGGTGTGTTCGAGAAAGAAGTTGCAGTCAAGACCGCATTCAAAGTTTACTACATGTAGTGTTTTTCTTTGCTGCAATGAAAAAAAGAACTGCTTTGCAGAGTATCATAATGTGTCAGCTGTATAGGATGTATGCAAGATGTTCTACATATGAACGATAATATTAGAAAACTTCACTCTTCTTACACATATTTGCTTTAAATTTTGCTTTTACATTTTTGTAATAGTTTTTGCGAACCATGTGACCTTGCCGCGGTGGGGAGGCTTGCGTGTCCCAATGATGCAGATAGCCGAGCCGCAGGTGCAACCATATCGGATGGGTATCTGTTGAGAGACCAGACTAACGAATGGTTCATCGAAAGGGGGGTAGCAGCCTTTCGGTTGTTGCAAGGGCGGCAGTCTAGATGATTGACTGATACGGCCTTGTAATAATACTCAACATGGCTTAGCTGTGTTGATACTGCTACACGGCTGAAAGCAACGGGAAACTACAGCCGTAACCACCTCCCGAGGACATGCAGCTCTCTCTGTATGAAAGATGTACTGATGATGGCTTCCTCCCGGGTAAAATATTCCGGAGGTAAACTAGTCCCCCATTCGGATCTCCGGGTGGGGACTACACGAGAGGGGGCGATCATCAGGAAGATGGATACTGACATTCTGCGAGTCGGAGCGTGGAATGTTAGGAGTTTGAATCGTTGTGGTAGGTTAGAGAATCTGAAAAGGGAGATGGATAGGCTAAAGTTAGATGTAGTTGGTATAAGTGAAGTACGTTGGCAGGAAGAACAGGATTTTTGGTCAGGCGACTACCGAATTATCAACACGAAATCAAACAGGGGTAATGCAGGAGTTGGTTTAATAATGAATAAGAAAATAGGGCAGCGGATAAGCTACTACGACCAGCATAGTGAAAGAATTATTGTCGCCAAGATAGACACCAAACCAATGCCCACCACAATAGTGCAGGTCTATATGCCTACTAGTTCAGCGGATGATGAAGAAATTGAAAGAATATATGAGGAGATAGAAGATTTAATACAATATGTCAAAGGTGACGAGAATCTAATTGTGATGGGAGACTGGAACGCAGTGGTAGGCCAAGGAAGAGAAGGTAGCACAGTAGGAGAATTTGGATTGGGACAAAGGAACGAAAGAGGAAGTCGGCTGGTTGAATTCTGCACTGACCATAATTTAGTCCTCGCCAATACTTGGTTCAAACACCACAAACGACGGCTGTATACGTGGACGAGACCTGGAGACACTGGAAGGTATCAAATAGACTTCATTATGATTAGGCAGAGATTCAGAAACCAGGTGTTGGATTGCAAAACTTTCCCAGGAGCAGACGTGGACTCTGACCACAACTTGTTGGTCATGAAATGCCATCTGAAGTTGAAGAAATTGAAGAAAGGAAAGAATGCAAAAAGATGGGATCTAGACAAGTTGAAAGAAAAGAGTGTGATGGATCGTTTCAAGGAACATGTTGCACAAGGACTAAATGAAAAGGCTGAAAGAAACACAGTAGAGGAAGAGTGGAGAGTCATGAAAAATGAAGTCAGTAGGGCTGCTGAAGAAATGTTAGGAAGGAAGAAAAGATCAACTAAGAATCAGTGGATAACTCAGGAGATACTAGACCTGATTGATGAACGACGAAAATACAAGAATGCTAGAAATGAAGTGGGCAGAAAAGAATATAGGCGATTAAAGAATCAAGTGGATAGAAAGTGCAAGGTAGCTAAGGAAGAATGGCTGAAGGAGAAGTGCAAGGATGTCGAAGGCTGTATGGTCCTGGGAAAGGTAGATGCTGCATACAGGAAAATCAAGGAAACCTTTGGAGAAAGGAAATCTAGGTGCATGAATATTAAGAGCTCAGATGGAAAGCCACTTCTAGGGAAAGAAGACAAAGCAGAAAGATGGCAGGAGCATATCCAACAGTTGTATCAAGGTAACGATGTAGATAATTTCGTTCTGGAACATGAAGAGGCTGTTGATGCTGATGAAATGGGAGACCCAATTTTGAGGTCAGAGTTTGACAGAGCTGTGAGTGACCTAAATAGGAACAAGGCACCTGGAATTGATGATATTCCCTCTGAATTACTGACTGCCTTAGGAGAAATCAGCATGGTAAGGTTATTTCATTTAGTGTGCAAGATGTATGAGACGGGAGAAGTCCCATCCGATTTTCGGCAGAATGTTGTTATACCTATTCCCAAGAAAGCCGGTGCTGACAGGTGTGAAAACTACCGCACTATTAGTTTAGTATCTCATGCCTGCAAAATTTTAACACGTATTATTTACAGAAGAATGGAAAAACAAGTTGAAGCTGAGTTGGGGGAAGATCAATTTGGCTTCAAAAGAAATGTAGGAACACGTGAAGCAATCCTGACTTTACGTCTGATCTTAGAGGATCGAATCAAGAAGGACAAGCCCACGCACATGGCATTCGTAGATCTAGAAAAGGCATTCGATAATGTTGATTGGACCAGGCTATTTATGATTCTGAAGATGATAGGGATCAGATACCGAGAACGAAGAATTATCTACAACCTGTATAAAAATCAGTCTGCAGTGATAAGAATCGAGGGCTTTGAAAAAGAAGCAGCAATCCAGAAAGGAGTGAGGCAAGGCTGCAGTTTGTCCCCTCTCCTTTTCAATGTTTACATAGAACAGGCAGTAAAGGAAATCAAAGAGAAATTTGGAAATGGAATCACAGTCCAAGGAGAGGAAATCAAAACCTTGAGATTTGCCGATGATATTGTTATTTTATCTGAGACTGCAGAAGATCTCGAGAAGTTGCTGAATGGTATGGATGAAATCTTAGGTAAGGAGTACAAGATGAAAATAAATAAGTCCAAAACAAAAGTAATGGAGTGCAGTCGAACGAAGGCAGGTGATATAGGAAATATTAGATTAGGAAACGAAGTCTTAAAGGAAGTAGATGAATATTGTTACTTGGGTAGTAAAATAACCAACGATGGCAGAAGTAAGGAGGACATAAAATGCAGACTAGCACAAGCAAGGAAGAGCTTTCTTAAGAAAAGAAATTTGCTCACTTCAAACATTGATATCGGAATTAGAAAGATGTTTTTGAAGACTTTTGTGTGGAGCGTGGCATTGTATGGAAGTGAAACATGGACGATAACTAGCTCAGAAAGAAAGAGAATAGAAGCTTTTGAAATGTGGTGTTATAGAAGAATGCTGAAGGTGAGATGGATAGATCGAATCACGAATGAAGAGATACTGAATCGAATTGGTGAGAGGAGATCGATTTGGCTAAATTTGACAAGAAGAAGAGATAGAATGATAGGACACATCTTAAGACACCCAGGACTTGTTCAGTTGGTTTTTGAAGGAAGTGTAGGTGGCAAGAACGGTAGGGGTAGACCAAGGTATGAATATGACAAACAGATTAGAGCAGATGTAGGATGCAATAGTTACGTAGAAATGAAAAGGTTAGCACAGGATAGGGTGGCATGGAGGGCTGCATCAAACCAGTCTATGGACTGATGACTCAAACAACAACAACATGTATGCACGCACGCACATTAAGAGAAAATGGCCGACAATAATTTAATGAAATACGGAATGTAAAGTCGGAGAATAAGGCACTACAATCTAGGTTATTCACGCTGAGTGAAATGGTAGTTTAGGGGAAGACATAAAATTGAATTCTCAAATTTTATTAGTCGTCCTATCGATAAATACTACGTAAAAGAAGTTACAGGGAACACAATTTTCGATCTTTTATGTCTTATACAGTTTTACCGTACCGGCTATGATAACAGAGTCATTCATGAATTTAGACTTGTATTGCTTAGTCCATATCAACGCCGAGCATCGCTAACATGGAAATATTGCTCAATCGCTTAAATGGCAATGGTGGTGATTTTTGTCATTATTGGCTTACGGTGAAAAACCGCGGGGCCATTAGCCCATACTGACAAGGAACGTTGTGAAGATCAATCAGAATGAGAATCATGCACATGCTAAGTGAATGTCAACGACGATAGTAAATAAATAAAATATGACTTTTACCTGTACTTTTTTTTAGGAAAAAAATGCTTTTGTTTGTCATATTCACGGGAAACTACATCACTCCTAATTTTCCTAGTACGCCTCTTTAGTGACGTCTAAGCTATTTATGACAGCTTTTGGCGGAGCTGTGGAGGATCAAACCAGCCTGCGGGTTGAATACACAACATACATCCAAAATAATGAGATAATGTAGTTTTTTCAAATGTCAGCCAGCCAACCAGTCAGTCAGTCAGCCAGTATGTGCCAGCATCACGAGAAAACGGCTCAACAGAATTTAATGAAAATAGGCATTTCACGTCAGGGAATAAGGCACTACAATGTATGTATGTCCAACCCTTTTCCCGTTTCTTTCTGGGGTGTGATGAATCATCGTAGCGAGTTTTTACGACCGGACGCCCTTTCTGACATCAACCTCCTCAGAGATGTTACTGAGATGAAATGAATGGCGTGACGAGAGCGGGTGAAACCCGGTGCCAGTACATAGCCTACTCCCGTCAGATAGCACCACGGGGTCTACTCAAGGCTTTACGTCACCATCCGAAGGACGAATCACCATCAACAATGTCATGTGTCATATGAGCACTGCGGAGAAGTTTGGAATTTAATCCAAGCTTTTAGCCCGCAATCCAGTGATAAGAAATTGTATACCACCACCTCCTCGACCGTACCGGTCAATATTCTGACGGTGAAATTTGTTTCGACCAACGGCACTCGAATCGACTAACCACCAGACCCTATAGATTTCATGCCTTATAACGATCATGACCACCAGGCGAACTAGATAAGGCAATACAATCTACGCTATTAATAATTTTACTCACACTGGCTGAAATAGTAGTCTAGTTAGGGAAAGTTCTAAAAATTAATTCCCAAATATCGCCGTTAATTCTGGTCTTATCAATAAATGTTGCAACAAAATAAAAATTGTAGAAAATAATATAATATGTCCACTCTTATTGCAGTAAACTGATCCCACAACGAATAATAATGGGAATGTTTACGATTTTAATTTTGTTACTTATTTCCTGCGTACCGTACTGCTATTGTCAATGTTACCAAATAATCTTTTGTAACAAGGAGAGGAGGTATAGTAAATTCTGATCTTCCATGTCTCACATATATTTTATCGTACTACAAAAATTACCAGTAACGATACTTGTAAACTGGCCGAGAGCGGATGCCTGCATGATGCGCGCGATCTAGAGGAGTTAAATAACTTCCCTTCTTTTTCATCTTGCCATTCCTCCAGAGCAGCCGGGCTGAGTGGCTGCGACGGTTGAAGCGCTGGTCTTCTGACCTCAACTTGGCAGGTTCAGTCCGGAGGTTTTTGAAAGTGCTCGAATACGTCAGCCTCGTGTCGGAAGATTTACTGGCACGTAAAAGAACTCCTGCGGGAGTAAATTCCGGCACCTCGGCGTCTCCGAAAACCATAGGAGTAGTTACTGGGACGTAAAGCCAATAAAATTATAATAATAATAATAATTATTATTATTATTATTATTATTATTATTATTATTATTATTACTACGAATATAAGAACAAGCGCATCCCGCCAGGCAGCGCTAGAGTGGGCAAGCTTCACAGAACCGATCAGCTGGTCTTAGGATTGATGCCAGAGGAGAAGTATTATTCCGTAACTGATAAGTATATACACTATATTTTAAAAACAATAAAAGATCGCAATTAAAATACCACGGCAGGGTACAATGAAAAAATCATAGGCTACATGGAAATAAGAGCTACGGCCTTCATCAGATGTTGCGGAGTGTACATATACAGATAAATAGCACAAAACTCCCAGCATATTAAAACAAACACCCATGAACTATTTAAAGGTAATACTCTACTTACTAACTCAATTTTTCGGTTACTGGACTTTCGAAAGCTCGCGTGAAGATTTGGCGGATGTTCGAGATTGTATCTCTCATCGGATTTCCTTCGTTCTGAAGAAAAAACGGCACTTCAGATAATGATAAACATTTTTAGGCGCCTTTTGAGCGATAATATTGTCTTTTCGGCATCAGAAAGTACATTAGAATGACCCAAATTTTGATCAGTATCAGACTGACCTTTTAATTTCCCATTCGCTGCTGCACTCCCGTCCTTTCCCTGATGGTGTCTACATTCTTTTTCCTGTTGGTTTCACGGGACTTAATCTCACTTGAAAGGTATTTCGGAAAATTAGGGAAAGTGTGAAGCACTGCTCTCGGACGTAATTTGCATCTCACACGATAGAGATATCCACTTTTTCACCATTCACTATAAAATTATCCGATTTTACTATCAAATCATCAGAGAAATGAACATGACAAATTCTGCTATTAAGCATTAACTCAATATCCTTCCGTGAAATAGCTCTAGCCCATTTTTCAAATTGATATCTATCCTTCGGTGGTGAAAAACAATTGCGTATCATCAACTATTCTACCATAGCCTGACTTACAGCCCGACACAAAACAGTACGGCATGCTGAACTATTAAATTAATCAAACCACTTAAGAAACATGCTTGAAGTACACAACACACAATGAAATGGCGTATGGCTTTTAGTGCCGGGAGATCCCAGGACGAGTTCGGTTCGCCAGGTGCAGGTCTTTTGATTTGACGCCCGTAGACGACCTGCGCGTCGGGATGAGGATGAAGACAACAGATACACCCAGCCCCCGTGCCAGGGAAATTAACCAATGATGGTTAAAATTCCCGAACCTGCCGGGAATCGAACCCGGGATCCCTGTGACCAAAGGCCAGCACGTTAACCATTTAGCCATGGAGCCGGAAACAACACACAATGGACTGAGTTTAGGAACTGAAAGGAAAGAAAATTCAACTTATTCACTGAAATACCTCGCACAATAACATCTCCCGCATTTTTCTACACCCGGCTTGCCGGAACTACTGGAACACGTGTTGGATATAATCGCTTGCAGTGCTTGCAGTGGCGGGAACACAAACTACCATGCTATAATGGCTGAGTCCTCACACTTGGTCTTATATTCGTCATGTTGTTATTATTATTATTATTATTATTATTATTATTATTATTATTATTATTATTATTATTATTCCCTGGAGCATACCTATTCTGGTATGTTCTGGTACCTGATACAATGGTCCATCAGACTAGAGGCCCTGAGAGGAATGGGAAGTTTATGTACTGAACGGAACGTAGCAGAGCAGTATTCCCCCTGTCTCTGGTCAACACATTCCAGCACTGAAACTTGGCACCGGTGGATCACAAGCGCATTATTTCACGCACAGACCGTAATATTCTTGCTTTCACTCCACCCGCGAATCAAACAGCTTTTCTCCATTTATTTCAACTACCTGCGTGGCCAACCTGTCGCAGACATACAATATCCAGTGAAAATCCACAACCTGTTTCCGGTCATTCGACCGGTCAGGAATGGAATAAATGAAGCCCCATCTAGGGCGAGGATAGGAATTGTGCCGGCTGCCGAAGCCTGTCGCACTCCTCTGGAGCAATGATTAATGACTAACAGATGAAATGAAATGGGAGTGTGTTGCTGGAATGAAAGATGACAGAAAAAACCGGAGTACCCGGAGAAAAACCAGGAGTGACCGGGATTTGAACCACGGAACCCAGCGGTGACAGGCCGGCGCGCAGCCGCTCGAGCCACGGAGGCTACAGGTACAATATCTAGTATCTAAATTAAATCAGGTAATCATGTAGATGCTAAGTGAATGCCCCGTCTGGTGCTACAGCTAGTAGTCTCTTCACATGGCATAAACCTAAAACAGCTCTAAGAATCAGGACCGTGATAGTATCAATCTAAATAAGAATAAATAGAACATTCTATACTTCCGAAATCGTACAAGGCTGATGAGCATTCCAAAAAACACGCGTTTTAAAATCGAAATAACGTCAGGACAACACGTGGGACGACATTTTAGGCCTATATCCCACAATAAAGAGGAAGGACCAGTATACCTAGAATCAGTGCTCATACCTCATTATATTGTAGTCGGCTGATGTAATAGCGCCATGCTGAGCGACTGACAGTTAGTGTGTTCTGGACTTCAAATTAGTAGCACGTCGCCAGTTCTACTAGTAGGCTATATGGCGAAAACAAAATCACACTGTAAACATCTAAGAAAACTGTCGTGTGAAGAAGTGCGAAATGTCGCGACGTATAGACAATAAGTGACTTCAAAATTATCGAAACGCATTCGAGAGGATAAAGCGGATTGTCAGAATTATAAAAAGTGCACAATCACCTATTAGAGCTTAAAAAGGCTTATAGGGAGCGTCTCAAATTTAAGTCGGCCAAGCGTCGTGAGGCGAGTTCAGCGCAAGTACAGCCCCAGCCAAACACACGTAGGCTACTTCCGCAGTGTTGGAAAGATTTGGTCTTTTTTTTTTAATTTGCTTAACGTCGCACCGACACAGATAGGTCTTATGGTAACGATGGGATAGGAGTGGGAAGGAAGCGGCCGTGGCCTAAATTAAGGTACGGCCTGGTGTGAAAATGGGAAACCACGGAAAACCATATTCAGGGCTGCCGACAGTGAAGTTCGAACCCTCTATCTCCCGAACGCAAGCTCACAGCTGCGGATACTAATCGTACGGCCTACTGGCTGGGTGGTAACATTTTATACCTATTAGATACTTGATTTCGGCAACAGCTATCATGCGGTACGCGTGCTACGTCAACATTTGCGGCCGCGACACCAACACATTCTCGTCTGAATATTTTTTACGAAATGGACTATTTATTTTCGAATCGAGCAACTGAAGTTAAACGATGCTACCCTTAAAACAACATTTATAATACCAACTATAATACTTCATGAGGAGGGAAAATATTTATATTTCCAGCTCTATTTCAATAAACTGGAGTCCTAGAATGCAGTGCTAGGCCAAGGAAGAGAATGTAATGTAGTAGGAGAAATCGGACTGGGACAGAGAAATGAAAGAGGAAATTGGATGGTAAAATCCAGCACTGATCATAATTTAGTCCTTGCTAATACTGGGTTTAACCACCACAAACGACAGCTGTTACGTGGACAAGACCTGGAGACATTGGAAGGTTTCAAATAGACTTCATTATGACTAGGCAGAGATTCATAAACCAGGTGTTGGATTGCAGGACCTTCCCACGAGCAGACGTGGACTCTGACCACAACTTGGCGGTCATGAAATGCCGTCTGATGTTGAAGAAATTGAATGGCGAAAGAAAGGAAAGCAATGAGATGGGACCTAGACAAGTTGAATGACAAGGGTGTGAAGGATTGTTTCAAGTAAGATGTTGCATAAGGAATAAAATAAATTGCTGAAGGAAGCACAATAGATGAAAAGTGGACAGTCATCATAATTGCTGAAGAAAGGCTAGCAAGAAAGGCAAGATCAAGTAAGAATCAGTGGATAACTCAAAAGATACTAGACCTGACTGACGAACTCCGTAAGTACAAGAATGCAAAAAATATGCAGGCAGAAAAGAATACAGGCGATTTAAGAACGAAGTACAGTAGACAGAAAGTGCAGGACAGCTAAAGAAGAATTACTAAAAGAAAAGTGCAAGGATGTTGAAGATTGTATGGCTATAAGACAAGTAGATGCTGCATATGGGAAAACTAAGGAAACCCTTGGAGAAAGGAAAACTAGATGTATGAATATCAACAGCTCAGTTAGAGAACCACTTTTAGGAAAAGAAGACAAGGCAGAGAAATGGCAGGAACATATTCAACAATTGTATCAAGAGAAATAAATAGATAAGGTCCTGGAACGAGAAGCTGACGATGCTGCTGAAATGGGAGACCAAATTTTGAGACATCTGAACAGGAACAAGGCACCTGACTGCCTTAGGATAAACCAGCATGGCGATGTTATTGCCTTTAGTCTGTAAGATTTATGACACAGGAGAAGTGCCATCCGATTTTAGACAGAATGCTGTTACACTTCATTTTCAAGGAAGAAGCTAAGTGTGAAAAGTACCGCACCATCAGTTTAGTACCTCACGGCAAAATTTAACACGTATTATTTACAGAAAAATGAAAAGACAAGAGTTTAAGCTGAGCACGTTTCTGTAGGAACACGTGAAGCAATCCTGACTTTACGCCTACCTTAGAGGATCGAATTAAGGACGACAAGCCCATGTACATGGCATTAGTACATCTAGAATAAGCATTCGATAATTCTGATTGGGCTAAGCTATGTAAGATTATGAAGGTGACTGAGAAAGAAGGATTATCTACAATCTGTACAAAAATCAATGTCTTTCATGATAAGAATCGAGGGCTAGAAAAATAAGCAGCAATCCAGAAAAGAGTGAGGCAAGGTTGCAGTTTATCCTCTCTCCTCCTCAATGTTTATATAAAATATGCAGTAAAGGAAATCAAAGAAGAACTTGAGAAGGGAGTCACAATCCAAGGAGAAAAATCCAAAATGAGATTTGCTGATGATATTGTTATTGTATTGGAGGAGGAGTACAAGATGAATATAAACTAAATCCAAAACGAAAGTAAAATGGAGTGCAGTCGAACATGTTAGGCGATGCACGAAATGTTAGATTAGGAAATGAAGCCTTAAAGGTGACGTAAGTGTAATAGACTAATATAACTTGGAAACATATTCTCTAACCTATCGGTAAATAATGGAAATATAGATGATGATGATGATGATGATGATTATTATTATTATTATTATTATTATTATTATTATTATTATTATTATTATTATTATTATTATTATTATTATTACTTGCGAGGTGTGGCTATGAAGTTGTTTACATCTGTTAGTATTAGTATTATTATTACGTGGTTGTGTACGAACTTTCTTTGGTATAATCATGGTATTATTTGTGAGGTTATGTCACGAACCATCTGCGGCATATATATTAATATGAGTTTATTTAATGTAAGAACACGTAATTAATAGTATATGATTTATTATTACCTGTATATATGATGCATAATCCAATGCAGAATTGTGCAACACACTGTAAATAAGTCCAGAACAACGCAATGTGCGACTAGAATTGTGTACAAATTTACTTATAATACGCGAACCTTTACTTGAGCCCTGAGCACCATAGTACTGAGTGGGAACTAGGGCTCAAGAAAAGGTTCGCGCACTATACATTGTAAATAAGCTATTGGAGGCTCTCGAAATTACGAGAAAACATGTTATATCATATTCTTCTAGAAGCCTGGTCAGGCAACGCATATAAAGAGGCAGTCTTGGGAGTAGAGTTGAGTTGTTTTAATGACTTGTGTGGAAGTCGTGTTAGCCGAGAGTTTGAAGTCAAGTATGCGAATTGGTTATGTTGGAAGTTGGTTGTGACATGCTACTGTAGCAGTCATATTTTTGTTAAGATGGCGGTTCATTAATGGGTGTGTGTAAGAATATGTGTAAATAACTTGCAAATAAAACATTGTACACAACTGACAGTATCTTGCGTGCGTCTTTGTGGATACATCAAAGGAAGTAGACGAAAATTGTTTCTTGGAGGACATAAAATGCAGACTATCACAAGCAACTAATGCAATGGGTTGAGATATAGTGATGTATCTAAAATATTTAGATTACTGATTGCATGAAGGAGCTAAACCAAATGAATGGAGAGTTGCTTTAGTAGCCCCAGTGTACAGAGGAAATGGTGATAAAGCGGATAATTACAGCCAGTCGGCTTGGCAAGTGTTTAATGTAAGCTCCGGGAAGGTATTCTTTCTGATTATATTAGACGGATTTGTGAGATTATTACATGGTCTGATACAAGATAGCTCGGGTGTCGGAACGGTTGAATGGGTGGCTCAGAGAATTAGAGTAGGTGAAGTATTATCTCATCCTATAACGATTAAGAGGCGGGGAGCGAGGAGTTTCCGCAAGTCAGTATTAATCGATCTTTATGTTGTTGGTGGGATTTTGTCCTATTGGTTTAACGTCGCACTAACACATCGAAGGTTTCCGGTGGCACAAGGATGGGAAAAGGCTAAGAGTGGAAATGTAGCGGCAGTGGCCTTAATTAAGGTACAGTCCCAGCATTTGCCTAGTGTAAAATGGGAAATACCGGGCGAGTTGGCCGTGCACTTAGGGGTGTTCAGCTGTAAGCTTGCATCTGGGAGATAGTGGCAGCCCTGGAGATGGCTTTCCGTGGTTTCTCATTCACACCAGGCAAATGCTGGGGCTGTACTTTAATTAAAGCCACGGCCGCTTCCTTCCCACTCCTAGCCCTTTCCTACCTCCATCGTCGCCATAAGACCTATCTGTATCGGTGCGATGTAAAGCAAGTTATAAAATATGGGAAACCACGGAAAACCATCTTCAGGGCTGCCGACGGTGGGATTCGAATCCAATATCTCCCAGAGTTGCGCAGCCCTAACCGTACAGCCAAATCGCTCGGTCCTTTATGTTTTCTTGTGTACAGAAATTATATCAGTAAAAAAACTGCAATCACATATCAGGCCTTTTGTGGATAATGTTACAGGATTGCGATCGACTGCAAAAAGACCTCGGAAATGTTGTGAGATGGACAGCAGACAATGGTATGATGGTAAAGGGGATGAAATGTCAGACTGAAAGGTTCACCAAGAGGAAAAATCCTCTCAGTTTGAATTATTGTGTTGATGAGATGAGGGTACCTCACGGGATCATTGTAGGTAACCTGTATGTTAATATGGTAAAAACTTCATTGAGGTAACAGCATTAAAGGGGTTGTAGATAGAGGTTACACATCTCTCCATATGATTAAGAGGGTATTTAGGGGTTGCAGTAAGGGTGTAAAGGAGAGGGCATATAAGGCACTGCTAAGACCCTAATTAGAGCATACCTAATTCCTGTGTGTGGAACCCACACCAGGATTACTTGGTACAAGAACTTGAAAAGATTCAAAGGAAATCTGTTCCGGGTGATTTTGCAAGGAAGGAGCAGTGTTACGAAAATGTTCCAAATGTTGATCTGGAAAGACTTGGGAATACGGAGATGAGCTGCCAGTGAAGAGAGAGGGCGTGGAATGACATTAGTACACGAATAAGCTTAAGTGGAGCTTTTAAAGGTAGGAAAGTTCATAATATGGAAATAAAGTTGGAACTCAGAAGGAAAAACTGGGACAATTATTCATTTATACGAAAATGAATTACGGAATAGGAATAATTTAACAATGGAAATGTTCGAAAAATGTCCAAGTTCTTTGAAATAATTTAAGAAATCATTAGGTAAGCAACTCATGGGGAATATGCCACCTGGGGGACACTTATAAATGTAGATCAATGATGATTGTTTAATTGAGTGACTTACTGATTGATTGATTGATTGATTGATTGATTGATTGATTGATTGATTGATTGATTGATACAAACATCAAAAACCTCATATTCAACTTGGGAATGCCAATACAAAACATAAAGTAATTTCGTAACGTCAGTTAGTCTAAAAATATGGTCTGGGGTTTTAAAGACGTATTTGACTCATATGACGTAAAAAGAATATTTAAAGTCATATAATAATAATAATAATAATAATAATAATAATAATAATACAATGAAACCTCACGGTCGACAAGGATTTGTCGGGTAAGTGTCATGTGTGATATACTAATTAGTCAAGTTGGGGAATGAATAGGGACTCACTTTTGTGTCTGGATATATGTTTCGTACTTCAGCAGAAAGGCTACAGTGGAATGATTCCATCTCAGTCTACGAATTAAAGCGTCTAACCTCCGTGTATTTTTCTCCCCAGATGTATCCAAAACTTACAAAAATTTATTGCTGCGATACAATATTTTTGACATTTATCCCAAACTAGCAGTTTCCCGCTGGCTCTGCCCGCAATGTACAAAGTATTGTGTTGTTCGTTACTATCCTCACGGATGTATTTGCAAAGTTTCGAGTTAATGAAATAAAGCACATGATCTGCTGTGGTAATAGAATGTAATATTATGTCAACAAAACACTAGAAAATACATCACACAAAGAAGTTGAATTAAACGTTCCTTGGAACAACACTACGCGCCGAACTGTTATTCGTCATGGAGACAAATGTACTCATAACTTTTCTCAGAATCTATCAATTTAAGTAGTTATTGCCTCAAAAGAAAGTGCTTGATCCACTGAGTGTTTTTAGACCAAAACGAACTGCGTACCTCAATTAGAACGAAAGATATGATTGATTCAATGAGAAAAAATGTTGAAGAAATGAGACGTCAAATTGAATGTGCACAGATAACTTTCCTCAGAATCAACCAATTTGAATAGTTAAGAGCTGAAATGAAAGAGCTTGATCCACTGAGTGTTCTTAGGCCAAAACGAACTCCGTACCTCAATTAGAACCAAAGATATGATTGCTTCAGAGAGACAACAAATGAAAAATCTAATAATTTGAGGAAGGCGGAAGTTAAGTGATTTATAGTAACTGACGACAAATCTGTGCATGAATACCACTCAGTTAAAAAAAAGAATGAAGGAAATCGACCGGATAGAATGGCTGGACTGACTGACTTTAGTTTTCATAATTTTTTTTAATATATTCTATAGATAATTACAGCTGTATATACTTCCCCGGAACCTACAATCAACTTCCCCACAAGCTACAATAAAAGTTTCCATATTCACAGTACAGATGATGACCAAAGACCTCCAAAATGAATCCCCGGAAGCCACAAAAAAAAATTTCCACATCCACTGTCTAGATGATGACTAAAGACCTCTAAAATGAATCAATTTAAGGCGTAAAGGTAACTCAATGACAACTTTATGCCGTTCAAAACAACCAAATAATACCAAACTCACTAGGCCTATCTCTCGGAGAGAATGAAATAATACAAATGTAAAAAACCTACAGATAAAACAGAATGATGTAATGCAGCGATTATTTCACCGTGAACCAGCGTACAGTGAGCGAACGGAACGGTAGCTTGAGATATGCCCCAGCTTGTACATGTGGAGGGAGCGGAGGAGCCGCAAATCTGGTTTACGTGCCCCGATGCTCCGATAAAGGGCTCATTAGTTCACTACCCCTCTCACCCTCCAACCCCGATCATGAGGGGGGCGTGTGGCAGCAACCAGGGAAATAATAGAGATGGATGGACTCCGCTATCTACCTACGATACACTCAGCTCCGTAACCCTAATAGCACTCTTATTCTACGTTGCTCACGAGGTAATATTAATGTCTCTTGCGACTTTTCATTTGTGCCAGGGACTAGCTACGATGATTTCAGATTTTATACTAAGGTCCAATATCACAACTTCCTTGGACATTTTGAAATACTGACACCTTACAGACCATCGCGAGCTGGTCCTCCCATGATTATCGTTCGAATGCGAACATTGCACGCAATGCACAGGTGAAAAATTGTCTTCGTAACTGAGATTCAACATAAAACTATAGGTTCTTCGGCAGATATAAGAGAAGTATCATAAAGCACCAGGATGGAAGAAAACAGTTGATCTCTGCCTACATAAATGGAATGTCGTCTGCCACCCCGACTTCCGAAACATCACATCTATACCGCTGAGCGGAATGTCACGAAATTTTGCAAAAACATTCTCAGAGGGAACTGTCATTGATTCATTTCAAAACAATTATCTGAAAACGGGGGTTTTTGTGTATTTTAAGACTGTGTTTAGGAAGTTTAATGAAAAATGTTGGTTTGTGATATGCATAGTTTGAGAAAGTATTTGTAAAAAATGGTCTAACGGCTTAAAATGAGATGGTGACAGTTTCTGTCTTACTCATTCACGCCAAAACCACAGTACTAATTGAGAGGATATATATTTACAATTTGATTTACGTCGCACCGACACGGATAGGTCTTATGACGACGATGGGACAGGAAAGTTCTAGGAGTGGAAAGGAAGCGGCCGTGGCCTTAATTAAGGTGTGAAAATGGGAATCCACGGAAAACCATCTTCAGGGCTGCCGACTGTGGGGTTCGAACCCACTGTCTCCCGAATGCAAGCTGACAGCTACGTGACCTAAACCCACGCGGCCACTTACTTGGCGAGCGGAAATGTGGTATGGAAATATTTCAGATACTCAGTTAAAACAATACTTTTATTTTCAATAATTAACAGTTTCAATGCGGTGGCCATTAATACGCAGGCATTTACTGAGTGAATACCAAAATAACGGACAAATACTTACTATAGTTCTATCATAAAATAAAGGGCACCACGTGTAATTAAAATGCAGTTTCCTAAAAAATAAAAGGCCATATGTATTTTCTTTGTAATTTTAATGGTTCTCTGGGAAATTATGCTCATATGTGTTAACGCATGCGTTCCAGAGCCCCTGCCGGCCGAGTGCTATTCGGTAGGCTCTGGTAATTCACAGATCGGACACCAGAGTGTGCGGAGGTTGCTGTACCTTGAAAACAAATTATTAGTTAGTTTGGTAGGGCCTACCTTAATAATCTGCATCGGAAACAAATATTCTAGATATCAGAAGCTGATTTTAAAACCTGTTGCTTCTCCCAAGGCGAGCTCTATGTACTGTAGGTAGCTATGTCAAGAGTCAGTAAACGAAGTGACATCTTCGTTCTTCCCGCAGTTAGATAAACCACTGATATAATGTACAGACACAAATGTGGAAATGAATGAATGAGTTGTTAACTAAACCCATTTCGTTACCAGTGACTTAAAAATGACAGCTCACATGTCAACGATGGACAGTGACATCGCCAACTACTGGCCCGTCAACGACGTGTAGGCCTACATTCTGCTAGATTTTCATAAATAAATACTATAAATCTGTAATAATTATCTGGAAAAAAAAACATTATTTCCTAAACAACGAATGCGTGTTCACTAAATTCCGTAAATTTCTGGCAAAATAATAATGGCAACAAAATACTATTTAAGAACATCACTCTACATGGCAAGTGCGCGTATAGATTATTATTATTATTATTATTATTATTATTATTATTATTATTATTATTATTATTATTAATAATAATAATAATAATAATATTTCCTCTGTAGTGAAAACTAAGATTGTATCAGTAGAAACTTCTAAATACAGGTATGCAACGCGATGGAATGTATGCTACCACTTAATTTCGCGATGAATGCGAACTTTCATGCTTCTCATATCTCAGGACTGAGCACAATACTTCCGACGGCCGTGGGGGAAAATGGCTTCTACCGACCATTAGAAGGAACATTTTAATGCGAATATATTACATCACGATACGTTAACACAGCGCGGGCTAAAGAACTGTAAAGTTGTTCATTCTTCGGAATTCAAGGTTTATAAACGAATTTCATAAAAGTGAAACTCTCGTTAGAACGTCAGAGCAGATATCTTATGTACCCCTAGAACAATTTTCTGAAATAGGAAAAATGATGTATTATTTATGCTATGGCAGCAAATATACGCATAAATGTGATAGAAATCCTGCTACCGGCTGCTACCACTATCACTATAAAAGGGGGTGTATTTTGCCCGAAGGCAGGTCCGGACCTCCGCAGAGGTGTGCCTGAGCCGGAGTTTACGCACAGTAGAGTGGCCAGTTGCTTTCCGCTCCTCCATTCCCTTACCCCCCACCAACAGCGCGTGGCAACCCATCCAAATCTTGACCCCCCCTCTCCCAATGTTGCTTAACTTCGGAGATCTCACGGGATCCGGTGTTTCAACACGGCTACGGCCGTTGGCACTATCACTATAAAGCTGGCCACAATAATTTAGAAAGGAAGTCATCTTATTTTGCAGTATTTCTCCAAGTGAAAAATGAATCGTTCAGACAGAGCGTGCTGATGGTGAACTAATATTCTCTGTAGTACAGCAACGTGATATGTACGATAGAAAATACAGTGATTATTTGACTTTTCCGTATTTTAGTCCAGAATGTTTCTCTATAATTATGTAGATTTTATTTAAGAATGTCAATAATCACTAGGTTACGAAAGAGGTAGATACAATTAACTTCAATCTTTTAAATAGGCCTTCATCTAATGACGAAACACAGCAAAACATGATGGAGTACTTAACAGAGCTTCTCTATCAGCTTAGGGTATAAGATAGAAAATGTCGTCGTTGGCACATTTTAGAACCTGGCTACAGTACCTTCGTACACAAGAAACAAGAAAATATGACGGACCTATCACGAAAGATTACCCTGAAGACATGCTATACTTATTGATTCGTTTTAGGATATTTTTGCTGCTCATTTTCGGTGCAGACTGAGTGAACCTCAGGGCCATGTGTCTCTCGAGAAGTGAAGATCTCGTTTCTAATGTTTTCGACTTTCTGAAGGGGAATCAAACCCATGACCTTTCCGTTGAATCGAGAACGACTTTACTACCACTAGGCAGCCCATAAATACGAGAAGCATACTGACAAACGCTGCATTTCTGCCATTTGTGCAACCATATAAAGTATTTTATTTTATCCTTTGTCGGCTGAATGGTCAACGTAATGGCCTTCAGTTCAAAGAGCCCCGGTTTTGATTCCCGGCCGGGTCGTGGATTTTAATTGCGTATAGTTAATTCTTCTCGTTCGGGGGCTGGGCGTCTCTGCTCGTCTTAATACGTATCTTCATTTACATACAACACACCATACTACAAACCACCACAGAAACACGCCATAGTGAATATATTCCTCCACACAGGGTTACGTAAGGAAAGGCATCCGGTCGTAAAACACAAAGTGCTAACCTCAAGTAATTGGGAAATGGTCAAGAAGTCATAATAATCGACAGGAATACAATCATACATTTTTCAGAAAGTTAGATACAAGCAAAATACTTTTTAGCACAAGAATCAATAGAAATACAGTCATACTTTTCCATAAAGTTTGATACGACCAGAGTTATAAAATCAGTCACTCTTATTCGACTGAGATCTGTCCTACATTCTCGACAACATGACAATTCAGTTCACATTCTTTTACACCGCTCTAACTCTCTATGAATGCAACCTTGAATCAAATGAATAGGAAAACACAGATACCGAACCATTACATACAATCACGCCAAGAAGTAACCTTCACTAACTCTCTACCTTCGAGATAACTTTCAAATGATATTACATAATGCTGAAGTCTATGAAGATATGAAGTATTTATTACGGAGATCGTGAACATATAAGATGTGTATCATGATTACGAATACCATTATATGTTAACCTGCAAAATCTTACGACCTATATATAGTCTCTTCTAAATTAGCAATCCTGACCGTACCCCAAAATATTTCATTTCACGCCTACGAGTTCAATTGGTAGTGATCACTGCATCTTTTTGATTGTTACAAATATTACAGTTTTCCAGCAGTTCATTCGCTTTTTTATTTCCCATACTAAAATGCTTTCTGAAATGAGGAACGACGATTCGAAGGAAAATTACTTAGAATATTTGCCTAATGGGGAGCAAAATACACAAGTAATTTAGTAAAAGATCATTAAACTTATCAGAAAAAAAAGAAAAAAGACAATCACAGCATTCAAAATTATACGCAACAATTTCGATGAACCATGAGAGAGAGTGTAATCAAACTTGAACTGATGACGGTATAAATACCGCATTCATAAATATTGAAATTAAAATAGTGTTGTTATGTAGTAATGTTAGGCATTCATATCTTACGAGTACTTAAGGCCCGGTTCCTCCCATGCCTTGCAGCATACCGAGGAACGAGATTCTTCCAGCGGGTCCAGTCAGCTGCCAGACCTTTGACTTCATCCCAGCCAACATCTACTTTTTCAAGATCGTTCTGGAACGTTCGACGCTGTGTACAGCTCCTCTTCTCCTACGTCCGTCTGGTACATCAGTGTGGACTTCGGGAGTTTTCGTCGCCCATCCGCAGAACACGCTTCATAAATAGTAGTGTTCTTTCGGCAACGATAATAATGTGTAGGCTAAGAAGACCACTTCATTAGTAATGAGGTCGCGGTAGCTAATTTTAAAGATTCGCCTCAGACACCGTCGATGAAAAACGGTGAGCGTGTGCGCAGATTTTAATGACATCTTCCAGGTTTCACACGACTATAATGGTATCGGCATAACGATGGAGTTTTGGCTTTATGGATGTGCTAATTGAAGTTGACTTCCATAGGCAGCGCATTCATTGGTAAACTGGAGAGGCTAGTCCAATTTTTATGTTAATATCTTACGATATAATGGAATACATATTCAGAGAATTCTGTTTGTATGAGAGCCAGGTAAAAGTTATGAATTTAAACAAAGAGCCACTTAGTACGCAAATAACGCAAGGGCCAGCACTGACTAAAATATAACATATATGTTAAATAATTTTTTATCATTCCGTCTATTCAGAGTATGTCCATAAACCTTAATACAAATATCAACAGCAAAGAACTTGGTACCTGAATTAATCATTTAACTTTATTTCATATAACCCGGCCCATAACTGAAACGGTAGAACTCTTGACCTAGTTTAAGTTACCAAAATAATGTTAAGTGTAACCAGAGCTACAAGATCCTCATCATTCTCCCTTCAAATTGCAGGTTCCAAAGTCCTCGTGTCAAGAGCAATTTACCATCAAGTACATTCAACATTTAATTTTAGGAGGACAGACTATCGCCAGTTTTATTCTGGACTGGCAGACTGTAACTGGGAGTCGGTTTAAGAATGCCCCGATGTAGATATAACAGTAGATAGATTTGAAAGGAATAAGATCTGACATTAAGATAAAAATTAAAAAATTAAGAAAACACGCAGCAATTGCATTCGAAATATAGAGCCGAATATCCGCAGAAACTCGAAATCCTCAGCAGGGCTTGATCAGAATCCTCCTTACGTCATCAGAAGCTGCTCTGATATTCTGCACTCCCATAACATATCGTATGCCGATGGTTTCAAAACATTTAAGCCCATTCACATTATTACAAATTGTTCTCAGTATGAACTAGACAAAATAATGCAATGGACCTTAGTTGCGTATCTATACCTTTTACTCGCAACAAAAATTCTGTCAGATATTCTTACAAATTAGGAGAGGAAATACTGCAAGCACGGAAAAGAGAGACCCTGGAGTAATGTTCGACCATGAATTAACTTTCATCGCTCATATCAACAAGATAATTAACGAAAGTTACCGACATTTAGGATGCCTTTCAATAAAAGTAATACCTGCATTCATTCCCCAGCATTGTGATTTAATGTATATGGTGAAGATCATTAATGCTAGGCCTATGCAGAGGTGCCAACCTTTGAAGTGGATTATCAGTATTCGCCCTCCGCCCCCGAGAAAAATTTCGAGTCAAGTCCAAAGCATGCTCCTTCCTTCTCGATAATGACACCCCTTTTCCCCTTCCCTCTAGCAATCTATTCGAAAGTATATCATATTACACAATAACATTTGCACACAACCTGTTAGTTATGTGATAAAACGTTCCATGTAGCTTGTTTCTCACGCAGCAGCTGCTTTTCAGTGTAGTTTTCTCGAAGCATCCTTCCCACTGTGATGACATTTTCCTCTTCTGGACCATAAGCGATTCCAGTGCAGATGTGCTTAATGTAGGGCTCACTTCCTTCTCAATCTTTCTGTCAACTGTCAAGTACACTTAGCAAATACAACATTATTGAAGGATTTATAGTAGAGAATAGCAACGCCTGAGCTCCTTCATTCACAATGAATTTTACAACGCTTTTGGGTAGCAAAAGGAAGTCACGATCGAATAAGTATCGTTGCCAACTCACAATCATTGGAACGAACTATTTAGGAGAAATGTTCAATCCTTCGAGCCTTTTTCCTTCTTTTCTCTTTTTTCCATAGAAAATTATTTTTTCCTGATTATGTCACCTTTTCCGTAATAATTTCCCCTTTGACCGCAATTCCGTAATCGTGAGGTGAAATCCGTAATAATTACGGACAATCCGTAATAGTTGGCACCTCTACCGCTATGTAATGTTCTGTGAATTAATTGTATTAGATAACTGGCTACTTAGTAGGTCTACGTCAGTTCATATTTGTTAAAAACCTCTTGGGCTGTAGTAAGTTAAATTAATTCCAGTTAATTGCGTTACATATATAAAATGAAATAGAGTATAATACAGTAAGTGTTGTAACTGATGATTATGTACTTACTATATTTCAAGTGCATCTTACAAGTAAAAATGTAGGCACACTGTAATTGGGGTTCATAATATGCCCTGTTGTGTATAAATAAATAAATAAATAAATAAATAAATAAATAAATAAATAAATAAATAAATAAATAAATAAATAAATAAATAAATAAATAAATAAATAAATAAAAATATAAATAAATAAATGTAACTGGCTCGCCATACGCACTGATCACATCTTTCCTCACAAGCTGTAAGCTTCTATGACGATTTCAACATATAACCTGAAAGCAAATTTAAAAAATCTTACGGAGTACAACTCCACAATCTTAAACATATTAATGGAAGTGTTGAGGAACCAACGCGCGCACACATTTATTATAGAGGTGTAACAAAATAAATGTAATTTGAATAAATGTAGCATTCTGCATCTTGAATTAAGTAACTTATACGTTAAGAAAGAACGAAAGAATTGATTTCATAAAAGTTCTGACAACATAAACAAGTATTTTTAAAAAGATATACGAATACACATTAACTACATGCAATAGCTATCTAATTTTTCTTTAAGGTTAAAGTACAGGTGTGTGTATGAGAAAAGGGAAAAATATATTTCACTTATAATAGAAACAGAGAAACATGAATTTCACAACTTCCAGAACTGGTACCATCATATGCATCACTGTCCCTGAAAATGTTCATCAGCCAGGAACCTACATCAATGTATCTTTGGTAGACATATGTTTAGAAAAAATAAAACCTGAATGATCTAACTATGGCAATGCTAGATGTCACCCAGGCATTCGCTATGGTAAGCCTTGGCCATCTAGATAAGTGCCGTGCCTGGATATGCAGCCATTGCCAACATACTTGCGTGAGCTAATTAAATGTTTAAGTAGAAGGAATCGTACGAGAATTAATGCCACTCGTCAGATCAGAATCCACTGAAGTTAGGAGAGTACTTAAGGGGTTTTCTCCGTCTCCAGTCCTTTTTAATTCATCTATTCTTTTCATTCATATAAAATTGACCGAAAATTCACAATTCTGATACGTTTAGTTTACTCCCACTTTAGAAATCGTTACCCTGGCAACTTTTGCAGACGATCTAGTAACAACTGGCACGTCCACGGAGGTAGCACAGGAATGAGTAATGAGGGCCAGAAGTCAACTTGAGAAAGTAAGCCTTCAATTAAACGTCACAAAATCAGCATCGATTTATATAATTAATGGACACCTTATAGCGAAAGACTCGCTCTTCGATCAAGAATCCTCTTATCAAGTCAATCCGACCATAGAAAACTACCAAATATCTGGGAGTTACATTCCATGACACCATCAGACTCGGCTTTGAAGGCATTAACAACCTCATTACGAAAATATCTCTAAATTTTAACATTAATTGTAGTGTTACGTCCGGACCAGAAACTCAACGTAGTAAATCAATATATTTGGCCCAAACATTTTTATCCCTTGTAAATGGTACATCAGTTACCATCATATTACCTAGAAAATATCACTAAAATCATCCGTAGTTCTGTCAAAGAAATGATCTTCCCGCCGGCGTACATTCCAAACTTGTAAAAAAGTTTAGGAGTGTTCTCCAGGATTGCAATATTTGCATGGGGTTGATGAGATCTCACAATGCTCATATCAATGCAGTCGGACAACTATACTGTACCCGCCTCAACTTATCACCTCCGACTAAATTAACAAAACCTACAGGGAATGTAGGAAAGTTACAGAAGTTACAGAAGGCGACAAATGGGTTAACTACGTCAGAGTCGATCACACGTTTGGAATTGAATGTTACTGCAGTTAGAGCTATCCCCGGAAGGTCTCAAGATGGTAAGCGGTGCAGAAAAGACTGCCCGGAGAGAGAAATACTTGGACACGTCTTGGGACAATCTAACCATGGAATGCTCCTACAAAATGCTCGCCATTATATTGTAAGTTCTAAGATTGCTGCAGCTCTAAAAATTAAAGGTTGGAGAGTTGCTGAGAAATGCACTTATGTTGCTGAGAATGTTGACATTCTAGCTGCAATATCAAAACTAGGTAGAGGTTTATTATCGATCCAACAATTATTCACTTCGAACTAGGTGGAGATCAGCCTTCTGATGCAGACAATGAAAGATCATCCCACCATTTCATACTTCAAAGATAATTTAAAGCAGGCTAACATAGAAGTGTTCGGTATCCAAGTGGAACTTGGGAAGCGTTTCGGTTTAACCATTACTCTAAGGAATGAAACTATACTGTACTGACAAAATCATGTCAAATATTGACCATCATTTTAGTCTTAGTTAACTGTAGTACAGCCATAAATTGTACATATTATGGAATCTATAATATTATTTAACATACTATGAGTGCGTATTGGATCCTATTGTCTACCTTTGTTGGAAGGCAGTATTTAAAAAAGAAATAAAGGCACTTATGCTGTAGTTGCGCTGCAAGTATAAATAGAACAATGGTGCCAAATGCGAACTTATACTTTGCTGACAACGTTCTTTTCAACACGTGTACAGCAGCACAATAGCTTAGCTAGCTTTCCAACCATAAACATAGCTCTTGACCATATGCAGCATCAGTTATCGAGATATGCTTTGCACTAGACTTCTGTAGTAATCATAAAATAAGTATTGAGAGTTGGAGTGAATGATGCAAAGGTTTTTAAGGATATATTGCTCAATAAATGACCAGTATATGTGAAGGAGAACGTTTAATACCTCGAAAATAAAACAATAAAACAATGTGCATATATACTAATATAAAAATCACCCCATGTCTTCAAATATGGGTGGTTTTATACTGAAGTAACCACATTAGTTCACATAGTGAGATGAAGGGGAAATTATGATTACAAACTTAAAGAGAGGTCGAGACAAGAATAAGCTGTGTATGTGCAGCAAATATAATAATTATGGAGAAAAAGAAAATATAACACCGGTCATACTTCAGATAACTAAACTGCATGACTATGAAGACAAACTTAATTTCTGAAAATTTAGGTTAACAAGCCTGATATCCAACCCGAGAGCCATCAGATGATGTCTTGCGTGTTGTTTAAACAAGCCTAACATCAAGGTCATCCGCCCTCAGCTGGTGTCAAATTCGATTATTTTTTACATAACGTCGTCATTGTGAGAATATCACTTATCATCCTTAACAAGAGCGTAGAGATACTGCCGTAGATTAATATAAACGATTTTCGCGTTAAGATCATCAATCATTCAATGAATAGCATTAATATTGCTATTCCATCAGTATACTTTCAACTCCAAACTGACGCAGAGGTTCCACTCTGAAAAGAGGTTCTGTAATGTGCAGTTGAGTCTGCTGACACGAATCGCTCCATTATTTTAGCAACCATTGAAAATATATCAATCAATATTGGGCCAGGATTCAATTTTGCAACCTTTAGCCTGAGAGGCGAGCGCCTAATCAACTGTACTTCCCAACTAGTCTATTTACAGTTTAGTACAGTCTTTACATAAAATTATTAACTTTGAAATGTTTTTCTATATAAAGGAAACACATATATATACAATAAATATTGTATTTGAATGGGTACTTGGCGTTATTTGTCTATTTACTAATGTATGATTACATTTACAGCCATTTTAACATAGTTCCACTGGTATTCGCTCTTGTGCTAAAGGTTGTAGATCGAGTGGTGGTAGTGGTGATTATTGTTTTAAGAGGAAGTACAACTAGGCAACTATCCTCTATATAACACTAATGAGATTAAAAAATGGACCGTGAGCAGATCAAAGGATGTTAAAGACAACGCCGTGTTTGTTGTTACCATTGACAATATCACCGTTAGTCGCAGCCAATCACATTCGTAGAATGATCATAGCTACCCCACTTCACGTCCAGATAACTTAGTTTAATGCAGTTTAGGATGCTCCATGTCTGCTCCCGGTAGGCAACATTACATGACTGAAATGTTTCTATTTTTTTTTAAAACCAAAAATCGAGGTTTCAATTTTAACCTTACCAATCCCCCCTATTTTTTTTAGAACTGACTTTACGTCGCACCGACACAGATAGGTCTTACGGTGACAAAGGATGGGAAAGGCCTAGGAAAGGGAAGGAAGCGGCCGTGGCCTTAATTAAGGTACAGCCCCAGCATTTGCCTGGTGTAAAAATGGGAAACCACGGAAAACCATATTCAAGGCTGCCGACAGTGGGGCTCGAGCCCACTATCTCCCGGATGCAATCTCACAGCTGCGTGCCCCTACTTTTCATTTTCAAGTCCTATTATTAGTTTTGCCCCAACGGCATTTTTGAAGATCTAAATGCCGGATTTAAAGGGTAGCAGCAGGGCGTATATAGAGGAAGCCTACGCCCCTGTCTCACGCACTGTCAGACAATATTGGCTTCAAAGTTATTGTCGGACTACTATTTCAATAATCCCGCGGGAATATATTTACTTTCTAGCAAGACTACTCTGTGCATAAGAGGAGAAAGAAGACCGTAGCAGTAACTTACAGTTCAGAGCAGTTTTAAAGCAAGTACCGTATGTTTCTTAAAACTTTCAATTGCATGTTTCTACGTTAAAATATTTTCAGCTCTTTGCCATGTACAAAATTCTCCATGCGACAGAGTTCTTATTAGATTCTCCTGAATTTTTCAGATAATGTTTCAATATGTACAGGAATTAAAAGTGGTTCTGCATTTTATTATCAGTTGAATATTAATATATACTGTATCTGCTCCTAAAATAGCACCAAACTAATTTTTGCCTATTGTATGAATAATGAAAAACGTATATCTTCAATAGTTTATCAATGACTGCAAATCCCAGAGTTATTATGAAGTATATGAGTATTTTTTACAAGTATGCTAAATTATAGCCCAAAAATAATTAAAACTGTGCATCAAGGAGCATTTTCCATGCAACACATAACAATAAATACTATTTTTAAATAATTTTGCAACAAATTAACTAATCAACTACAAATTTTGTGTGGTGCTGTGTCTTATTAATACGTGCTTTGTTTTAAATTTGGTTGTGATAAGCGGTAAATGGTTGACGTTCCAAATTTCAATCACGACTCCCCTTTTTTTAAAGAAAACATTTAGTTAACAACAGATTATCAGTCACAAAATTCATTCATCACACAGTTACTTTTTGAAATATCAATAATACACTGACTGACAGAGCAAATGCAACACCAAGAAGGAGTGGTCAGAACTTTATGCCAATTGCAGGGTAGACTGACGTCACTGAGGTATGCTCATGATGTGAAATGCGCCGCTGTGCTGCGCACGTAGCGAACGATAAATGGGACACGGCGTTGGCGAATGGCCCACTTCGTACCGTGATTTCTCAGCCGACAGTCATTGTAGAACCTGTTGTCGTGTGCCACAGGACACGTGTATAGCTAAGAATGCCAGGCCGCCGTCAACGGAGGCATTTCCAGCAGACAGACGACTTTACGAGGGGTATGGTGATCGGGCTGAGAAGGGCAGGTTGGTCGCTTCGTCAAATCGCAGCCGATACCCATAGGATGTGTCCACGGTGCAGCGCCTGTGGCGAAGATGGTTGGCGCAGGGACATGTGGCACGTGCGAGGGGTCCAGGCGCAGCCCGAGTGACGTCAGCACGCGAGGATCGGCGCATCCGCCGCCAAGCGGTGGCAGCCCCGCACGCCACGTCAACCGCCATTCTTCAGCATGTGCAAGACACCCTGGCTGTTCCAATATCGACCAGAAAAATTTCCCGTCGATTGGTTGAAGGAGGCCTGCACTCCCGGCAGGCACGTCCGCTCAGAAGACTACCATTGACTCCACAGCATAGACGTGCACGCCTGGCATGGTGCCGGGCTAGAGCGACTTGGATGAGGGAATGGCGGAACGTCGTGTTCTCCGATGAGTCACGCTTCTGTTCTGTCAGTGATAGTCACCGCAGACGAGTGTGGCGTCGGCGTGGAGAAAGGTCAAATCCGGCAGTAACTGTGGAGCGCCCTACCGCTAGACAACGCGGCATCATGGTTTGGGGCGCTATTGCGTATGATTCCACGTCACCTCTAGCGCGTATTCAAGGCACGTTAAATGCCCACCGCTACGTGCAGCATGTGCTGCGGCCGGTGGCACTCCCGTACCTTCAGGGGCTGCCCAATGCTCTGTTTCAGCAGGATAATGCCCGCCCACACACTGCTCGCATCTCCCAACAGGCTCTACGAGGTGTACAGATGCTTCCGTGGCCAGCGTACTCTCCGGATCTCTCACCAATCGAACACGTGTGGGATCTCATTGGACGCCGTTTGCAAACTCTGCCCCAGCCTCGTACGGACGACCAACTGTGGCAAATGGTTGACAGAGAATGGAGAACCATCCCTCAGGACACCATCCGCACTCTTATTGACTCTGTACCTCGACGTGTTTCTGCGTGCATCGCCGCTCGCGGTGCTCCTACATCCTACTGAGTCGATGCCGTGCGCATTGTGTAACCTGCATATCGGTTTGAAATAAACATCAATTATTCGTCCGTGCCGTCTCTGTTTTTTCCCCAACTTTCATCCCATTCGAACCACTCCTTCTTGGTGTTGCATTTGCTCTGTCAGTCAGTGTATTTCAACTCGTGCTTCTAGTGGCTGAGAGCAGGCACTAGTCTTGTATCAGACGACGTCCACTCGTGTGCGGCCGGCTGAATGGTTGGCATGTTGGCTACCATCCTCAGAAGTTCAGGTTCGATTCCCAGTGTTGCCAGAAATGATAAATTGACAGGAGAGCTGGGATGCGATTTAAAAGCGTATATGCAGCTCACCTCCGTTAGGGCTGTAGCTGAAAAAATCTGCACCACACCTCGGGAAGGGGACATGAATTTACCTTTTTTTAACCCTTAAATGCATTACTGTTTCATTATTTTGATACAGGCATTTCTTGGAAGGCTTATAACAAAGGGAACATGTTTCTTAAAACTCAAAGTACGTACTTTAAATAAAGATATTATTTTGCATACAAAATATATACTACATCATAGATAAATATTCGTTTCACGTTTCACAATCGACATCTTGCTATTTACAGTATATCCTGAAATGAATTACGTTACACTGTATATGATAGTAGGAACGGAGAGGGTGAATCATACGAGATGCTCAAATAAATAAAGTGTCCACCATGAGCAGGCTCAGCAAGGACTGGAAAAGCCGTTGGAAGCCATTCGAGAATATCCGGGTATCGTCGAACAGCAGCACAAGTGTTATTGATACGCTGTTCCAGGTCACCGGTGTCGTTAACCGGAGTAGCATACACCACACTTTTCACGTGTCCCCACAGGTAAAAGTCCAGTGTATTAAGGGCAGAATACCGAAGAGGTCTATGTATTGGACCTTGACGCCCGATCCCCCGCCATGGGAAGGCGGTGTCAAAAAACCGGCAAACATGCAGAAGTGTGTTGAAGGCCCATCATGCGTGAACCACATGGCGCGGTGAACTACTAGAGGCACATGTTTCAGTAGTACAGGCTGCGTGTACCCCAATACGATATTATACGCTGGTCCATTCAGTCGCCGTGTAGCATGTACGGACGGATGAGCTGATCATGGAAAATACCACACCACACATTGCGTCCAAAGCGCTGTTGTTCATTAGCCACACCCAAGCCATGGAGATTCGCAACTACCCACGTATGTGTGCGTTATGCAACTTTATAATGCCATTATCTTCCAAATGTGGCCTCATCGATGAACAAAACGGACGACAAAATTGTCAGTAAGTCCGACGCCTGTACATCAATAATCATATTACTAATAAAGAACTTGAAGAAATCAAAAAAAGAACAGAGGAAGATCATTAGGAAAAGACGATTACCAGGTTACAATCAATCAAAACAACAGATAAGTTCTCAAACATCGAAACTTACATTAGGAAAAGACGAATGACGGTCATCTCACTAGATTACCAGAAAATCGATTGACAACAAGGATAACAGATTATGTAACCTCACTTAACTCAACACCCTGGCAGAGCGAACTTCGAAACGAACTCATAAACGCAAACATGTTCAACAGACATTCTAGAAAGAGACATCTTTAGACACAAAGTGAACAATTGGGAAGCTACAACACAGCAACCACAACAAAAACAGTAAATACCAAAGTGGTCGGAAGAACGTAAACAAGCAAGCCTTCTCGGAAAGAATGAAAGCGTATTGGAACAATAAGAACAACTCACAGAAGAACTGACTGAGTTACTAATAATAATAATAATAATAATAATAATAATAATAATAATAATAATAATAATAATAATAATAATAATAATAATAATAACAATAATAATGTCAGCGTTTTCCGGGCGTGTAGGCCGTGGTCCAGGAGCGAGTGAATGTCCCGACGTTTCACCGAAGACTGCGTTCGGCATTGTCAAGGGTTCCGACTGACTTCGATAGCAGCGAAGCTCTCAGTGGATTATATTATATTATATTATATTATATTATATTATATTATATTATATTATATTATATTATATTTCCCACCACTTTGTTACTTTCTGAACACGCCGAAGTTCCGGAATTTTGTCCCATAGGAGTTATTTTACGTGCCAGTAAATCTAACGACGCGAGACTGACGTATCTGAGCACCTTCCAATACCACCGGACTGAGCCAGGATCGAACCTGCCAAGTTGGACTCCTATCTACCTTCTGTGTTACTCAACTTAGCGGTACCTCAGTATCAACGCACTGTAGAACGTATTCATATTTTCTTGTTTTGATCCTAGGAATTACCTTTCCCCTACACCGATGTTTCTTACAAATGTCTACACGCTTTGTTATTTTTGTGTTCAATTTTAACACATTTTGTTGTTGGAGCTTTATGGAGACGGATGCTCATAATTTTTTCCGTTTCTTTTTTTTTTTTTTTAGTAGTGGTTTAATATCGTACTAACACACTGAAGATTTTCGGCGACCGCAAGGATGGGAAAGGGCTAGGATTGGGAAGAGAGCGGCCATGGATTTAATTAAGGTACAGCCCCAGTTTCTGCCTGATGTGAAAATGGGAAATCCCGGAAAAACATCTCCAGGGCTGCCGACGATTGGATTCAAACCCATCATTTCTTGAATGCAAGTTCACCGCTACGCGGTTCATCATGTTAGCTACAGATTCAGGCCGATCTTTAAATAAACTAATTCATGAAGGTTATTTGTTTGTTCTTTAAAGGGGCCTAAAATCTAGGTCATCGGCCCTTCCATGAAGGTGATCTTGGGGCTGAAAAAGTTGAGCACTCCTGTTATAAGCCATTCGGTCACGAAAGGACTGACCACTGAATAAGATTCTAAATGAAAAATATTTCCACCAGCGAATTAATATTTCAATTTATAGCCTATGTCTTCCGTTCAAATAATGAAGTTCCTCAATGTTCTTCCTAACTAGCAGGTTTGAGTGCAGTCACCAATAATTGCAACTGTTAGGAGGTCATATTCTAGAAAGTCAGTTTAATTATACCTAAGAAAAGCACAGAGAAGAAATTCACTAGCGAGTTTTGTGGAGCTAGGGGAGGATGAGGAAACAAATATCCTATCTACATAAAAATCAAGACAATGTAGCTAGAATGAAATGCAGGTATGTATCGTCACGATAAAATAAGTTTGCACATTTGATACCACTGTATGATCACACAACCAGAAATATTGATGATTAATCATATGAAAGTACGAAGTGTCATTCAAGATTAGTACCTTTCGAATTTTCCTGTATAGCTGAATAGCGTTGTAGGAAATTAGAGCTAAGAGCAAAAGGTTCTATGTTCTTCGTAGCACGACAAAAGATAAGTACTCGGCCAGGCTGCAGCGAAGTATTGATTTGTAATTGTTAATAACGGTGAGCAGCACGAAGCAAGCAGCTCACTAATTTGCCAACACAATGCCGCAATCAGGGATTACAGTGTGTGTGTCTGTGTGTCCCAGCTCATCACTGAGGCTGTGAGGAACGTTACGGGCCCGCGGCTTCGTGCTGATGGTCGTCGTAATTGTAACACATACCGACCACATAGTACAACACCATCAAACGCCTGTGTCACTCTCGTCTGACAGCCATGGTCCAACGACGTAATATTCTTGAAGAATAGAGACCACATTAAACACTATTTCAGTTAGGTTTGCGTTTAAAACATGTTAATATTTTCCTTTCCTTGGTTTGCTAGGAAAGAATGTAACTGTTTTCTTGTTTACGGGAACAAGATGATGAGGATTACTGACAAACATATTCATCACCACTTTTCGCTACAAACCCAGTCAACAATGCTAGAGTTTGTAACCAGAAATAATAGTTCGATTCTAAAAGAAAAGTAATACTTTATCTTTCATAACGAAAGAGCTCGACAAACCTGGCAGTCCAGAGGGTAATGTTAATCCTTTCAAAATTATTGTACCTTTTGTTCGTTTAAACAATGTTTCACTACAGTTTCATGAGGAAGTCTGAAAGAACTTGGTAAAAGTAATGTAGGCGGCATCACACACAGATGGAAGAAAGGGAGAAAAAATGAAGACGAGCGAGGGGATCACACCAAAATAGAGGTAGAAGAGGAGAAAAACATGACAATATTTATGTTCGACATCGGAGAGCAAAGTTGCTAGCTTCTTACTTTTGCTGAAAACTGCAATTTCTTTGCATTAATTTCTGCACATCCTGAGTAAGTATTTTCTAGAAACAGAAGTGCCTTTCATACTGTTTATTTCTTCCTTCAAAATGACAACCGATAGACAATTCGAAGTACATGGAGGTTAAAAGTATGGATATAAAGTGAACACAAGGTACGCCTTACTACATACATGCAATTCTAACACATTGGTTTCACGTCTCACTAGTCCCCTGATCGGTTTCTATTGATTCTTCAGTCCGAAGGCTGGTTGGACCTACAACGGCTCAGCAATCAGTTATCAAGTAGATAACGGAGGAGAAAGGTTATCTTATCACATTAATGTATCCTGATACATTACGCCTTTTAAGCTAACCGTTTAACGTCGTAATAACTTTCCACGTTTTCGGAGACGCCAGGATAGGAACGACTAGGAACGGAGCAACTGACGTCTTAATTATGGTACGGCCCCAGAATTATCCTAATGTGAAAATGGGAAACCACGGAAAAACTCCTCAGCGCTACCGACAGTGCAGTTCGAACCCACTATCTCCCGAATGCAAGTTGACAAGAACAACGTAACCCAAACCAATGTAGCCACTCGCTCGGTACGATACTTCGCTCTTTCTTCTAATCAGAATAATTAAATACCAGCACTTATATTATTCAAGATGTTAACACAAATATTTTAGGCAAATAAAAATACAGTTATCATAAATGTAAAACCCTGATAAAAGCAGTAAGGGAAGTAGATTCGCTTCTCTCCACACTGCGAATTAAAAGCATCATCCTTCATATTCTATTAACCGTTCGAAGGTTTCTAAGATAACTTCAAAATGACTCAAGACTAGTAAAAATGAATTATCATTTGCTCCAAGGAATTCAATGTTATACAACACAGCCCCCTATCATTACAACTACAGAGATACAAACATCGTAATAAATCTGATCAGGCAAGTCGGTTTAGAGTACTCATTCCACAGTGCGATTTAACCAGCAGCCCCGAGAAGTAGACGCAACGCGCCTGCCTCTTACCAGGAGGCCCTCTGTTCGATTTTCAGCTCGTCCAATGATCTTAGTCCTGGATATAGGACTGAAACAGGATGCATTCAGCCTCATGACACCAACAGATATGAGAGGTAGAGTGCCCTTTCATAAAAGCCAAGCAAAACGACTGAGTGGCACTCCCATATCAGAAGGCCTTTAGCTGAGCAGCAGTCACCTTCGCAGACCAAGGCCCTAAATGGGATGTCACAGGTTTGTACGATTGTGGAGTACAGTGTGTAGATAAGGGACAGGAGGTACAATGTAAATCAATCTCCTTTTACTGTTAGTCGAAGAGGGCCTAACTCTCAAAACAAAATCAGCAAAAGAAAGAGAAGAGCCATACAAACGGGGTAGGAAAAGAACAAGAGAGATCAGGAAGGACAGATTACGGAGACGAGGCTGGCACAAGTACGAAGAAGCAATGCCAGGAGCCAGGCCACCGTGATGGGATGGAACTATGCATGAGAATATGACTCCTTAATATAACTTCTACAACACGAGTTATTGGTAAAATAAAGGTAGGCTATACAAGTATGTCCGCGATTTTTAATAAAATAGGACAATAACTGGCAAGTATAAAGTCAAAATGTAAGCTGCACGTAAGTGTACGGCAGAAACCTGAAACCAAAGTGATCTAGATTTACCGATATCAGATGAAACATTACCAAGAAAAGTGGATTATAGTCCCAATGTCGGCTACTCTAGAAGCGGATTCTGTAGTTTCGTTCTTCAACTGTAGGTGAATTCTGGGATTACAAAAATTAGCGTATCGAACGGAATATTCCTTTTTCAACTCTAGCCTTGATTAATTATAATTAGACATACTAGCACAGATAGCACGTTAACATTCGTTATACACACAGTTCTTTCTGAGTACACGGGACTGTTGGACACGATGTTTTAAGCATTTACATAAAGCAGCAGCAACAATATTAGTGATGACTGATATTTTAAGGGGCCAAAGTTCGAGCAGCCCAACAAATTAGTGAATGAGAGTATACAAACTACAATACAAATACAAAGAAAAAATGTCAATTAAAATTCGACAAAACTCTGTAAACATCAGATCAATGACATGCATGTTCAAGAGAGCAAGACGTGATTGGGATCAATTCACGAGGCCCTCATATCGTATGTAGACTTCCAGGCTGGCAGTCCCTCGTCCCTGTGGCGACTCTCCGAGATTGAAGGGAGCTGATAGAATGAGCACCCTTTGGGACATAGGAGTGCACGAAGCGATTGGACTAGGAGATATTGCTGGCACCGAATACAACATGAAATGGAGCACGTCAAAGCAACCCAAAGAACTGAGTGACATATGGTTTCCTTTACTTCAGTTAAAAGTGACCAAGCCCACATTTTACGGTGTTCTTCTCAACGTATTCATTCACCCTGAATAGAAATAGATTATCAACAGATATGTTGATTTCTTTTCATTTTCGACCCCTCTTCTGACAATAGCTGAAAAACTCGGCTACAGTAGGCCTACTTCAGACCAGGGATCAAGAAACCTCACAAAAACATTGCTAAGGAGAGAATATTGTGTAGTTTTAAACCACTGAAATAATAATAATAATAATAATAATAATAATAATAATAATAATAATAATAATCGCACCAAATGGGCTTGAATGAAGTTAGTGAGAACATTACTCTTTTGGAAGCGAAAGTCATCGTCACAGACGATCTCGTGATCCTCGGTTTTCAATGCCTTGCTTTACATGCACAGTACGCATGGAGCCTGAATGAACATTCAGTTCAGATATTGTTCATACCGTACAATCGCACCACAGACCAAAACAAAAGGCATCTGTTTGCTTGATATTTAAAACAAATGCTAAAAGCAAACTACTGATGACAGTTATAATGTGCAGAGTAGTTGTGAAACTTCACTATCGTAACAGAGTCATTTCAGCTGTTTCAACTCAGCCAGTTTTAACTTCATTTTCTAGATAAGATGGCTTGGTTGTTGCAGTTTTATATTCGTTCTCTTATCATTTAATCAACATGTCAGTACATCCGAAAAACTAGAATAACGAGAACAATGAAGTCCAAAAGCGTCCAGAAGTACATACATACACGCGTATGGATCCTAAGCTGAATGGTGAGCGTAGTGGTCTTCGTTTCACAGGACCCCAGGTTTGATTCCTGGCGATGCCGGAGATTTTAGCCACTCTTCGTTAATTCCTCTAGCTTGTCTATATATATTCATTTACATACAGTACATCACAGAAACACGCAATACTGAATACATCCCTCCACATTAGGCTGGCGTCAAGAAGGGCATCCGGCCTTAAAACTGGGATTGATATATATCAATTCGACGTTGCGTTTTACTCCAGAACTACTATGTGGAAGAGTAAACCGAATTTCTCTTGGGCGTCTATGGCTGAGTTTTAATTAATTTTGCCGGATAAACATGGTAGTCTACGACAATGAAGATTTACAACTAATGAAGACGATAGGGACAGCGATAATAATAATTCCAGGCAGTTCCAATATCTTTATCAAGTAACGCAATCTATGTTATCACCGCTATTTATATTACATTCCACTGAAGGCTCAGTCTCATTTATGGAAGCGGCTCAGGTAAGAGTGGTGCAGAGCAATGACATTTAGAGCATGACTAGTGCTTCCGAATGCTGCACTAATCAGAGAGTTAGCCGTGCTGGAATACAACTTTCTGGCTTGGTGAGGAAAGCAACAGCAAAGTACCTCATCCCTTGTTTTGCCTAGTACAAACTTATTATAGAGCTGTCATCGGCTTTGTGATTTCCGTATAACTGCATAATCTTCGGTGATGCTATTTGAAGATCTAACCCACCACCGATTTGATGGCGTTAACACACGGACCATCATAGCCATGCTGTATGCCTTATGATGATTCGAGGATCTCACTATCTTCGCATAATATCCTGTAACTCCGACATACGCATTTCATTATTACCAAGTGTTTTTAAAGAACAATGAACACGGATTATTATTATTATTATTATTATTATTATTATTATTATTATTATTATTCATTCATTCATTCATTGGAAATCCGCCCATTTAGGACTACGTGAAGTACGCATAGGCGTTTGTTTGCTTTCCTTTATGCTCATATTTCTTCCATTCTTTTGCTGTGGGCTTCTTTTCTCTTCTTGGTTCAAGTTGTTCTGGCAGTTTTCTTCGGTTTCTCCTCTTGGTCAACTTGGCAAGTGTGAATTTTAGATCTAAAAATCTTCCTGTCCGGAGTGTATTATTGTGTGATTCCTCTCAATCTCATTTTTTAATTTTTTTATTTCGTTGGTCAATATCACAGTGTCTATTCTTGCTTTCCTCCCGTTTTGTCAGAGTTCATTCAATTAATGTGTCCGTAAAACTTTTTTTTTTTTTTTTGCTTTACGTCGCACTGACACAGATAGGTCTTATGGCGTCGATGGGACAGGAGAGGCCTAGGAAGTGGAAGGAAGCGGCTGTGGCCTTAATTAAGGTACAGTCCCGGCATTTGCCTGGTGTGAAAATGGGAAACCACGGAAAACCATCTTCAGGGCTGCCGACAGTGGGGCTCGAAGCCACTATCTCCCGATTACTGGATACTGGCCGCACTTAAGCGACTGCAGCTATCGAGCTCGGTCCGTAAAAACTTTAATCTTCCTATTATAATGTCACTGTTAATACCTGCGTACTCTCTAATTTCTTGTTTGTTTGAGAGTCAGTATTGCTTACCAGCGACTTTAGGGCCTAGGATTTGTCTTATAATTTTGCGTCATTTTTTCTCAATGTTTTCGATGCCCGCTTCCTATTTAAATTTAGTGTTTCACATTCACATTAGTATATTCACAAATATTTTTTAAAAAATATATAGAATGATACTATTTTAAAAATCAGTATGTAATAGGTGAGATCTCAAAACGAAAGGATTGATGGGACTAGCGGCTCATCGTTTAAACAAGCTCGCAATATTCCCGAGCATACATATGAAAGTCTAAACATGGGACGTTGAGAGGGGACAGATGCACGTGATCGATATGTGTATTGTAATAACAGTACCTGCAAGCCTAATTAATGCTGGGACAGAGTAGTGGCAACCAAGATAATCCGAGAGAACCGTCAACTGTGCTACTGGAAATCTGTCTATACTATCAAACAGTTAACAAGGTCTCTAATTTCATATATCAGGCAGCCAGGTTACTTGTACGCCAACTTGTGCAGGGGACTCCTCAAAATAGAGAAACAGTGTATTCAATGCTATTTTGATAGATATATGCTAATCTGCGGTATATATGTTTAGTAAAATCATAACCTGAATAGGCCTATTAACAACAACAATTTTGCTCTTACCATTATATTTGATTTTACACTGATTCAACTCTTCCACTAGAGGCTGCCTGGCCGAAACGGTAACGGCGTGCTCGGTTCGCCCGGAAGGACGTGGGTTCGAATCCCCGTCAGGAAGTCGTAAAATTTAAGAAACGAGATTTCCACTTCCGGAGGTGCATATGGCCCTGAGGTTCACTCAGCCTGCACCAAAATGAGTACCAGGTTAATTCCTGGGGGCAAAGGCGGCCGGGCGTAGAGCTAACTACTCTACCCCGGAAGCCTTTACCTTCCACTCCTCCAAGGGCCTTCATGGCCTGTAAGGAGGTGACTTTGCTTTGCTAAGTGGCGCTATAGCAACTCCGCTGCAGCGACTTTTCTCGCAACACGCTTTGAGATGTAAACTCTATTGGTGCGGCTCACTTTGCACGTAATTACGGCACTTAATCCTTTGAACTTATCATCAAACTGTGACGTTTTCTTGGTAACATATATATGAATATCGATGTCTTACCTCTACGAATTAAAGCAGGAGATACAGAGCAGAACTTAGTTAAATATCATCCAAACTTCTCTCCGTGACTGTACATGAGCACATAAGCTTCTCTCCGACGCAAAAATTTCGTGTCAAGAAGTGTACATACAATATTGTTATGCAAGGAGCAACAGTAATATAATGGTTAGACATTGCCCTAATGGCAAAACAAAGCAAAGCTGGATCTCCGGTACCAAAAATGAAACTTGGGATTTTCTTCATCTAAAGTCAAGTACAATAAGAAAGGGATACCTACTAATGCTACCAGACAATTATTTTCCACAAGTTGGCTAAAAGCAAGGGTAACTTCTTGATCTTAAAAATCTTCCTTAATCTCGATAGGGTACCAACATGCACAGTCTCTAGTAATGTTTGCCAGAAATGTACCATTACCGCAAAGGAAAATCATCTGTATAATTTCCAACATTAATCATAGCATACTAGAGTAAAAACATGATTTAATATTTTAACAGACCAATAACTATGACAATGCTTATGTGATATCAACTGGTTTCTTCTGTCTTAATTCCGCGGTTTACTTTCTGAAGGTGCACGCATTCTAAACAATTCACCGGCCTTGACTAAATGTATTTAAATATTTACTTAATATCTAACTAGGAATGCATTGCTGACCTCCTTACTGACATACATTTACACTTGCCAAACCGTCACTTGACATAGAATTTCTGACAATCTGTAATGAACCTAAGTTATATTTAGATAAAACTTTCGAGCAGGGCTATAAAGTTTAGGTGGAAGGATTTCAAAATCTCTCCTTCAACCTTCTCTAAACTTACAGAAGACTATTTTTGAATGATTTTAAAATAACATGTGTCAACTATTAAACATATTACGATATTTTATCATTTTCTGAGCGAGGGCTTCATCATGACAACCACCCCTCACTGTCTTACGTCGAGATACAGTAATTTCACTCGGGCAGAGGTCCTTTAACTTTCAAGTTATCTACTGACACGGGTTTCACGCATTCAGGTACTCTGAAATGACGGCCGTGCGTCATGACTACATACCACAATCGTGCGTATAGAGAAGACAGCCAAAACAGCTGTGGCACATGGTCGCCCTGAATATTAATAGGCAATCAAGAGAGCGTTGTTTGTAGTTGATTTAATTTAATGGTCAGCGTCATCTTTAGTCGTTAGTCACATGAACTGGAGTATGTGAAATCTAAGTTATCTAACAATGTCTGATACACGTAGCACCAATGAACTCCGTTGGCACCTACGTTCTTATACTCAGTTTTATGAAAACCACCCCCAGCCCGTCGCAGAACTGAAGTAGTATTTGAAATAAAACAAAGAATTAAAAACGGTTAGGCTGTAGTAATGAGGAAAACTCAGCGCAAGTCTATGTTAATGAACTGAAGTACGTGACTCGTGACACTGTGGTATGGTTCGTGACGAGGAGAGTATCTTATGTGCAGGTTGTTTATTATGTCTTCCATCACGCTGGCAGCTGCGCTTATTGTATTGCTGGCAACATATCAACTAAGGGAGCAATAGCGCAGATGGTTGGTTCGCTTGTTTGTTTCGTCAATGGACTTCCATTGCCAGAAGCATCACTTCTCAGAACCCATAAGGAACTTGTGACGAACTCAAGTTGTCGATTTCCCTCTAACTTTGGACGGAACTTAAGAGGTAAATTTGCGATTAAAAAGGGCATGGAGAGTAAATCAAAAACATTATCTGGTTCAGGAAAATTCCACATTTTTGCAGTATGATTTGACACGAAAATCAGTCAATCTGAAAACGTCGAATCACTTCTCTTCTATGCACAAAGGCAACTGTTTTTCCAGTAACATCAAATGCATAATAATAATAATAATAATAATAATAATAATAATAATAATAATAATGAAGATCCACAGCCTGCTTCCAGTCATTCGACTGGATCAGGAATTGAATGAATGAAGCCCCACCTAGTGGCAAGGATAGGAATTGTGCCGGCTGGCGAAGCCTGTCACATTCCTCTGGAGCAATGATTAATCACTGACAGATGAAATGAAATGACATTGGAGAGTGTAGCTGGAATGAAAGATAGTAGGGAAAACCGCAGTACCCGGAGAAAAACCAGTCCCGCCTCCACTTTGCCCAGCACAAATCTCACATGGAGTGACCGGGATTTGAACCACGGAACCCAACGGTGAGAGGCCGGCGCACTGCCGCCTGAGCCACGGAGGCAATAATAATAATAATAATAATAATAATAATAATAATAATAATAATAATAATAATAATAATAATAATAATAACGAAGTAACAATATCTACTTACTTAAAAAGAACTTTCGAAAAAAAAATATTGAAAGCTTGTAAGTTACATTTCATTTCTAAATAGTGTTGTTCTGCTCGTCGTTTCCACACGTAATATAAGAATTTTCATTACAGGCAGCTTGTCAAAAGGGAATTCCAGGTTACATCCCTGTGGATCGGATTGCATGAATTACTGTAAGTTCCATGACACTTATGGTCACCAGATTAACAGTTAAACTCATTGCATGTAAAATGCAAATTCTAATGCCCCGATTGAAAGAACATTTAAAAAAACAATCGACTGTATTACAAGAAAGGTAATTTCTTGCATACTCTTCACTAGAGCTTTTTAGCCAACAAACCCAGAGTTTTGGTAGTAAGTGTCAAGAACGTAAGACTACAACACACTTTTATCTTCCTCTCGATGCTCCCCTCCTGTCACCGACAGATCTTTCAAGAGAAAGATAATGTTCGTAAAACATTGGCTATAAAAGCCGTATGGCACGCTCCAGATACGCAGCGCCGCCCAACAAGTTGTTGGTGTTTAGGCCCCGGTCACGCGCTCCGTGGTAACAAGTATCACAGCCCTGGTAAACACATTGTATGCAGGTCGTGGCACGGACTCTGTCAGTCCCTTGCCTCGCCTTGCAAGGCCGCTGCCAATAGAATAAATGTGTCCAGTTAGCATGCAATTGGCCCTGACGGCTCATTCAGCTGAGTTTGACGTAGCCGCTGTTTGTTGCCGGGAAGTATGTAACAACAACTGGGTTTCATCAAACGTGATTACTCAATGGGACATTCAAATAGAATAAGCACGAGACATGGTGAGAGTCGACAAATCTACAATGAAACATTTCAGAATGAAAGTTTTCTTATATTGAGACAACTGGAGAAGCCAGAAGAAAGTAATGAATCTTGTAGCAAATCTAGGCAGGAATTATTTCTCTACGACGTCTGCTCAGTCAACCTATGCAAAACGACCAAGGGAAAGAACTTCTATGACATCACTTAGGACAGTATCACATAAAACCAGTACTTGCAAGGAGAAGATCAAAAGAAAAATACGAAAACGAGCGTTTTTATGATACATACTATGAATACTAAGATGTAGACCATATGGTATATCGTATTTCAGAAAGTACATACGATGAAAATATTGAAAAACTGTGTAACCCAATGAAATATCTCGCAAAGGAAGAAAAAACAAATTATGCAGAAAATCAGGATAAACAGTGGCTTACTGAATTATGATTAATAAGAAGAAGAAGAATCATAGATTATATGCGACCGACATCTTCCTAGCTTACGTATCGTGATCTGTTTTTATTTCTCTCCATAACTGCAAAGTTCGATGAGCCCCGCGGATCTTCATGTGCAAGTACTTATTGTATGTCTGATAAGCCTAACTGACTTGTGTACTATTTGAAGTTCTGAAAAGAAAGAAAGATTAGCGTGGAGTTGGAAATCACAGAAAACCATATCTAGAATGGCCGATAGTGGAATTTAAACCCAACTGCCTAATCAGTTACCTTCACGAGACAAGTGCAGTCCATTCTACCTCCTATAGACTACCAAGATTTAAATTGTCCATGGAAGTACCAGGAATCGAACTCGGGATAATCGGGCGGTGAGCTGATGTACTAATCTCTAGCTAGTTCACGGGAGCGACACTAGCAGTATACTCTACTTACAATGGTTCCCGAAGTAGGCCCTATGCTCTGCGAATCTCCAGCGTTCAGCCAACTGTTTTAAGGGAATCTGCGGGTTAGTCATATATTCTTTAACTAAATACATTACCATTACATTTTTCCTCGACGCAAGTGTATAATAATGTACGCGACTATCATGGAGAAAGCTAGTATATCAGCAAGGGTAGATATCACCCCTGCACGAGCTGGCTTTCAAGCTGTTTTGAAAAAAGCACGACTTCCCTTTTGTTTTTCAGTTAAGGTCGTTAACTCTGTTACTGACTGGAGTTGTAAAAATGTGGATAATATATGCTCGGTGTGTGTATGAATGTTGCAGCTCTTTCTTAACGAGACCAACGATTTAAGTTTTTGTAAGTACTGTATGTTCGGAAACCTAAAATGGGTTGATAGTGATTTCGAATTAACAATAAATATATCTTCTTACATAGGTTTGCAATGTGTTTTAATTCAGAATTCGACTTTAATATTCACTTAGCACGAGCATGTGATTATATCAGGTGTTAGTGGTAAATTGTATATTAATAGCAATGTTCATTTAGATCCAAACAAAGCAATATTAATATAATATTAAGACAATAAAGGTGACATTTTACAAATTCAAGAAAACGTTGACCACCGTGTTATGTATCACCTCCCAGTGCTGCTAATTTAAAGATAGGCGAATCGAGGGGAAAAGAAAAGAAAAAGGAGAAAACGATAAATATGATGACGAATCATATTCGGCCCTTGCATTTTCTTATACAGGCAATGATATTCTCGAGTCTTTGTGTGATATTAAACGATTTAATACTGACATTATATAAATACGGAGGCTTATTTGTAATAGAATTCGCTTGAAAATCCGTGTTTTTTTTTGTGTGGTCCATTTCGAGGAAGTGATTCAAAACGAATAAATACCATAATACCATCATAAATGCACAAATGGAAAACAGCGGTCTGAGAGAATAGCAAAGCACTCGAGTATCTATTTTAGTATCAGACAGCTCCCTCGGCGAATCAATGGTCGAATGTGGACCTGCTGGACTGAGTACCTCAGACGGCAGAGCGCTGGCCTTCTGAGCCTCAATTTGGCAGGTTCGAACCTGGCTCATTCTGGTGTTGTTTGAAGGTGCTCAGATACGTCAGCCTCGTGTTGGTAGATTCACTGGCCCGTAAAATAATTCATGACAGACAAGATTCCGGCACCGCAACGTCTCCGAAAAGCATAAAAATGTACCTTGTAGGACGTAAAAACCAATAACGTTATTAGTGTCGCCCTCTGGATCTCGAGATCGGGGGTTCAAACCCGAAAGGCATAATTATATGTTTGAAGGACGGAAGAAGATCCATTTTGCACTACATATCAAAGCGTGTCTGCATGTAAAAGATATCTGGTAATACATTTGTTGTTCACCCGACAAAATTAATCAAAACTCAGTGATCTGTTTCTCTGCCATTTGGTAGAGTAAAACAGAATGTCGAAATTGACACAGAGCCAGCCTAATTAATGATGTCGAATCAAAATGCCTGCACATGGTAGCTAAGGCCATACGACGTCGATTAGGTTTATTATTATTATTATTATTATTATTATTATTATTATTATTATTATTATTATTATTATTATTAATATAATTATTAGTAGAACCCCGTTTATCCGAAATAAAGGGGGCGGAGCCACTTCGGTTGACACTTTTTTCGGATGACACACAGTAAATATTTTTGGAAGTTAAATGTCGACATAAAAATGCATAAACTCTGTTAAGTCGTCTGCATAATCTTTATGACGAATAATACAGAAATAATAATGACAATAATAATACAGTAATAATAATTCCTGCTTGTTGAAGAAAAATGTTATCATGGAACGAACTAGAGGGTAAGAAATAAAAAATAGGGTTTACCTAGTAGCTTTCAGCACATATAGCAACAGAATTACAAATATCGACTGCTAAGAACGAGAGGGTAAAAACAAAATATTAAAATACAATTTTGCAAGAGCATTTCGGTTAAGCCGGGTTTCGGTTAAGCGAAGTTCAGTTAAGCGGGGTTCTACTGTACTTACGGAGAATGTTATAAAGTATAGAGGGGATAAAAGGAAGATTGACTTGACGCACTATCAGTTAGTAACGCAAGGCTTCTGACCTACTCTGTATAAAACCGGCGACTAGGCTATATGTAAGTATTCTAAATTCCTTCCAGTGGGTTGTCCATCTAAGTCATGCTGTAGGTACATTAGGGAGCAGATACAATCTAAACATCCTTGATTAAAATACGAAAGACTTAACTTGCAACGAAACTTGATTTTGCTGCTGATCTCGTTCAGCTAATACATTATACTGTACGGTATATTAGTACGAAGCATTGGTGATACAGACAGTAAAGAGTGAAATGAGTGTTTCAGTCACATCAAAATACCATTCTAATAGTGACTGATAGACGAACGTCAACATAATGCCACGCTCAAATACTATATAACATCCTTAAAGTTGTATGGAAACAGGTTAAGCTACTCTTGTACGTGCTTAGCTGCAGTTTTCAGGACTGGATGCTAGGCAGCGTTCTTCTAGTCAGTATAAAGCTATCATATTTGATGCAAGGAATGTCCAGAAAAGATATATCATGAATAACGTATCATTAACTGAGGAGGTCTAACCGAACATTCAATTTCTTTTTTTTTTTTTTTTTTGCTAGGGGCTTTACGTCGCACCGACACAGATAGCTCTTATGGCGACGATGGGATAGGAAAGGCCTAGGAGTTGGAAGGAAGCGGCCGTGGCCTTAATTAAGGTACAGCCCCAGCATTTGCCTGGTGTGAAAATGGGAAACCACGGAAAACCATCTTCAGGGCTGCCGATAGTGGGATTCGAACCTACTATCTCCCGGATGCCATTCAATTTCTTGGGGCTGATTATCACGCTGTTTCGTCCTTTAAAACAACGATCACCATCAGTTTCCAGTGGCAACTAATGAATTACACAATACTTATTTCCTACACGCTTTCGAATCACGGTTTTGTAGAAATCGGAACGAGTCTAATATTCCCGACAAAGATCGTAAGCAACTTTCAAAAAACTATAGTTACTTTAATGCGTATCAGTTTATCTGTAAAAACTGTGATTCGAATAGTTTTATCCCCCTAAGATAATGTTCATGATCGCGACAATGATTCAATAATTTAATGATCAGATAGGGCCTACTGTCTACATTGGTTGTTCTCTTAACCTAATTACAAGCCTATAAATACACAAAATCCAAAGAGCAGTCACAGAGGAATTTCGAAGCAACTGTTACTTTTGACAAAGTTTGTTCCAAACGCTCATGAAACACTCGAAACACATGAAAAATTTTTTGTGTGTAATAAAAAACTAAGAACAAGCAACTACCAACGAAGCAAATTCAAAAGTGGCTGCGCAGATAATGTAAACAACACCGGGAAGGTCTGAATTGTCTGAATTCTTTAGGTACATAGCTCCATATGTGTATTTAAAAACTAAAATACTTTTAGAACACTTCCAGCTCAATTTTTCGAAACCAAATGTGCTGCCTCGTTCTGCTTCTGATGGTCTATAGAGAACATTACTTCTTATACAAAATACGTAAACATATTTAATAATAATAATATTGTTATTGGCTTTGCATCCCACTAACTAAATTTTACTGTTTTCGGAGACGCCGAGGTGCCGGAATTTAGTCTCACGGGAGTTCTTTTTCGTGCCAGTAAATCTACCGACACGAGGCTGGCGTATTTCAGCACCTTCAAATACCACCAGACTGAGCCAGGATCGAACCTGCCAAGTTGGGGTCAGAAGGCCAGCGCCTCAACCGTCTAAGCATATTTCGCCTGCAAAACTGAACCTATTAGGTAGGCCTGTAATGATACGTGCAGTGGAGGTTTAAATACGAAGGTTCGCTTCAACATGCATTTCCAAACCGACTGGCTGTAAACAGTTTCGACAAGAGCCACAACAGACCATCCAATAATGTTCTATGTCATCCTCTGCAGATTTTTCTTATGGTTTCTACGGTAAAAAAAAAAACAAAAAACAAAAAACGATTATGTGTTGATGAAATTTAACAAAATATCTAGTAATTTATCAAATATAAATAACCAATTAATCCCAACTATCAGTGTGCCATATTTACAATTTCGTGGAAGGAACAAGTCCAGCGCATGCGGGGGCGAAGATGGAGGCGGACACGCGACACTCAAACAGTCAAATAGCCCGTGGTGTTTGCTATTACTTAACGCGGCATTCCGCGGCCGGCTTTCATGGATTGGGATAATCCTTGACCAAGCGCCGTGCTACCCACTTTAGTATATAGCAGGTAGGTGGCATTAGAATTTAAGGAAGACGATCTTTCAACAGCAATTTAAATATTTACCAGAACATATGTGAAAAAGTCTAGACTTAAGCGATTTCATCAGCTGAATAAAAGTGCTTCTATGTGAATGTACGAGGGTCACTCCAAAACGAATGCATTACATTCTTACAAAACCATGTTTTACTCCTTGCTACATCCTTTCAGCACAAAATGTCACTTCTCTACATAATCTCCATCCTTTTCAGCTGCCTTACGCCAACTCGGAATGAGCACATGTACATGTACATGTAAAAAGCCGGTCTAAGCTACAGACGTTACGAGAGAGTCGTCGTCTCCAACCCTCTTCCGTAAAGCGAGTCCTTCAGCTCACCAAAGAGATAGTAATCAGAATATGCCAAATCAGGGCTGTAAGGCGGGTATAGCAATGGTGTCCATCCCACGATTTGATATGTATAGTTTTGAAACTAACGCGATGTCGGACGTTGTCGCACAACAGCGAAACATCCTGCCGATGTCGATATGGTCGAACACGACTCAGTCAAGCGTGAAGTTTCTTTAGGGCTGCCACATAACTTATGCATCAGGATCAATGAGCCTAGAAGTCTATCACCAGAATTACCTTGAATCCTAAAAGAACGGTACCAATCACTTTTCTTGCCGAGGCGTCACTTCGAATTAATTTTTTTGTGAGGCGAATACGCATGAAGCAACTCCATCGATCGTTTCTGGTTCAAAATGGCATTCTCCGTCATAATTCTTTAAGTAACTCATCCCCACTATTCCCGTACAGCACCACGAGTATGTCGCACCCAGCCTTTCTTGTTCTTTACAAACAGACGTCAACATCTTTTTCCAACTACAGCTTTTCAGTATCCTGCATACACTTGCTTTCCCAAGTTCCAGTCAGTGTAACATTGCTTAAGAAGTTACATGTAGTTTGTCCATTACCACTGTTGTTAACACGCTGCATATTTTAAGTTGTTTGTGTGATGCGCAGTTTGTCATTCCGAGGAGAATATTGAATACTGACGTTCCTATTGTACGATAATATCGGTGTCCAGCGACTTACTGCGCTGCGATGTTTGGAGTCTCTTGGAAACTATGTGGAAAAGTGGCGTTACAGTGTATGTCGTTATAGTCGTGTTGCTGTTGTATAGGTGGTGTAATAAATGGCTATAACTGGGAAGTGCAACTTATTTTTTGATCTGCCCTCGTACGTCCAACCTGCGCACTTTATTACGTACATATATATCGACGGCTTAGTTCTAATACCGCGTATCTGACAATACTGTTCTTATCCATTATTTTTCTTATGACTGGTCACGCCTCCCAGCCACATATGGATCGATCTTGATGGACAGATTGTCGCTAGGCGACAACAACTTACGCTATATCATTATAGTCCGGTATGAATTGCTGTATATAGGAGGATGGGAACACGCCGCCATGTTTTATGAAGGACTTTTCTTGCTAGTAGGTTTATGTAATTAGGCAACTCATTACCTGTTATTCGGAAATAGGAATCCAATATGGCGTGATCGAGATGTACTTTCATGTAACTAGGCAACTCATTGCCTGTTATTATAAATGTGAATAATTGTGTCGTGTGCTCGCAAAACTCTAAAAGTACTCGATCGTCGAATGTGTTTTCGCCAGCCATAATACGAGTTTTATGAACTGAATCGAGAAGAGCAGCACAATAGTCTCAACAACGTAAACAACAATAAGATCAACAGCTAAGACGTATACAGCTGCACTTCATATCCTTAAGTAATAATAAAATATTCTTAGTCATAGTACGGCAGCCTTTAGTCTTAATTCATAGTACCACATTAATTAATCATATGTAAAGCCTCGCCCACGTTCGAACATAGGCCGCCGTTCTCGACACGCAATCACGGAACGTTAATGAATATCAAACCGTACTGATCAAGAACGTTTAGATGACAATGAACGTGTTAGATTCAAACTTCTCAAAGGTGAGCAGAAGAATCGGCAGATCAGCGGGAAGAAAGACTTGAAGTCTTACGAGTTGAATCGAGAAGAGAGCAGCACAATAGTCTCAACAACGCCAGGTACAATTAGATCAACAGCGAAGACGTATGCAGTTGCAATATCTCAATGATCGAGCTTCACATCACCGAATTGCTTTTTCATACGAACAGAATATTCAATACATGTAAACTCATTCAAATCGGAAAAACGGACAAAGTTTGTCCGCACTGCATAGCAATTAAATTTAAAGGCAAAACCCCTCGAATGTGCTGCGCGAGCGGAAAACTGGAGTTACCTGAACTTGAGCAGCCAAAAGAACCACTGAAAAGTTTATTAAATGGAATTATTGATGATTCAAAACATTTCCTCAAAACAAAAGAAATTACAATTCCTGTATTCAGATCACTCCATTCATTCGGCGCTAATGTTATAGCAGAGCATTTTATGCACACATTCAAAATTCAGTGACAAATTTACCACAGATCATTCGCCTTTGCGTCCTTTTCCCAGTAATAATCATAAATTTCTCCAAATCTATTTCATCGGAGATTTAATTCCGATGTTCAAAAGTGCGATTGATCTCATGTTCGCTAGAATACATTCATTTACTAACCCATTTATTTCATATCAGACTGAGCCATAGCGAAGCATGGCCGGGTTTAGCTAGTCTAGGCTATATATAGAGAGTTTTGTCTGTCCTTAGATTGCTCAGAATTTAAAAAGAATGGTATTCCTGTATCCCGGTCAAGAAAGCCAAGAATAACGGTCGAGAGGGCCCGTCGTGCTGACCACACGACACCTCGTAATCTGCACGCCTTCGGGCTGAGTAGCGGTCGCTTGGTAGGCCATGGTACTTCGGGGCTATCGCGCCATGGGGTTTGGGGGGAGGGGGTATTTCTGTATCGGTCGTGTCCACAGTACCAAGGAAATGCACTTTTTAATTTTCGGTAATTTCTGTCTGTCTGCATGTATGTAGGTCTACGTTTGAAGGGAATTGAATGAAAATAGGTATGTAAAGTCGGGGAATAAGTTACTACAATCTAGGCCATAAACAATTTTATTCAAGCTGAGTGAAATGGTAGTTTAAGGGAGGCATAAAATGTAATTTTCAAATATTTATGTTATTAGTGATCCAATCGATAAATTCTAAAATAACTAAAGTTATAAACTTTAATTTCAGATCATCCATGTCTATAGCCTACATTTTTTCTTTCTCTTTCCGCTAGTGGCTTTACGTCGCACCGACACAGTTAGGTCTCATGGCGACGATGGGACAGGAAAGGCCTAGGAGTTGGAAGGAAGCGGCCGTGCCCTTAATTAAGGTACAGCCCCAGCATTTGCCTAGTGTGAAAATGGGAAACCACGGAAAACCATCTTCAGGGCTGCCGACAATGGGATTCGAATCCACTATCTCCCGGATGCAAGCTCAGAGCCGCGTGCCCCTAACCGCATGGCCAACGCGCCCGGTTTATATATGTTTACCGTACCAGCTATGATAACAGATATTTATGAATTTTGTTTTTTTCTTTTGCTAAGTCCATATGAACGCCGAGCCACAAGAAAATGGGTAAAGATAATTCAATGAAAATCGGTATGTAAAGTTGGGGAATAAGGACTTACAGTCTACGCTATAAATAATTTTATCCATCATGGTTGAAATGGTAGTTTAGGGGAAGGCACCTAAAATGTAATTTGTAATTACCTATGTTATTGGTCCGATCGAAACGTTCTACAAAACAAAAGGGATAGAGAATACAATTTCCGACCATTTGTGTCTTATTCAGTTTTACCGTACCGACTATGATAAGACTGGTGGTGGTCGTTTTGGTGGTGGTGGTGGTGGTGGTGGTGGTGGTGGTGGTGGTGGTGACTATTGTTTTAAGAGGAACTACAACTAGGCAACCACGAAGGTATCGGCCTAAGAAAGACAAGGGCCATGAAGGTCCTGAAAATTAAAGACTCCCTAGGCCTCCATTTGTAATACTGTCGGGGTCAGAAAAGGACAAGTGTTGACTAAGGGAGATCGTATAGGATGGATGAAAGTGAGGAGCCTGGTACAGATAAGTGAAAGCAATGTCTCGACTCAACTACGGGCCCCGTGATAGCCAACCTACCCACGCACCCGTCCGTCCGTCCATCCGTCTATCCACTCACCCACCCACCCACCCAAAATTCAAAAGCCCCTGGGGCGACATTTAATCGCCTCTTACGACAGAATTGTGTTGCTTATTCCTTATCGTGTTAACTGGCGATGGATTTTGTCATAATTGTCTTAAGGTGTAAAAACGCAAATGAAGATGATTACGATAAGCCAAGAGGGAGTTACGAAAGGAAGGAGGAATCACTTTACATTACATGGCCTAATATCACAGAATCGGGAGAAAATTAAATGCGAAGGCCTACCATATCGATAGCTAATTAATCAACAATAACATTATATTGAGTGCTTTGACTCTTCTGCTGCCACTCATCTCCGATAGATGAGAACACTGCTGCGTCCCGAATATAACAGCCTGCCTAAATATTGGCGGGAAATAGCTTGAGGAGTTAGATAACTTTCTTCATTTTGACATGCCATTCCTCTGGTTCATATATTTTCTGATATCTGTTGGTACGTAACACACTGGTTCATCATAGTATTCCAGCTATTCAATCCCTACCCTGAGGCGCTGATTGGAATGAGTAGTGTGTAAACTTAATGAAATACGACAGAGGAGTGTTCACGGCTGTCTGCGGTCTGCTCATTCCGTAGCAAAGCACGGGCACATCAGCTAGTATCCTATAATAATGTGGCCAGTCAGAGAAATTCTCCTCGACGAACTGAAAGATATATTTTAAACAATGGATGCAATTAAATTCAATCTATTTATTTTACTCGTTCAACAAGTCCCGCATCATTACGGGAAGAGAGAGAAAAGCTGTGGTCTGGGTGCGCTCAACCCGGAACTTTCCCTAGAGAATGAACTGCAACAGAGGTGAGGATGCGGGTATATCCCGAGAGGCCACATCCTTCCGGACCAGATAGCTCATTTAACAAAACATGTAATCACACGTGTACCTACACGAGAGAAAATCTCATATTCCTTCCACAGTAAGTAAGGCCTATCTGTTATAGAGAGGGCGGGGTCAGCACCTCCAATGACGTAAATACCCAATGATATTATTTTTAATGGCAGATTTATGTGACCTGGAGTGGGATATGTGAGAATAAACATACATAGACATAATTTCTGCAAACAAGTTGGGATTTTGCATCCTCTCATCAACACCAAAAATCGTGGTAACATCACATTCATTAGGCCTAGTCCTCGCCGTTTAATAAGAACTGCACAACAAAAGTTCATTTAAAACATCAGGCTTTTGTGCTAATGTTCCAAAACATATCAACAACTATTACTGAATGACTTATTCCTATAGATCACCTATGCCTATAACCACTCATCTTCATAAGTACCGCCTTAATGACAGCTTCCACATTGAATTGTCGGTGCGAATATTCCTCGAAGGGGCGTTACAATAATTGCAGACCCCAGGCAATAGCTGGGGCTTCACCTTAATGACGGACATGACAGCTTCCCTCTCACATCCTTGCGTCGCCGAAAAACTTCAATGTGTTAGTGCGGCGTTAAGTTACTATAGGACCTACATGAATTTTTTTACAATTGCAGACCAACATCAGCATTTTCTTTGCATTAACTCCATCATAATCTCAATTAACAATATCCCAATAATCGTAGTAATAATAATAGTAATAATAATAATAATAACAATACATCAAAGCGAACAGGCCCAAAGTATTCAAGAAAGCTTACAGATCATGTAGCACACTGGGGACAGGAAATGTGCAATAATTCACCCCCTTCACAAGGGGACAAATTAGATATAATTAACTGCAGGGAATTTATCTCCTATCTGACGTCTATAAAATCTTCTCTAAAGCCCTACTTAATACGCGTAGATTAGGAAAGCAAACATACCACCTAACTTCCCGAAAAGGAAGAATCTCCATAGAACAAATCCCAAACCTAAAAACCAGCCTACAAAGTCGCAAAACCAAACAAACATTTATCATCTTTGCTGACTTCAAAAAGGCGTACAACTACATGGATAGACAGACATTGATCAAATAGAGGAATTCCAAGTCTACAGAAAAATAAACATGAACCAACACAATATCAAAAGTTAAATTTCTGGGAGAAATTTCTGAACCGTTCGAAGTTAGAACCGGTAGGCCTATCTGACAAGGGTACGGATTGTCCCCATTAATATTCACTCTAGTTTTGGAAAAAGGTATCCATGATTTTTAAAAAACTAAAGAGAAAAAATATTAGCAAGCTTCTTAAAAACAAAAATCATCTCGATTACTTAGCTTTTGCAGATGACCCTGCCATCCTTTTCAACAACAGACATTTCAAAAGTCGCAGTAGGCTATATAGAAGGAACTACATAAAAAATTGACAACTAGCCATTAATAATCAAATTCGGTAATCCAAGTAGATAATTTCAAGTATCTGTACGAATTATTCAACCAGAAGGAATAAATCAGCAAGCAAAGAAAGAACTACAAAATTGCAAATAACTTACAAAATCACCTGGAATAGATAGGTCTACAATAAAAATCTACATCAAAATGCAAAATTACGACACTACAACACAGTCGTCAAACCGGAGGCATTTTATGCATCCAAAACTCTGATAAATAGCGACAGGTCAAAAAAAAATTTTTTTTTTTAATCGACAAACATGCGAGGAAAACTTTTCAGAAATATTCTATGTCAAAATACGAAAATGGAATTTGGATGACAAAAAAACCACATGAAATTTATCAAATCACAGAAAAAAATACACACAGGTACAATTAGAAAAAGGCGATTACAATTCGTCGGACACCTATACAGAATAGATACCAATAGGCTGATCAAAACCTTTAAACCTAGCACTATCTCTGAAAAAAAAAACCCACAACAAACACTGGTTAGTAGAAATATACAATCTCACCAAGCGCGATAGCTGCAGTCGCTTAAGTGCAGCCAGTATCCAGTATTCGGGAGATAGTGGGTTCGAACCCATTGTCGGTATCCCTGAATAGGCCTATGGTTTTCCGTGGTTTCCCATTTTCACACCAGGCAAATGCTGGGGTTGTACTTTAATTAAGACCACAGCTGCTTCCTTCCCACTCTTAGCCCTTTCCTGTCAAATCGTCGCCGAGAGACCTAGGCCTATCTATGTCGGTGAGACGTAAAATAAGTTGTAAAAAAATAAAGAAACGCATTAGTGTGATTACATCCCCCTCCACAAGAGGGTGACCAAAAAGCTTCCAAACCTAGCACTATTTCTGAAGAAAGAAAAAATTATTGGTTATTAGAAATAAATAATCTCACCGAGCCTGATAGCTGCAGTCGATTAGTGCGGCCAGTATCCAGTATTCGGGAGGTAACTACTGTAGCCTATAGGCTAGCAGGAAAGTTATTTTAATCCTTAACGTATATAATAATTTCATTTCTGCATATAAACTGAAACTTTCAGAATCCTTTCACTTCCAAGTCTGTAGTTTCCGGAGAAATGCATTTTAAGGAACGTAGCCTACAACGCAGTGTTGAACATATTCTCCTCCTCCTCCTCCTCCTCCTCCTCCTCCTCCTCATCATCATCATCATCATCATAATCATCATCCTCACAGGACAGATTAAAAGCAATCATGAAGCATTTTATTATAAGGGCGCTACCACCGATGGTTTTAAAGCAAATAGTCCCTCAAAACAATGGTCTGGGGCCCATGACCTAGATGTTAGGCCACTTTAAACAACAATTATCATCAGCATCATCATCATCATCATCATCATCATCACCAAAACAATAGTCTACTTGTATTCTGCGTAATCCATTCAATCTCAGAATAAAGATAGTTGACTGTCTTGTTGAACATCACAAGAAAGTTCACGCACAATAGACCTATCAAAATGACAGTATGATTTTTCATGCACAATGTTACATCAAATCCATATTATTCTTTAAAAATTACGTTTCCACACTGGCACACCCTTATTCAGATCTATCACACTAAAACAACTTTAATCTTTAGCGAGTGCGGTATAATGTATTATTATTAATCACTGCGCCATTCCCTAGATCCTAGAAGAACGACCAGACCTGTCTCTCCTCGAAAATCGTTAGTTATTTATTGTACTCACGAAATAATATAAAAAATGAAACAGGAAGGTATCGACAGCATATGCCGGAAACTAGTATAAAAAGAAAAAAATCCCAATCCAAAAGCTGCCCCTATCCCCACCTAAGTGTCTCCCACCCTAACTTGCAAATGGGCGATTTATACAGAAACAAGGAAATCATCCTCCTAATCTTGTTAGCTAGGGCAAGCTGCCAATCAAGACAAGTAAAGAGAACCCGCCCACACCTGGCCGTGTCAACCAATGGCATGCCCCAGCCACGCCTACTCACTGGTCCACGAGAGGGGTACCTCAACAAGGCTTCACAACGGACTGCATGAATAAAAAAAAGGCTACATTACGCACGAAACTACACATATTACTAGGGGCAACTCAATAACAATCTTTAAGAAAGCTTGTTTGATTACATCTGTCCCGCATGACGAACGATGAAGATTACTTACATTCGCAATTTTCTTGGGCATTAAATAAGTTATACAACGAAAAGAAAATTGTCCGTTTCCATAATTTCCCCTTTCTGCCTACGAAATTAACAATTCAGGTCAGTGATTTTCGTATAAAATACACCGAACGGAACCAAGACCGTAATGTCTGCAAATATAATGAATAAAAAAACAATCATAACAGGGCTAGATAAATTTCATTAAGTTGAAGATCGTCCAACTCTACATAATTACGTTCAAATCTTCAACTGACGCATATTCGGAAGCCTTCAATATGGTTTTATCATTATACGACCTTTTCGGGATAGTAATACAAGAAAGTATCCAAGAAATTTGTCCTTATATTCATTTGTCTCATGTTACTGTCCGGCTCCATGGCTAAATGGTTAGCGTGCTGGCCTTTGGCCAAAGGGGTCCCAGGTTCGATTCCCGGTAGGGTCGGAAATTTTAACCATGATTGGTTAATTTCGCTGGCACGGTGGCTGGGTGTATGTGTCGTCTTCATAATCATTTCATCCTCATCATGACGCGCAGGTCGCCTAGGGTGTCACATCAAAAGACCTGCACCAGGCGAGCCGAACATGTCCTTGGACACTCCCGCCACTAAAAGCCATACGCCATGTCATTTCATCTCATGTTACTGGGAGATACGTGTCTTAACTGAAAATACTTAATCAAGATCCATCATTCTGGAAAACGTTTCATTAAATAGTTAACGATTCACACAACTGACTCTTATTATACTATCAACCACATCAAGTGCAAAACTACAGTAGACTGGCCTACAGGACGATAGACAAAACCCTATACTATCGTGCCTAAAGCACAGGCTACCTATTCGAGAAAGCGAAGTATAGGCCTAGAATACATGTAATTACCAACCAGGGCTCATCAATGCATTGGGTGGGGAAATGAGTTCATTACGCGCAATCACGAATATTCACCTGATAGATATAGGCTACACGCTATACAACCGAATGAACAGCTATGCTGTAAAACTGGTTGTGGTGAATTCGGCAACTTCCCTTCCTTTGCTGTATAGCGGGTGTGCAGATACATCAGGAGCTATTCGTGGTTTCACGAGATGAACTTAACAGTACGGTACTTCTCCAACCAATATTAGACTAGGTATAGTACAGCGACGGGCCGCAAAGTTCATTCTTAACTTCAGTTCTAGTAGTAGTACGATAAGAACGATAGAAAACCTTTGGCAGGACACGATGGTGGCTGGAAGGAAGTAAGCACGGTTATGTACCATATACAATGCCTATACGAATAAGCCAGCTACGGGATGATGATGATGATGATGATGATGATGATGATAATAGTTTTACGTCCCACTAACTACCTTTTAACGGTTTTCGGCGTTTTGTCCGGTAAGAGCTCTTATACGTGTTAGTAAATCTACCGACAAGAGGCTGACATATTTGAGCACCTTCAAATACCACCGGACTGAGCCAGAATCGAACGTGCCAAGTTGGGATCAGAAGGCCAGCGCCTCAACCGTCTGAACCACTCAGCCCGGCAGCTTGGGGAAAATTATACTATATACATGTTGAGTTATTCTCCGTAAATTTCTTGTGAATTTCTATGCAACGACTTGTAATTACAAAGGGCACTAGGAAAGTTTTGCAATACGCAAGAACGGTTGGCTGGACACCCCCGTTATGGTGAGGGATGAAAAGAGGGGTGAAAATCCAGTCTAGAAGACAGCAAGGCGCGACATTCACACCAATTGTTACCAAGCAGTGGGATTGAAAAAGAGTTAAGATGTCAGTGTGGTCTAAAGGTGAATATCGCGCAATTAATCGCTACAATTTTGCTTGTGGATTAACTGTTGACCAGTGCCTGGAGGAAATGACTCCTGTGCTGGAGAAAGACTGTCCACATCGGACAACAATTCTCCGCTGGTACAAAGAGTTCCAGAGGGGACATTTTGGGGTTGAAGACGATCCTCGTTCTGGGCGACCGTCTGAATCAGTGACTGAGAAAAACATTGAAGCTGTGAAGAAAACGTTGCAGCAAGAGAGGCGGTTAACATATTGGCAGAAGAGACCCTCCACATCCCTGCACCAGCTATTCATTCAATTCTACACGACCATCTCCATGTTAGAAAGGTTTGTTCCCTTTGGGTGCCCCATTCACTTTCAGAGGAACAAAGGGCACATCGAGTGAAATGGTGCCGAAAACTGCTAAACCAGTTTGAAAATGGGACTTGGCGTAAGGTCAATAACATCGTTACAGGTGACGAAACTTGGCTTTATTATTACAATGTCTTAACAAAATCCCTGAACAAGGTGTGGCTGTTTGAAGATGAGGGTACCCCTGTGACTGTGCGAAAGTCAAGGTCAGTGAAGAAAAGGATGATTGCAGTATTTTTCACTAAACAAGGTATCCTGACTCGAGTTGTGCTAGAAACACAAAGGACAGTTACTGCGAAGTGGTACAGTGAGACTTGTCTGTCTCAGGCCATCCAGGCTCTCAAGAAGCTCCGTCTAATGTGTCACGGCTCAACTCCCCCTGTGGGTGGGGGCGGTAGAATAACACCCACGGTATCCCCTGCCTGTCGTTAGAGGCGACTAAGAGGGGCCCCAGAGGCTCTGAACTGTGGAGCGTGGGTTGGCGACCACGGAGCCTTTAGCCGAGTCCTGGCATTGCTTCCACTTACTTGTGCCAGGCTCCTCACTTTCACCTATCCTACCCGACCTTCCTTGGTCAACTCTTGTTTTTTCCCGACCCCGACGCTATTAGGTTTGCGAGGGCCAGGGAGTCTTTCATTTTCACGCCCTTTATGGCCCTTGTCTTCCTTTGGCCGATACCTTCATTTGTCGAAGTGTCGGACCCCTTCCATTTTTTCTCTCTGTTTAGATTTATATAGAGGATGGTTGCCGAGTTGTACTTCCTCTCAAAACAATAATCACCACCACCACCACCACCACCATCACGGCTCAACACTTGGCTCTTGCATCACGACAATGCTCCAGCACATCGTGCTAATGTAACAATGGACTTTCTTGCCAGATCAGGGTTGACTGTGCTTGATCACCTTCCATACAGTCCTGATTTTGCCCCATGTGACTTCGCACTCTTCCCAGAAGTGAAGATGAAGTTGAAAGGGCGGCGTTTTGCATCCGACGAGGAGCTTCTGGCAGCAAGGGATCAAGAGTGTGAAAATGTAACCAAAGAAAAGTGGCAGAGTTGGTTCTGACGTATGGAGAAGTGTATTGAGTGTAGTGGAAATTATTTTGAAAAAGTCTAAAGCATTCACTCACATTGCAAAACTTTCCTAGTACCCTTTGTATGATGTTACACTAATAATTTGTTAACTGACATTTTTTTGTTCTTCTTTTAATGTACTTCTCTTTTTCATTCCTCATCTTTCGTTATCATGAAATTCTTTGTTTTGATATCATTTTCATGTATTTGTTTTATTTTTTGTTATTACTATGTAATTTTTGTTCCAATTTAATGCCGTTGCTATACTACTGTAAGCAAGCACTGCCACCGGGATATCTCTCAACTGGAATACGTACGTTAACAACAACAACATTATTATTATTATTATTATTATTATTATTATTATTATTATTATTATTATTATTATTATTATTATTATTATTATTATTATTTATTTACAACCGGGGTGTGATAGCTGTGTGTGACATACCTTCTCACCAAGGTGCCCAATGTGCCAATCTAAGTGGAATTTTTGAACGAAAAGTCATGTCTCAGTGGTTCAGATTCCACGTAGGCCTAAAACTGGAGGAACGGAGGCATTCAACAGTCATGTAAAACTACATGCCCGCGTGCTTTTCTATTTAGAATCTCTATCTTCGGCAAATGACGTGACGAGTAAGACCACGGTACCAGCCCCCTTCTAAGCTAGATTTGTGAAAGATGTCATACAATTCTGACAGTTGTACTCACAAGTTCGGCAACGTTTGAATCCATATATATCTACGAGGTTGGAGGAATTAAAAGCCCACGGGCAGTCAAGTGAAAGCTCCTACAGCCACTGGTTAATATGCCCCATTAACACCTGACATATTTACACAGACTTTTCTATTACCGGTAGGCTAATGTTGTTTCCAAGTAATTTTCAGCACCTCGACTCAAAACATTCTAAGAAAACATGTAAACTTCACTTACATGCTCAGAACGAATCGATGAAAGAGGAGACAATGTTGAACCTCAAAGTACAAGGCAACTGCAACATACGTACCTGAAAATAAAAACACAAAGTTCACAAATAGAAATCTCATCTTGAAACATGAACGAATTAAAAAAAATATCAGAAATACAACATTAGATGAAGTTGAAAATTATAAAATATTATGTAATAATAATAATAATAATAATAATAATAATAATAATAATAATAATAATAATAATAATAATAACTGATCAAGTTGGCATCATTGCACGGATAGTGCAGCTATACGCTTGCATTCGAGAAATGGTGGGTTGGAATCGTACTGTTGGTAATCCCGAAGACAGTTTTCTGTAGTTTTCCGTTTTCAAACCAAGCAAATGCCAAACTGAAGCCTGAATTAAGGCTACAGTAACTTCTTTCTCAGTCCTAGCCGCCCCTATTCCAGCGTCGCAGTAAACCTAAACTTGTGCGATGCTATTAAAAAAATACACCATCACAATCAGTATGCTTTAAGTTCTTTCAACTACTGTCGATTTAAGAGGCACTATGATGTAGAAATTTTGATCAGGAATATAATTATTGAACAGCTATTAATTCTGACACTGTTCACTCCAACTGGGATACCAGGATTAAATGTCTAAATTCTGAGCATAAAAAGTGTGTGCGTAAGCAACTCGCCGGTCCGTCAGAAACTGGTATAATACATATATAAAAATTATCGTGCAATATACAATTCCGAAAAGCTACATAGAGTTAGTTACCACAGTCTTCCTTACTCGTACACTGTTAACAATAAATAATGACGTCTTCACGAGTAGTTACTTACCGCGGATACTTTAAAACACCGATGGACAAATTACTCTTTTGACAACGACAATTAATATTTCTAGAAGTACTTGATGGAAGCCATCTTACGTAACTTCCCGAAATGCAGCCTGTGAGACTGGTCCTTTCTCATTTGCTTACACGAAATGACGAATAGTTCTTTCGTCCTCGGAAAGAGGTAAAAGTCGCAGGGGCATACAAAGTCGGGTGAACCTGCGGGATACTGAAGCACAGACATTGCATGTTCAGTGAAAAAGTTCGAGACCGGGACCAGTGTGAAGACGCATATTAAGATCCTCTGTCAAAATGCCCCGCGTGTGGTCACCGATACATTCGCAGGGCTAACGATATCCTCAGTGGTACTCACAGCACCACACAATTAATTATTGATATGTCCGTGCAGAAACAGGACGACTATCACTGCTGAAGGATGCTCGGTTCTATTTAAATTACAGGTGTCGAACATTGTTTTAATTAGCCATCGCAGAGCCTACACTACCATTAGCACTGTGAAATTCTCCAATGCCCTTGAACATTCAAGTTTCTTATTTCGCAGCACAAACACGACTAATAATAGAAAAACGCGTTCTGCGCTGGCTACAGCTTCGTACATAGGCGGTTCATAGGTGAAACTATTCTAATTGTGAAGAATAGAAAGAATCATGAATCCATTACTTAAACTATACGTATTTGGTTTACCATGTACGTATAGTCATCGAATCTGTTCGTATAACACATGGAGTGTTACGAAAGTGGGAATAGGCCTAGTCTATAGTTTAAAAGGGGCCGACGACCTTCAATGTTAGGCCCCTTTAAACAACAAGCAGCATCATCAACAACTATGGTTAAAAAGCAGAGATTTTTATTACGCTAATTTTATTCACCTACTGTACCTTACTGTTGCGAAGTAAGAATTAGTCTATCTTGCAATATACGAAATACACCTAATAATAATTATAATAAACAGTTAATAATAATTTCTCCTTTCATATACCGAGTAGTTTCCAAGAAGCCTCTGGCCTAGCAAATCGAACTGTCGCTACCACAGGTCCGAATTTTTCAACAGGCACTGTGAGTGTGGTGATAAAATGTCTGCAAATATACTTATTGCTGTCTCATTTACACACAGTTCCAGTTACATTTTCACTAAAGATGTTTAAGGATACACTCTTGGATTAAGTAGTCCTAGCTGCCAGATCACGAGGGCCAAAACTCGGAATACGCTTGAGTTGCCCATTGCCACTCCACAATATTTGGTATCCCGCCGCACTGGACCTTTTATTCTGCCACTTCTGTCGTTGCTCTACGAGTCTACGTTAACGAATCATGATGCAACTATGAAACACAATAAATTACAATTATGATTACATGATTACTTAGGTGTGTTAGGAGTTAATGATATTCGGGTAAGGAGGGATAACGAGGAAAAGTTAGGAGATCATTCTTAACGGGAATTAAAAAGGGAGGGGCAGAGTGTGGGGTACGACTGTTTATCAGGAACACTATTGCACGCAACCTAGTTTCTCTTAGGCACGTGCATAAGCGAATGATAGGGGAAGATTTAACAGCTGGAGGAATGTGAAAATTCTCCTCCTAATTCCTCACATTTGCTGACTTCTATGAAGTACTGACTGACATAATCAGGGTCCACAGCAAGGATGGGATATTGCTATTGGGTGATTTCAATGTCAGAGATGGAAATAGCACTCAAGGATGTGAAAAGGCGATGAGTAAATATGAGGTAGATACAGAAGCTAATAGGATTGGGACTTCTGTGCTAACATGGGGTTAGCAGTTACAAACGCAGACTTCACGCATAAGTCTGTTTATGCTACCTTTTGGAGGGTAGGGGCACCAGATCCATAATAGATTACATCATAACCGACTTTGAATTCAGGGAATTTTTTGAAGATTCAGGCCACTAACTGATATAGACTGAACTAAATATCTCTAGGTCTAGGATAGAGAAATGAAATCTATCTGCAGAGGAATAAGTGTAGAAAATCTCCAGGACGAGGAAATTAGACCGAAGTACATGGATTTGATCCGTAAAGAGATCCAAAATACAGACAGCAAACATGTTCAGGCTATAGAAAGAGAATGGGTGGCATACAAGGATGCTGTAGGAGAGACAGCGAGCATCTTGGTGGAATGATGAAATGAGGTGAGCTCGTAAACGCACAACAAAGGCGTATCAGAAATACCTCCAAGGACTGATGTAGACACGAAATTTCACGTAGACTGGACGAAAGAAACAGCGAAACAAATAACTGCTGAATACAAAAAGAAGCCGTGAGAAGATATCGGTAATTACCTGATCAAGCGGCAGGGAAACGTTTCTGGACAGTAGGCTAAGAAAGAATCTTAGAAAGGGAAGGAAAAAGGAAATGAATAATGTTTTGCGTAAATCACCGGAACCACTGAACAGGTGGAAGGAATATTTTGAAAATCTTCTAAATGTAAAAGAAAGCTTTGCTGACATCGCGAACAACCGAACTCATGCGGATGAGGACAATGACGGCAGTGAAATTACGGTACCGGATATGGAATAGTAAATGTCGTAAACTCCCTTGTCATAAAAGTAGCAGGAACAAATAAAAGCAGACCTGAAACGGTGAAATATAACGGGAAGGCAGGGATGAAATGGCTTCACGGAGTAATAAAATTCGCATGGAATGCCGATTGGACGAAAGCAGTAATTGCACCTATAGCCTATATACGCAAGGAAACATGAAGGATTGCAACACCTATCCAGGTACTTCGTTACTGGTGTTCACTGGGATTTTGGATGGGAAGGTACGATCAATGGTTGAGAGCAAGTTGGGTGAAAACCAGTGTGGTTGCAGACCACAGAGGGGCTGTCAGCATCACATTTTCAGTATACGCTAAGTAACTGAAAAAAAACAAGCTACGAGAGATATAGAGAGTTAAGTTTAAGTTTCTTCGACCTGGAAATGGAATATAGCCGGGCTGAGTGGCTCAGACGGTTAAGGCGCTGGCCTTCTAACCCCAACTTGGCAGGTTCGATCCTGGCTCAGTCCGGTGGTATTTGAAGGTGCTCAAATACGACAGATTTACTGGCACGTAAAAGAACTCCTGCGGGACTAAATTCCAGCACTTCGGCGTCTCTGAAGACCTTAAAAAGTAGTTAGTGGGACGTAAGGCAAATAACTATTATTATTATGAAATGGAATATGACAGAGCACCGAGGGAAAATATGTTAGGCACACTGGCGGATTGCAGGATTAAGGGTAGATAATAAAAGCAATCAAAGGTATTTGCAGGTATTTACAACTGGACTACAGCGAGAAATGATGACAGAATGAAAATGAAATGGCGTATGGCTTTTAGTATCGGGAGTGTCCGATTCGGCTCGCCAGGTGCAAGTCTTGTGATTTAACGCCCGTAGGTGATCTGCACGTCGTAGTGAGGATGAAATGGTGATAAAGACGACACATACAGCCAGTCACATATAACTACAAGTTTGTTTCGGTATTGAGACCGAGTAGAAAAGCTATTATCGCTGGAGAAAGTCTACAGTAAAATATTCAAAAGGCAAATACATTTTGGACTGCCAATTTTAAATTGTATTTCTTGACCGATAGCTTAAGAGACATTTTTATACGCCTGAAGACGTGTAGATCGTTCAACTGAAAACACTATGAAAAGGCAAAATATGGCAGCACGCGGTGGTGGTGGTGGTGGTGGTGGCGGCGGAGACTGCAGCAGGAGGCACAGCTAGCAGGCGAGCTGCCAGTCACAAGCATAACGTTACGCCTGACTGCACTCGTAGGATCACCGCACAATGAATCCAGAAAATGGAATTAATTTCCACCATTACATGATCCGCCGGCTTTTATATTGCTCGAACACGTGCTCTAATAATCAATCTATTTCATGATTCCCTAATGAAAAACTAAGGGCCGAATAAGCATGAGACAGCAAATCAATCGCTCGTTTCGTCTCGATGGTTGAATATAACAACCCATTTCTGTCAGTCGCAGTCAGTTTCTTCTAAGCGCAACCTACGAGCGTGTTGACTTAACCTAAAAAAAAAGGGTCTGATTAAAAAGCACTGATACCCAACTTGTAATAAGCCACGTAAACCAAATCTAAACATGATTCCTTTGCCCCATGAAAAATAAAAATGGCGAGTCTCCTCTTCACCACTTCAGCACAAGGTACCAAATAATGTTTTTAAATTACTTTTTTACAATTCGCTTTACGTCGCACCGACACAGGTCTTCTGGCGACGTTGGGATAGGAAAGGCCTAGGAGTGAGAAGGTGCGGCCGTGGCCTTAATTAAGGTAAAACCTCAGCACTTACCTGGTGTAAAAAATGGGAAACCACATAAAACCATCTTCTGGGCTGCCGACAGTAGGGTTCGAACCCATTATCTCCCGGACGCAAGCTCACAGCTGCGCGCTCCTAACCACACGGCCAATTCGCTCGGTAACAAAAACTGTTCAATAATGGCTACAGTAATAAGAATAGCTGGGTTTCTCTTTTTCTCATAAATACAACTTAATACATTAGTCAAAACAAGTAAAATATGACAATTATTACTTAATATTATTGTCAAATAATAACTTCATAAGACCGGGTATCCTGAATACTTTTGTCTCATTGTCTCACTTCAGATTTTGAAGAGAGGATTCACATCTAATAATGTTTGAGGTTGTAGCCTACTATAAATTCAATATCGATGGCATCTAAGTATTCTCGCGGTCAGAAAATGTCTGAGAAGTTTAAGTGTAATGCTAAAATTGTTTAATTTTTTCCTTCGTTTATTACTGATCTCAACTAGTCATATCAGAATACAAGGTATAAACGTGGAACTGACACTGACACACATACAATATTAGAGAAGAATATTTAAAAAAGTACGATAAGTAGTTTATTTATTCGAGAAAGAATACTTTTGATTCTAAGTTCTAATGCAACAAATATTTATCTCTAAGGATGTAAAGACTGATGAGACAAGCACCAACCTGAAATGACTATCAGGCGGATAAACATGATGACAAAAGTCAGATTATACACTGATGAACAACAATTAGGGACAGCTACCGTTTTGAAGAAATGGCACTGCAGTCGGCCCGGCAAATGTAATATTTTGGCGTGACACATGACAGCGACGTCCCCAGACCTCATACTGGCCGTGCGAGTATCAGTTACGCACAGGACGGGTAAGACATGAGATCTCAGGACAATTGATGGCCGTTAGACTCTCGCCTCCAGGCGTATGGGTCATTTCATCTCTGAAGTCGTGCAGGCAATGGCCTTTCCACTGACCATCGTCTCAAGAGGGCACAGTGAGTACGCAGATTCGGAAGAAAACATCCCCGTCAAAGTCAACTCCCATGGTAAACAATGTGTTGATTTCAGGTGTCGCCGTCGGCAAGCTCAGATTATAAGAATGGATAGCCGGGCGACAGCGCAGCAAATCACCCTTGAATCCAACGCTAGATTACAGAGAGGTGTGAGAAGCCGTACCATCCAGAACCATTTCCTTGCTATGGAGAACGGAAGCCACATTACCACTGGGGGATCTCTCATCCCCGCACGTCATAAGACGCAAAGACTGACATGGGTAAAGGAACATCGCCATAAAATCTCTCGAAGCATGATAAAACGATTACCCGGGCAGATAAGTGAAGGTAGCAGTTGGTACACGTCGATGGCAGGGTACAAATCAGGCTGGTGATGGTGGTATCCTCGCCTGGATACATTTTTTAACAATCTGCTTTACGTCGCTTCGACACAGATAGGCGACAATGGGATAGGAAGGGCTAGGGGCGGGAAAGAAGCGATTGTGACCTTAATTAAGGTACAGCCCCTATCATTTGCCTGGTGTGAAAATGGGAAACCACGGAACACCATCCTCAGAGCGGCCGACAGTGGGGTTCGAACCCACTGTCTCCTGAATGCAAACTGATAACACGTGACCTGAACCGCATAGCCACTTGCTCGATCGTCTGGAGACTATCCACGTGACATGAAATGTGCTCCCCTGGTGCATCTGTCAACGTCCCTCACCGGCGAACGATAACGAAACTTACTGTCAGATCATACCCACACAAATTTTGCCTTCAGCACCCTGCAGAAGACCTATACCTACAGCAATGTTATTCAGTCGCTTATCGCACCCAAAATGTGGCCATTGCTTCAAACTCCGTGGGCATGAGGATGCTTGTCTAGCCCGCAAGGTCATCTGATCTCAATCCTATTGAGCACATCTGGGATGCTGTCGAAAGTGATGTGAGCGCCCTAGACATTGTTCTAAAAATCTCCGTGCATTGTGGGAGACTGTGAGGCGGTCGTGGATCAGGATGGCTTCACAGCGTTTCCTGTGTCTTGTCGAGCCCATGCCACTCCGCATAGCCACCGTCATGAGGGCGAAAGGTGGTCCTACACGCTGCCAGCCAGGTATCTTTAATTCAATTGCTCATCAGTGTAGACCGTCAGGTAAAATATATATTGAATGGGAGTTTGTTTCAACCTGTCATAGATAGTAAATGTTTTAGAATGCAGTAATGTTTATAGTATATTTTAATTACTAAATATGCTATCTACAGCATTAATAACTGTAATACACAATTAAAGGTAAAATAATATCTTGCAATCACGTTTTGCCGCGAAGTACCACTTTATTCCATAATCTTTCAATTACAGAACAGGATGCACGCGTAAGTGACCAGCTACTAATCCTAAATCTTTAGAAGTCCTCACTATTTTAAGGTTCTCCCATTTTTCTTCACTTTTTTTCACTTCTCGACAGAAATTGTGAGCGATTTCTCTCGACGGAAATTGTGAGTGATTTCTAAGAGTAGGCAACATACCTCGCAGCACAGTACAGTGAACGTGAGCCGTAGTAGACTGTTCCGCCTTGCCCTCCAAACGGTAATTTAAAATAAACTGTTACGTATGTTGATCTTAACTATTAATTCTCGTACGTGTTTCACAACAAATTATATTGTATGATTAAACTCTCTTCAACAGTTCCAACTTTGCTACCAGGTGGTTTACTCAAAAGGATAACGACGTGGAGTGTGAGATCGGATCCTGACGTCCAGAGTCACAAGTCCTGTCTACATGTTTATAGACACGGTGATAATTTTAATAGTGTACTTTCCTTCGTTTTTATTCTTTAATAATAAATTGTGTGTTTTTTGATTGCCTGTGTCCGTTTCGGTCCCTCAGTAGGTGTACCAGGAACTCCCGTTCTCCACAATCTCCCTCAGGCTTTGAGAAAGATCGGACGATTGCAAAGCCATAGTTTTCCCCAATCGTTATTTCGTACGATATAACGACGCATACAGCATCCTAGAGAGCTGGTGACGTGATTAGTCAGTTGGAGGCCACTCTCTGTTTCCTCTCTGCCCTAAAATTCTCAATCGGGTGCCGGTCCACTAGGACCTTGTTCGATTCTGTAAATAAGTCTCTTCCCACGTGCGGTTTTCCATCCCCAACACGCAAGAGATTCACCAACGGAGCGCCGACTCTCAGCCACATATACCGGATTGTACCACAGAACAGAAAATTGAAGCACGAGTACCAGTCTATCATTTGCCAAGGAAAAATGTCCACTCGTTGAAAAAAAATAGTATCCGAGCAATCGTGGTTGCAAGATGTCCTCAGCAAACGCGAATCGGTAATACTTTTGCTTCTTAGGAACACGCCGGAATTTAAAAACCCGTGTCTCATGGCAGTTCTGGAGGTTGGCGGCTCCGTGGTTGAGGCGTACAGCGAAGTTTCTATGTGCGCGAGGCGTACAGATGGATAACTTTCACTGGGTTCAAGTCAACTAAGTGGGAAATTCCAATTCCTCTCTTTATAACGAGAATATTTCAACTCGTCTCTATGTTCAATGCCGATGTTGACATTTTATAAACAGAATTCTTCGTTCACCTGCCTTGGCAATCAGCTCAGTATAAAATTAGTGATAACGGGATAGGAAAGATAGCCGCTAGTGGAACACCCATTTTTGGTGTTTAATTGATATCGATACAAGACACTTAAAAAAGGAAAGAGTTATTTCTTAGCTTTATGTACACCAGAAAAAGTTCCGCTGTTCTGGAGCGTTAAAAACCACCCACGATCATCTCATCGATAGAAGCTACAGGGAACAAACTTGTGTTCCGAATGTTTCAGATATCGAAACGAGGAAAAGGGTGGAGGTAAGCAGAAAGCGTGCGAGGGACGACGTGTCAGTTTCTGTTTACCTAGTATATCGGCAGGAGTTTCAGGTTTATATTTATATTGGGTGGTCCACCAGCCCCTTACAATTCACGAAGATAGGCAACCCATCTAACACTAATAGACCTAAACATTCAGCAGATATTGCTGTGCTCGCTACCAGTATGTCAGTAACGTAAAACGAGGCAAACATGCGCTGGAAAAGGTCTCTATGCTATCTTCGTAGCATGGTAAAAGGACCATTCCACAAACATACTGCTTAAAACTGGCCCTTAGAAAGATAAATAATAGCCTCTCCCGCGGTCCGCAGCGTTCTTGGGAAAGCCCGCTTTCTCGTTTTTCCCGTTATCTGCTCCCTATTTGAACCCAGAAAACGGTGTACGCCTCACCCACGGTCCGTCGTGTTCTTGCAAAATACTGTACGCTTCAACCACGAAAATAGTCTGTACGCCTCGGCCACGCATCTTGGATGACATCCTCCATGAACCCGATCCACCGCGGCAAGTTGCGTCTCCCGTTTTCCTAATGAGCCTGAGCTCACAGTACTCTCTGGAATACGGTCCGTTGGCTTGCTTCCATGGCAGAACAAAAATACCACTTCGACGAGGTCAATAAATTTTTCCCGAATCGCCGGCTTGTGGTAGGTCATTGCTGTAGAAAGAACATCCATAACCGTAACCAACTTGATCGAACGTACAGGAAACTAGCAAAAACATTATAGAATGGATTCGGACTCATGACATATTGCGAATCTAACAGGAAAGCAACAACGCTACGGCGACATTTCACGACAGGCTACTCCTGCTCCTCACATTGCACATAATTACAAGGTACAGCTTGTTTTTGCCGTTGAACTCTTTATACATTCATTGAACTGCGTTTTCCTGACAACATTTATTCGAATATAGATATGTTGCCTCTGAATATTAAACTGGAAATGCATGAAAACGTGAAGAATTTCATCCTAACTTCCAGTTGTGACCGTCTATAGGATAAGCGCAAATTTTGTGACGAGAAGAGTACATATCAGTACAAAAACAACAAGCGGCAGTTTTTACGGTACATTCTTTGCACAAAAAGAGATATTTTACGCTCAATACGAAGTACACGAACTCGGCATTCCTTTGTAGGAGCAAATAAAAAGAAAAATATCTAAAGTAGGTCTATTCATTCCATGTATGTGACAGCAATGGTCAATACATATTAACATTATCTACAGCAGAGTCTGAATGTAACTGGCGGAGATGCATTACTAATATATATGTTTATACACAATTTTGACGTGACCAGTTATTACAAGATGCGATCAGCGTTTTCAAAACACCTGGCTGATTTTTCTCCCTCAATCTATACGGTAAGAATAGCAAGTTAAATCATATCTAAAACTCGTGACTATCTGGTACACCGCAATATTCAAGGAAACCTACAGTGGACTGATAAGAAGCTCTACCAAGTATACTTCGATATATCCGTTTCCTCAGCGTTTTACAGAAAAACAGTGACGTTCTTCTAGTTAGTTATGTTGAATACGACCGAAACACTTGGCCATGTCAGCCAAGAGTGTCATGCCACATGCCTGTTTCACAAAGTTTCTGCAATTTACCACCAAAGCAGCTGAGCGTGGTTCAACTAAATTACAGCGCTGCGAAGTGATTACGTAGGCGTACATGTAAACACAGAATTTGTAACTCATGGAAGAATCGAAACCGACTTTCAACCTATTAGGTCGTGTTACGAACATTTAGTACGTGTTGAAGAGATGTTGAGTACAGAACAAAAATGGCCAACCGGACATCAGTGGGATCCGAACCCACAACCTCCCGATTTCGCGTCGGTTGCTCTACCAATTGAGATATGGTGGCCTAGGCCATTTTTGTTCTGTTGGAAATGATCTAAGCTACAGGTCCTGGCACTACTGCCATCACACTGTAGAGTGCGTTTAAGTCGCCCGTTGAGGGCCAAGTCAATGAATATTGAATTTTCACGACCGCATTGTAATCGAAACCGACTTTCAACCTATTAGGTCGTGTTACGAATATTTAGTACGTGTTGAAGAGATGTTGAGTACAGTAGTGCCAGGACCTGTAGCTTAGATCATTTCCAACAGAACAAAGATGGCCTAGGCCACCACAGCTCAATTGGTAGAGCAACCGACGAGAAATCGGGAGGTTGTGGGTTCGGATCCCACTGGTGTCCGGTTGCCCATTTTGTTCTGTACTCAACATCTCTTCAACACGTACTAAATGTTCGTAACACGACCTAATAGGTTGAAAGTAGGTTTCGATTACAATGCGGTCGTGAAAATTCAATATTCATGGAAGAATAACAAAAATATTAAAAACCGGTCATAGCATTCTGTAACATTTTCAATGCGTCCTATACTTACAGGAAACTTAACGACCAGACAAGTCTCGTGTGAAAGACAAGAACAAAATAACACGTTCAAGTGAAAGGATCACCCATAAAATAGACATTTTCAGCTATAAATCCTCAGGATTAATACGACTTTTTTTAAAATAATAACATCTGTTTATATGACCAAAGACTCCTCACTCACACAAAAAGAAAAGAAGGCTAACGATTCATTCGTGTACACGTAGACACCATTATACAGTATATTAAAATTTTATATTTAAAATGCATGTGTTAATGGGTTACAATAAAACTTTTCCAAAATATTCACACACAATGAAACAAACAGATCCGATGGACTAGAACTGTGTACTTTTATACCTTAAAAGGTGGAGAGCATATGGTAACAATTCGTACCTAAACGATGTATAGCCTACTATAAACGAAGCTGATTAAATAAAACAAGAATAAGGTAATGTACTCCTTGCGGCGATTACATAGTATTTTTGATTGCGTAATGAAAGCAACGACCAAGCAAGTGGTTGTGCGGTTTGGGTCACATAGCCAGCAGCTTGCATTCAGGAGACAGTGGGTTTAAGCCGCCACTGTCGGAAGCCCTGAAGGTGGTTTTCCGTGCTTTTCCATTTCACACCAGGGAAATACACGGCCTGTGCCACGGTCGCTTCCTTCCCATACTTATCCCTTTCCAAATCAAAGTTGTTATTTTCATTTTAAAAATTATTATATTACCATTATACCAATACCCATCATCGCCATAAGACCTATCTGTATCGGTGCGACGTAAAGCCTACTGTAAAAAAATAAAATAAACCGATACCACTTACTTTCTTTCAAACGGTCATAGAAAATGGAGAGACTGCGGCGACTATAATATCTCCGACAACCAGAGTATACAGTATAGTATATAGAGATCCATGAAGGAGAAGTAAAACAAAACAAAATTAATATAACCTACACTAAGTAGGAACTTCTCTGGAAGTGATTGACAACCATATCGAGAAATGTGCAACGAAAGTTCCAAACAAGTTTCCAGACTTCGCTTCAGTTGAAATCATACAAGATGAAACTGGAGACTTCCTGCAGTCAAGTTGTATTTATTTCTGAATTAACTTACTTCTCATAAGAATAAACGTACCTAAAACCTACAGGGTACAGAACGATCATCATCATCATCATCATCATCATCATCATCATCATCATCACACTCAGACGCGCATAGAAGCACATTTTGCGAAAAGGAAGTGTTAAAAGAATTGTAAATGAATTACGTCATCCTTCGTATCCGGCATAACAGAAGTTTTCAAGGTTTGCAGGGCGTCTTCTAGTGGGGTCTGAATTTCCCAACATTTCACCGAAAACTGAGCTTAGCTTGACGATTCCAACAATCCGCTGTCTCTGCTGTCAGTGGTCAGTCGAGGACTATTTGACTGTTATCAACGGACACTCCGGTCGTGAAATCCCAAGTAATTATTTTCATCCAGAGAAAAAATATCATTACCATAATGTTTAAAAAATTATGTACGCCTGCAGTCGGTCAGTGACAAAATCTCATGCCTTTCTTTTTTCTTTGTTTACTATTTGCTTCACGCCGCACCGACACAGATAGGTCTTATGGCGACAAATGGATAGGAAAGAGCTAGGAGTGGGAAGGAAGCAGCCGTGGCCTTAATTAAGTCTAGTGTGAAAATGGGAAATTACGGAAAACCATCTTCAGGACCGACGACAGTGGGGTTCAAACCCACTATTTCCCGAACGCAAGCTCAAAGCTGCGCGAACCGCACGGCCACTCGCTCGGTCAAAATCTCATGCTCATCACCGCCTAGTTATTACAAACTAAGCCTTATCATTTTTATAAAGCATCGATCAAAACCATATCCTTGAGTGCTTATTTTTAGTAGTTACGACCGTCTATCGGCAGATACTTTAATCCAATAATAATAATAATAATAATAATAATAATAATAATAATAATAATAATAATAATAATAATAATAATAATGTTTTTTGCTTTACGTCCCACTAACTACTTTTACGGTTTCCGGAGAAGCCGAGGTTCCAGAATTTAGTCCCGCAGAGTTCTTTCACGTGTCAGTAAACCTACCGACACGAGAATGACGTATTTGAGCACCTTCAAATAGAACCGGACTGAGCCAGGATCGAACCTGCAAAGTGGGGGTCAGAAGGCCAGCACCTCAGCAGTCTGAGCCACTCAGCCCGGCAAACTTTAATCCTATATTAGCTGAGAAAATAAAGCGGAGGATAAACATTTGGATAAGATTAGAACTCCCCATACACACTGTTTAGATGCGTCAAAATATAGATGATGTTAAGTTATACGCCTATTCAATAACGCACTACTTCCTTGAATTTAATAATTAGAGGTATGTTAGGTCAGAATCAGCTCTGTATACAAATAGCAATGTTATTTCTAACATGTCCCTTCAACTGAAGTATATTTTATGAAATGCCGGGGTGTACGAGTTACTTAATGAATTACTGTATATGAATAATGTCAATATTTGCGAGGTTAGGTACACGTATCTCAAAAGCTTCTTCAGTTAGGGGACTGAAAATGGTCACTCATACAGTAGATTTTCTTTCCTCAATTAAAATCACCTCATTCCAGTGAAATTAGGACATATTTTTTATAAGACTGATGTTTGAAAAAATTGTCTACATTTTATATAGGAATATTGACAATTATATAAAGCTCCTTCCATCATGGTCAATGAACGCTACATAATATCGAACACTTTCCTTGCCTTGGCAGCTACAACGGCAAATGCTAAGAAAGACGCTGAAATACAGAATCATCTCAGATGCGCTAGGTGCGACGGTCGGTCGTTTCTTTAGAAAATGTCTTTGACAACTATGACTTCAATGTTCACATCAAGCTATATGTTTTGCAATACTACCAATACTACTACTAAGACCAACACTTATTTATGGATCCTAGACAGGGAATACTTACAGAAGACACTTAAAATGTCTGGAAGAATACCACCAGCGCATTTTTTTTACAAGAATCCTTTTCGAAAAAAATGGCAAGACCATCGAACGAACACCAGTGCCATGGAAAAAGCTAATACTAATCAGTGAGACATAGCAAACAAACTTCAATTAGTCGGACTCGTTCCAACAAGCCGTTATACGCCCTCCAAAGCAAGTGAAGTTTTCTCAATTAAAAGGTGGACAACCTCATTAGGCAGGACAGCACAAACGATGCAATAATGTACTTCTAATATTAAGAAGTGACAGAGTGAGATCGCCAACTTGGAAGATGCAGCATCTGATCGGCTGATGTGGCGACATATTGTCAACGAGGGTAAACAACATTTTGAAACGCAACGACGAAGGCACGAGTCCGATTTTATTTATTGATTTTGCGTAGGCCTATAGCTTTCAGTGAGGGAAGTGTCTGAGGACATGTTCGGCTCGTCTGGTGCAGGTCTTTCTATTTTATGTCCATTGACGACCTGCAAGTCTGGGTGTGAGGTGATGATGATGATGATGACGATGATGACGATGATGATGAAGATGTCGGGAGACGGTGAAACCCAGTGTAGCATCACTGCCTACTTCTGTCGAATAACACCAAGGGGTCTGCTCAAGGCTTTAACGTCCCAACCGACGGATGAATCACCATCACCAGTACGATGGCAGAGGTCGTAGGAAAGAATGAGAAAACATGAGAAGAAAAAACCGCTAGGCTCTACAACAATAAGTTTTGGAAGAATGCTAGCATTGCGCCAGAGCTTCTGGTTCTAGAATTGCTCGCTTTAGCAGAGTAGGGTTAGTGCGCCTGCCTCTGACCCGGAGGCCCCGAATTCGATTCCCGGCCAGGTGAGGGATTTGTATCTAGATCTAAGAGTTGGTTCGAGGTCCAGCCAGCCTACGTGATTACAACTGAGGAGCTATCTAAGCGTGAGATGGCGGTCCCACGGTCTAGAAAGCCCTACGGCGTTTTACCTCTATTTATTAATGTTGAGCGAATACAGCCGTACACATTTGACTTCCTCTTGTAAGGTTAATTGACGCACCGCCATTTTGTGAAACATTCTGAGAAACTGTCCTCTGCCAAACACTTGCATAAGTGGGCATAGCTATACTGTAGTAGCTCGAATAAAATTACATTAAATATATTCGTGCATTTTAAAAATCATAAATATATGAGAATACATACTAAGAGAATAGTATACAGTAGCATAGCAATATTAACGGTGTCAAAAACGAATATACTGCATTTCGCTGTTAATTTTAGCTTTAAAGAAATTCTTTACACAGTAAAATTGTTAAAACATCACTTACGACCTTTTACGTTTTATTAATTTTTATCGTATGGAAATTGATATATTAGCGATTATTACATTTTTCACACACTTTCAAATATACCTTCGGGAATAACTTATTACTTATATCTGTAAAATGATGAGAAAATCCATTTTCCAATCTTTTATATCTTGAAACAGTTTTCAAAAATGTTATTTGTTTTACGTCCCACTAACTACTTTTACGGTTTTCGGAGAAGCTAAGGAGCCGGAATGAGTTATGAAGTTCTTTTACGTGCAAGTAAATCTACCGACACAAGGCTGACGTATCTGAGCACCTTCAAATACCCCGGGACCGAACCCGCCAACTTGAGCTCAGAAGGCCCGCCTCTACCGTCTGACTTCTCAGCCCGGCTGATTTTCATTTTTTTTCTCCTAGTGGTTTAACGTCGCAATGACATACTGAAGGGTTTCGGCGACGCAAGAATGGGAAAGAGCTAGGATTGGGAAGGAAGCGAACGTGGCCTTAATTAATATACAGCCTGGTTTGATAATGGGAAACCACGGAAAACCATAAAGACAGTACGAGCTACAATAATGGAGAAATTCACGAATATAATAACAGCAGCTGGCGGTGAGCTGCATTTTGCTTCCATGTTGATTTTTGCTATAAATCCTTAAACATGGTGTCCAACTACCGTCCAATACGTCTGCCTATGTTTCTCTACAACATTGAACGAAAAAGGAAACGAATTCATAACATTCACTGACATAAAAGCCGATCAGATTCTTGTACAGAAAAATCTTTTGTCACACTTGGTAGGCCAATACCTCACCCCATGCCCCTATGGTCTTCCGTAATAAAATATTTCTTCGTCTTACTTTCAAAGTGCATTTTTCTAATACACAATTAACCAATAAACTTGCTTAGTTCTATTATGTAACGAAAGGTACAAGCAGTATTTAGGGCAATTTGTATAGAATGTTATAATTTAAAATCGATCTAAAAGCGTAGAAGTGCATTCATCAATTGGCAAAGCGTGCATAAACCTGTGTGCATTAACTAGCCAACAAATCACTTAATTAATTAATTCATTCATTAATTTATGCCCTTATTTAAAATTCTTTCAAGTGGCGAAGTTAGAGCACCTGGCATGGTCCTACCCCACTTTCACATTTCTTATCTGGCACTAACTATTTCCGTATCTTCTCTACTGGGATCATTATAGTTTCGGAGATGCTGATGTATATGCAATAATTTAGTCTATCTAATAGCAAGTTTACGACTAAGTTTGCATTACAATCATATCATCAGCATAAACCAAACTGGTTACACGAGTTTCACCTAAGGTGATCATACCCCGTTACTTTATGTCTTTTGAAATAGGTTAATGTAAACAATCAACAATAACGGTGCAATATTGTCTGACACTTGTAACTTAGTAAACACTCAATTAACTGCACTTGGCTTATCCGGTTTGCGGATTATCCATGCAAGGCTCTTCGAAATATTACAATATATAGGCTACTACTGTAGTTTACGAAATGTTCAATTAAATGTTCAATTCCACATAAAAGGGATAGAGTTAACGACTATGCCTACCACTGGCAATTGTCCCTTCAGTCCCGTTGGCTGTCCCTTAAGTGTCTCACTTTTCATTCTACAATGAATGCATGGTTAATTCACCAAGCTGCAAGGAGAAGTAGGCCTACACATGTAAGTGAATACCACAAAAGAGGCACTGTTTTTTATGCGCACCAATAATATTGTTTTATTGTACATGAATTATTAGCCGTGTTACATTATCCGTACTGTACAGCTGACATAACGTATAACGATGATGATGGTGATGATAAAGATGAGTATTCGATCATCCCAGCACGGTAATTTCTCAGCAACCTGATGGTCAACCCTAATATGTAAATATAAGATAACCACATTTGTATAATAATCCGCTCAGAATCTTCCAATAGTTCACCTGACTTACAACAATAACAACAAAAAAGAGTGTTTATATTCTAGAAACTATTCCAGCCACGTGGTTGTTTATCATTATATACAGGTACTACGAGCTTGCAGTTGCGATAGACAGTATTCTCTAGGAAAGAAGTCAGCTCCCGGACGAAATTACCTGTATATCGGTCTGCTTTCACACCGAGTATACTTCCAGACCGAGTTTAGTGTGAGAGAGATAAAGCTGGGAGGAAACAGGATTCCTTATTCATAAGTTGTAAGCGATAATGATTAGTGCTAAAAATAGTTGGGAACAATGGCAGGAGGGTGAGGAAATTAAGTATAAGTTAGGAATAAACTCGATGGATGAAGCTGTTCGTACAAACCGGCTTCGGTAGCGGGGTCAAATGAGACGAATATATGAGAAAATAACTGACTCGGCCATGGAGTAGAGAAGCGGTCTCTCAGACCCTTTGAAGGGCAATTTGTAGATGTTTAGTGTCTTGAGGGGCCGCATGAAAAATTAATTTGCTATTTCTTTCTCAAAGAAAAGTAAGAATTTTCCACGGGGTGCGAACTTTACTCAGCTGTTTATTTGACTAAGTACTTAATACAGTACGTAATTAGGCTATATTAACTAACTACTTATATTTTGTATCACACAGATTGCAAATACCGTGGTTGAAATGTCGGCATTTCAATTAATGAGTGGAGTAGATCTATGCAACATTTTTTCTTCTGACCACAAACATAGAAACGCATTTGTGACACTAGATTATCGATATTACAAGAGATGTCTTTCGAATATGACACATAAAAGCGAAGCGAAACGAGTGTTCCTTTCAAGAGATTTCATTAGGTTCTTTTTAGAAAACAATTGGTTCACATGAATATGTTTTCCCAAACACAGACGCAACCCATGCGCCTAGGTTGCGAATGTTTTGGTACTTGTCTTTCGGAACAAACTGGCTGATTTCTATAAGACTGCGTCTGTGGATTTTTTGTTTAGTAAAGAATCGCACAAAGTTTACTAGTTATAGGAGGAGGATACTTCGAGCCATATCTGTAATGAGTCTTGTAACCATCTAACAACAGTGTATTTGTATTGAACACCTGTATTAAGCACCTGAGAAACTTGTCTTTAGAAACGGCCATAAAACTCTTTCATCTAAAAATCAGCCCTATAGCAACATATGGCTTGGAAAACATTTGGGAACATTTGAGTATGAAACAGTTAGATAAAATCGAGAAGTTGAAGGCAATCTACTTGAAACGGGCTCTGTGCCTCTCCAAATATTCTCCTTCCCGGCTCGTGTATGAGCTATCCAGAGAGGGATTTTATGTGGAAGAGCTAAGGTTACAGTTGTTACTTCCAGCAACAACACCCTATTTACATCTGCTTCGAGACCTACGATCGAAGAAGGCTGACATCTGGGAAGATTTCTACTCTACCGATGCCATGCTAAATCGCGAGTGGGTTCAAGGTGGATATGAACTGCGACACCTGCTGACAAGGTTCTCCGTTCATGGGTTCCATTATAAACTGTGTAATATAAAGCGTTATCATGAACCAGGTTTGAACTGTGTATGTTTGAGATGTGGAACACACTGTACTAGGTACCATGTTTTAAATTGTAAACAGCGATCAGAATCACTGGTGAAATTTTGCAACGAAGACTAATGTTTTATACAGTAATTCTTTGCACATTGTGCGCGTTAAAATAAATTACAAATTTGTATTGAACAAGGTGGAACCTACAAGATTTGTATTTCAATCTTGTAATAGTATCGGTTAAAGCATTACTCTCCTTGTTAGCAATAAAGTAGTGAAGCTAATATGTATGTATGTATGTATGTATGTATGTATGTATGTATGTATGTATGTATGTATGTATGTATGTATGTATGTATGTATGTATGTGTGTATGTATGTATGTATGTATGTATGTATGTAAGATATTTTTATTAACTCGATATGAAGAAGGAAGTGAAATAGTCACGAAGAGTTTAAACATTTTTCATTTCTGTGCGATAGAAAGAAGCACTTTGCTCTAACTCATAAGTTTAATAATAATAATAATAATAATAATAATAATAATAATAATAATAATAATAATAATAATAATAATAATGTTATTTGCTTTACGTCCCACTAACTACTTTTACGGTCTTCGGAGACGCCGAGGTGCCGGAATTTAGTCCCGCAGGAGTTCTTTTACGTGCCAGTAAATCTACCGACACGGGGCTGTCGTATTTGAGCACCTTCAAATACCACCGGACTGAGCCAGGATCGAACCTGCCAAGTTGGGGTTAGAAGGCCAGCGCCTTAACCGTCTGAGCCACTCAGCCCGGCCACTCATAAGTTTAGTGAACATCTACCTAACTTAACATGTCGAAATGAGCATCTATACCTAATAAGCTTGACGTAATGCTCAGTTCACTTACGGTACGAACATAACTCGTTGGTAGTTACTTGCTTCGTTGTGAGCCTCGATTTATACTTTCCAAGAAGTAATAAGAAACACCCCAACGTTAAACACGGATCAAGTCTTTAATATGGATGTCTGTGTATTTATGTTCTGCATGGTTTACAGCCAGACAGTGAATACTATAGGGTTAAGTACAACTTACCTCAAACATTTAATGAACACCTTTACAGCACGAGCAAAACTCACTTGAAGGACTGCAATAATTACTGGAAATGACTCAAACTTTGGTAATTCATGTTCTACAAAAAATACCGAACAATCCACCCATCGATCTCAATGTGAGGATGGTTATCTGTAGTTATAGTTGTACTTTCTCTTAAAACAATCACCACCTTGAAATTTCTAAACAGTTGTTAAAGACTGTTTTCTACGAGTCACGAGCCTGTCATCATTTCAAAGACATCTATTGCAAATATATTCCCCAACCTTTCACATACATTTTCGAAAATAGCAAGTAAAGGGAAATAAACAACGATAAATTCCTCGTATATGGGATCAAATCTGTAACATCTTAGCGTTGAAATAGAGGAGCAAGTCAAAGCATGGTCAGAAAATACGGGTAGAATTCATCAAGTCAAAGCTAAAGATGAAAAATAGTTTCCCTTTTACTATGGAGGTTGAGAGGACCAAGGATCCGTCTTGATGTAATACGAAAGCGGCACAATGTTTACCAAGCTAGTACTCCCACTCAATAAACAGACAGACGGTACTCAAACTTGGGTTATGAAAGACTGCTCATTCAAAAATATATTCTGAACATAAGCCTTTTTCTCGACGTCTACAAAAAATGTATGTAATACTTTATACAACTTATATACACAACAAATCCCCAAATTTTCACCAAAGACTGGAGGTGACATATACACCATGTTTTCGGGAGAAGGGAGAAAAAAACCTGTTAAACACCTATAATATAAATTACGACCAGTCTACTACTCCGAATTGTTCCCTCGCGCTACAATGAAGTGGGCTGTTCAAGATTTCTGAATATTCCAATAAACAATTATCAACTACACTGCAATTCACTTTCCTACAGAGGTCTCATCCTGAAACTATTTCCTAAAATATCAGTCTGTAACTTTACAGGTCTACTCAAGCGTCCTTGTCACATCGGGTTCCTATTTGAATATCGTCTATAGGATGCATATTCTCAACAGTTTAAGTCATTTTAATTTCCTAAAAAAGTTCTTTCCATTTTCCCCCATTAGTATTGGTCTTCCGTTGCTTTCATAAATTCCTAGGCAATAGAGGAATAAGAGTATAAACAACATCCTTTCACTCCAGTACAACAGATGATACTGACAATATTGAGAGACACCAGGCAGATAAATAACTTCCTTCTAGCAGAATATAAATCGAAACCCACAGCTGCTAATTCTTTTTTAATCCTTTTGGCACTATATATTAAGCACTAGAAGTGATCCAACTATTCCAATTTTCTCTTTTCGACTTAGCATTGTACATGTGTTCCCTATCAACATAACTGTATCTTTATTAAAATTCTGATTATTAATAGCGTACGTCACATCGTATTTCTACTCAGATAGATAGAAGGAATACTTTAGTAATACTGTGTTTGAATTATAATAATGTTTAAGGATATTAGTACACAATGTAGTGCACGTATCACAAAGGAGGATAGACAAAGTCGATCCTCATATGAATAAAAAATATCTGTCCAGGATGTGTTATCAAGATTGTTCGATTAAGAAGCAGTTCAGTACTTAACTACAACCTGCTCCGAAAATCAAGATACAGTAGAAGTCCGATAGTCCGGCACGTTCGAAGCCGGCCCGGTGCCGGATTACCGAAAATGCCGGACTATCGGGCGGTACCTCTTACTGGGATATAGGTTAAGGCGTACAGCGAATACAGCTTTCTTTATGTCGTAAATGGTCGACGAGCCAATTTTAAATTCATTCAACAAAATATTTCTATTCTCACCTTCCTCCAGGCGTTTGATGATTTCCAGTTTCTGGTTGATGGTCAGAGTTACGTACTTACGTTTCTCTCCTGATTTGGAACTTGAAGAAGGTTTCGGTTTCGAGTATATTGTCACTCCTTAAATACCAAGAAAACTTCCACAGGGCACTTTGATATGTATGTTCACTAAACTACTGCACTACTGTAATACGGATCCTAGATCGCAAGAAAAAATACTGCAGCTAAAAGTGCTCGCAATCAAAACAATGTACTGAACCTGTGTGTTGTGACAGCCAACAATGCAGAATGTGTCTAACAATAGTAGATGCGTAGTGGACACTTTCGGGTGATTTCGAACCGCGCCGTACGCTTTAACCGTCACAAATTAACATAACAAAATCCTGGATTGGTGCCGGACCACCGAGCGTTCCGGACTGCT